>NC_137896.1:49984919-50679353 GCF_963455335.1 Martes martes | reverse complement strand
AGGACTCATGACCTGAGCCAAAGGCAGAGGCCTAACCCACTGAGCCACCCAGGCGCCCCTGGTCATAGTTATTTTAAATGCTCAATCTGATCATTGTGAAATCTTTTCCATATTTGAGTTGAGTTCATGTTTGCTTTGTCTCTTCAGACATTAGCACACCCTATAATTTTTTTTTTTTTAAGATTTATTTATTTGAGAGAGAGAAAGTGAGGGGAGGGTCAGAGGGAGAGGTAGAGACTTTAGCAGATTCCACACCAAGCATGGAGCCGGACATGGGGCTCGATCTCGAGACCCTGAGATCACAACCTGAGTCAAAACCAAGAGTCGGATGCTTAACCGGCTGCTCCAGCCAGTGGCCCCACGTCTTGTAATTTTTTTGTTGACAGTGGCACTTGACACATGAGGTAATAAGAACTGAAGTAAATAGACCTTTAGTGTGAGGTTTTGTTATCTGGGTAGGACTTAGGCTATGTTTGATGTTTGCTGTAGTTGTAGATGTCAGAGGGTTCAGATTCTTCAAGTGTCCTTTTTTTTTGTCTCTCTACTATCTTTTTAGGTTTCCCCAGAAATTCCATCAGAAATTGAGTCTTCATCTTACCTCTCTCAGTTGTAATCAGCTGCTGTTACACTGGAGCCCTGTGGATGTTGTGAGCTGTTGGGCATGGAAGGCATTCTGCAGTCCTGTGAGTCAGGGCTCAAGTTTTTGTGGGACTGAGGCCCTGGAGTGTGCCTTTGGTAAGACCTTCTCAGTCTTTACTTTTTTGTTTTGTTTTGTTTTTCCTCTCTATTGTGAGACAGGAGGTCTAGGAGAGGCCCCACTTGTCAGTTTTCCCCAGGGTGAGATAAAGTTTTGATAAAGTACTTTTCCTTGCAAGAGGGCCTTTGGTATGGGCGAGTTTTCAAGATGGTTAACTTTTCTCCAGGTGCATTTCATAATAATTAGTTTTAATCTCACCTCTGCCCAAAGCGTGAGGGAATTTTTCCTTGCAGTCTACACCATGAGAAGCTGGTGGGGCTCCTGGAGTAAAATCTCGTGAAAGCATGTTTCTTCCCCTTTCCTCAAGACTGGACCCGTGAGTTTTAAACTCCACTTTCCACAGTCGGCCTCCAGCAGTTGTCAGTTACTGTTTATGCATTCAACCAGTCAAGGGCTCTGGAGGGTTCTGTTCCAGCAAAGCTGTGGTTCTCTGTATTCCTGGGTCTGAGTCTCCGGTTTTTGGGTAGTAGTTTTCCCTGTAACCTCATTCTGATGGATCTAGAACAGCCTGTTGATTTTCATTTTGTTCAACCTTTTCTCTTGTGTGGAGGACTAGTACTATTTATGTGTTGGAACTGGTATTAGTTTCATCAGTTTTAGCTTTGTGGGTTTTTTGGCCCATTTTTAAGTATATAGTAGCCCCCTTTTATCTGCGGGGGATATGTTCCAAGACCCTCAGTGAATGCCTGAAACTGGATTGAACTGAACATTGTATGTACTATGTTTTTTCCTTTACATACATATATACCTATGTTAAATCTTAACTTATAAACTAGGCACAATAAGAGACCAACAACATTAGTAACAAAATAGAGCATTTATAACAATATAATGTCATCAAAGTTATGTGAATATTGTCTCTTTTTCTCAAAATGTTTTACTCAACTGTACTTATGCTTCTTGTGATGATGTGAGAAGAAAAAATGCCTACATGAAGAGATGAAGTGAAGTGAATGAAATAGGCATTTTGATACAGTGTTAGTGTGCTGTTGACCTTACCACAGGTCAGAAGGATCATCTGTTTTCAGACCTTGACTGACGACCTGGAAAGTGAAACTGTGGATAAGGGAGAACTACTGTATATACATTTAGGCTTGTTAGGTCTTCTTGGTGAACGGACATTTGGAAATCATTATTTAATATTCTTCTTTATCTCTGGTAATTTTCCTTACTCCAAAGTGTACTTCTGATATTAATATAGTTACTCCAGATGAAAAAATGCATTTGAAATCATTATTGAATGTTCCTCTTTATTTCTGGTAATTTTCCTTACTCCAAAATCTATTTCTTCTGATATTAATATAGTCACTCCACATGGAAAAAAAATAGCATCCTTCTACTTATATTGGAAGTGGATTTCTTTTTTTTTTTTTTTTTTTTTTTTTTTACCATTTCAACTATAATTTATTTCAGATGACAACAGGAATTCATGTATTTACTAAAAGATGAGAAGTGGATTTCTTGTAGAGAGCATATTTGGGTCTTCTTAAAAAAATTTCAGTCTGATAGTTACTCTCTTTTTATCAGTGTGTTTAGAGTACTTACATTTAATGTAACTATTGATATGTTTGGATTATTTCAATCATTTTGTTATTTATAGTCTCTCTGTCCTCTGTGTGTGTGTGTGTGTCTCTGTTTACTGAGGTATAATTAACATATAACTGACACCTATGTTTTTATTTTTCTCCCTTTCCTGGATTGCTTGAATGTTTTTTAGTATTCCATTTTAATCAGTCTGTTGAGGTTTTTGACTGTGTATCTCTGTATAGTTGTTTTAGTAGTTCTAGGGAATTACAGTATTCATATTCAACTTTTCTGTCTACTTAGAAATAAGATGCAGGGTGACTGGGTGGGTCAGTCAGTTGAGCATCTGATTCTTGGTTTCAGCTCAGGTCATTATCTAGGGTCATGTAATTGAGCCCTGAGTTGGGCTCTGTGCATCGAGCATGTGAAGTCTGCTCGAGACTCTTCCTCTCCCTCTCCCAGTCTCTCCCTTGTCCTCTGTGCCTTCCCCACTTCATGTGTACGCATATCTTTCTCTCTCCCTAAAATAAATAACATCTTTAAAAAAAAAAAAAAAGAAGTTGCAGGGTGCCTGGGTGGCTCAGTCGGTTATGTCCAACTCTTGATTTTGGCTCAAGTCATGATATCAGAGTTGTGAGATTGAGCCCTGCATTAGGCTCTGCACTGAGTGTGGAGTCTGCTTAAGATTCTCTCCCTGCCTCTCCCTCTGCTCCTTTCCTGCTCTCTCTTTCTCTTAAAAAAAAAAAAAGAGAGAGAGAGAAGGAAGGAAGGGTGGATAGGTAGATAATGCCACTTTAAGTAGAACATAGAAACCATACTATCACATAGGATCCTTTACTTATGTGTTACATCTTTATCACACTGAAGATTGTTCAGTGTTACATGTCATACCTGTTTTAAAGAACTCAAGAGAAGAAAAAGTCTCTTATACTTACATAGCTATTTGACATTTCTATTGCTCTTCCTTTATTTCTAAAATTTCCACTTTCCTCCTGGTATTATTTCCCTTCTATCAGAAGAATTTCCTTTAGCATTTCTTTTAGAACAGGTCTATTGGTGACGAACTTTCTTTGTTTTTCTTTACCTGACAATCTGTTTCTTTCACTTTCATATCTGAGAGATATTTTGCTGCTGTTATTTATAATCCTCCGATAGCTGCTCCCTCTTCGATCTGTTAGGGAGAACAGACAATGAGTATCTTGGTAATGGGCATTAAACTTCATGAGGGAGATCCCTGAAGACTAGGAAAGGAACTGTAGGCTCCTATAGAAGAGATCTTCAGCACAGTTTGTTGAAGATTCTGGGGAAGTACAGGCTTTTGGAGGGAGAGGTTAATAGCTGATGGTACACTTGGGGATGCTAGGCCTCAGGCCTTGGCTCAGCAAAAATTCCTGTGCCCATTTTGGCACAGATATGTGGAGGCCTGACTCTCAAGGTCATGAGCTTCCTACTGACTTAGGACAAGTTGATCCTTTATAAATTTTAGGTTTCTTTTGCTAGAGGCTTTCTGCCACATAGGATTCAAAAATAGATGAGAGTTAGATACACCCCCTCATAACCTTGCCTCTTGATTATAATAAAAGGGACTCTTGGACTATACATTATACAGGCATCAATTAAACAACACTTAATAGCAATCAGGCAAAAACAAAACAAAACAAAACTATACCTGCAGTCTGTTCAGTGATGCCATGGAATCCAAAATTTCATCCTTTCTTGTGATCTGATCCCTGCTTTGCACAGGGAAAGATGCTATACATCAGGTAAGATGCTACAACTTTCTTGAGGCTGGGTTATTTTATAACTGTCACCAAGCAGCCAGAAATTCTCTCTGTAATGACTAGACACAGGATGTTTAGGAGTTAAGCTACTACTGCCTCTTGGATTCTCATCCTCCCAAGGTGAAGAAGGGTAGCTTTAATATATCTAATACAGATCTGGAAACTCCTTTTTTTTTTTTTTTTAAGTTTTATTTATTTATTTGACACACAGAGAGAGACACAGTGAGAGAGGGAACACAAGCAGGGTGAATAGAAGAGAGAGAAGCAACCTTCCCACTGAGCAGGGAGCCTGATGTGAGGCTCAATCCCAGTACCTTGGGATCATGACCTGAGCCAAAGGCAGATGCTTAATGACTGAGCCACCCAGGTGCCCCTGGCAACTTTTTCATTAAGTTTTTAAATTTTATTTCCAGTATAGTAAACACATAGTGTTATGTTAGCTTTCAGGTGTACAACGTAGTGATTAAACAGTTGTATGGAGAAATGTCTGTTCATCTCTTCTGCCCATTTTTAACTGGATTATTTGTTTTTTGGGGTGTTGATTTGTATTAGTTCTTTTTTATTTTTTTAAGATTTTATTTATTTGACAGACAGAGATCACAAATAGGCAGACAGGCAGGCAGAGAGAGAGAGGTGGGAAGCAGGCTCCCTGCTGAGCAGAGAGCCCGATGTGGGGCTCGATCCCAGGACCCTGGGATCATGACCCAAGCTGAAGGCAGAGGCTTTAACCCACTGAGCCACCCAGGCGCCCCTGTATTAGTTCTTTATGTATTTTGGATGCTAACCCTATATTGGATATCTTCTCCCATTCAGTAGTTTCCCTTTTAGTTTTGATGATTATTTCCTTTGCTGTGCAGAAACTTTTTGTTTTGATGTATCTTACTAGTTTATTTTGGTTTTTTTCCCCCTTGCCTCAAGAGAGCTAGCTAGAAACATGTTGCTACAGCTGATGTCAGAGAAATTATTGCTTGTGCTCTCATCTAGAATTTTTGTGTCAGGTCTTACATTTAGATCTTTAATCCATTTTGAGTTTAGTTTTATGTATGGTGAAACAGTGGTCCAGTTTCATTCTTTTGCATGTAGCTGTCCAGTTTTCCCTATGCCATTTGTTGAAGAGACTGTTTTTTGCCCATTGGATATTCCTTCCTACTTTCTTAAAAATTAATTGACCATATAATTGTGGTCATATAATTATTTCTGGGTTTTCTGTTCTGTTGATCTATGTGTCTATTTTTGTGGCAGTACCAAACTGATTACCACAACTTTCTAATACAGAAGTCAGGCATTATGATACCTCCAGTTTTGTCCTTTGCAAGATTGCTTTGGTTATTCGGGGTCTTTTGTGATTCCATACAAATTTTAGGGTTGGTATTTTCTTGTGAAAAATACTGTTGCTATTTTGATAAGGGTGGCATTAAATGTATAGATTGCTTTGGATGGTGTAGACATTTTAACAATATTTGTTCTTCCAATCCATTAGCATAGAATGTCTTTCCATTTTTGTGTGTGTGTGTATGTTGTCTTCAATTTGTTTCATCAGTGTTTTATAGTTTTCAGATACAAGTCTTTCACTTCTTTGATTAGGTTTATTCCTAGATATTTAATTAGTTTTGGTGCTATAGTAAATGGGATTATTAATATCTGTTTCTGCTGCTTCATTATTAGTGTAGAAGAATGCTACAGATTTCTGAACATTTTGTATCCTGTGACTTTCCTGAATTCATTTATCAGTTCCAGCAGTTTTTTGGTGGAGTCTTTAAGATTTTCTTAACTGATTGAGCCATCCAGGTGCCCTATCAGGTTTTCTATATACAGTATCATGTCATCTGCAAATACCGAAAGTTTTACTTCTTCTCTACCAATTTGGATGCCTTTTATTTCTTTTTGATGTCTGATTGTTGTGGCTAGGACTTCCACTACTGTGTTGAGTAAAAGTGGTGAAAGTGGACATCCCTGTCTTATTCCTGGCTTGAAGGGAAAGCTCTCTCTTTTCCACCATTGAGGGTGATGCCAGCTGTGGATTTTTCATATTTTTCATATATGGCCTTTATTATGTTGAAGTGTGTTCCCTTTAGACCTAGTTTTTTGAGGGTTTTTATCATGAATGGATGTTGTACTTTGTCAAATGCTTTTTCTGCATCTACTGAAATGATCATATGGTTTTTATCCTTTCTTATTGATGTTACGTATCCCATTGATTGATTTGCAAATACTGCACTACCCTTGCATTCTCTAATAAATCCCACATGATCATGGTGAATGATTTTTTTTACTATTTTTATATCTATATAATATATATATCTATATATATATTATTAACATATAATGTATTATTTGCCCCAGGGGTACAGGTCTGTAAATCGTCAGGGTTACACACTTCACAGCACTCACCATAGCCCATACCCTCCCCAATGTCCATAATCCAACCACACTCTCCCTAACCCCCTCACCCCAGCAACCCTCAGTTTGTTTTGTGAGATTAAGAGTCTCTTATGGTTTGTCTCCCTCTTGATCCCATCTTATTTAATTTTTTCCTTCCCTACCCCTGAAACGTCCCACTTTGCCTCTCAAATACCTCATATCAGGGAGATATTTGATAATTGTCTTTCTCTGATTGACTTATTTTGCTCAGCATAATACCTTCTAGTTCCATCCACGTTGTTGCAAATGGCAAGATTTCATTTCTTTTGATGGCTGCATAGTATTCCACCATATATATATACCACATCTTCTTTATCCCATGGTGAATGATTTTTTTTAAATGTATAGTTCTCTTTTTTGGTCATGTCTTTCCCTGGTTTTGGTGTCAGGGTAATACTGGTCTCATAGAAGTTTTCCTTCTATTTTTTGGGATAGTTTAATAAGAGTAGATACTAACTTTTCTTTAAATGTTTGGTAGAATTCCCTGTGAAGCCATCTGGTTCTGGCCTTTTGTTTGTGGGAAGTTGTTTGTTTTTTGTTTTTAAGATATTATTTTTAAGTAATCTCTATACCCAATGTGAGGGTCAGACCCACAACCCTAATATCAGGAGTTGCATGTTCTACTGACTGAACCAGTTAGCGCCCCTGTTGGGAGTTTTTTGCTGGTAATTGGTCTGTTCAAATTCTCTATTTCTTCATGCTTCAGTTTTCCTAGATTATATGTTTCTAGAAATATATTCATTTCTTCTGTATTGTCCAATTTATTGGCCTATAGTTTTTCATAATATTCTCTTACAGTTATTTCTGTAGTGTTAGTTATTATATTCCTTCTTTTATTTGTGATTTTGCTTATTCAGGTTCTCTCTCTCTCTCTCTCTTTTTAATGAATCTGACTAGAAATTTATTAATTTTGTTGATCTTTTCAAAGAATCAGCTCCTGGTTTCATTGATGTTCTATTATTTTTTAAGTTTCTATATCACTTAGTTCTGCTCTAATCTTTATTATTTCCTTTGTTCTGCTGGTTTTAGTTTTTGTTTGTAGTTATTTTTCTAGTTTCTTTAGGTGTAAGTTAGGTCATTTGATCTTTTTCTTCCTTTGTGTGGTAAGCCTATATAGCCGCATACTTCCCTCTTAGAACTACTTTTGCTGCATCCCAAAAGTTTTGGACCATTGTGCTTTCATTTTCATGTACTTTTTAATTTCTTCTTTGACTTCTTGGTTGACCCATTCATTGTTCAGTAGCATGTTGTTTGACCTCCATGTGTTTGTGGTCTTCCCAGATTTTTTCTTGTGGTTAATTTCAAGTTTCATAGAGTTGTGGTCAGAACAGATGCATGGTATGATTCTGATCTTTTTGAATTTGTTGAGACTTGTTTTTCAGCCTAATATGTGATCTTTTCTGGAGAATGTCCTATGTGCACTTGAAAAGAATGTGTATTCTGCTCTTTTAGGATGGAATGTTCTGAATATGTCTGTTAAGTCCATCTGGTCCAGTGTGTCATTTAAAGCCACTGTTTCCTTGCTAATTTTCTGTTTGGATGAACTGTGCATGATGCATTTGGGGTGTTGAAGGCCCCTACCATTATAGCATTGCTGTTGATTAGTTCTATTATGTTCTTAACTTTTTTATGTAGTTGAGTGCTCCCATGTTGGGTGCACGAATATTTACAGTTGTTATATCTTGTTGTTGGATTGTCCCCTTTATTATTATATAGTGTTCTCCTTTGTCTCTTGTTACAGTCTTGTTTTTAAGTATTTTTTCCATTATAAGTATTACCACTCTGGTTTTCATTTGCCATCCATTTGTGTGATAAATGTTTTCCCATTTTCTCACATTCAGTCCAAAGTGTCTTTAGATCTAAAATGAATTTCTTGTAGGTAGCATATAGATGAGTCTTTTTTTATATACTCTTTTACCCTATTCTTGTGACTGGAACATTTCATCCAGTTACTTTCAAAGTAATTATCGATAGTATTTATTGCCATTTTGTTACTTGTTTTATGGTTGTTTAAATAGTTTTTCTTTTACCCTCTTTTCTCTTGCTCTCTTTTCATGGTTTTACTGCTTTCCTTTTGTGTTGTAGCTGAATTCCTTTCTCTTTATTCTTTGCATATCTACTACTTGTTTTTGATTTGTGGTTACTGTAGGTTTATATCTAACATCTTCTACATATAGCAACTTATATTAATAGTTACATAAATTAGAACCCATTCTTTACTCCTCTCCCTGTCTCCCAACCTACATTTTAGGTGTATGGTGTCACATTTTATATTCTCTTTGTGAATTCCTCACCTGATTTTTTTTTAAATTTTTAAAATATTTATTTTATTTTATTTAAATTGAATTAATTAACATATAGTATATTTGTAAAACTTTTTAAATTTAAATTCAATTAATTAACATATAACATATTATTGGTCCTTGACTGATTTTTAAATTGTATTTATTTTTACTGCTTTTGTGTTTTTTACTTTTCATAGTCTTACTTATGGTCTTTCATTTGCACTCAGAGTTCTCTTTAATATTTTTTGTAGGGCTGGCTTAATGGTCATGAATTCCTTTAGTTTTTATTTATCTGAGAAACTCTTTCTCTCTCTTTCTATTCTGAATGATAGCCTTGCTGGATAGAATGTTCTTGGCTACAGGTATTTCCCTTTCAGTACTTCGAATATATCATGCCATCCTCTTCTGGCAGAATTTCTGCTAAAAAATCTACTGATAAGCTTATGGAGGTTTCCTCTTGTGTGTAGCTGTCTTTTCCCTTGCTGCTTTTAAATTTTTTTCTTTATCACCACTTTTTTGCTATTTTAGTTACTGTTGGTCTTAATGTGGACCTCCTTGAGTTGATTTTGTGAGGCGAACGTGATAACCACTACACTACGGAAACTCCTTGAGTTGATTTTGTTAGGGGATCTTTGTGCCTCTGGATCTGGATATCTGTTTCCTTCCTCAGATTAAGAAAGTTTTCAACTATTATTTCTTCAAATAAAATTTCTGCTTCCTTTCCTCTCTCTTCTTCTGGGATCCCTATAATGCAAACATCATTATGCTTGATGGAGTCACCGAGTTCTTCACATCTGTTCTCATTTTGTGTAATTTTTTTTCCCCTCTCATTTGTTCAGCTGGATTGCTTTCCATTACTCTGTCTTCCAGGTCATTAATTTGTTCCTCTGCTTCTTCTAGCCTAGTTATTTATTTCATCAAGTGTATTTTTAAAAAAATATTTATTTATTTCAGAAAGAGACAGTGAGAGAGAGCAAGAGAGGGGAGAAGGTCAGAGGGAGAAGCAGACTCCCCCATGGGGCAGGGAGCCTGATGCAGGACTCTATCCCAGGACTCTGGGATCATGACCTGAGCTGCAGGCAGTTGCTTAACCAACTGAGCCACTCAGGTGCCCACATCAAATGTATTTTTAATTTCATTTATTGTGTTCTTCATCTCTGATTGGTTCTTTTTCTTTCCTTTTTTTTTTTTTTAAGTAATCTCCACACCCAGTGTGTGGCTCAAACCCACAACCCCGGGATCAAGAGTTACTCACTCTACCTACTGGGCCAGCCAGGTGCCCTATGATTGGTTCTTTTGTTATCTCTTTGTTGAGGGTCACACCAGTGTCCTCCACTCTTTTGTCCAGTCCAGTATCTTTATGACCATTACTTTAAATTCTCTATCGGTATATTACTTATCTTCTTTTTTTTTTAATTTTTAAATTTTTTTATAAACATATAATGTATTTTTATCCCCGGGGGTACAGGTCTGTGAATCGCCAGGTTTACACACTTCACAGCACTCACCATAGCACATACCATCCCCAGTGTCCATAACCCCACCCCCTCTCCCGGCCCCCCTCCCCCCAGCAACCCTCAGTTTGTTTTGTGAGATTAGGAGTCACTTATGGTTTGTCTCCCTCCCAATCCCATCTTGTTTCATTTATTCTTTTCCTACCCCCCACAACCCCCACGTTGCATCTCCACTTCCTCATATCAGGGAGATCATATGATAGTTGTCTTTCTCTGATTGACTTATTTCACTAAGCATAATACCCTCTAGTTCTATCCACGTCGTCGCAAATGGCAAGATTTCATTTCTTTTGATGGCTGCATAGTATTCTATTGTATATATATACTACATCTTCATTATCCATTCATCTGTTGATGGACATCTAGGTTCTTTCCATAGTTTGGCTATTGTGGACATTGCTGCTATAAACATTTGGGTGCATGTGCCCCTTCAGATCACTACGTTTGTATCTTTAGGGTATATACCCAGTGGTGCAATTGCTGGGTCATAGGGTAGCTCTATTTTCAACTTTTTGAGGAACCTCCATGCTATTTCCAGAGTGGTTGCACCAGCTTGCATTCCCACCAGCAGTGTAGGAGTGTTCTCCTTTCTCCGCATCCTTGCCAGCATCTCTCATTTCCTGACTTGTTAATTTTAGCCATTCTGACTGGTGTGAGGTGGTATCTCATTGTGGTTTTGATTTGTATTTCCCTGATGCCAAGTGATGTGGAGGACTTTTTCATGTGTCTGTTGGCCATCTGGATGTCTTCTTTGCAGAAATGTCTGTTCATGTCCTCTGCCCATTTCTTGATTGGATTATTTGTTCTTTGGGTGTTGAGTTTGCTAAACTCTTTATAGATTTTGGATACTAGCCCTTTATCTGATATGTCATTTGCAAATATCTTCTCCCATTCTGTCAGTTGTCTTTTGGTTTTGTTAACTGTTTCCTTTGCTGTGCAAAAGCTTTTGATCTTGATGAAATCCCAATAGTTCATTTTTGCCCTTGCTTCTCTTGCCTTTGGCGATGTTCCCAGGAAGAAGTTGCTGCGGCTGAGGTCGAAGAGGTTGCTGCCTGTGTTCTCCTCAAGGATTTTGATGGATTCCTTTCTCACATTGAGGTCCTTCATCCATTTTGAGTCTATTTTCGTGTGTGGTGTAAGGAAATGGTCCAATTTCATTTTTCTGCATGTGGCTGTCCAATTTTCGCAACACCAATTGTTGAACAGACTGTCTTTTTTCCATTGGACATTCTTTCCTGCTTTGTCAAGGATTAGTTGACCATGGAGTTGAGGGTCTATTTCTGGGGTCTCTATTCTGTTCCATTGATCTATGTGTCTGTTTTTGTGCCAGTATCATATTGTCTTGATGATGGCAGCTTTGTAATAGTGCTTGAAGTCTGGAATTGTGATGCCACCAACTTTGGCTTTCTTTTTCAATATTCCTTTGGCTATTTGAGGTCTTTTCTGGTTCCATATAAATTTTAGGATTATTTGTTCCATTTCTTTGAAAAAAATGGGTGGGATTTTGATAGGGATTGCATTAAATGTGTAGATTGCTTTAGGTAACATAGACGTTTTCACAATATTTATTCTTCCTATCTTCTTTTTTTTTTAATTATTTGTATTAACATATAGTGTATTATTTGCCCCAGGGGTGCAGGTCTGTGAAT
The DNA here is from genome assembly GCF_963455335.1 of Martes martes. Lineage (NCBI taxonomy): Eukaryota > Metazoa > Chordata > Mammalia > Carnivora > Mustelidae > Martes > Martes martes. The sequence continues at coordinate 50,667,422 of NC_137896.1, read as the reverse complement.
CATCAGGCTTATACATTTCACATCACTTGCCATAGCCCATACCCTCCCCAATGTCCATAACCCAACTCCCCTATCCATACCCCCTCACCCCCCAGCAACCTTCAGTTTTGTTTTTTTGTGTGTGTGTGAGATTAAGAGTCTCGTATGGTTTGTCTCCCTCTTGATCCCATCTCGTTTCATTTTTTCCTTCCCTACCCCCCACAACCCCCTGCCCTGCCTCTCAAATTCCTCATATTGGAGAGATCATATGACATATGATAATTGTCTTTCTCTGATTGACTTATTTCGCTCAACATAATACCCTCTAGTTCTATCCACGTCAAGCACGTCATTGCAAATGGCAAGATTTCGTTTATTTTGATGGCTGCATAGTATTCCATTATATATATATATATATATATATATATATATATATATATATCACATCTTCTTTATCCATTCATCTGTTGATGGACATCTAGGTTCTTTCCATAGTTTGGCTATTGTGGACATTGCTGCTGTAAACATTCAGGTGCATGTACCCCTTCGGATCACTACATTTGTATCTTTAGGGTAAATACCCAGTAGTGCCATTGCTGGGTCATGAGGTAGCTCTATTTCCAACTTTTTGAGGAACCTCCATGCTGTTTTCCAGAGTGGCTGCACCAGCTTGCATTCCCAACAACAGTGTAAGAGTGTTCCCCTTTCTCCACATCCTTGCGGACATGTGTCATTTCCTGACTTGTTGTTTTAGCCATTCTGACTGGTGTGAGGTGGTATCTAATTGTGCTTCTCTTCTTTTCACTTAGGTTTCTTGCTGTGGTTTTGTCTGGTTCTTTTCATTTGTGACATATTCCATTGTCTCCTCATTTTGTCTAACTCTCTGTTTCTCTGTGTTAGGAAGTCAGCTATATCACCTCTTGAAGATGATGGCCTTATGAAGAAAAGGTCGTCCTGTTCCTCAGGACCTGGTGCTTCAGGGAGTGTCTCCTATGTGTGTTCCATATGCCCTGCTATTGAGTCCTCACTGATTTTGCCTTCAGTCTAGCCTCTACATCATCCTTCTTTGCCTGTTGTAGGCTGTGTTTGGTCTCTAGCCAGGTCGGGGGCATACTAACAAGGTGTACACTTGCAGAATGAGACCTGCTGCCACTGCTTGCAAAATGAGACCTGCTGCCACTGTTGGAACTGAGGTCCTACAACAGGCAGTGTTTGGGAGATGAAGTATTGGTGGTATTTATGCAGGTCTTGTGGGGGAGGGGGCCTGCAGTGCCAGGCCTGATGCAAGTATGATTGGGAAAGGTGGATCTACTGAAGAATGGGGGGGTGGGGCTTGGTGTGGGTGCTATGCTGGTTTCTGCAGATGGGTAGGCATTTATGCTGAGGGGCAGGGAAAGGTAATGATGCCTGCTGCTCCTTTTTTCCTAGAAGAGTCTTCCTATGATTCCTGCTTCTCAGGGCCACACTCTTGAGATGAATAAATAACTCTACCTCCTGACTGGAGGCATTTTTTCAAATTGCTCTTCCAGGCTGTATCTCTGCTGGTTATTTGTTGTGCTCTCTCTTTAAGGGCAGGGACTCAGCTTCCTAATGCCCTCTGGGCTCTCCTGAAGCCAAGCCTACTGATATTTTATAATACCAGGCTTTAATTCCAGGCAGATTGCATGAACTCATGAAATTTGCCCCCTGTGGGTTTCAAAGCCAAATGTTAGGGGGGTCTCCTGTTCCTTGTGCAGGCTCCCTGGAATGATAGTCTGGTTTTTGTTTTTTTTTGCCCTTCTTTGTGGCCCCGGCTCCCTCCCCATTGTGGATAGCCACAGTCCATTTAGTTCCCCAACCACATTTTTGCCCTTCCTGCCTTCTTCAGTATGGTCTCTTCTCTGCATGTAGTTGTGGAATTTGTTCTGCCAGTCTTTGGGTTATTTTTTGATTTATTTACACTAATGTGAGTGTTATCTAGTTGTATACATGGGGATGAGGTGAGTTTAGGGTCCTCCTACGCCACCATCTTCCCAGTCTCCCAAATATCTGGAAACCTTTAATTTTGCCAGTGAGAGTCCCAGTGTAACTATTAGCCTATCAGCATTTTGCTAATTTCACCAATTAAGGACCATTTCTGACATTCACTGCTGTTGAGATATGGTAACAGAAAGGTTTATAGTATCTGCCATCAGAGAATGGGTTTTCTGATTAGAAACCAACCCAGCACTCCAGCCCATTCTTTCCTGATAAGAATGCTGCTTCCTGGGGAGTCTAGGTGGCTCAGTGGGTTAAAGCCTCTGCCTTCAGCTCAGGTCATGATCTCAGGGTCTTGGGATCGAGCCCCACATTGGGCTCTCTGCTCAGCGGGGAGCCTGCTTCCCCTTCTCTCTCTGCCTGCCTCTCTGCTTCTTATGATCTCTCTCTGTCAAATGAATAAATAAAATCTTAAAAAAAAAAAAAAGAAAGAATGCAGGTTTCTCTGGTTTGCAGACAATCTAAGTAGCCCACATATCTCTCTATGCTGAAATATGCAAAAATAAGCCATACTCATCAAAATGCCATGCATGGACAGTGAATAAATTTATGGTAGCAAGGAGACTGAAGAGAAGATGGCCTCCATAACTGTCCTAACTTTTGTACAACCTGGAGTAAGGATCTGGGAATCCCAGTAACAGATTGGCTCTCATCGTTCCATAGGGATGGGGCCCAAAACCAAGTGTAACTTAAAAAAAGAAAAAAAGGCATTTTTCACATAATTAAGTTTGTAGAATAGATTCCATAAGTTTTACACAATTGTGCAATCAAAATATATTTATGATTTAAGTAATAATAAAGCAATAAGACCACTAAAAATCAAATTAATTTTAATTTTCTATAATAAATAGTGTCTTCTGCCTGAATAAAATCTCCATAAAGCACATGACCAAACCCTTACTGCTGTGGTGGTGGTGCTGTGGGTTTGACATGTCTCTACCAGCGTGTGCTGCCACTGTCTCTGGCTGCCTCCACCCTACCCCCTTCAGCCCTGCCCCTCCACAGGCCTTGTCCACCAGGCATCACATGATTGCTTATGTCTTCTACCTTGCACAGTGGGCCATGATGTTACTTGTTCAAGATGTGTAATTTATGAATTAAGTTTGCCTCTGGTGTTTGCTTATTAGCCAGGAAACTAGAATAGAACTACTTAGCACTAATTCATAACTCAAATGCTAACACTAGCACTGAGTTTTTGAGGCAGAACTCATTGGAAGGGTGACTACAGATTGAAAAAATAATTCACCTTCACGGAGAAAATGATGACTCCTGAGAACATGTAAGACCAGAGTTTGAGAAGCCCTGTTCATAGCTTCATCTCCCACCTTAGTGTGGACAGTGTAGAGAGCAAGGATTCTGCAGAGTACTGCCATAATTGGTGAATCTGCAGAATGTTGAGCCATTGTTAAATTATTTTGAATAAACTTCATAAAGTTAGTGTACTGGAATTGCCTGTATTTTAGCTTTGGGACAAAAATACTATATGCTCATACCTTAAACCAGTCATGGGTAGCTGAACCTGAATGAGTATAGTCTGAGAAGTTCTCCTGTCATCTCCATCCTCCCTGGCTCTTCCTCCTGACTCATTGACCCCCTGTCTTCTTGGAATTTATGCCTTGGAATTTATGCCTCTCTCTTGACAGCAAAAAAGCCCATCATCAGCCCTATGCTTCCATGAACACTGGGGCATTGAGTGCTATCTTTTTTTTTTAAATCATCAGATATTTCTCTTGGGTAATATGATGTTAAATAGAATTTTTTTCTTTCTCATTAAGGAAATTTCAGGTTTATAAGTATGCAGGGGGTTACTCTGGGTCTTGGGGATCCCCTGAAATCATCTGGGGCCCTAATTGGTCAGTTCTGAAGCTTGTGTGTGCAAACCAATGGTGGGCACCTTCATACATGCAGGAAAGTCACCTTCTCAGAGACCTCTTCACAACTCACCCTACTCAAAATTCCAAGACTCTCCCCAACCTACTCCTGTTTTAGTTCTCTTCATACCACTTATTACCATTTAAGATATAAATTATATGTTTATTGTATTTGTCTGCCCCCACTAGAATGTAAGCTACACAAGGTGAAAGATTTTGTCTATTTTTCTGCAGTATCCCAAGGTCATATTTTTGGTGCCAGGCACATGGTAGTCCTCAATAAATATTTGTTGAATGAAAAAAATACTGTTCTGCAGTTTACTTTGTAACTTTTGAAAAATAAACTGGCCCTGACTTCCTGTGGAATCGACATATGTAGATATACCAGGCACCTCCTTCCTTTTAATGCACTCCTTGCAGTTTTAGCTTAATCCTGATCTTCCTTCTGCTCCCACGCTGAGCTGAGCACACTGTATTATCTGGATTCATTTGATAGGGAGTGAATGTGCTCTGGGACCCTGGATCTTTGGGGTGGGGGAGTATAGAGCCCTTGACATGGCTTTTTTCACATGAATGAGGCCCCTGGGTGTACAGTTGCCTCCTGGACCCTCTGATCACATGATAATCACTTATATTGAACCAGGCTCTGCAAGTCTCTTGAGAAAATAGAACCTTGCAGGGAATTGCTGAAAAGTAACAGTGTTACAAAACACGTAAACCCCGGAGAATTTGATAAGGCTTTGGCAGCAGAACAGCCTCCTGAGAAAAGCAGAAGATGCAAGCTTCTATGACTTGCTTCTATTGCTGGATATTAGGAAATGAACAAAGGACTTTCTAGGTGTGTGCTGCTGTGTGTATGAAATGGGGACATAGGCTGTGTCCACTTCTTACTAAGTTTTTTTCACAGTACTAAAAAAAAAAATTGTAGTTGGATATTCTGCACCTCTGGCTGACCACTATGGTTGGCTCTACACACATTTCTGAAGATAACCCGAACTTCTCATCAGTAACCCCATTACCGGAGCACCTCGCTAGCTTGTCAGTAGAGCATACAACTCTTGATCTCAGGGTTGTGAATTCAAGCCCCATGTTGGGTGTAGAAATCACTTAAAAAAAAACCCCAATAAAATCTTTTAAAAAAATAACCACCTTGGTTCTCGGGTAGAAAATTTTCAAAATCTAAGAGGAAAGAATAAGGTCATTGTGCTTTAGGAAGAATGGAATAGTTTTAAATGAATCTCCATGCTTGGGAAATATGTTTAGAAGGGAAAAGGCACAGCTTCTTCAAGAAAACTTGACTACTAAAAATCTTTGTAAGTTTTAAGGAGATTAAAAAAAAAAACTATTACTAAATAAATGCTTAACAGTTGCTTGTTAAATACTGGCATATTTATTTTTAGACAAGGTGATGGATGGTGGTGTTTAGATCATTTGTCTTTATTGATTCTTTTTTTAGATCTAGTTCTATCAGCTGCCAAGAAAATGGCATTAAGATTTCCAACCATGATTGGGGACTTGTTTATTTCTCTCTCTCATTCATTGTATTTGAGGTCTCATCTGTGTATTTTGAGGGGCCGTTGTTAGGCAGTTAAATATTTATGATGAGTTTTCCTGCTGATTCACCACTATGAAAAGTGTATTGTACCTTTGGAAATCTATTAGTATGGTCTTTTCGGCGCTCATATGCTTATAGTATGCATGGTAGGGGTTCCAGCCACTTTTAAAAAATAAAAGCCTTATGGAGATACAATTCACATATATAATTCACCCATTTAACAGGTATAATTTAGTGGTTTTTAATATATTCTCAGAGTTGAGCAGCCATTACCACAAAAAATTTAGAACAGTGTCATCACCTCAAAAGAAACCCACATTAGCAGTCACTCCCCATTCTTTCCAACACCACCCCCCCCTTGTCAGCCCACGACAACCACTAAATTTACTTTTTGTCTCTATAGATTTGCCTATTCTGGACATTTCATATGAATGGAAACATGCTATATGTGGTCTTTTGTGAATGGCTTCTTTCCCTTGGTGTCATGTTTTCAAGATTTATAAATGTTGGAGCATGTTATCATGATTTCATCTAACTATTTTTTCTGGTCTTATTTAGTATTTAGTGTACTTTGTTTTTTAAAGCAGTTTTAGATTCACAGTAAAGTTGAACAGCAAGTCCAGAGTTCTCCTATTCTTCCCTGTCCCCAGAGCCTACCCTACTATCAACATCCCAACTGTACACTTCTTACAGTTGATGAACTTACACCGATGCATCATCATCACCCAGAGCCCACAGTTTACGTTAGGGCTCATTCTCATGTTTTATATCCTGTAGGTTTTGAAAATGTGTAGTGACATGTTTCCACAATTACGGCATCATACAGAATAGTTTCAGTCCCTTAAATCCTCTGTGCTTTCTCTGTTCATTCCACCCCTGGTAACACTGATCTTTTTACTGTTTCCACAGTTTTATCTTTTCTAGAACCTCATACAGTTGGAATTATATTGTATGTAGCCTTTTTATTTTGTTTTCTTTCACTTTAGCAATCTGCCTTTAGGATTGCTCCCTACCTTTGGTTTGGTAGCTCATCACTTTTTAGCACTGGTTACTACCAAGTTTTGGCAATTGCGAATAAGGCTGCTTATAAGCATTTGTGGGCTGGTTTTTGTATGGACTTGAGTTTTTCACTCATTTGGGTAAATACCCAGGAGTGCAATTGCTGGGTCATATGGGAAGAGTATGTGCGGCTCCTAGTTTTGTAGGAAACTTCCAAACTGTCTTCCAAAGAGGCTGTGCCGTGCTGTAGTCCAACTCTCCGTGAAGGAGTGTTCCTGTTGCTCCACTTCCTGCTCTGCATTTTATATTGTCAGCATTTGGGATTTGGGCCATTCTAATAGGTGTGTAGTAGAATCTCATTTTAATTTGCAATTCTGTGATGACATATGGTGTTGAATATCTTTTCATATGCTTCTTTTGCCATTTGTGTATCTTTGGTGATGGGTGTGTTCATATCTTTTGCCCATTTTATAATGGGGTCATTCATTTTCTTATTGTTGAGTTTTAAGAGGTTTTTGTACATTTTGAATACCAGTCTTTTATCAGATAATGTCTTTTGCAAAATATTCTCTCCCAGTTTTTATCTTCTCATTCTCTTTGCAGTATCTTCACAGGACAGATGTTTCAATTTTAACGAAGTCTGGCTTATCAGTCATTTCTTCCATGGATTTTGTCTTTGGTGTTGTATAAAAGTCAGTACGAAACCCAAAGTCCTCTAGATTCTTTCCTGTGCTATATTCTAGGAGTTTTATGGGCTTGCATATTACATTTAGGTCTGTGATCCACTTTGAGTTAATTTTTATGAAAGACTTAAAGTCTTTGTCTAGAAAAAGGATGTCCTTACATGTCTAGTTGTTTCAGCATCATTTGTTGAAAAATTTTTCTTTCTCCCCTGAATTATCTTTAATCCTTTGTCAAAGATGAGTTGACTATATTTGTGTGGTTCCATTTCTGAGCTATTTTTTGATCACTAGGCCTAATTTTCTCTTCTTCAGTCAATGCCATACACTCTTGATTACTGTAGCCTTGTAGAAATTTTTGAAGTGGAGTAATGTTTTCCTTTGACTTTGTTCTCCTGCAGTATTTTCTTGGCTATTCTTGGTCATTTGCTCTTTCATATAAACTTTATATTAATCAGTTTGTTGATACCCACAAAATGACTTGCTGGGATTTTGACTGGAATTATACTGAATCTATAGATCTAGTTGGCAAGAACTGCCATTTAACAATATTTAGTCTTCTTACCCATGAATATGTAATATCCCTTTATTTATTTAGTCAGTCTTTGATTTCTTTCAGAACCATTTACTTTTTTTTAGAATTTTTTAAAAAAGATTTATTTATTTGTTTGACAGACAGAGATCACAAGTAGGCAGAGAGTCAGGCAGAGAGGGAGGAGGAAGCAGGCCCCCTGCTGAGCAGAGAGCCTGATGCAGGGCTGGATCCCAGGTCCCTGGAATCATGACCTGAGCCGAAGGCAGAGGCTTTAACCCACTGAGCCACCCAGGTGCCCCCCCCTTTTTAGAATTTATTTATTTACTTATTTTTAATCTTTTTAAAGTTGTTATTAGCATATGATGTATTATTTGTTTCAGGGGTACAGGTCTGTGATTCATCCGTCTTACACTATTGTGTAAGGGTTCATTACAACACATACCCTCCCCAGTGTCCATCACCCAGCCACCCCATCCCTCCCACCCCCTCCACTCCAGCAACCCTCAGTTTGTTTCCTGAGATTAAGAGTCTCTTATGGTTTGTCTCCCTCTCTTGTTTCTTCTTGTTTCATTTTACTTTTAATCTATTGATGTCTTTATGTTATAGTGCCTCTCTTGTGGACAGCTCATTAGTTAGGTTTTGTTTTTATAAAATTCATCCTGACAATTTCTGCCATTTAACGGGACTGTTGATTCCACTAACATTTATTTGTCCGTATCATGGATTTAGGTCACCATTACACTCTTTGTCCATTTGTCCTCTGTTTCTGCTTTCTTCCCTTCTTTTGGATAATTTGAATACCTCTTAGAATGTTGTATTAATATATCTCTTGGCTTCTTTGTTATATTTTGCATTAGTTTTAAGAGTTTGCTCTGGAGGATAGCAATATGTATTCTTAATTTTTCACAATCTGTTTAGAGATAATATCATACCATTTCACATTAATACAGAAATCCTGCAAATATGCACATTTATCCCACCCATGCTTTATGATATAGATGACATATATATTATATCTACATATGTTTATAAACTCTACAAGATAGTTCTATAATTTTTTTAAAAAGATTTTATTTATTTACTTTTTTTTAAAAAATATTTTATTTATTTATTTGATAGACAGAGATCACAAGTAGGCAGATAGGCAGACAGAGAGGGGGGGAAGCAGGATCCCTGCCAAGCAGAGAACCCGATGCAGGACTCGATCCCAGGACCCTGAGATCATGACCTGAGCTGAAGGCAGAGGCCTAACCCACTGAGCCACCCAGGCGCTCTTATTTACTTATTTGAGAGAGAGCGAGAGCAAGAGAGTGTGGGGAGGAACAGAGGAAGAGGGACAAGCAGACTCAGCACTGACCATCTAGCCTGATCTGGGGCTCGATCTCGGGACCCTGAGATCATGACCTGAGCCAACCAAGAGTTGGATGCTTAACCAACTGAGCCACCCAGGTGCCCCATACAGGTTTTTTTTGTTTGTTTGTTTTTTTTGTTTTTTACTTTGAACAGTTTGTGTTTTTTCCAAAATTAAAATTTTTAATCTTATTTTACTCAGATATTTACTTTTTTGAGTGCTGTTTCTTCCATCCTGAAAATCTAAATTAACATCTGGCATCATTTCAGCTAAGGATCTTCCTTTAGGATTTAACATTTCTTTTAGAACAGACCTGCTGGTATTTCTCTTACATTTCTTTTTTTCTTTAATTCAAAAATGTATTTATTTTACCTCCAGTTTTTTTGTTTTTTTATTTGTTTGTTTGTTTTTTAAGATTTTATTTGTTTATTTGACAGAGAGAGTGAGAGGGCACAAGCAGGGGGAACACTAGAGGGAGAGGGAGAAGCAGGCTCCTTGCTGGGCAGGGAGCCTGATGCAGGGCTCAATCCCAGAACCCCAGGATCATGACCTGAGCTAAAGGCAGATGCTTAACCATTTGAGACTCCCAGGTGCCCCTCTTTTTTTTTTTTTTTTTTTTAAGATTTTTAATTTATTTGAGAGAGAGAGAGAGAGTGTGTGTGTGTGTGTGTGTGTAGGGAGAAGCAGAGGAAGAGGGAGAAGCATGCTTTGAGAGAGAGAGAGAGAGAGTGTGTGTGTGTGTGTGTATGTGTGTGTGTAGGGAGAAGCAGAGGAAGAGGGAGAAGCATGCTTTTAACTGAGTAGGGAGCCAGAAGCAGGGCTCTATCCCCAGGCCCTGAGATCATGACCTGAGCTGAAGGCAGATGCTTAACTGACTGAGCCACCCCAGTGCCCCATTTCACATTCACTCTTAAAAGATATTTTTGGCGTATAGAATTATAGTTGGTTTTTGCTGTTGTTTTTAAGCACTTTACAGATGGTTTGCAGTCTTCTGGAGTCCTTTTTTTCTGATATGCCAGCAGTCTTCTATTTGGTTTTCATCATTTTGACAGGTGTGCCTTTATTTTTATCTTAAATGAGGTTTACTGAATTTCTTAAATTTATAAAATTTTGATTTTACCAGGGACAGTTGATGACGTTTGCTTTCAGACTATTTTCCTGCCTAGGTCTTTCTCTCTTCTCCTTCTGGGATGTACACTGGACCCTTGGAAATTGTCTGAGTAGCCCGAGGCTAATCTTTTTAACATTCCCTTTTCTCTGTTCTTAAGCTTGGATGATTTCTATTCATCTGTCTTTAAGTTCATTGACTCTTATCTCCATTCTGCTGCTAAGCCCTTCATGTGAATTTCAGATACTGTGTTTTTCAGTTCTCGAATTTCCACTTGGTTCTGTTTTATAGTTTCCATTTGTCTACTGAGATTTACAAAATGTGACTTCAGTTCTTTCACATCCTTGGTACTGGCAGAGGTTTTCAAGCAGCTAATTCCAACATCTGATTCATCTTGGGGTTAGTCTGGTTGTGGTTTCTCCTGAGAATGGCTTACTTTTTCCTGGTTCTTCACTTCTGTGGCAAATTTTGGATTGTGTTCTGGACACTGAAGTTATGTATAGGTCTATTAAATTCCTCTGAAGAGTACTGATATGTATTTGTCTTAGTAGGCTCTTAGCTTGGTTGGACTCAAACTGAAAACTGCCTCTTGGGCAGTAGCTTGTTGACAGAGAAAACATGCAGAACTGAAATAAAAGCATTATTTAGGGTCTTCGAATTGCAATGTGGGGAGCACGGCTTTGGATAGCAACCCTGAATTGGGTCTCAGTAGGGAACAAAAGTCTGGAGGTTTAAAGACATAAGGGCATGTTTATATATGTTATTTACAAAGAATTTCGAATGGTGTTCATGGAAGATACTAATATTGGTTGAATCTGATTGGTTGCTATGGCTCTCACTAAGCGAAAGTCTGTTACTGTAGCAAGTTGCAGGTGTTCCTAGGGAGTCTTTGGAATATTTGGTGTTTGGCCCAGTTCAAAAGTTCATGGTTCCATCCTGTGAGGACTTGGATTTAAGAACCCCTTGACATAAATGACTCATTTTATTTCACCTTTCACAGATTCAAATCTCATTTTAGTTCTTTTATTCTTGGCTGAGCCGCTCAGAGGCTGGTTCACAGATGTCTGAAAAATTGGACAACATTTATTCACAGGATTTGGGGCTCTCACTCTCTGGTGCATGCCTTTTTAGGATTCCTTGCTCATTTTTGCAGTTGCTGTGATTGCTTCAACCTCTGCTGGCTGTCAAAACTGGGTTTTTGTGTTTTTTTCCCTAAGTTTAGCTGCTGCTTATGGTGGGTGGGGCTTCCCTCTGCCAAGAAGCTGTGAAAATGGAGATACACCCAGTGCCCATTGTTCCCTTCCAATACCTGCCTGCTCTTGGTTGCTCTAAATTGTCTATCTTCAGAAGTTGTTTTTGTATTTAACCAGAGTTCAAAACTATTATCTGGAGAAGGGTTGGTATGGTAGGAGCTTTTTGTCCCCTACTGATTTTAAGTAAACTTTGTGTTATGTGAGACTTTATAGTATATTGAAATCTCTTCAAGTCAGGTATTGATCTATGTTGTATAATATCTGTGATATAATTTTAATATATATTTGACATTTATTTTTTATTTCATATGGTGACATTGTAAGAGCTGTGGTTTATATGAAACTGAAGAGTTCTTGATTAAGTTTTAACTCCAGTTACAGAATAATTTTTGTCTGAAAACATGATCTACTTCATGACCATACACTTTGTGGTTTCTAAGAAAAATGTGACAGTCCTGGGAAATCCATAGAGATATTGGAAAAAAAAGTTTATAAAATACCTGTGGGGGCGCCTGGGTGGCTCAGTGGGTTAAAGCCTCTGCCTTCGGCTTGGGTCGTGATCCCGGGGTCCTGGGATCGAGGCCCACGTCGGGCTCTCTGCTCGGCGGGGAGCCTGCTTCCCTTCCTCTCTCTCTGCCTGCCTCTCTGCCTGCTTGTGATCTCTGTCTGTCAAATAAATGAATAAAATCTTAAAAAAAAACAAAAAAAAACACCTGTGGGAAATTTTATGATATGTAAATTATGCATCATAGAGTGTTGAAAAAACACCTCTATGATATCAGAATGATTGCTACTTAATGATATTATGATGTAGAATAAGAATTCTGATTAAGGTTTAAAGTCCAATTACAGAAAAATTTGTGTGTGAAAACATGATCTACTTCATGACAATACACTTTGTGGTTTCTTTTTTTTCTCCATTAATTTATTTTTTAATTAACATATAATGTATTATTTGTTTCAGGGGTACAGGTCTGTGATTCATCAGGCTTACACAATTCACAGTGCTTACCATAGCACACACCCTCTCCAGGGTCCATAACCTAGCAACCCCATCCCTCCCACCCCCCTCCACTCCAGCAACCCTCAGTTTGTTTCCTGAGATTAAGAGTCTCTTATGGTTTGTCTCCCTGTCTGGTTTTGTCTTATTTCATTTTTTCCTCTCTTCCCCTATGATCCTCTTTCTTGTTTCTCAAATTCCTTATATCAGTGAGGTCATATAATTGTCTTTTCTCTGATTGACTTATTTTGCTTAGCATAATACCCTCTAGTTCCATCCATGTTGTTGCAAATGGCAAGATTTCATTTTTTGATGGCTGCTTAATATTCCATTGTGTGTGTGTATGTATGTATATATGTATGTATACATATATACCACATCTTTATCCATTCATCTGTCGATAGCTAAACTATTTTCTTTCGCTATAGATTTGCTTATTCTGAACATTATGTCTAAATGAATCATATAATCTGTGATCTTTGTATGTGACTTTTTCACTTAACACAATGATTTTGAAGAGCTGACGTGCCCTTCGACAGACGAATGGATAATGAAGCTGTGGTCCATATATACCATTGTATATATATAATATTACTCAGCCATCAGAAAGGATGAATACCCAACTTTTGCATCAATGTGGATGGGACTGGATGAAATGGTGCTGAGTGAAAGAAGTCAAGCAGAGAAGGTCAATTAGCATATGGTTTCACTTGTTTGTGGAACATAAGGAATAACATGGAGGACAGTAGGAGAAGGAAAGGAAAAGTGAAGGGGGGAAAGTCCGAGGGGGAGATGAAGCATGAGAGACTGTGGTCTCTTGAGAAACAAACTGAAGATTTTAGAGGAGAGGGGTTGGGGGGAAGGGTGACCTTGTGGTGGGTGTTAAGGAGGGCACGTATTACATGGAACACTGGGTATGCTGCATAAACAATGAATCTTGGAACACTGCATCAAAAGCTAGTGATGTATTTTATAGTGACTAACATAACAATAAAATTTTTTTTTAAATTTTTAAAAAATCGTTTTCTCCCTTGATATACAATGTCACTTTTATCAGAAGCTGGATATGCTGTGTATATCTTGATCTATTTTGGGAGGATTTTCTTTTCCATTTCTGTTCAGTGGCTCTTTTTCTCTAGACTGGTAATAGTCTATTAAACAATACCTTGTTTAAATTACTGTAGCTTTGTAACTGTTTTAACATTTCATAACGTTAGTCTTGTCTTGTCCTTCTTCCTTTTCAGAAATACCCTGGCTTTCTGCTTGTATATTTGAATCTTAGAATTAACTTGTTTATATCCCCCAGATACCCCATTGGTATTTTTATTGAATAAACATTAAATGTATTGATAAAGGAGACAAGTTACTAAATAATGAGCCTCCTTGTGCAAAAACGTGGTACATCTTTCCATTTGTTGAAGTCTTGTGTGTGTCTTTCAGGAACACTAAAATTTATTGATATAGATCTTACACATTTTTTGGAGGAAAATTATGTTTTAATGTAATAATAAAATAAAACACAATTTTTAAAACATTTTTATTTTTTATTTTTTTATAAACATATAATGTATTATTAGCCCCTGGGGTACAAGTCTGTGAATCGCCAGGTTTACACACTTCACAGCACTCACCATATCACCATATCACCATACCCTCCCCAATGTCTATAACCCCACCATCCTCTCCCTACCGTCCTCCCCCTGGGTCACCCTCAGTTTGTTTTGTGACAGTAAGAGTCTCTTATGGACAAAACACAGTTTTATTTTGTGATAAAGAATATATAATTATGTACCTGACAGCAACATCATTCATAAAGTATCACAACTGTGGGGAGAGAACAAGTTCTCCGATGTCTCTTTTTATAAGGACATTAAATCCTTTCAGGTCAGTGCTTTACCTATAGGGCACTGTTTTACCTTAATTGCTTCCTTAGAGGCCCAGTCTCCAAATATAGCCACACTGGGTGTTAAGGCTTCAACATATAAATTTGTGGGGAACACAAACATTTGGTTATAATAATATCTTGGCCTCTTACTTTGTAAGCTTTTTCTTTTTTTAAATAAAGATGTCTAATTCATATATGGTAATGGCAAAAGAAATCATCTTTGGAATCTCTAGGAAGTTCTAAAGTTGAACTTCGAAGATACCGCTGTGGTCTGAATATTTGTGTCCTCCCCAAATTTGTTTATTGAAATCCTAACCCCCAGAGGTGATGGTATTAGGATGTGGGGTCTTTGGGAGGTGCTTGGGTCATGAGGGTGCAGTCCCCATGAATGGAATTAGTGCCCTTGTAAAAGAGGCCCCAGAGAGCCTTCCATGTTCCTTCCACCATGTGAGGACATAGTAGGAAGGCGCCAACCTGTGAACCAGGAAGCGGACCCTCACCAAAAGATGACCATGCTGGTGCCTTGCTCTTGGACTTCCACCCTGCAGAGCTGTGAGCCATAAATTTCTACTGTTTATAAGCTACCCAGTCTGTGGTATTTTGATGAACAGCCTGAACCAACTGATAGACATAGTCCCCAAATATGCTGTTCCTCACATGCAGGCTTTTTAATATCCCTAACTATTACAGTTTCCTGAACAGCTTTTTGGGTTTTTAGAAGACTCTTGGGGATAAGCATTCTAGTGGAAAAAAATAAAGACTCCATCCAGCATGTGTGATTTAGGATAGGGAAACTTCTCCCAAGGTTTGTGCACCTGAAACACAGACCTAGCCCTGGGATTGAGGTGTCTCCTGAAGTTTCCAGAAACACCATTTTTCTACTAATTGAAATTCTTTATGCCACAGCAGCCTTTCAATGAAGTCAAATCATTCAGTAATCTACTTTTTAATCTGTCTGCATCTTGTTATTTTGTTGAAAGTTAATTTATTGCTTTCCTTGCATGTGGGAGAATAATAGATACAGAGTAAAACTAATGAAAAATAATAATCCTGTGCTTCATAGTTTATGGTCTAAAAATGAATAGATTAGACTGTGGACCATTAGCTCTGTGTCCCAACTTTATGCTGTTATGTAGGTGCTAGTGAGGCAGGAGCCCTGGTTTGCCAGGGACCACTTAGCATCACTGTTATCCTGTTCAAATTCCTTGTGCAAAACCATGCTGGTCAGCAAACCAAGGTGAGGGTGTCTTGTGTGAGTTAGATGAGTTAGATGACGCCCAACAGGACTCCTCTTACATCCTTGATGCCAGCCAGAGGTAGCTGCCTGGGGCGCTCTTTTAAGAATCCTGAGGTCTGGGAACCCCTGGGCCCCCCTCAAGCTGACTCTTGATCTTTGGCTCAGGTCATGATCTCCTGGTCCTGGGATTGAGCCCCACATCGAGCTCCATGCTCAGTGTGGAGTCTGCTTGAGGATTCTCTCTCTCAACCTCTGCCCCTCCCCTGTGCCCTCTCTCTCAAATAAATAAATTAATTAATTAAAAAATCCTGAGGTCTGGTCTGAGCACAGAGCAGTGATTGAATCATGCTTCTGGGCACAGAGCAAGGACACCATTAGCACCCCCTCTCCGGGTTTCGGTAGCACACTATCATTGTTATTCTGCTGTATAGACTGACTCCAGTTATGTGTAGAGAGTACTGTATTCACTTTTAAAGTGAATTTGAGTTAACTGATTTCTCTTCAATATAGAATGGCCAAAGCTGAAGGAATCTTTGAGATCATTTGACTTAATGACTTGACTTTACACAGGAGGAAACTGAGGCCCAGCCAGCTAGTTACAGAGTCAGGCTGAGTTGCTTGGCCCTTTTGACCAGACCACGCTGCTGCCTCTGACAAGGTGGTAGGTTTGTGTTCTCGAATGAGGGCATGTGTGTATTCCTGATTCCACACTTGAGAGCAGAGAACGTTTCTTTTATATCTCTTTGTATTCCACTGGATTGTCCAGGGCTTCCATAGCATAGCTATTGAATAATTGCTTATTCCTTCAAGAAGATTTTTGTCAACAAAACCTATAATAAGATGCCATCTTCCCCCATCAGATTGGAGAAAACAATTTGCTATCATGTGTTGCCCAGGGTTGGAGAAAGAAGCACAGTCATCCATTTCTCACAAGATTAATTAAGTTGGTGTCACTTCTGTGGGAGGCAGCTTAGCAATATCTGTCAGAATTGAAAATATACATTCTCATGACCCAGAGGTTCCACTTCCAGAAATTTATTCCTCAGAGGTGGTTCACCACAGCCCTGTTTATAGTAGCAGAAGATCAGAAACAATCTAAGTGTCCACTGACAGGTCAAGTGAATTATCACACACTCATGAAAGGGGGCAGTACGTGCCTCTGAGGAGGGAGTGATGTGGCAGAACTGGGGCTAAGCTAGGCTGGGATCTCACAGATGTGGCAGCAGGGGAACTGATAGTGGTGGCTGCAGTCCCGAGGGCTGCAGTGATGAAAGTACCATAGACGGGGTGGCTTAGACAGCAAACATATTTCTCACGACTCTGAGGGCTGGTAAGTCCAAGATCAAGGTGCCGGCAGATTGTTTGGGGATGGCCTGCTTTCTGATTCGTAGATGGCTGTCTTGTCGCTGTGTCTTCGCATGGTAGAAGGGGTGAGGGAGCTCTCTGGGGTCTCCTATATAAGGCCCCTAGTCCCATTCATGAGGGGTCCAGGAGGCCCTGCCTCCTAATGCCATCACATTGGGGGTTAGGACTTCAACAAATGAATTTAGGAGGTTAAAAACATGTAGTCCTTAACATTTACACATTCACCACTGAAAGGTATCTTGGTTGCTTCCAAGTTCTAGCAATTATGAATAAAGCAGCTGTAAACATCCTTGTGAAGGTTTTTGTGTGGATGTAAATTTTCAGCTCATTTGAGTAAATACCAAGGAGCATGATTACTGGTTCATTTTTTAAGACTATGTTAGTTAATTTATTATTGAAGGATACTAGACATATGATGTTAGTTTCGGGTGTACAACATAGTAGTTCAACAATTCAATATGTTACGTTACTCAGTGCTCACCATGAGAAGTGTAATCACCATGTGCCTGAATGCAGTATTGTTACAGTATTACTGATTGTATTCCCTATGCTGTACTTTTTATTTCTGTGACTTATTTTATAACTCAAAGTTTGTACCTCATAATCCCCTTCACCTATTTTGCCCATCCCTCTCCCCCGCTTCTTACAACCATGTTTGTTCTCTGTATTTAGGTCTGTGTTGGTTATTCATTTGTTTTGCTTTTTATATTCCACATATAAGTGAAATCATGTGGAATTTCTTTCTCTCTCTGACTTATTTCACATAGCATAATGCCCTTTAGGTCTATCCATGTCATTGCAAATGGCAAAATCTCATTCCTTTTTATAACTGAGTAATATTCCATTGGGTATATAAGCTACATCTTCCTTATCCATTCATCTGTGAATGGACACTTATGTGTAAGGGTATGTTTAGTTTGATAAGAAGTTACCAAACTGTTCTCCAAAGTAACTGTACCATTTTTCATTCCTCTTAGCAATGATTGAGAGGGTTTTTAGAAAATATTTATTCATTTATTTTGAAAGACAGAAAGTGCATGCACACAGGGGTGACAGGCAGAGGGAGAGGGAGAGAGAGTCTTAAGCAGACTCTGTGCTGAGCGCAGAGCCAAACTTGTGGCTCAGTCTCATGACCCTGAGATCACAACCTGAGTTGAAACCAAGAGTTAGGTGCTTAACCGACTGCACCACCCAGGTTTACCTGATTAAGAGGTTTTTTTGCTCCATATTTTGGCCAGCATTTGGGCCATTCTAATAGGAGTGTAATGATATGTTGTTTTATTTGAAATTCCCTAATTACATATAATGTTAAGCATCTTTTCATATGCCTGTTTACCATTTGAATACGTTCTTTTGCTATTATTATTATTATGTTCAATTAGCCAACATATAGTACATCATTAGTTTTCGATGTAGTGTTTAATGATTAATTAGTTGCATATAACAACCAGTGCTCATCACAACATGTGCCCTCCTTAATACCCATCACCCGGTTACCCCCATCCCCAACCCCCTCCCTTCTGTAACCCTCAGTTTGCTTCCTGGAGTCCAGAACCACATCTTCTTTATCCATTCACCTATTAAAGGACTTCTTGGCTCCTCCCACAGTCTGACCACTGTAGGCATTGCTGCTATGAACATTGGGGTGTGTGTGCCCCCTTATTATCACTACATCTGTATGTTTGGGGTAAATGCCTAGTAGTACAATTGCTAAGCCATAGGGTAGCTCTATTTTTAACTTCTTTTTTTTTTTAATTTTTTATTTCTTTTCAGCTATTTTTAACTTCTTGAGGAATCTCCATACTGTTTTCCAGAGTACCCTGCATTCCCACCAACAGTGTAAGAGTGTTCCCCTCTCCACATCCTCACCAACATTTGTTGTTTCCTGCCTTGTTAATTTTAGCTATTCTAACTGGTGTAAGGTGGTATCTCATTTTGGTTTTCATTTGTATTTCCCTGATGGCTACTGATGTTGAACAGTTTTTCATGTGTCTGCTAGCCATTTGTATGTCTTCTTTGGAGAAGTGTCTGTTCATGTCTTCTGCCGATTTCTTAACTGGGTTATTTGCTTTTTTGGGTGTTGAGTTGGAAAAGTTCTTTATAGATCTTGGATACCAGCCCTTTATCTGTTCTGTCATTTGCAATATCTTCTCCAATTCTGTAGGTTGTTTCTTAGTTTTGCTGACTGTTTCCTTTGCTACGCAGAAACTTTTATCTTGATGAAGTCCCAATAGTACATTCTTGCTTTTGTTTCCCTTCCCTTTAGAGACATGTCTTAAAAGAAGTTGCTGTGGCCGATGTGGAAGAGATTACTGCCTATGTTCTCCTCTAAGATTTTGATGGATTCCTGTCTCACATTTAGGTCTTTCATTCATTTCAAGTTTATCTTTGTGTATGGTATAAGGGAATGGTTCAGGGGCGCCTGGGTGGCTCAGTGGGTTAAAGCCTCTGCCTTCAGCTCAGGTCATGATCCCAGGGTCCTGGGATCGAGCCCCGCATAGGCTCTCTGCTCAGCAAGGAGCCTGCTTCCTCCTCTCTCTCTGCCTGCCTCTCTGCCTACTTTCGATCTCTGTCAAATAAATAAATAAATAAATCTTTTTAAAAAAAGAGAGAGAATGGTTCAGTTTAATTCTTCTGCATGTGGCTCTCCAGTTTTTCCAGCACCATTTATTGAAGAGACTGTCTTTTTTTCCATTAGATATGCTTTCCTGCTTTGTTGAAGATTAGTTGACCATGATGTTGAGGGTCTATTTCTGGGCTCTATTCCATTCCATTGATCTAAGTGTCTGTTTTTATATGCCAATACCATACTGTCTTTATGATCATAACTTAAAGTCAGGCATTATGATGCCCCTGGCTTTGTCTTTCTTTTTCAACATTCCCCTGGTGATTCAGGGTCTTTTCTGCTTCCATACAAATTTTAGAATTGTTTAGTCCAGCTCTTTGTGAAAAATGGTGATGGTACTTCGATAAAGATTGCATTGAATGTGTAGGTTGCTCTGGATAAGCATAGATGTTTTCATGATGTTTATTCTTCCAATCCGTGAGCATGGAATGTTTTTCCATTTCTTTGTGTCTTCAGTTTCTTTCAGAAATGTTCTAAGTTGGGGTGCCTGGGTGGTGCAGTGGGTTAAAGCCTCTGCCTTCGGCTTGGGTCATGATCCCGGGATCCTGGGATTGAGCCCCGCATCAGGCTCTCCATTCAGCAGGGAGCCTCCTTCCTCCTCTCTGTCTGCCTGCCTCTATGCCTACTTGTGATCTCTCTCTGTCAAATAAATAAATAAAATCTTTAAAAAAAATGTTCTAGGTTTCTAGCATATAGATCCTTCACTTCTTTGGTTAGGTTTATTCCTAGATATTTTATGGTTTTTGGTGTTATTATAAATGGAATCGTATCCTTAAGTTCATTCTTCAGTTACATTGTTCGTGTATAGAAATATAGCTGATGTCTGTGCATTGATTTTGTATTCTGCCACTTTGCTAAATTGTTATATGAGTTCTAGTAATTTTGGGGTAGAGTCTTTTGGGTTTTCCACATTAAGTATCATGTCATCTGTGAAGAGAGAGGGTTTGACTTCTTCTTTGCCAATTTGGATGACATTTATTTCTTTTTGTTGTCTGATTGCTGAGGCTAGGACTTCTAGTACTGTGTTGAAAAATAGGGGTGAGAGTGGGCATCCATGTCATGTTCCCAACTTTAAGGGAAGAGCTCTCAGTTTTCCCCATTGAGAGTGTTATTTGCTGTAGGCTTTTTGTAGAGGGCTTTTATGATATCGAGGTATGTTCCCTCTATCCCTACACTATAGAGAGCTTTAATCAAGAAAGTATTCTCTATTTCGTCAGATGCTTTTCTGGATCAATTGAGAGGATCATGTGGTTCTTGTCTCTTCTTTTGTTAATGTGATCTATCACATTGATTGATTTGCAAATGTTGAACTACACTTGCACCCCAGGAATAAATCCTCTTGGTTGTGATGAGTAATCCTTTTACTGTACTGTTGGATCCTATTGGCTAGTATTTTGGTGAGTATTCTTTACATCCATGTTCTTCAGGGATATTGGTCTCTAATTCTACTTTTTTTTTTTCCTTCTAATTCTCCTTTTTGATGGGGTTTTTGTCTGGTTTTGGGATCAGGGTAATGCTGGCCTCATAGAATGAGTTTGGAAGTTTTCTTCCATTTCTATTTCTTGAAACAGCTTCAGTAGAATAGGTATTATTTCTTCTTTAAATGTTTGGTGGAATTACCCTGGGAAGCCATCTGACCCGGACTCTTACTCCTTGGGAGGTTTTTGATTACTGCTTCAATTTCCTTGCTGGTTATTGGTCTGTTCAGATTGTCTCTTTCTTCCTGTTTCAGTCATGGTAGTTTATAAGTTTCTATGAATGCATCCATTTCTTCCAGATTGCCCAATTTGTTGGCATATAGTTGCTGGTAACAAGTTCTAACAATTGTCTCTACTTCCTTGGTATTATTCATGATCTCTCCCCTTTCATTTCACAATTTTATTGATTAGGGTCCTTTCTCTTTTCTTTTGGATAAGTCTGTCCAGAGGCTTATCAATCTTATTAATTTTTAGAGAAACAGCTTCAAATTTCAGTGATCTGTTCCACTGTTTTTCTGGTTTCTATTCCATTGATTTCTGCTCTCATCTTTATTCTTTCTCTTCTTCTGCTTGTTTTAGGCTTTATTTGCTATTCTTTCTCTGGTCCTTTAGGTGTAAGGTTAGCTTGTACATTTGAGATTTTTCCAATTTTTTGAGAGAGGCTTGAAAGACTATGTACTTTGCTATGTTCCTTCCCAAAGGACCAACTTTGCACTGTCTCATAGGTTTTGAACTGATGTGTTTTCATTTTCATTGGTTTGTGTGAATTGTTTAATTTTTTTAATTTCCTGGTTGATCCAGTCATTCTTTAGCAGGATGCTCTTTAACCTCCAAGGGTTTGACTTCCTTCCAAATTTCTTCTTGTGATTGAGTTCCAGTTGCAAAGCGTTGTGGTCTGAAAATACCCAGGGAATAATCTCAGTCTCTTGGTATACCAGTTGAGACCTGATTTGTAACCCAGTGTGTGGTCTATTCTGCAGAAAGCTCCATATGCATTCGAGAAGAATGAGTATTCTGTTGTTTTAGAATGGCATGTTCTATATATATCACAAAGTGCATGTGGTCCAATGTGTCATTCAAAATTCTTGTCTCTTTGTTCATCTTCTGCTTAGATGATCTGTCCATGGCTTTGAGTGGAGCTTTGAAGTCTCCTTCTATGAATGTATTATTATCAATATGTTTCTTTATTTTGGTTATTAAGAAGTTTATATAATTGGCTGCTCCCATGTTGGGGGCATAGATATTTACAATCGTTAGATCTTCTTGTTGGATAGACCCTTTACGTATGATACAGTGTCCCTCTACATCTCTTACTACAGTCTTTGGTTTAAAATCTGATTTGTCTGATATGAGGATTAATGCCCCAGCTTTCTTTTGAGGTCAATTGGCATGGTAAAGTGTTCTCCACTCCCTCACTTTCAATCTGGAGGTGACTTTGTTTCTAAAGTGAGTCACTTGTAGGTAGCATATGCATGGGTCTTACTTTTTAGCCAGTTTGAAACCCTGTGTCTTTTGATGGGGGCAGTCAGCCCATTTACATTCACAGTAACTATTGAAAGATCTGAATTTAGTGCCATTGTATTGCCTACAGAGCCCCTGTTCCTGTAGATTTTCTCTGTTTCTTTTTGGTCTGTGTGACACTTGGGGTCTCTCCTCACTTAGAGAACCCCCCTTAATATTTCTTGCAGGGCTGGCTTGTTGGTCACATATTCTTTCAATTTCTTCCTGTCCTGGGAAGCTCTTTCTCTCTCCATCCATTCTGAATGACAGCCTTGCTGGATAAAGTATTCTTGGCTGCATGTTCTTCTCATTTAGTTCCCTGACTGTGTCTTTCCAGCCCTTTCTCGCTTGCAGGTTTCTGTGGAAAGGTCGGATGTTATTTGATGTTCCTCTTTCCATACGTAAGGAACCTCCTCTTCCTAGCTACTCTCAGGATAGTTTCTTTGGCTGTAAAATTTGTAAGCTTCACTATTATATGTCAGGGTGTTGATCTATTGTTACTGATTTTGGGAGGGGTCGTTTCTGCCTTTTGGGCAAGAATGTCTGTTTCCTTCCCTAGATTAAGGAAGTTCTCAGCTATGTTTTGGCCAAATGTACCTTCTGACCCTCTCTTTTTCCACCGCTTTGGGGAAACCAAGAATTCTGACATTGGAACATTTTCATGGCATCATTAGTCTCCCCAAGCCTTTTATCATGTGCTACTAGCTGCCTATTTCTATTTTCCTCAACTTCCTTCCTTTCCATCAACTTTTCTTCTAGATCACTTATTTTCTCTTCTGCCTCATTAACCCTAGCTGTTAAGAGTATCCAGTTTAGAATGCATCTCACTCATAGCATTTTACATTTGCCCTGATTAGATCTCATTTCTGCCTTTAGAGATTCTATATTTTTGCTTATGCTTTTTTCAAGCCTAGCTATTAACTTTATGATTGCTATCCTGAATTCTTTCTCTGGAATCTTACTTATATCCATATCGATTAGCTCTGTGGCAGAGAACACTGCCTCTGGTTCTTTTTGTGTGAGTTCCCCCTTCCTCTCATTCTGTCCAGAGAACAATGGGTGGGCGAATGAGTAGAGTCCAAGATATCAATGATGACCCAGGCAAGATACACCCTAGTAAAATACGGAGAGGTAGGAGGCCACCACAGATAAACAAAGCCAAAGTGAAACACAAGAACAAAATTTTGAAAAGAGGGGGAGAAGGGGAAGAGAGACTATAATCTCACAAAGTGATACAAAGCCAGGTGTATCACTTATTCCTGGGTGAATTTTGGTCTGTGTGATAGAAGGCGCTACATCCCGATTTGCAAGGAAAGTAAGACTTGTATACTTAAAAGATTAAATTGACTAGAGTGAAAAAAGTACTAAAATGAAGTATATATGTATAAAAGAATGTAGCTGTGAAAAAATACAAGTTAAAAGGCAACTATGAAATATAAGTTGATATAATAAACATCTTAGTTGAAATGAGGTAAAGATTAAAAGAAAGAACAGAGAAAAAGCATAAGAAAAAGGAAAAAAAGAAAAGGAGAATTTTATCTGAAAAACATACAAGTCGTGAGGCAACACCTGGAGCTCAGTATACTATTTTCCCCTGGCGTTGGGATTTTACAGTCTTGTGGGATCTGTAGGGTTGTCATCCTCCTGTTCTTCCAGTCTGTCTTCTGGGAGAGGGGCCTGCTACCCTGTTTCTCGGGAAACCCTGCCTGGGTGGAGTTGCCTTACCCCTGCAGTGGGATGGGGTCAGTGGAAACCTGTCCTCTGTGTGGCTTTTGTTCCCTGGGGGCTGTCAGAGCAAAAATGAGCACACCCGAACTTCTGGCCCAGAGCAGAAAGATTTCAGTCTGGCCTCTTTAATAAACTCTCTGGGGTTTATGCACCTCTGAAAACTGCAGCCTCTCATGGTGTGTACCCACAGCAACTCTTTCAGAGGCAGTCCCAGGGGCCCAGGAGTGTCATTGCCTTTTGTGACTCTAAAACTGCAAGTAGCTGTGGGTTCTCATGTACATCTGAAGCTCCTAAATCATGTCCTAATGTCCTTTCTGGGACTCAACCTCCCTGTGAACTTTTGCCAAGTTGCAGGTGCAGGTTCCAGGCTTTTTTAAGGCTGCTCAGGAAAAGAGCGAATGAATACCAACTGCCCCGCTCACAGTTTATGGTGATTGAGCTGAGTCCCTTCCTGGGCTCCATGACCATAACCTGCTTCCTGGCTCCACTGCTCAGGCACTCTACTGGTTCAGGCATCCCCATTCGCTCTGTGACTCCTTGGATCCCAAGACCACGATGTCCTACCTAGAATTCTGCCTTTTCATTTCCAGAGTCCCTTTCAGAGAGGGATCTCTTTCACTAGAGCAGACTTCTAAGGGTTCTGGTTTTGGGCTGTGTCATGTCACTTTCCAGGAGCCAGCTTATGGAGGCTCCCTCCCCCTTCTGTTTATCTTCCTATATCTCCCAGTAGATTCACGACTGGGCAAGTCCTACCATGCAAAAAGCAGTCGCTTTTCTGCTTGTAGAAATCCAGATATATATGCTTACATCTCAGGCTGATTTCGTGGGTGTTCAATATGGTTTGATAGATATCCAGCTAAGTTCAGGGACCAGTTAAAATGGGGTCCCCTTCTCCTCCACTGTCTTGCCTCCTTCCCCATTTGTACTGAGATGTTTATTCATTTCCCCCATTATTTAATCAGATGGTTCATTTTCTTGAGTTTTAAGAGTTATTTGTATATTTTGAGTAACAGTCCTTTATCTGACATATCATCTGCAAATATTTTCTCCCAGTCTGTGGGCTTGTCTTTTATTTCCCTTAATGGTGTCTTTCCTAGAGCACAAGTTCTTGATTTTAATGATGAAGTCCAACCGATCAGTTATTTCTTTCATGAATCATGCCTTTGGCATTATATCTCCTTCATTTTTAAGGATGATTTTTACTGGATACAGAATTCTTAGTTGACCTCCTTTTTCTTTCACCACTTCAAATATGTCATCTTGCTGCCTTCTGATCCATGCTTTCTGATGAGGAGTTAGCTGTTAATCTTTTTGAGGATTCCTTGCTGCTTACAAGATTCTTGCTTTCCAAATTTTCCATGTCCTTACTAGCACTTACCATTACATGTCTTTTTTTGTAATAGCCAATCTAAATACTCTAAGTAGTATCTCATTGTGTTGCTGATCTGCATTTCTCTGATGGCTAAAGAGGTTAAACATGTTTGGTCATTTGTGACTCTTCTTTGGAGAAATAGCTATTCAGATCCTTTGCCCATTTTTTAAATTGGGTTATCTGTGCTTTTATTATAGAGCTGTAAGTGTTCTTTTTGTATTCTAAACCTGATTCCCTTATCTGATACAGAATTTGAAAATGGTTTTTTTTTTTTTTTTCCTCTTCATTTTCTTGGTAGTGACCTTTGCCATAAAACAGGTTTTGAAATTTTAGTTAAGTCCGTTTTTCTGGCTTTTTGTTCTTTTGTTGCTTGTGGTTTTGGTGGTCTAATGAAAGATACATTGCCTAATCAAAGGTCATTTACTCCTTTAGAAGAGTTACTCTTCTGTTTTCTTCTAAGTGTTTTATAGTTTTAGCTGTTACAATTTGGTTTTTAATTAGTTTTTGTGTATGATAATACGATAAGTAGGGATTCCCCTTCAGCCTTTTGCATGTGTCTATCCAGTTGTCCCAGTACCATATGTTGAAAAGACTTGTCTTTTCCCATTGAATTGTTTTGACTCCTTTGTTAAAATCAATTGACTGTAAATGTGAGGTTTTATTTCTTGCCTGTAAATATTATTCCATTGGTCAGATTGTCTCTCTGTTTGCCAGTACCATGCTGTCTTGGCTACTGTATCTTTGTGGTAAGTTTTGTAAGTTTTGAAATTGGGAAGTGTGAATCCTCCAACTTTTTCATTCTTTTCTAAGATTGTTTTGGTTATTCTGGGTCCCTTTTATTTCCTACAAATTTCAAGATCGGCTTGTCAATTTCTTTAAAGAAGCCAACTGAAATTTTGATAGGGGTTGTGCTAAATCTGTACACCAGTTTAGAGAGTATTGCCATTTAACAATATTAAGAAATGGGATGTTGTCCACAATAGCCAAACTATGGAAAGAGGATAGATGTCCATCAACAGATGAGTGGGTAAAGAAGATGTGGTGTATATATACAATGGACTACTGTGCAGCAATTAAAAAAAAATCTTGCCATTTGCAGTGATATGGATGGAACTAGAGGGTATTATGCTAAGCAAAATAAGTCAATCAGAGAACGTCAATTATCATGTGATCTCTCTGATATGAGGAATTTGAGAGGTAGGGCAGGACTTCATGGGGGGTAGGGAGGGGAAAATGAAACAAGATGGGACTGGGGAGGGAGACATAGAGACTCTTAATCTCAGGAGACAAACTGAGGGTTGCTGGGGGGGGTGGGATGGGGTGGAGGGATAATGGACATTGGGGAGGGTATGCACTATGGTGAGTGCTATGTTTAAGACTGATGATTCTTAGACCTGTACCCCTGGGGCAAATAATGCATTATATGTTAATAAAAAAAAAAAAAAGAGAGAGAAACGAGATGTTGTGTTATTTTTTCCTAGGGCTGCTTTCCCTTTTCCTAGGGCTGCTGTGCAAATGACCACAAACTATGTGGCTTAAAACAACATGAAGTCATTCTCTTACAGTTACAGAAGCCAGAAGTCCAGAAGGTATTGACAGGGTCACTCTCTCTGCAGATTCTAGGGCTACATTAGTCCAGTCTTTCCCTCTGTGGTCACATTGCCTCCTCTTCTTCCAAAACTCCTCTTCCTTTCTCCAAAAACACATGCGATTGCATTAAGTCTCACCTAGATAATTTAAGATAAGTTCATTTGGGGTCTCTAGCTATAGCCCTGGCACAAATATAAGCCTGTGTGGCTATAAAAGATCTTTAGAACTGAGAAGCTGTTGTTCAAAGGGTACAAAGTTGTTATGTAAGATGAGTAGGCCTGCAGATCTAATATATACCATGATGACTATAGCTGTAATAAAACTGTTTAGAATAGTGGAAATTTGCTAAGAGAATAGGTTTCAGGTGCTAATATCACACACAAAATGGTGATTCTGAGGAGAAGGTATGTTAAGTCGTCATATGTACTTTAATATAGATATGATTTTATGTATAATTTCCATTAAAAATTTAAAAATCTCTCCATCTGAAAGGGGAACCCTCCTACACTGTTGGTGGGAATGCAAGCTGGTGCAACCACTTTGGAAAACAGCATGGAGGTTCCTCAAAAAGTTGAAAATAGAGCTACCCTACGACCCAGCAATTGCACTACTGGGTATTTACCCTAAAGATACAAATGTAGTGATCCGAAGGGACACGTGCGCCCGAATGTTTATAGCAGCAATGTCCGCAATAGCCAAACTATGGAAAGAACCTAGATGTCCATCAACAGTTGAATGGATAAAGAAGATGTGATATGTGTGTGTGTGTGTGTGTGTGTGTGTATGTGTGTACACACACACACACACAATGAAATACTATGCAGCCATCAAAAGAAATGAAATCTTGCCATTTGCGACGACGTGGATGGAACTAGAGGGTATTATACTTAATGAAATAAGTCAATCAGAGAAAGACAACTATCATATGATCTCCCTGATATGAGGAAGTGGAGATACAATGTGGGAGGTTTGGGGGGTAGGAAAAGAATAAATGAAACAAGATGGAATTGGGAGGGAGACAAACCATAAGAGACTCTTAATCTCACAAAACAAAATGAGGGTTGCGGGGGTTGGGGGGTAGGGAGAGGGTGGTGGGGTTATGGACCTTGGGGAGGGTATGTGCTATGGTGAGTGCTGTGAAGTATGTAAACCTGGCGATTCACAGACCTGTACCCCTGGGAATAAAAATACATTATATGTTTATTAAAAAAAATCTCTCCGTCTGTCATCACGGAATAGCCATTTACCAGATTATCTACGTATAGTTTACTTCGAAAGTTGTGGACAACTGCCGGGTTTGTGTAGGAGTACAGGTGTGTATGCAGCCCCAGGCTCATGCGTTTGTGTAGCGGCAGAGATGCCGGTGTTTATTCCATACCTGCCATGTGCCAGACACTGGACTCAGTACTTGACATGTTAACGAGCTTAGCAATAACTTTAATGTTCACAGTCTCCAAATGACATATGGAGGCACAGAGAGGTGAAGTAACTTGTTCAAGGTCACAGAGCTGGAAAGTGCCCATAGTACAAATGGAGACTGACACTAGAGTCTGCCATCACTGTGTGCCATAGTCTCTTCTATTTAGGAGACCCCAGAAAAATAGGAGTTTTTTTGACAGTTCTAGAATTTTTTTTTTAAGATTTTTTTTTTATTTGAGAGAGAGGGCATGAGTGGGGGTAGGGGGAGGGAAGAGGAGAGGCAGGCTCCCCACTGAGCGCAGGGAGCCCAGTGCTGGGCTCCATCCCAGGACCATTACCTGAGCTGAAGGCAGATGCTTAACTGACTGAGCCAATGAGGGGCCCTGGATAGTTGTAGAATTTGATATCCTTATAGTTTTTAATGTATCTGCTTTGTAGGAAAAGCAAATATTAAATGAAGTATTTGGTTATTTTTACATTGTTGGAACTGGAAAATCCCTTTGATAAAAAAAGGTAGCTTCTCAACCCTTATTGCTGAGATATTTTGGACCCATGTAGGCAAAGTAAATACACAGTATACATTTTGAAAAATAAGAGAAAGTCATGAAAAGAATTAACGCTGAAATTAATCCTAAAAGCTTAGAACTGCCAAAGTATGAAGGTTGATTAAAAAGCACAAGGCTGTTTTAAAGTGGCCCTGAGGTCTGCTCCACTGGAACCCAAGGACAGGCTTTAATATTTTAAAAGGATTGTAACATCTTTCCGGATAAAGAATGAACCCATCTAGAATGGCTGCCCTTGGTCCCATTCATTCTCAGAGAGCGGGTTTTTACGGAGGGCTTTGTTTGGTATTACTTCCTGTTGCAACACAATCCTCTGGACCCTCAAAGATCAGCAAACCTAGCTACTGCTGAGAGACCACCATTCTCTTCTCTATCCTCAATACTCAGTGAGTTTCTAGGGGCACAGATTAAATTCCCTCATCTCTGTGTATCAATTAAATGCAAGCCAATACCTTGCTCTGTTGGCCTCCAGAGGGCTGCATTATCCTGCAAAGTGCAGGCCAGGGACATCTGTCTCAGGGCCAATATCTGGTTTGCATCGGAGCAGGTTTTTCTTCCCCAGGTAAAAACAGCATTTTGTTTCACCTGGTAGCAAAGTTTATGCTCGTATTTTGAATTAAGCTTTATAGCTTGAGAATAATTGAGATTCTACTGATTCCAATTTCAGAAGAATAAAACCTTGAGAAACCAGGTGTTCCTCATTATCTGGAATATTGTCCCCTGTCCTGTAGTCAGCTACTGAATGGGACCAGGTTTTCAGGTGGTTTTGCTGTGCAAACATTTTATGCATATGTGGAATGCAAAGGAAGATTAATTCCATTTAGGTGAAGAGGAAACTGAAGAGGCCCTTGAACCCTGGGGACTGTTTATTATTTATAACAACCACTCTGCTGTGAGGCCTGTACTTCACAAGTGAGTAGGGGAGCAAGCAGGGCACCACGGGTGGGCAGTTCTGGACAGATGGGTCCTGGGGGACCACGGCAGGGTCTGCTTGAGCAGGCAAAGAAGTCTGTCCCTGTGTTTCTTTCCTCCTTCCCCAGGAGTGTGTGGAAGGATTACAGGGGAAGGGGTGTTCTGGCTCCTGGCCTCACACAGAGAGGACTTAGGAAGTGTAAACAGAAGATTCCCCTAGCTTCTGTGCTGTAGGGCCCCTGCGGGGCAGGGGTGGGGTTAGGGCTGCTTCTTATCCCCTATAATTTAGGTTGATGGCTCAGGGAGGGAGGGAAGGACTGAGGAAGGGGCAGTTTTTCAGTGAGGCATTTCTAGAAATAGAATTTGAGCAGCATGAAAACTGGGAACCTGGTAACCTTGGTGTGGGAACCAAAATTCTAATGCTGTTAGTGGTGAAATTATAAGGATCATTAAGGCTAAGCCGCTGTTTCTGTGTATCTAGCCCCTGTCATTTTCTATCACTGTCCCCTCAGCAGCAGCAAAGCAGAAGGTGGGAAGGGAAATTGCCCAGCACGAGTAGAAGTGTTTGACTCCAGTCTGGAACTCTGTCGTATGGGGCCCGTGGAAGGCTGCTCTGGGCGGTAAATAGGGCAGAGCCTCCCGAGGTCGCCACACCTGTCCTGCTGTGGCTGTGCCTTCCCACCTCCTCCACTCCCTCTGCCACAGTCCAGGGCTGTTACTCGGATGGCACCTCCACCTTGAGGCTTCCCTGCCACCCCTGCCTGACGGCCACACCCAAATGTGGCCATGTGTCAAGTTTGGCTTTAGAGAGAGGTTCATGTTTTCTTGGTTTGTACTTACTTTTTAATGGACTTAATCCTTATTTTTTTTTCCAGATGCTCTATCAGCTCTGTGAGAAACCTACCCATTGGTTGTTTTCCAGCTGGTCACACATACACACAAGACCCCGTGGGTTGCTCTTGTTGTTGGTTTTGTGTGGGTTGCCCTCTGGCCCTGCCCCAGGACGGCTTTCCCAGGAGTCTCTGTCACGTGCATCGGAACCAGATCCGAGATCCTGCCTCTCCCTCTTTCTCATTTTGCTGAAGTACATGTCAGTAGCTTCCAGAGGAGGTTGAAAGTGGTCGTGACTTGGGATGTCAGGGCCTGGTTTCATGAGAGCTCTTGGTCTTGCTGCCAACAGCACATGCTGGTTCTGCTGCCCAGGGCTGTGAGTGTGGGAGTGTTCTTTCTTTCTTTCTTTTTTTAAAGATTTTATTTATTTATTTGACAGACAGAGATCACAAGTAGGCAGAGAGGCAGGCAGAGAGAGAGGAGGAAGCAGGCTCCCTGCCGAGCAAGAGCTCGATGTGGGGCGCGAACCCAGGACCCTAAGATCATGACCTGAGCCGAAGGCAGAGGCTCTAACCCACTGAGCCACCCAGGTGCCCATGGGAGTGTTCTTTCTTATCTGGACGCTTTGAGGTCTTGTTGGTTGGTTGGTTGGTTTGTTCAGAAATTTCACGAGGATTTACTTAGGTGGCCTCAACTTTTATTTTACTGCTTTGAAAATAAAATATGGAGAAAAGAAAAGGATTTACTTCGGTGTGAGATTTTATTTGTTGTCCTACATGATGGGAGTTAGCCATCTGTCTACTTGGAAAGTTCTTATATTATTCCTGTAATTTGCCTTCCCTTCAGCTGGTTCCCTTTCCTGGGCTTTTAGAGGATGACTGGAGCTTTGGGATTGATATGTTATGAAAGAGAAAATCCAGATAAAATCCAGATAAAATTGCTGTAGAGCAGAGCCAGGCAATTTCAGAAAGTAAGCCACCAAATTTTGAATTATTTTCTTTGTAAAAACTTTTTACTTTTAAATTTTAAATGTAAAAAATACATAATATAAAATTTACCCACTTAATCATTTTTAAAATGTACAGTTCAACAGTGTTAACTATATTCATACATAGAGTAACACACCTGGAGAACTTTTTCTTCTTGTGACTCTGAACTCTATACCCACAGAACAGCTCTTACCCCCCCTTCCCCTACCAGCTCCTGGCAACCACCACTGTACTTTCTGTCTCTGTGATTTGACTAAGCATGTATGTAAGTGGAATCACACAGTATTTGTCCTTTTGTGACTGGCAGAGTTCATTCAATATAACATCCTCAGGGTCCAGCCGTGTTGTAGTATGTGACAGGGTTTCTTTCTTTTGAAGGCTGAATAATATTCCATTGTATGGATATACCACATCCATTGTATGGATGTTTCTGTGCTCTTCTGTCAATGGACATTTGGGCTCTTCCACCTCTTGGCTGTTGTGGGTAATGCTGCGGTGAACATGAGTAAGCAAGTATCTCTAAGATCTTGCTTTCAGTTCCTTTGGATATATACCTGGAAGTGGAATGGCTGGATCATATGGGTTTTAGTTTTAGAGTTTTGAGTACCTTTCATACAGTTTTCCGGAGTGGCGGTACCATTTTACATGCTCACCAACATTGCTGTGTACTGTTCCAGCTTCTCCACATCCTCACCAATGCTTGTTTTCTGTTTTGTTCTTTTATAGTGGCCATCCTAATAGGTGTGACATAGTATGTCATTGCATTTCTCTAACGATGAGAGATGTTGAGCCTTTGCATATGGTTGGCCATTTGCCAGCCATTTGTATATTGTCTTTGGAGAAATCTCTTCAAGACCATTGCCCATTTTTAAATGGGGTCACTTATTTTTTGTTATTGAGTTGTAGGAATTCTTTATATGTTCTAGTTACTAACCTTCTATCAGATATGGTTGACAATTATTTTCTCCCATTCACTATATAAACTGCCTTTCACTCTGTTGACTTTTTTCTTCAATGTGCAGAAGTTAAGTTTGATATAGTACCATCTGCCTATTTTTGCTTTTGTTGCCTGTGCTTTTATAAGAAACCATTCCCAAATCTAACATCATGAAATTTTTCCTCTGTGTTTCCTTTTTAGAGTTTTATAGTTTTATAGTTGTAGATCTTAATTAGATCTTGAATCTATTGTCAGTTTTTTGTGTATAGTATAAGGTAAGGGTCAAAATTCATTCTTTTGCATGTGGATATCCAGTTTTTGCAACACTATTTATAGAAGAGACGGTCTTTTCCTTGTCATATGGTCTCATCTCCTTACTGTTTATTTATTTATGTAAAGATTTTATTTATTTATTTATTTATTTATTTATTTGAGAGAGAACAAGTGGGGAGGAGAGGGAGGATCAGGCTTCCTGCTGAGCAGGGATCCTGATGCAAGGCTTGATTCCAGGACCCCAAGATCATGACCCAAGCCAAAGGCAGATGCTTAACTGATTCAGCCACCCAGTCGCCCCTCCTTCCTATTTAGATATACTTTATGGAAGATTTCCTTCTGTATCTTCCAGTCTTGCCACTGGATTTTTTTTTTTACAACTATAATATGTCAGTGTCCCAGAAACCTCCCTTGGTGTCCTTATCATTCCTTTGTCTAGCACTCTCCTTTCTTTGATAACTTTAAATGATTTTCCTTTATCTCCTTCTGGATATTCATTTCTCTTTCTGTGTGTTGGGGGGTGGGGTAAGGCTTGTGCACTTCTTGGGTCTCCCTTCCTGCAAACATAACCTCCCCATTCACTACCTCCAGATTCTAGCAAATGAGGGGTGTGTGTGTGAACATCAGAATTTTGAGGCCCCCATTCAGGTTTCTCTAATACTTCTGTCATTCTGTGGTCTTGTCACAGCAGCCCTTTCCTGAGACACCTAAATGCAGGGGAAGACATGCAACTCTTCATGACCTTGCAGTGGTAGGCTAAGACCTATGCCTGGGCCATGCTTTCCAGCTGAAGGTGGCTTTGCAGTTCTTCCACGCCTTCCTGGCCAGTGTTGCCTTCTGTTCCACCACTGAGGTTTGTCATGTGGTGTTGCAGAAGCTGCAGAAAGACTCCTCCCACATCTTGGAATGGAAGGAGGGCAAATGGAAGGAGGGTGTACAGGAATAGAAGCAGTGACTCCTTTTCCCCTTTGTTTTGAAAACAGGGCTGGACATCATCCTTGGTGGGGGGATTAGGAAATGTCTTAACAGATTGTGACTGAAAGATCTTTTTTGTCTGACTGGTAGAGCTGCTGTGCCTGAATCACACCATTTGCCTCTCCCCACCTGGCCGGTAGATGAAGCACCTGCTCTTCTGGGGCAGAGGCTCAGATTCACAGGGATGAGGGAAAGGAGAGGAAAGGAATGTTTCTGAATGGCCGGGAACTCAACTGTGCATTGAGCAGAACAAAGTGTAACCCAGGTGACATGGGGCTGAGTGTGTGGGCCCCTCTCCTGTGTCCACCCATTCGTGGAGGCATGTGGACAGACCAGTAAGTTCTCTCACTAGGAGAACTAGCTTGTCATTGCTCCTGGGAGGACCCCTCTGAGCCCTTTACCCTTCAGCCCCCACATCTGAATTCTGCCCAATCCTGGTATCCTGGGGCAGGAGATCAGACAGGGAGGCCACAGGTTTGACAGGTCCAGTGTGATGTGGGAACACATGTGGGTTTGCTGGGCCTTGATTTCCTTGGTATCTCCTCTGTGACAGTCCAGGTACTGGGAAGGTTCTTAAGCTTACCTGGCCTCCTAGGAAATGCCCCCATCACCTGGGTGAATGCTCTAGAGAGTGCTCCCTTCTCTCCCCCTGCTTTGTACCCCCTCCTAGGCCTGACCTGTACTGGAGGAGCCTAGGATGCGGCAGCCCTGAGATTAAGTGGACCCATAATGCTGGTGACCTCCCCTTTGAGATTGCTAAATTGCAGCATCCTGTATTGCTCTTGCTTAAATGGGCTCATCAGAGAATGTCTAGCATAAAAGGGCAAACCTAAAACATTTCAGGCATTTGATAGGGTGCACAACAGACCTGCACTGAGGTCAGCTCTGGGAATGGAGGAGGTGCTTTAGCCCTTCTTGAGTGCCTGTCTGTCTGCCTTGTGGCCCAGAGGGCAGATGGGGTGTGGAGCTTGGAAGGACTATGCCAGTCACTCCCTCCTGCTCATGGGTCACTGGATGGCAACCTGGTGGCGTGTGCATTTGGCCTGTTTCCCATTTACATTTTCTTGATTTTCTTCTGACCCCCTAAGGCCCTGCTTTGCCCTCACTGCCCTTTATTGTTACTGATATGTTTTCCCTCAGAAGATATGTGGCCTCTCAGAAGGGTTCTCTAGAAGCTGTTTCATAACCTGGCATGTGGGGGAGACCCAAAAGCCTACCAGACACTGCACCAGCCTCGCTGTAGACAGAGGGGACTGTTCTACTTCCCTGAAATGTGCTTCTGGCACTCAGCCTTCTGTGAGGGCTTGGTCCCTGTTTTCAGGACCTGAATCCATTAGTGTTTTACTGAGGGCAGGTTTTCTTTGCATTCTCACCCCATAGGCTCGTTGTGAGTACACTGGATGTTCTGCTCTGAGCTGGTGAAGATGGGGGCCTGATGATGTGGGAGCAGGGGCTGTTGGAAGAGTTTATGCTGCTCTCCCCAAAACTGGGGCCCTGCTGGCCCGCTAAGTCTGTGGTCTTTTTAATTCTATGGAAGCTCCTCCTGTTCTGTGGAAATCCCCACCCAGCCTCAAAAATGTGCATGTGTGCTCCCAGAGTAGATGAGGCAGAAGCAGCCTGGGCCTCCAGAGACAGCCCCAGACTTGGTGGGGCCTGGAGACCTTTGAAGATGAGCTGCAAACACAGCTTCTGTGGGTGATGAGGAAGGAGCTGCCACCCTTCTTTTTAAGTCTTGTTGCCTCTCTGGTGCCTGCAGTCTTGGTACTTATTTTTTCTTTGTGCTGCTCCTTGTTTTAGCAAGGCTTTGGGATGTGGCAGGCAGTGGACCACCTTCTCACCAGAGGGAGACTCACCACCAGTGGGCCCTCCACACACAGCCTACACCTCCATGGACAGCCAGGGCGCTTCCACCCCCAGATTGAGACTCTCTTCCATTGTCTGTGTAGAAAGGGAAAGGTGCAACTCAACAGGAACTTAAATTCCTGTGGTGGAGGGAGAGCCCAGCCACACTGAGTGATGTGGATGCAGGACTTGCCTAGGATGTGGATGCCAGGACTATGGCTGGGAAAGGAAGACGTTTCTTCTCTTCTTGCTCTGCCCCTGAGAAAACAGCCAAGTTTGCCTTCTCCAGGGACACTCCTGCACCGCCCTGGGCATGCTCCACAGAGCATGGCTTCATTTAGTCCCTTCTGGACTCACGAAGATGCCCCACGGGGTGTTTGCTGAGGAAGGTTTTGTAAGAGATAACCCTGGAGATACCCCGTGTCTCTAAAACAGTCCTTGGGTAGCTGTGTTACATCTGCACAGAAGAGCA
This sequence comes from Martes martes, assembly GCF_963455335.1. Lineage (NCBI taxonomy): Eukaryota > Metazoa > Chordata > Mammalia > Carnivora > Mustelidae > Martes > Martes martes. The sequence continues at coordinate 50,631,081 of NC_137896.1, read as the reverse complement.
CAAGAGCATATAGTCATTTTTTTAAATGAAGACGGCATGGAATGATCTCTCAGATGTTGTGTATTTTTTAAAAGTTGTAAAATAGGGGCACCTGGGTGGCTCAGTGGGTTAAATCCTCTGCCTTCAGCTCAGGTCATGATCCCAGGGTCCTAGGATCGAGCCCCACGTCAGGCTCTCTGCTCAGCAGGGAGCCTGCTTCCTCCGCTCTCTCTCTCTCTGCCTCTCTGCCTACTTGTGATCTCTGTCAAATAAATTAAAAAATAATAATAATAACAAAAAAAAAGTTGTAAAATAATACGTATGGTGTTACACTTACATAAAAACATGCATGTCTATGTGTGTTACGTATGTATACATGTCAGTGTGTCCATCCACCTTGTAGACTTGGGAATAATTTCAAACCTACACTCTAAGCAATGTTTACCTCTGGGAGTGGGGTTGGACTTTTGTTTTGCTTTGTTTTTGTTTTTGTTTTCTTTATATACTTTTAATTGCTTGAATTGGTTGTAACTAAAGGTAAAATAGAAGAAATGGAAGATTTGTTCATGATTTGCAGAGGTGGTGGGGGGGGGGTATTGTTTGTAAGTAGGGCAACAGAGAGAGAGCTTGGGGTGGGGGAAGCATCGGGGAGATGTGGGTGTGGTAGGTTCTGTAGTCAGGGCTCCCTAGTCACTCCTTACCTTCCTCATCCCGATTCCTCTACCCTCTTTAACATACTGAATTTTGCCACTTGTCTTTCATACTGTTATGTTCTCCTATCCGTTTACTTGTGGCTTATCAGAAACTAGCATTGGCAAATTGTATTGTATGTAGCTCACCACAGCTGGCTGTTGTCCACAAAAGGATGCAGCTCCCAACTCTGGGTGGGGACTCACCTTGGATGAGAAGCTTGACAGATGTCGAGTTAGGAAGCTCATTTAGTTTTCTGATTTATCCTTCATGTTTTTACATGTATATCTGTGTTTCTCGATGTTGTCTCTAATCATCTCAAAGCAGTCTGAGATGGGAGCATGCATGTGTTCCCAGGTCCAGCTCTCCTTGCCGTTTCTCCACTTCCCTGTGCTCCTGCTGAAGTGCCCGTGTAATTTGATGAGTGGATAGGGCAGGCTTGTTCTCCCTTTACTCCTGCACCCAACCTGAGGCCAGGAGCTGGTGTACTCATCCTCAGAGTAGATGCTGGCAGTCTTTACACCTGATTAGCAGGTGTTCAGTCAGTCAGGAGCTCAGGGGAGGCAGTTTACCTTTTAAGAACATGGTAAAACATCACAAAGAAGATTCTATTCAAAGTGAGTTTTTTTATACTGACATTCATTGATTCTGTTGTTTTCCTGAGTAAGGTGATACTCTGGGCTTGGGGGGTTGATGTGAACAGATTCCAGTCCCTCATATAGTTTTTGTGCTGAGGGAGACTTCCCTACCCACATGGGTGTTGGTGGTCAAATGGTGTTGACATTAAAAATTATATATTTGGGGCACCTGGGTGGCTCACTGGGTAAGGGTCTGACTCTTGATTTCGGCTCAGGTCATGATCTCAGGCTCTTGAGATCCAGCCCCGTATCAGCCTCCACACTGGCTGTGGAGCCTGCTTAGGGTTCTCTGTCTCCCCCTCCCCCTGCATCCCCCCCACCAATACATGCTTGCTCTCTCTCTTTCTTAGGAAGAATTATATCTTTATTTAATTGTCATTTATCGTGCTGTCTGTTATTAGTAAGAGATGTTGCTTTACTGTTTCATGTTTATGAATTAATTATTTGATTGTTAATGAGCTTGATCAGTTTTCCATGCTTGTTTATTTATCATATTTCCTCTTTTCAGAGTTGTCCATGATCTGTGTCTGTGTCATATGCTGACCCACATGAAATCGCTGTTGTTGTTGGTCAGAACAGTCCAGTATTGACAAGTTCATATGGTTCATCCTAATTCCTTTAGGACTTAAGTGTTTTTCATGATTTAGCGACATTTTTCTAGTTATGAAGTGTTTCACTGTCTGTAACAATTTTTCAGAAATATAAAAATGTAGAAAATGGAAATGTGTAATACTGTAAAATCATCTCTTACCACTTTGGTGTAGTTTTATCCACCCTCCCTTCCTTCCGCCTTCTTCTCTTCTCATCTCGTCGCCTCTTCTTTTCTCTTCTCTTCTTCTCTTGCCTTCCCTTCTTCCTTCCTCCCACAGAACTGCAGACGTCTCTTGATAGAACTGTTCTAGATATAAATGAATATGTGAACTGACTAGTATGTATACTAGCTATTATTATTATAAAGTTTTTATCCTGCCTTGATATTTTATCAACTGCACCTCCTATCCTGTTAAATATTCTTCAAAAGTGTGGTTTTTAAGCCTATTGAATCTTCTGCCATATAATTATGCTGTAACTTAGCAAGCTATTTTCTTTCATTGGACATTTTATTTTCTTTTATTTTCTTGTATTTTCTTTTATGTCTTTGTCTGTAGCTCTGTTTCCCAAAGCTATAAGAATTTCTGTAAGGAATTTTGTGTACATGAAATAAATAGGTCAGATAATACTAAATTTAATTTAAAAATTTCTTGGCAAATGTGAAAAGTCTAGAATGTCTGGAAGGCATTTACTTGTCACTTTCTCCAGCAACATGTAAGAGGCCCTTCTTATGATATCCTCAGCTAACGTTGGGGGGGTTTATTCTTGATAATTTGTCAGTGACAAATAGTATCTTTGTTTTCATTTGGACATTTTTTTATGTGAACAGATATTTTTAGAACTTTTTAGAAGTTATTAACCATATATTTTTCTTCTTTTTTTTTTTTAAAGATTTTATTTATTTATTTGACAGGCAGAGATCACAAGTAGGCAGAGAGTCAGGCAGAGAGAGAGGGAAGCAGGCTCCCCACAGAGCAGAGAGACCAATGCAGGGCTCGATCCCAGGACCCTGAGATCATGACCTGAGCTGAAGGCAGAGGCTTAACCCACTGAGCCACCCAGGCGCCCCTGTTTTTCTTCTTTTGTGATTAATCAACATCTTCTATAAATTTTATTGGAGTTTCCATTTTTTATTAAAAATTTGGTAAAATTTATTTACATTTTTCCTTTTTAGTATTTGAACTGAATACTAATAAGGGAAAAATACCATATTTGTGTATGTCTAGAGAGAAATTAGAGTGTATATATACTTGCCAAAATATTCATAATTTGGGGGGATAATTTTAGCTCTCTATTTTATATTTACCTCTTTTTTCTGATTATTCTACAAATGATAATTTTTAAATTTCTTTTCTTTTTTTTTTAAAGATTTTATTTTATTTTATTTTATTTTATTTGACAGAGAGAGACACAGCAAGAGAGGAAACACAAGCAGGGGGAATGAGAGAGGGAGAAGCAGGCTTCCCACTGAAACACAAGCAGTGGGGGTGGGAGAGGGAGAAGCAGGGAGAGGGAGAGGCAGGCTTCTGGCTGAGTAGAGAGCCTGATGCGGGGCCCAATCCCAGGACCCTGGAATCATGACCCGAGCCAAAGGCAGATGTTTAATGACTGAGCCACCTGGGTGCTCCCTAGATAATTTTTTTTTAATTTCTTTAAAAAGATTTAATATTTATTTAAAAGAGAGAGAGGGCAGGTGGAGGGGCAGAGGACAGGTAGACTCTCCATTGAGCAGGGAGCCTGTCATGGGGCTTGATCCCAGGACCCTGAAATCATGACCTGAAATGAAATCAATAGTTGAATTCTTAACTGACTGAGCCACTCAGGCGCCCCAATAATAGATATTTATCTTAAAGAACAAAGAGATTCTGGGTTTTGTGAACAGGGACTGGCTCCCTGGTCACATGCTTCTGGCCTCTCCTACAGAGGCCTCACATAAAACTGAGAGCACCCTTGATGCCTTTTCCCACGTGCCCAGCCCCAACCGGCATCTGGGCCACCTTGCTGGGGCTCATCTGAACAGTGAAAGAACGTGTGGGGTGTGGCAGTAAGAGTGTACTCTTGATTTTCTTTTTTCCCCTGGCATGTCCAGCTTGCTATGGGATGGACGAAGAAGAAGAGAACCACTATGTTTCACAGCTCAGGGAAGTCTACAGCAGCTGCGACACCACAGGGACAGGCTTTCTGGACCGGGAGGAACTGACCCAGCTCTGCCTCAAACTACATCTGGAAAAGCAGCTGCCCATCCTTCTGCAAACACTTCTTGGAAATGACCACTTTGCCAGGGTGGGTATTTGACTTCATTCTTATAAAGTAAAGCACAGAGTACTGTAGTTAACTGCAGGCATTTGAGAAATATCCGTGGACTAAAGACACACCAGAGTAGAGTTACTAGAAACTGGAACACCGCTTCTCCTTCTGGGGACTCCTCCGTTGAAGCAAGAGTTTCCTTCAGATTACTGTTTTTTGAAAGCATAGTTACTTCCAGAGGTTTGGTTTGGTTTAGTTTTTCCAGAAAGATGTTTGAGAGATTTTTTGGGTGTCAGGCATGGGGTGGAAGTCTGTATGGGTGGGAGGCAGGTGGTTCACAAAAATATAAGGATCTGTGGGCAGATGACACACTGGGTGCCTTGAAGTGCCTTGAAGTGCCTTGAAGGCAGATTGTCCAGTAAAAGGACACAGCTTGCAGTTCTTTCTAGCAGCTAGACAAAGGAAGTGCACACCACTGCTGCAGGAACAAAAGATACCTATATTCAGAGGTGTCCTGTGATTTCATCTAGGCCAGATAGAAAGGACTCTATCTCTGCTCCTTTTCACTAGGAAATTGAAGATCATCCAGAATGGTGATCTAGAACCTAGACCACAACTTGCTTTCCTGACAGAAATACTAAAAAGTACCTCCCACCTTGTCCCTACTGCTTAATTATGTCTAGATATTAACTTATGTCGTAGAAACAGTGTTGGTCGTCTTAACTTTGAAGGAAGAGGTTTTTTTCTTTCTGCCACAGAAATCAATGAAACTATTTTTATTATCAAATGAGAAAAAAAAATCCAGCCTGCAGATGTTCCTGAATTGGCTCTTGGACAAAAACAAATGAAGAAAACCAAGGGAAAAAACCCTCACTGCTGGTACAGGGAGAAAGTCCAGATGAACTGTACCTCTTGTTACTTCTCAATGCCTGTCAGTAGGATAATGTTACTCCCTCTTAGGGAGCTCTGCCTCAATTAAGCTGACCACACCCATTCTCTGTTTCTTTTTACTCTACTCCTGCCTTTTGATTTTTTGTGTTGTTGTTGTTTTTAAGAACTTAAGAGTCAGGTGTGTTTTTTAAAATATATTTTTAAAGATTTTATTTATTTATTTGAGAGAGAGAGAGAGCTAGAGAGAGAAAGAGAGCACACAGAGAGAGAGAGGAAGAGAGAGAAGCAGACTACTCATGAGCAGGGAGCCTGACTTGGGGCTCGATCCCAGGACCCCCAGGATCATGCTTAACTGACTGAGCCACTCCGGCACCCCAGGTGTATTTTTTTTAAGGATTTACTTATTCATTTGGGGGGTGGGGCGGGCAGAATGAGAGGGAAGGAGAGTCAAGCAGACTCTATGCTGAGCACAGAGCTAATGCAGGGTTTGATGTAATGACCCTGAGATCTGGATCTGAGCTGAAACCAAGTGTCAGCCACTTAACTGACTGTAGCACCCAGGAGCCCCAAATCAGGTGTACTTTTTATAATGTTCAAACATTATAAAACATATAATGTGAAAATCAGCGCTCTGGTTATTCAAGCAGTATAAACAGATGATCTGGTTTTCTTGGTTATTTTTGATAGTTGAGAAAATTCAAAACCAAAAGAATAACTTTGGGGTTCATATTCAGATGCCGGGTTCTGCTGATTGAACAAATCACATCATTCCCGAGCCTTACCCTGCTTTGTTTTGTATGTGCAGAAGTGGTATAACATTTATTAATTTTTTTTATTGACATATAATGTATTATCTGTTTCAAGGGTACAGGTCCATGATTCATCAGTCTTACACAATACACAGAACTCACCATAATACATACCCTCCCCAGTGTCCATCACCCAGCTACCCTATCCCCCTAACCCCCTCCCCTCCAGCAACCATAGTATAACATTTAGAAACTTCAAATTGGGGCCCCTGGATGGCTCAGTTGGCCAAGTGTCTGCCTTTGGCTCAGGTCATGATCCCAGGGTCCTGGGATCGAGTCCCACATCGGGCTCCCTTTTTCAGTGGGGAGTCTGCTTCTCCCTCTGCCTCTCCCCCTGGCTTGTACTCTCTCTTTCGCTTACTCTCTCTCTCTCTTTCTCAAATAAATGAATAAAATCTTTAAAAAAGAAGCATCAAATTATGGTAGGAAAAAAAAGGTTAGTATTGGAACATCAGTAAGGAGAAAAATCAAGTTGGAATTGAGATTTCTGGCCTCCCCCACATCACATGTATCCCATAAAGCAGTTCCTTTGAGTTGTAATCCTTCTGGGAGGCTGGAAGTTTCTCCACACTTTTATGGGGAGGTATGTTAGAAGGAGAGATAAGACAGTCATAAGCAAGGACAGGAGCCTGACCTTTTCTGATGAATGGTGGCACGTGGAAAAGCTCTGTGGATGTTCATCCATCTTTGTGTCTGTCCCAACTCCATTCTCTTACAGCCATGATTTCTGTTTCCAAAAAGCAAGTCAGGTGTTGGATAAATCAAGAAATAGCTCTGCTTCCATTAGTGCTCTTGAGTCTGAACTGAAGTTGTCCCCCCTTCCCTCTCTGTAACATGTCAAGAGCAGTGCCCACACCACCTGATGCCTCTAGGGGCCTGCTCCACCCCACACTTTATACCATCTCTGTGATAGTGCTCATGATGGATTATTTCTGCTGTCAGAGTTTTTATTGTTCCTCTGCTTCATCCCACAGAAAGGACATAGCTCACAGAGCCACCGCTTAGGTGAAACCTTCTATAGGTGTTTTAGGGGAAGCTGGTGTCAAGCCATAAATATCCAGATAGTTGTCACCATTTTCTACAACAGAAACCAAATGGTGGAGATTTCAGGAGATTTCAGAGAAAAATCAAGAGAAATCCTTTATCCAGGAGAATTGATTGGCTTTTCAGTTCAAGTATCACACATCCAGTTTCCTTGTAGAAACTAACATATATGATATCATGTAAATGTTGGTCATTGATACTTCAATTCAGTTACAAAAATGAAGGACAATATTAATTTGAATTAAAAAGATAATGTTTTAATTCATTGAAGTATGCTCATTTTTAATTCCTATTTCCTGTTAAAGAAACATTATCAAGGTCTAGTTTCAGGCCAGAAATTAATGTGGCCCCAGATTCCTGTGGAGTGTGGGAAATTCCTATGTGCATTTTATGTTATGTTCTCATGTTTCTTTATCAGTGGCAAGGATCTTACCTTTAGTATTTTAAATTTGGTTAGAAAGAGAATTTTACTCTCAAAAAATAATTATTTTTAAAATTAAAATATAGTTGACATACAATGTTACAGTAGTTTTAGGTGTATACCATAGTGATTAGACAAGTATATATGTTATGCTATGCTCACCACAGATGTAACTACCATCTGTCACCATATATTACTACAATATCATCAATTATATTCTCTATGCTGTGCCTTTTATCCTCGTGAGTTACTCATTCCATGACTGGAAGCCTATATCTCCCATTTTCCTTCAACATTTTGTCCATCCCCCTACTACCTCTTCTTTGGCAACCATCAGTCAATTTGTTCTCTGTATTTATGAGTCTGTTTTTGATTTTTGTTTGTTTATTCATTTGTTTTATTTTTTAGATTCTGTTTTTTAGATGACCATAAGTGAAATCCTATGGCATTTGTCTTTCTGTACTTACTTCACTTAGCATAATACCCTCTGGGTCCGTCCATGTTGACACAGATGACAAGATCTCATCCTTTCTTATGACTGATCAGTATTCCTTTGTATACATATATCACATTTTCCTTATCCATTCATCTCTTGACAGACACTTGGGCTGCTTCTGTATCTTTGCTGTTGTAAATAATACTACAATAAACATAGGGGTGCATATACTTGAAAAAAAATTCTTAACATAGTGTTACTGATAATAATTTTAAAGTTGAAAGTGATTGCCAATCACAGGGTCTAACCTCTATTTGTGATGAGTGAGTGTGAGATTATACAGAGATGATGGTGTGTCCTTTTTGGTGAAGCACCTGAATATTGTGGGTTTGTTCTTCCCCCTTTCTTGAGCTATGAAGGAAGAAAACTCAGAAACACAAGAATAGTCAGAATAGTATCAAATAGGGGCATCTGGGTGGCTCAGTTGTTTAAGTATCTGCCTTTGGCTCAGGTAATGATCCCAGGGCCCTAGGATTGAGCTCCATGGCAGGCTCCCTGCTCAGCAGGAGGTCTGTTTCTCCCTCTCCCTCTCCTTTCACCCCTCCCCCTGCTCATGTTCTCTCTCAATATTTCTGTCTCTCTCTCAAATAAATAAAATCTTTAAGAAAAAACAATAGTATCAGGTAAAATGACAACACACTTGGCCATCAGATCCCACTACTGTTTAGTGGTTGGAAGAAAATCAGATGATAAGTATTATCAAAGACACAAAAGAAATCAAAGATTAGATCAAGCAAAGTTGTCATTTCATTTGCTTCCATATATTGAACAAGTTTTTTTTTTTTTTAAGATTTTATTTATTTATTTGTCAGAGCACAAGCAAGAGGAGTGGCAGGCAGAGAGAGAAGCAGGCTCCCCACTGAGCAGGGAACCCCATTAGGGACTCGATCCCAGGATCCTGGGATCATGACCTGAGCCAAAGACAGATGTTCAACTGACTGAGCCCCCAGGCGTCCCTTCAACAGGTATTTTTGAGCACTTAATATGTGCTATGCAACATGCAGAAGCTAGGGACGTGATAATCGATGAAATATCATGTATATCTTCATATGAAATGAAATCTATGCAAGATATTCATTCTAGTATTGATTCAAATAGCAAAAGATTGGAAACAGCCTTTTAAATATGAGATTGGTTAAATAAATTCTGCTAGATCCATCTGATGAAATTTATGCAGTCCTAAAAAAGTATGAATAGGCTTCAGACATTCTGGTAGTAGCAGGTTAGCACACTCAGGCCGACTTTCCAGTGAGGGCTACTGAAAAAGCGGAACAAAATCATAAAAACAAAGGTCTTGAAAGTGGTAAAGAGGAAGTAAGTCAGTGAAGAATTACAGGTCTAAAAATCTGCAAGTCACACACTGAGAGAGGTTCAGTCCAGCACACAAAACCCCATTATTGCTGAGAAACTGAAATTGATGTGGTCTTTGGGACCTCAGAGGACCAGGGAAATCTATGTCAAAGCACAGGTTAAGGGGTGCCTGGGTGGCTCAGTCAGTTAGGTGTGTGCCTTCAGCTCAGGCCAGGATCCAGGGGTCCTGGGATCCAGCCCCACATTAGGCTCCCTGCTCACAGGGAGTCTGCTTCTCCCTTTACTCCCTGGAGGAATGGATTCTCACCCAAGGTAGAGAATCTGATAAACTAGCCCCCAGTTTAAGGAAGGATCTGAAACAGCCATTGTGCTTTTTGCTATCTGGGCTGGTCACCTCTCAGTGGTCTAGATAAACCTCATTTAGCTTAAGGTGGTCCTGCCCAGGTGGTGCCCTCAGGCATCTGCAAAAGCAAACAAAAGTCTTCTCTTAAGAAGTGCCAGCATTCAAGATCTGTAATTATTCCCATCTAATAGTCAAATACAATAACCAGCATCAAGGATAACTAGCACACAAATAACACAGGATGAGCAAGAACCAGGAAAAACAACAGGCAGCAGAGGCAGACACACAGCTTGTAAGGTACTGGAATTACTGCAAACAAAATATAAAACAACTGTTGTGACTAACTGTGTTAGAAGTTTTTTTCAAAGCTTGAAAATACCTATAGGAAAGAGGGAACTCTAAGAAATGATAAATCTGAACAAAGAACCGAATAAAACTTTTTAAGATTTTATTTATTTATTTGACAGACAGAGATCACAAGTAGGCAAAGAGGCAGGCAGAGAGAGAGAGAGAGAGAGAGAGGGGAGGAAACAGGCTCCCTGCAGAGCAGAGAGCTTGATGTGGGGCTCGATTCCAGGACCCTGGGATCACCGAATAAAACTTTTAAATTTATTTTTTTTTTTAAAGATTTTATTTATTTATTTGTCAGAGAGAGTGAGCACAGGCAGACAGAGAGGCAGGCAGAGGCAGAGGGAGAAGCAGGCTCCCCGCTGAGCAAGGAGCCCGATGTGGGACTCGATCCCAGGACACTGGGATCATGACCTGAGCCGAAGGCAGCCGCTTAACCAACTGAGCCACCCAGGCGTCCCCGAATAAAACTTTTAGAACCAAATAGTGTGATGGCCAAAATCAAAACCTAATGCAAGAGTTTAACAGCTCTTTAAGCAAATTAGACACAGTCAAGGAGAGCATTCAGTAACTGGGATCATTCAGAATACAGCACGAAGATATAACAAAAGGTAAAGGTAGAATGAGAAGGTCCAACCTTCCAACATCCCTTTATTTGGAATCCCAGGAGGAAAGGAGTGAATGAGGTGGGGCATTATGTGAATATATAATAGCTAAAAAAACCTTCCAGAACAGATTCGGGATCCCCAAAGCCCACTGAATTCCAAGTAGCATATTTATAAAGACATCTACACCTGACCATATTATTGTGAAACTGAAAGTAAACATAGAGAAATCATTGGAAAAGCAGCCAGAGATGGTTGCACAGGATCTCTGCACTTTTTCCTATAACTGCATTTGAATCTATAGTTACCTCAAAATGATAAGTTTAATAATTTTTTAAAGCTGTCAGACAAAAATAAATGTATTTTATTTAGGTAATTATTAGGTAGGTGGACGGCTGCCTTCTCAGATGTAACAGTACAAGCCAGAAACCAGTGGAGAGGTATTTCCAATGTGCTAATAGAAAACATCTGGCAACCTGAATTCTATACTCAATAAAAAGATCCTTTAAGAGTAAAAGTGTCAGGCACCTGGGTGGCTCAGTGGGTTAAAGCCTCTGCCTTTGGCTCAGGTCATGATCCCAAAGTCCTGGGATCAAGCCCCACATCAGGCTCTCTGCTCGGCAGGGAGCCTGCTTCCTCCTCTCTCTCTCTGCCTGCCTCTCTGCCTACTTGTGATCTCTGTCTGTCAAATAAATAAATAAAATCTTTAAAAAGGAAAAAAAGTAAAAGTGAAAGAATGCATCCATTAGAAGGGGAGTTCTGCTCAGTTATGAAAAGATACAGAGGCCAACATATCCGATAAATGTTTGTTGGGTACTACTGTTTGCCAGCAGTGTCCTGGCAATATAAACAAATATACAAATAATCCAATGTCAGGTTACAGTAACATGTGTATCCCAGGCAAACAGCTACATTTAGTGCTCAGTGGCAGCAACAGAGGTTTTCTCATTCAGATTCTGTGCCAGATTTGAGAAGCATACTTGGACCTGTAGCTCCACACCAGCATTTACTGGTGATATTTTGACCTGCGTAAGCCCTTCTGTTGACATCTTTCTGTGTCTTTTATTGAAGCATCCGTAGAGAACAGAGCACATATCAGAAATGCACACTCAATAACTATCCTATACTGAGCACAACTGGGTAACCAGCATTCTGAATCCCTCCCCATGTTCCTTGCAGACCCTCTGTCACTAAGGCCACCATTGTCCTGACACCAACACCACAGATTTGTTTTGCCTGTTTCTGATCTTTGTAGAATGGAAAAACACAGTACATGCTCAGTACATACTCTCTGACTTCCTTTACTCTATATTATATCTGTGAAATACAGTTCATCTTGTTAGTGCTTTTTCCGTCATTTCATTTTTTGACTATATCATAATTTACTTACCCGTTCCATTTGTGGACATCTTGGTCATTTTTACTATTCTTACTTTTTTTCTAATAAATTGTTTATCTGCTTGAAAAGTCTATCGAAATTGAAATAAAAAAAAATTTCAGACAATCAAACTAAAAAGAATTTAGCATCAGCATACTTAAGAAAAATGAAATTCTAAACCATGTACTTCAAATAGATGAAAATTATCCTAGACAGAAGGTCAGAAATATAAGAACAATGAAAAACAAAGCAGTAAATATTTGGATAATTATTAATGAACATTGATTATATAAACCAAAAAATAATATTTTGTGGGCGTTTAAGATGGAGCAAGTTCAAATATATGGCAACTCATAAGAAAGGCATGAGAGTCAGGACTCTAGTAGATCAAAGTGTTACATCGGCTCATATTGTCATGGAAGAGGGCAAAAGTATCAACTAATAGTAAACTTTGATAAGCTGAGGATTTGCGTTTTAATTTTTAGGATAAATGGTCAGAGAAAGGAAATAGACTATATAACTTCTAACTTAATAAAGAGAAAATGAAGTACTAAAAATAAAGTCAGTAAATCAGAGAGGGAATCAGGGAGAAAACACAAGCAGGTCAGATTGAAAACACACAGTAGAATAGTAGATTTAAATCCACATATATCAGTAATTATATTAAATGTAAATAGACTAAATAGTTAAAAGATAAAGATAAAAAAGATTTTATAAATGACACCTGAAATATATGGATATAAAAAATTGACATTATTAAAATTTGGTGAAAAGATATATCATGTAAATACTAACCAAAAGAAAGCTAGTCTTTATGGTAAAAAACATTACTGAAGTAAAGAGGGTTAGCATTTTATGGCAGTAAAAGATTCAGCTCACCAAGAGGATTTAAATGCACATTCTATGACCCAGCAATCCCATTCTTCAGCACATACTCTTAAGAAGCTCCTAAAAACACATATGCAATGCAGTTCAAAGCATTTTTTTTAAAAATAACCAGCCACTAGAAACGATGGGAATATCCATCAGTAGAAGAATGGATTAATACATTTTTGCATGTTAAACACTGGAGTATTACACAGCAGAGAAAATGCACTACACATGGCTGCTTGAATGAATATTACAGAAGTAATAATGAGTCTAAGAAGCCAGATATAAAAGGATATATGCATATGATTCCATTTAGATCAAATTTGAAAAGAGGCAAAACTAAACTATATTGTTCTGGGATGCATATAAATGAGGACAAAAGCAAAGATGTTAATACCATAAAAGTCAAGAGTATGGGGGGGGCAGGGAATTTAATTAGGAAAGGAACCATGGTGGAGGAGCCTCTAAGGTGCTGGTATTATTCCATTTCTTGCTGGGGTGGCAATAGCCTGGATATTTTCTTTATGTATATTAATGTTTTATGATCATCAGATCCCCCTTTTGGGTACTGTTTTCTAATTATTAAAATTGGTAATAGGGGTTTTTTGGTGATTAGTTTGTGGCTTACTTTTACTTTTCATGTTATATTCTTCTACTTAAACAAAACCTTAAGTGAATATTAGAGAAAATGAATGGTCTCAGAGCTAAAGGCAACACTAAGATGTTTCCATCTGAGAATAAAACCAAAATGCTAAGATCTGTTGAAAGTAGTGCTAACCTCTCTTTTCTTATATTCACCAGGTTAACTTTGAGGAATTTAAGGAAGGTTTTGTGGCAGTGTTGTCATCAAGTGCTGGTGTTGGCTCCTCTGATGAAGACAGTAATTCTTTGGAATCAAGTAAGAGGAATTCTTCCTCTTACTTCAAGTGTTGTTGTTGTTTTCATTATTTATCTGTTACCTTCTGGAGTGTGATATTCAGATTGAAGACTATAGCAGGTCTGAGAAATAAATTGTAACTCTACTCCCTTACTGCCAGCCTGTATGGACTGGGATAAGACTGGGTTTTTTCTTCTTTTGCTTCCTTATTTGTGCAATAGTGTTGGAAAGGAGAAGCTCTATTGTTTTCCTTTATACACAGTACTTCTGCTCACCAGATGTATGGTAGTCTGTCCCACACCAGCAATTCTCCAACACCACCTGGGTTTCCTACATTGTAACTCAGTCCTGACGTTGCCTACCTGCCGATGGCATCAGATCCCACAGGCCAAGGGCTCAGTCCCACAAAGTGACACTTTAGTCTCAGGTCCAGTGACTGGCTCTAAATCAGAGGCTCCCACAACCCCTTCCTCAGGTTCAATTAATTTGCAAGAGGAGCTCCTAGAACTCAGGAAGATAGTTTACTTACCAGATCACTAGTTTATTATAAAAAAATATAAGTCAGGAACAGCCAGGTGGAAGAGGACACAGGGCAATGTGTGGGGAAAGGATGCAGAGCTTCAGTGCCCTCTCTGGGCATGCCATTCTTCCCCAGTCTCTATGTGTTCACCCCAGGAGCTCTCTGAACCCCATCCTGATGGATTTTTATGCAGGCTTCATTACGTAGACATGATGGATCAAATCGTTGGCTATTGGTGATTGAACTCCATCTCCAGCCCCTCCCCCTTCCCTGGAGGTCAGGGTTTGTAGCTTCCCTGTTTGTAGCTTCTCCCTTCCAAGTGCCACTGGGTCTGCTCATAGGTTCTCTTGTTTTCTCTCTGCTGACCTTCGGATCACATGGTTGTGTCCCTGGGCAACCAGCCCCCAACCGTAGGGGCTTTCCAGAAGTCACCTCATTAACATAAACTCAGGTTTGGTTGCTCTTGTCACTTAGGAAATTCCATGGGTTTTAGGAGCTCCGAGCCAGGGATGAGATGAAGAGCAAATATATACTTATGATAAATCAGGGTATCACAAGTGTCAAATAATATCATGTGCTGTGCTTACAGCATTGGCTGTTGACAAGATAAAATAGATGTAGAGCAGCTGAAGTTTTGATAATTGAAACCTTAGTGCAGACACAGGTGAATCCAGACCACAGAGGTTGGCAGAGCAGGCAGGATGCCAGCAGCCAGAGACAGACCTCGCTGTGTCTTTTGTCAGACAGTAGAGTTGTGTTGTGCTGGTAGGCATAACTAGACTCCCGTTATGGGAATGGGGCTGCTGGGACAAAGATAGCCCAAGTGGAAGTGGTGTCCGGAGGGGGGTTGCCCTCTGACTTTGGTAGTGGTCAGGAGGTGGAGGGAGGGTTTGGAGAGTGGTCCATTCAGGGGCATGTAGATTGTGGGGTAAGGGTGAGAAGATGCTGGCAGACATTGTCGTTAGTACCTGCTCCATCAGACTTGAGACTGTGGGTGGCAGCCATGCTTCCTACCCATCTTGGCTGTCTCTGATGAGTATTGGGCAGGTGAGCGAAAGGGGGCATGGGGCACTGTGTTCGAGGTTGGAGACATGCAGTTGATGAGCAGATCGAGCAGGGAGCTCTTTCCCTTGGCCCCTCAGCAGGCTCCTGCCATGGTGTGGATCCTGGGTCTGGAGAAGCTACATGACTGGATAGCAGGGATAGCAGTGTGGGAGGGCTTGGGGCAGGGGAGGTGGAAAGTGGAAAGAATGAGAGCTCACATGGATTGTCTTCAGTGTACCAGACTCCCTGAGGTTCTTCAGATGAGGAATTGAGGCCGGATATGTGAAGGGATTTATTTGTTCAATATCCCACAGCTAGTAAGTGATGACCAAGACTCGAGTCGCTGTTTTCCAACTGCAAGCCCCGGGCCCTATTATATGCAGTGTAGACAGAACCCACTCCTTCCACTGCCGAAGGCTGCAGAGCACCCGGGTATAGTGTGGAGAACCCTGCCATGGGGGGAGCGGTGGGAACCGTGTGTAGGACCCTCAGGGCATTCGCTGGTTGCTTTATCTGACACTTTTCTTCTCCAAGAGCTGAAGAAGACTACTGGCCTTTAGGAACACAGGATTTGGGGATGTGTACACGGTGATGGCGTACAGGAATGGAAAGGTGTGGCATCCCTGACACTGCGGGTCCCCTCCTCCCATGCTGGAGAATGCATGGAGCTGCTTCTTTTTTTTTTTTTTTTTTAAAGGTTTTATTTATTTACTTGACAGAGAGAGAGGGATCACAAGTAGGCAGAGAGGCAGGCAGAGAGAGAGAGAGAGGGAAGCAGGCCCGATGCGGGGCTCGATCCTAGGATCCTGGGATCATGACCTGAGCCGAGGCAGAGGTTTAACCCACTGAGCCACCCAGGCGCCCCCATGCTTGGAGCTTCTAAATATAAAACTGGATCTGTGGACGCACGCTCAGTTCCTCCAAAGAGAAAGGAACTATTCTAGGACTTGGAGGTTTTTTCCACTTATTCTATTTTTTTGTTGTTTTCTTTGTTTTTTTTCTTTTCTTTTGGATTTCAAAGGTTTTTAAAGGGTCATATGTGTGGCCTGACACTCCTCGCCTCGTGCCAGCCGAAGGTGGGGAGTATCAGAGGCCCTCTGAGTTTTCTGTGCTTGGTTTCCTTAATGTACCCCAGCTTCCCACTTCCTGCCTGATAGGACTTTCCCCTCTTCCTAAACCACCTCACTGTGGAAGCTTCTTCCTCCGCCTATATTAATCAGCCTGCAGCCTCTCTGTAACCAGAAACCATGCTCAGATGCAGGAGCCTGCATTCACTGGTCCTCACTTAGCCTTTTGGCAGCTCTTTGGTGGGAGCCTCTTTCCATGTTTGTAGCTTCCCCCTTCCAAATGCCACTGGGTCTGCTCAGAGTTTCTCCTGTTTTCTTTCTGCTGACCTGGACACTTTGCCCTCCTCTTCAGCACATCACATTCCTGTTGTCCAGGGTGTTTGGCATAGTGTCCATGATTACCTTCAAGTGTCCCAGTGAGGTGAGCAATGCTGTATTCACCCTGAGTATTGTCAGCTGCCTTAAATGTCATGCTGTCACTTCACAGTCTATCCATCCCATGTGGAGCTCGGCATCTTCCTTCCTCGACCCCAGTGTCTGTCTGCCACTGGTATCACTGTGCTTCCAACTGGCCAGGCTGTACCCAGCCCCCTCGTCTGATGTGGTCCTAAGGGCAGGGGCCGTGGCCTGGCCATTTGGGACATGGAAGAAAGGAATGATGTGATACTTGGCTCAAAGGAGCATGATACCTCTCAGTGAAATGCTGCTCAGTTTTCCTGGCCTGGCCTTTCTGCACTGAACCCTATGCCTTTCTGTCCAGCCAGCCCACTCTGGTTACTTTCCTCTGAACCTGTGTCCTGTACTGGTTGCTGCCATGATGCCCTCCCGTCTGTCTCCTCCCCACCCAGATTCCACACAGAGTCAGTGTTGTTTGTTCTCTGTCCGAGAGGCCCCAGATGCTCTGTACAGAAGTGGATAGGTCAGGAGAGAAGAAGGAAGTGTGAGGGGTTGTTAGGGTTTAAGGGATTGTCATGAATCCCAAACTAAAACCCGAGCCTGCCTCTGTGCCAGACTTCAGACCTGCAAAGTTTCAGCCTTCGGGGCTGTGTGTGAGGTCCACGCCCACAGTGCCCTGATGGTCCTGCCCAGCTTGGGTCCAGAAGTGAGCAGGGTGGGAAGTGACATTCTGGTCTCAAGAGCAGTATGTCGCTGGATTATTGGAGGGTTTTTTCCTTTTTTCCTAATAAGCCATTAGCACTAGTCTTCTATTATATAAACAAGAAGTCTTTTCTTATCAGTAGTAGTCTTTTACTCCACAAACAAAAGCAAAACATGCTCAGAAAAATTTAAGCAGGGACATCTGGGTGGCTCAGTTGGGTTAAGTGTCTGCCTTTGGCTCAGGTCATGATCCCAGGGTTCTGCTTTCTCCCTCTGTCTGCCACTACCCTTGCTTGTGCACGCATGGTTGCGCACTCTCTCTCTCTCTTTCAATCTCAGACAAATAAATAAATAAAATCTTTTTAAAAAGAAAAATTTAAACAGCACATAGGGTTTAGCGTAGAAGTCCCCGTCTGCCAGCCTGGGTTTCTCAGTCCCGTGCCTGAGGATTAGGGAGAATCGACTGACCGCTGTTAACTGTTCTCTGTGTTCTTCCAGACGTTCTCTGTGTGCATCTGTGAGAGCAGCACTCCACATCTTGGAATGTGTTGCAGCAGTGTGTGTGGGGCCCCCACCAAACCTCCTGTTTTCTTTCCAGCAGCCTCTCGTGCTGTCCCGCCAAAGTATGTGAGCGGCTCTAAGTGGTACGGTCGCTGGAGCCGGCCTGAGCCTGAGCCAGGTGGCCCTGCAGCAGGAGCCAAATGTTTACCAGAACAGCCCGCCTGGACCCCTGGGAGAGGCCAGCTCCACCGCTCTGCGTCTTTGGAAACTGTGGAGGTGGGTCCAGTTCCCCTTCCCTACCCAGGTCGCCATTTCATTAGTCATGGTGACATGACTACAAGAGAATGTGAGGACAGGTGGGCATTCCTGGGCATCTCAAGTCACCGGAAGCATGGGTACACATTAGGAAATGACATTTCATTCTAAAGCATCTCTGGGTCTGATTGTCTGCAGGGAAGTTCTGGCCAGCAAGTTACTCCTTTAGATATTGGGCGGAGAATTGGTGCCCAAATCACTTGTTTCTTTCCTTCCCCTGCTTACCACCACCAGCTTTCTCCCAGCACTGCAAGAAGACTGGTTTTATGGTTTCATAGGAGTGAGGAAAGAAAAGGAAGATGCTCTTCTGATGCTCCTGCAAGGTTAGGAATTTGGAAGTACCAAGCCCGCAGTCCCACCTGCCTTGAATACTTAGAACATACCAAGGCCCACACACTTCCTTGGGGGTTAATTCTAGCCCTGCCTTTCCCTGAGTTGTTCACTGCCGCTGGGACCAACCCAGGAGATGGGCTGCTGGAGCCCGACAGCCTTTGTGTCAGGAAATATCCATGAGCAGAGCCACAGCTTTCAAGTTAACCATGGATTCCTTAGACCTATTTTCAAGAATTTCAGAAGGTTCCTGGTTCCTGCTGTCTGTGATGTATACTTTGTCTGGTGGGGCTTTATGGGGACTTATTTTTAGTAAGACAGCTCTGGGCCTCTCACATTAATTTGTTTTCGTGTTCAGCATTTGTTGAGGCAAACATACCTACTTTAATCCTAGAGTCCCTTTGCTCAGGGGTGTTATATGCCTAGACAATACCAGCAAACCCCAGGTGTTCACTTTTTTATCCTCTTTAATCTTTGGTCCTCAGAGTTGGAGGTCTGAGGTGTCAGCTCTGTCTCCATTGTACCATTCTGCTTGGTAGAACCATCTTGGATCCCTGGAACTAGAACATGGGAAAATGTTGTTTTTAAGGTTGTTGGTTGGGCTGAATGCATTAGAAAAATTCCACTCTTATTTCAGTGCTGGCTCTGAGGGGTGCTGAGTCTTGGTCAACTTGGCATTTCTTCCAGGATCAGTCATGGGAAACACAGCACCTGTCAAAAGCAGACTTTGACTTTTAGTTGGCTGACTTGGCCACAATAACGAGGTTTTCACTTGAGTCAAGTGTTTCTTGGTGGCCTTCACTCTGCATGGTGCAGCTTGCAAAGGGCCCTGAGGTGTCAGGTGTTTGCTACACATCATGCTGTCCCTGGAGCTCTTGGAGAGACAGAGAAAGCCACTCTCCCTCCAACTGTTGGCTGAACTGATAAGGATAATAAGGGATGGGGTGCGGAGAGGTGAGGACCATTAAGCTTATGTCAAGATGATGTGGTGTGATGGTAGGTTGACCATGCCCCACAGCCACTCCTCTCCAGTGCTAGTGTCTGAAGCCAGTGCCACAAGGACCTGTTGATTGGGAAGCGTTTTCTCTCCTTTTAGGGTACAAGTGCCTGATTATGTTTTTAGTGTGAACTACTGATGATTTTTGGTTTATGTTGAGGAACTTCCTGTGTCCCTGTGTCTACATTGTAGCACTTAGTCTGTGAGAGGGAGCTGCTCTGTGTCCGTGCCTCTTGGCCTGGGCGCAGAGCCCTCCTGCAGGTGTGGGCTTTCCCTCGAGGAGCTGCGTCTCACCAACTTGTTGTTCCTCTTCCTCAGTCCCTTCCCCGCCCCAGAACATACCTTTCTGTCTGTTCCTGGAGCTCTGGCCACTGCCACATATTCTGGGGAATTTATATCTTTCTCTTTTCATTTTCACAGAGTCTCAAGTCAGACGAAGAAACTGAAAGTGCTAAAGAACCTCAGAATGAGTTGTTTGAAGCACGAGGTAAAGCCACAGCTTCATGGTTGGTGCTGCCTCCCTTTGACCAGTGCTTTGAAGTTCAAAGAGCTAGGTCATTGGGCAGTGAGCCAGCCATGTGTAATTTCCTTGGAAGCATGCAGAGTGGGTGGTGTCCCTGGGGAGCCCCCTATTCCAGAGGTAGTCCCAGCTGGGAGGTGGTCACGATCCTCAGCATCCCCTGGGGACAGACCCTTAGAGGCTACTGGCTCAATGAGCAGTATGTCCTGCCCTGTCTCATAGTCTGTGAGGACCAGTGTGACCCCAGCTGGCAGGCATGGCCTTCGGGTGGTCCCAGGCCTGTTGTACTGCCTTCTTGATGTGCCGGGCCTCAGCAGGTCCTCTTCCTGACTGTGTGCAAGCAGTCTTGGCAGCTGTCAGCAGCCCTGTCTGTGCTCCAGATGAAATGCCAGACATAATCCTGGTCCTCGGGAGCCTTGCAGCAACAACCGGAAGGGAGCAGTAGTGTGCCCACGTGTGGGTCTGTGGATGCCCTGAGCATGTCACAGGGCAGAAAGTACAGAAACTTGACTCAAAGGGAGAGACCTGAATTGCCCTTGAATTTCTGCTGGATTAAAAATCAGCAGCTGGAACCAAGCATGCTCCAGATTGTGGTCCTCAAGGACAAGGGCCACTGATCATTGTTTACTTTGGTGGATGTCTGAGGGACTGACCTGAGCACTCATCTGTGCTGCTGGACGAAGCACATAGATCAGGAAGAGCAGCCAGGCCACCACATCTTAACTGCCTTGGCCTTGAAGTATAAATTTAGAGCAGGAGAGGAAGGACTGTCTGGGAACGTTGTACATGGTGGGATTTGGGGTCTTCACCCGCAGGTTCCTCCTAGCCTTGAGCAGGAACCTTTCCACTGCATTAGAGCTGACAGTAGTGCATGAAACTCACATCAGACCTCAGAGGATTGATTTACCTCCTCCACCATTCCTGAGGGAAAAACCCTAGTATCAGAGGTGCTTTTAGAAATTTCAGACTCTTTAAGGTAGAAGGGATCTCAAAGAAGGCATTTTCCTCAGCCCGGCACAGTGCTGTTCGTGAGCACACAGGCCAGTATGGACTGGCCGTGGAGGGGATGTCTGGCTTGAAGCAAGGCTCATCCATGGATGGCTTCCCATGGGCACGCCCACGTCTGTGTTCTTCCACAAGTTGTCCCTCTGGCTAAGCTCAGAAATAGAAGTTTCTCAAAATTGTTTTTTAAATAACTTGTCTAGTTTTTTGGGTTTTATTTTTATGTGTGTTTTTTGGGGGTTTTTTTGTTTGTTTTTTCTTTTTGATAAATACAAATAATATAGCCTTCTTTTATGAGCTTTCAGTGGTCTGACTTCTGACTTTAGGAGGTTCCCTGCAGAAAAAGCTTTCCCCACATGGACCACAATGTTCCCACCACTATTTTATTATGCAAATCTGCAAACACAGAAACGAACAGCCATGTACCCATCACCTTTGACGCTTTGCTACTTGAGTGTCCATCTGCCTGTCCCTCTGGTTTCAGAGTACATTGCCAACATTGGTGTGTTCCCCCCCAGGTGCTTCCACCTAGAGCATAGGGTTTACCTGTCACTCTCCCTGCTTCAGGCCAGCTGCCAGCTTGGGGTTCTGAGGTCTTTGGGTGCCTCCAGAAGCCTTGCAGCCCCTCCTTGGACACCCCTGAGAGCCGGGTCCGGGGCATCTGGGAAGAGCTGGGTGTTGGCAGAAGCGGCCACCTCAATGAGCAAGAGCTGGCCATCGTCTGTGAAAGCATCGGGCTCCAGGGACTGGAGAAGGAGGTGAGAGGGGCCAAGGCAGACCACACTGGAGGGCTCTTTACGATGGTCAGATTGATGTTGGGTCTGGGGAGTCCCTTCACTCTCCAGACACTGATGTGGTTGTACTACTTTCTGGTCGGAAGTCCTCTGATAACTCTCAGTGCTGCTGCTGAGGTCTGCACCCACGCAGGTCACAAGTGGCCTGTCTCACTGACATCTGAGCATCTTCACTCCTGACCCTTCCTCTGCCTAGAGTACACTAACCCCTTCTTGCATTGCCCAGGTCTACCATCCAGCCCAGATATCATGCCCTCTGAAGCAGGCTGTGCTCCCCAGGGGCTGAATTCACCCCTCCTTCCTTCTGTAGGGGTGGGCAGTGGTGATGGGGAAGCTCCCCCTTGGTAAAATTCTTCTTAGCCCTGCTGTTCTTGGTAGTTCCTGAACTGCTGGGGGCCCAGGGCACCTTCCATATGTATGTTTTCTTACCATCCAGTGAGTTCCTGGCATGGTAGACTCTGAATGGATATTTGTGGAATTAGGAAGTGCAGGTGGCATCCATTCACAACAGGGTGGAAAGTGACCAGGTGTGGAGATGTCACAGGCCAGAGTCAAGGGAGGTCAGAGTGTCCCAGACAGTTCGAATTTGGTAAGGATGAGCAGACTGCCCAGCTTGGGGAGGGAAGGCCTGGGTGGTGGTGGCCTCAGCACTGGTGTGGTGGCTTTTGTCTAGGAACTGGAGGATCTGTTTAACAAACTGGATCAAGACGGAGACGGCAGAGTGAGTCTTGAGGAATTCCAGCTTGGCCTGTTCAATCATGGGCCCACTTCACTTCCAGAATCTTCCACTCCCGTCAAACCGAGCATGTCCTGGTCTCATTACCAGGTAAAATGGGATGATTAAGCCTTGATCCGCAGCAATAATTGCTGTTGCTCTCTGGCCTTCAGCATCTTCGCAGACCTGGGAATTGGCGGGGGTGTGTACACGTACGTGTGTCAGTGGGAGGCCAGGTGACCTAGATTCTAGAACCACACAGGTCTTGTGGCTGATCTGGCATTGCCCCTCCCTAGCTGTGTGTCCCTGTTCAAGTTACTTGCCTTCTCTGAGCCACAGGCTCTTCATATGTAAAATGGGTGCCTCATAAATATTCAATGAGGCTTACCTGGCAGCCTTCCTTGGTTGTGGGATAGGCTGCCTTCCAGTAGGAGAGCTCCTTCTCTCCTCCATGTTGTGGTGCAGTGAGAGCATTCCATACCTTCCCTAGGAGTAGCTCCCCAGATACTCCTTACCCTGTGCTCTCCCTGTCCTATATTCCTAAATTTTCTCTGTCATACAAATACCAGGTTACTGCAGATAGAGGAGAGCAGATTTGGGGCAGTTATTTAAATTTGATCTCAGGACAAATGAGGTGGCTGAGCCACTGGGTGGCTCAGTCGGTGAAACATCTGCTTTCGGCTCAGATCATGATCCCGGAGTTCTGGGATCAGAGTCCCTAGTCGGGCTCCCTGCTCAGTGGGGAGTCTGCTTCTCCCTCTGCCTACCACTCCCCCTGCTTGTGCTCTCAATCTCTGTCTGTTTCTTTCTCTGTTAAATAAATAAGTAAATTCCTTAAAAATAATAATAATAAATAAATAAATGAGTTCATTGTGATCTCATTTGGTGACCGTTGCCTTAGCATTTTGTTTTCCTCCATCCCAGCACAGGAAAACCTCCCTTTTCCATCACGGGGCATGGTTCTCTGAAGAGGCTTGCTGATGTGGCTGATCCCATAGTTTGTGGGTGGTGGTGCAGGACCAGTAATATTGTTTCTGCTAGGCTGGGTAATCTGAGAGTCCAGCTTCTGAATCTGAACCTGATGAGAATGGACAGAGAAGAAACTAAGAGCATTAAAGGAAGGTGTCAGGCCATGTAAGGTCAGAGGCCACAATGAAGTCCCACCAGCTTGTGCCTGGTGCCAGTGGAAGGAGGGTGCCTCCTCTGTGGTGGAGCTGTCCCTGTTCCTGTGTCCCACTGAGGAGGCACAGCTGGCCAGGGCTCTGAGCTGTGGGGCGCGGGTCTGAGGCCAGGCAGGACCCACCTCTAGTCAGAGGCAGGGCCCAAGGAACACCTGACTGCCCAGGAAGTGCCCTGAGCCCACATGGCTGTGGATGGAGGGTATTGCATTCTGTGTATGTGGGCTCTGGGGTGGCATGGTGCTGCTGGGCCCTCCGGTATGCAGCCCAGGCCCCACCTTCTCCTGTTAGACACACCTGTCCTCAAGCTCACAGGCCTCACCAAGGAAACAGGTGGGAGGGAGATAAGGGTGGTCGGGGTGCATTTGGATATCTGAGCTTCTCCACATGGCCATGGCCACGTTCCAAGCCATTCTTGAGCTTCTCTCTCCCTGGGTCAAGTGCTTGCTTTATAGGGCTGTAAAGTACCTAGCACAAGTTAGTGAGCACCAGTTCATGAGAAAGTGTTTCTGGAGAAGTAGGAATACAACTGAGAACAGATGAGGGCGTGTGGGTCTGGGAGCACTTGCTGAGGACTGAGTGTGGGGAGGGGGCGTGGTGGGCTAGGAGGGGCTGTCAGAGCAGAGCCCTAGGAAGCACAGGCATGGAAGTGTTGGGGGACAGTGTTTTAGGCAATGAGACAAACTTGGAATGTTTGGGAATAGCAAGAGACTCCTGTGAGGGAGGTTGAAAGGAAGCCAGCAAGGAGGGGAGCCCTTGGAGTGTGGTGGAAGCCCTGGTGGCCAGAAAGAAGGGGCAGCTGCTCTCATTCCTGTGGCCTCAGACAAATGCTTGGTCTGCCTGGGCCAGAAAACAATCCTCTTTTTTTTTTTTTAAGTTGTTGGTTATTATTATTATTATTTTTTTTTCATTTATTTGAGAGAGCAAGAGAGAGCGTGAGTGGTGGGGGGCGTGCAAAGGAAGAAAAGGGGTGGGAAGCAGACTCCCCGCTGAGCAAGTATCTGGATGCACTGCAGGATGCTGAGATCATGTCCTGAGCCAAAGGCAGATGCTTTAGCCAGCTGAGCCACCCAAGCGCCCCAGCAGAAAATAACCCTGCTTGATGGATTCTTATAGCCCGTAACCCTAATAGATCAGTTTTCTGGCCAAGAGATTTTTTTCCCCTTCTTAAAACTCCCCAGTTCTGAGGCTCCTGGGTGGCTCAGTCGGTTGAGCATCCGACTCTTGATTTTTGGCTCAGGTCTGGATCTCAGGGTCTTGAGATCCCACATCAGCTCCATCCTCAGCAGGGAGTCGGCTTGTCCCTCTGTCCCTCCCCCCTGCTCGCACTGTCTCTCTCTCTAATAAATAAATAAATCTTTAAAAAAACA
Organism: Martes martes; assembly: GCF_963455335.1. Taxonomy (NCBI): domain Eukaryota; kingdom Metazoa; phylum Chordata; class Mammalia; order Carnivora; family Mustelidae; genus Martes; species Martes martes. The sequence goes on along the minus strand of NC_137896.1, from coordinate 50,606,092 downwards.
AAGCCCAAACTCCCCAGTTCTGTCAGCTGTGAGATGTGTTTCTGAGGCTTGGGGAAATGTGTGACTTCGGGCCATTCCGCCTCCTCTTTTCAAGCACGTCTCGGGTTTCTTTCCATAGGCTGGATTTCCTAGCATTGGCAGGCGCCATCTCCGCCATCTCCGGCTCTCCCGTTGAGAGGCCAGGTGCTCACCATTACTGCATCAGGGAGAGAGGTTAAAACTGCTTCATGTCTCCCACCAAGCAGCTTGTGCTGACCGGTCAGGCCACAAGGGCCCTAGGATGTGTTCCCTGGGGAAGACCTCTGGTGGACAGTAGGAAAGCAGGCACCAGGGTCCTTGCAAAGGCAGTGGGCTGGGTGTCCAGAGCCCTGGGTTCAAATCTCCGAGTTGTTGCCCACAGAGCCATGCAGTCTTGGGCACACCGTGTGATGGTGCCCTGTCTCTGTTTCCTAGTCACTGTGTGAGTGGTTCTTACTGTGCCTGAACAAGACAGCGAAGGGCTGAGCATAGGCTGCTGAGGTTGGAAAAAATCCTAAAAATGGACAGGAGGCCGAAGTGCTGACGGGTCTCTTTGCTTTCCCTGCATGCAGGTCCTGGAGGAGGGTGGCTGCCCAACTGCCACAACGTCGTCCCTTGTGTCTGTGTGCTCAGGCCTGCGTCTCTTGTGCAGCATTGATGACGGCACTGGCTTTGCGGTTCCTGAGCAGCTCATCGCCCTGTGGGCCCAGGAGGGAATTCCGAATGGCAGGGAGATCTTGCAGGTCTGGAACTGGTCCCTTCAGAGCTGCCCCTGGGAGAACATCCAGGGGGGACCTTGGGGCCCTCTGCACACAGAGGAGGCCAGACAGAGTATCCCAGACACATAGGGCCTTAACTCTCTGCAGAGAACCCCATGTAGGAAAGGCCTGATGGAATCACTTTCTTCTGTATTTTTTGCTATTAAAATATAGGAGATTTGGGGATGCCTGGGTGGCCTGGTCAGTTAAGTGTCTGCCTTTGGGTGGGGTCATGATCCCAGGGTCCTGGGATTGAGTCCTGCCTCGGGATTCCTACTTGGTGGGAAGCCTGCTTCTCTGTCGGCTGCTCCCTCTGCTTGTGCGTGTGCTCTCTCTCTCTCTCTCTCTGACAAATAAATGAAAATCTTTAAAATATAGGAGATTTTTAATTTAAAAAGATAATAAATAAGAAGCAGAAAAACAACAGTCTGAAATCCATTTGAAAATAGGTTTTAGTACACTGACATTCCCTTCAGTGCATTGTTAACCTTGGAGATGTTCTGCTTGCCTGGATGAGGGCGTCAGTCCCAGACGAGGGAAGGAAATTTCCTTCCTTGTGGTAGCGACTTTTACTGGATGTCACAGTCCCAGTAGTCTGAGTGTTTCCATTTGTTGAGGACAAGCTCTGTAGTGAACCTGAATTCTGTCAGAGCTGCCTGCCAGCCTGGGCAAGCTCTTCTCCCCACAGACCCCAGCTTGCCCAGACCCTCCCTCCACTGGGTGGGGCATGGAGAGGTGTGCTGCCTGGCTGTCCTCAGCGGGGGCCAGTCTGACTTCCCCCAGGAGCACAGGGCCAGACCCTTGGGGTTTGGAGGAAGCCTGCTCTGGGAGCGGGACAAGGGTGAGAGAAGAACACACTGTGTGGAAGTGTATTGGTAAGCTAGACTGATGATCTTCATTTCTGAATTTGTTGTTAAAAAAAAAAAAAGTGTCAACTGTATAGAAAATTTAAAGAAAAATAGTAAAGCCTGCTCCCCTTTGCTCCCACTCTGCAGGAGCAGCAACCTAACAGCTTAATGGGAGTACTATAGAGCCCTTCCCCAACACAGAGAAGAAATATGTATTTTAGATATTCCAGCTTTAAAATTTTTTTTGCAAAATCTGTGTACCATATACTTGTTAATTTGTGTTACCTTTTCTCTCTTGTTGTACATGTAGTTTTTTTTCTGTTTTAAATCTTGGCATTTAAAATGTATATGTATCTTCCTGTTTCTATGCTGGTATTTCTTTGTAGGCCAGATTCCTGAAGCTATGAGTTTTAACTCTTGATAGGCTTTGTCAGATTACCTCTCAAAATGTCCCTATTAACACAAACTGACACTACATGGAGGAGTCTAGCAACAGCCTCTAAGACAGGCCTCCTGACACCTTGAGCCAGTCCCTCCTGGACCTTAACTCGGCCATTGCTGAATGTGGCCACCCAGCAGCCTGGGTGGAGCCTGAACAGCCAGGACAGGCCTGGGCACCTGGCCCTTGGAACTGTTCTGAGAGCCAGAGGCCAAGCCCAGATCACCAGATTGGCCGCTAGGGAGGGTAGAGAGCAAAGGAATTCATGGTTTGGGGATTCTCCCTGAAACTATGTTCTGAGTCCCTGTCATTTGGAGGTGGGTCAGCTGCCATCATAACCTGACAGATGGTGAATCTCAAATTTGCCTCTGACATTTCATAACTTAATATTTTTGTTGCTTTCCTGCTATCACAGAGTATTTCCAGTTCTTTAGCAATTTATAATTTACCAGTTGCATTCTGAGTTTGCTTCCATTTTGTTGAAAGGCTACGATGTTTACTGAACTCTCAGCACTTGGCACCAAGCAAGGACCTGTGAAGTTTGTGATGTTATTTACTCCTCATGCAGCCTGAAAGGTATTTCTGTCTCATGTGACAGATGGGGTGGCTGCCTGTGCACCAGTAAGTGGGACAGGTGGTCCAGGTCCTGGCATGCCAAGTCAGGCCCCGTCCTGCCTGCAGCACTCTCAGAAACTGCTTACCTGTGACGTTGGTGGTCAAGACCACAGGCTGCTGCCCAAGGAAGCACCCAGCTGAGTGAGCCCTCAACCTGGACGTGTTGGTGTCATGTACCCAGCTTCTCAAGATGCCTGGCCATTTCAGGGCACTTCCTGGCCAGGCCCTCAGGGATGCTCTGTGAGGAGGCCTGGGATTGGTTATCTGTCCCTCCTCAACAAATCACCATTGAATTATACCTTCACACACGATGACTGTTCTTATACAGAACAGCTTCTGTGGGTCACGAATTTGGGAATTAGTGGGTAGTTCTAGCCCAGGGTCTCCCCTGAGGTTGGTCAGAAGCCTTGTGAGAGCCTGACTGGGGCCGAGCTGCTGCTTCCAAGTTGGCAGATTGATGCTTGCTGTAGGTGGGAGGGCCTCCTTTCTTGCACAGGGCCCCTTGCTCGGACTGCTTGAGCATCCTCACACCTGGGCAGTGGCTTCCCTGGAGCACCATCTCAGAGAGGGTGGGGAGGAGGCCATGTGTCTGCCACACCCCAGCCTTGGAAGCCCTAACGCTGTCACCTCCTCAGTACCCTGTGGGTCACCTGGGCTGGCCCTGCTCGGCGTGGAAGGGAAGGACCTGGGAGTGGATACCAGAAGGCGAGGGGCACGGGGCTGTCTTGGAGACTGGTTTCTACCCATCCCTTGTGGTTTCTGATGACTCCTTTCTCCTTGACCAGGAAGCTGCTGCTGTGACCTGTCATGTTTTTGCCTTCTGTCATTTCTCTTCAGAAGTGCTTTGGGAGGTGGGGGAGCAGTGGAAATCAAGTGTCTGTGGTATAAGTTAAAAAAGGGAGCATGCCTCATTCCCACGTGTGATCTGGGAATGTGGGGGCTCTTTCTCTACAGGCCCTGACGTGGTACCTGCCTCTGGACTTGGGCATGACTGATTTTTTGACATCATAGAAAGAAGCAGGGGTCAAGAATACTCAACATGAGAAAAGAAAATGCAGCAAGTGTTATTAGTTGAGCAGAGGGGTATACGGGTATGGTTTATTATTACTGTGGTGCAATACATATAAATTGTTTTATTCTCTTATTTTCAGAACCCTGAGGGGAAAAGAGTGCTCCACTCTTTGTGGTGCTGGGCCATGGCTCGTCTGTCAGATCATTTTTCTACCTACCCGTACACACATTTCACAGAGATTCAATAACAACTCAACTCCAACTGGCTTAAGCGAGTGGACGTTAGGGGCTCACCTGGACAGGCACTCGGGAGAAGGCGTCCCAGGGGTGTTGTCAGGGATCTCTGCACTCTCCTCTGCTTGCTTCTCAGTGGCACTGAGCTCAGGTCAGGTCTCCTCATATAGCTCCCAGGGCCAGCAGGGTCCACACAGCAAGTTATTTCACAGGGAAAAAGGTGTCTCCCCTGGCCTCCTGTCAAGCCCCATGATGTCCTCTGCTTGGGACATGCCCCTTCTGTGTCAGTTACTTTTTTAAGAAGAGGGTCTCTGTCCAGCCTGGAGCACATCCACATCCATAAGATGAGTGGTGATAGAGGCAGAGACTTTACACATAGAAAAGTTGGCAGGTACTGCCTACAGGACAGTGTGGATCTGGGCCCTGCCTGCTCTTAGGAAAGCCCGGAGGTGTTTGGAGAAGCCACGCATCCTTTCCTGCCCAACAGACTTTGCTATTTCCAGAGTCTCGACTTCAGTGTGGACGAGAAGGTGAACCTTTTGGAGCTGACCTGGGCCCTTGAGAACGAGCTCATGATGGTTGGTGGTGCCACTCAGCAGGCAGCCTTGGCCTGCTACCGCCAGGAGCTGACCTTCCGCCAGTAAGAGCTCAGTGTGTTGGGGTTGGGGGGTGGGCACAGCTAGCCAGCCTGCTGAGTGGTGGGAAGTCCTAGGAAATGGGCATCCTGCCCTTGTCCACCCCAAGCCAGTCCCTGGGGCCAGGGAGCTCGACACCACCTTTTCCACTGGCTCTCCTTTAGTGGGCATTTTGGGGCGACAGGGAAAGAGCTGAGCACTCCCTATGCCTCGAGTGACATCCCTGTGTGTGGCCTGAGGGGGCCTTGCTGATTGGGTTTTTACAGCCACAGAATTTCAGAGTCACTGGCCTGTCCTCACACTTAGAAACTGATGTCGAGGTCCTCCCTTAGCCCCTTTTAGCAAGGTTCCAAAGGGAGCATTTGAACCTGATGCTCATCCTGCTGACACTGGAGCTCTTGGATGCAGAGGCCAAAATCCTCCAGCCGGCAGGGATGTGTTCCAAGAGCAGGCAGAGGGCTCCTGAGCTCGGGCGGCTGGCGGGGAAGAGAACAAAGTGTTCCTCAACATGGTCACCAAGAGCAAAGTGACGGGGGGAGGGGCCGAGAATAAGTTCCATTTTAGTAGAGTTCACTTTCGATTAGCTGAGTATTCAGGCCATCTGTCTGCTCAACAGATTGGCGTAAAGATCTTTTTTGTGTTTATTGGTGTTCCAAAGCTGCCGAAAAGAAATCATGATTTCTGTCCTCAAGATTTTGCATCCCGTTAGGTGCTGATGGGTGAGCTTTCTGACCTCAGGCAGCTCTGCAAATAGGACCCCAGAAAGACTCTGCCTTGGGAAGGTAGAGGAAGAAAAGCTCCATGCTCTTCAGGAGGAGAAATGGTCACCAAAATGGCAGGTGTCAGGGAGTGTAGAGCTGCAGGTGTGACCTGCTCTGGGGGACTCACCTGGATGTCAGGCTGCAGGTGTCAGGGTGTGACCAGGCAGGACGATGCGTGGCCAGCCTTCTCCCCCTTCATGTATCTAGTCCCAGATTGGGTGCTGAGGATCCCTGGGAGAGGAGACAGGAGGGGAGGGGGCATGGATAAATTCTCACCTGTTCTGGGCCATCTGGAGGTGTGGCACACTGTAAGGCTCTAGGTTCAGACTTCCTTGGTTCAGAAACTTTCTAGAAACCTTCTTGACACATCATTTAGCCTCTCTCTCAGTATGTGCACCTGTAAAAGGGACAGAGTGATTCTGGAAACCAATTTCAGGAGATGGTTGGTGGTGGCAGTGAGGTCACAGCACAGCACTGCCCATGCTCGGCACCCCGTTAATGCAGCCCCTTCTATCATTCATGCAGACACAGGGCTTGCTGGCCCCAGAGCAGGTGTCCTCATCTCACCCTGTCTCCTTCCTGTGGCAGGGGTCAAGTGGAGCAGATGGCAAAGGAGCGAGACAAGGCGAGGCAGGACCTGGAGAAAGTGGAGAAGAGGAACCTGGAGTTTGTGCAAGAGATGGATGACTGTCACTCTGCCCTAGAGCAGCTCACAGAGAAGAAGATCCAGTAGGTCTTGGGGTCATACCCAAGCCCAGGTTGGCAGCTCCTTAGCAGCTGGGTGGTGATTCCCCAGCCCTGGCCACGGGTGGGTGGTGGATGTGGCACTGCTGCTAGCTGAGGCCGTGGTCATGAACATGCTGGAGCTGAGGCCCTCCTGTTTCACCTGAGCCAGTAGAAATCTTGAAGGTGCACCTCTGGGGATGTCCTTCCTGAAAAGAAGAGGGGTGTATTTAAAAAACAGCCTTGCTCTTTATGCTGTGGGGACATGTACAGGGGCATCCAGGTATGTGTGCCTGTGGACTGCAAGGAAAATTCCCATTCTCTGCTTTATTTATGGGGTCTGTCCCACTTAACCCAGGTCTTCTGTGTGTGCCTGTGGCTGGTGACATGGATGAATGCTTTAAAAGAGGGCTGGTGAATGGTTTTGGAGCCTGATGAAAGGAGCCTGCCGTGGTGGGAGGAGCCCAGAGCCTGAAACCTGACCTCAGACATTATGAGGTACAATGGGTTAAGCAGACCCCTGAGTGGTCTGTTGCACTGGTGGGGCTGTTGGCTGGACAGACCAGAGGGAAGGATTTCTGACCTTTTATGGAGACAAAACCCACCTCTCTGGTTTATTAACCAAAATGTGAAGAAACCCAGCCTGAAGATCAGCCCCCAGGCTAGGGCAAGTAGAGGAGGGGCTTTTAATTTTATTTTAATAAACATATAATGTATTTTTATCCCCAGGGTACAGGTCTGTGAATCGTCAGGTTTACACATTTCACAGCACTCATCATAGCCCATACCCTCCCCAATGTCCATTTCCCCACCACCCTCTCCCATCCCCCCCCCCCCCCCCCGCAACCCTCAGTCTGTTTCTTGAGATTGAGTCTTTTATGGTTTGTCTCCCTCCCAATCCCATCTTTTCATTTTTTCTTTTCCTACCTCCCCCCAACCTCCCCCGCCTTGCATCTCCACTTCCTCATATCAAAGAGATCATATGATAGTTGTCTTTCTCCGATTGACTTATTTCGCTAAGCATGATACCCTCTAGTTCCATCCACGTCGTCGCAAATGGCAAGATTTCATGTCTTTTGATGGCTGCATAGTATGAGGAGGGGCTTTTTATCCCACTGCGGGGAACAGTCTGTGCTAGGCTTCCCTGGCATGGCTGAGCTGGTTGTTCACTTTCTGGAAGCTTTTGTCACCTGGAGGTGTCCCCTCAAGGGTAGCAAAGGGTGTGCATTGTGGAAAACCAGTGTGCTATACTCAGCTCTCAGTAGTGGTAGTAATGGGGGCACTGGGAGGCTATGAGCCTCCCATCTCATTCTCCCTCAGTAGCCCTTGCTATGACCCTGGGTGGACAGAGCCCCTGAGATTCCTCAGCCGTGAAGTGGGAATGGTGACAGACCGTGCTCTGGGTGGGAGGCTACCAGTCCGTGTGTTTGAGCCCTCAGCGGAGTTTGGTGCCTGTAGCTGCCAGGCGCATCTCATGCCTACGGGTGGCTGAGCACAGGCCTCTGCGAAACGGGTAACTTAAGAGAAGGAAGAACTCAGGTAGTGTACGTGGCTTCAGTGAGCAGGTGTGTGAGAGCCTGTGATAAGCCATCCGGTTCCTGCATCTCTGGGATGTTGCCTCTCACTGTCTTGTGTGGTTGTATTTGAAGGGAACCCTTTCCTCACCCCAGCCCTGCTGGCAGTGTTTGACATGACCTACATGAAGCCCTCACATGCATGGCCCTGGGTGGGCAGTGTACGGACATTTTACCTGCCCCCATCCACGTTACAGCAGGCTTCTGAGCACCATCCCAAAAAGGCCTGCTCCTGCCATGTGTGGGGACTGTCACGGTCACAGTTACAAAGCCCTCATCTCCATGGCTCACCATGGGAGGGATTGGAGACATCGAGGGGTGTAGCCTGCTTTCCTGGGGCTCCGAGGTTCACAACGTGGCTATAGCGGCTGGGGGAGGGGGGTGTTTCATAGCCACACAGGGCCAGTTGATTGTGCCCAACTGAACAGTAAGGGTCGAAGACCAAGAGCCCGTTTCATCTTCAGCAGAGATGCTGGGCGCCTTGCCTTCACTGTGCAGCTGGAGGTCTGTAGGTTGAGGAGCCCCTCAGCCCCCTAGGAGGGAGCTTCTCTTGCAGCCTGGGAAACTGTGATATGTTGTGCTCCTGTTGTGCACTGGGTATCCTGACTCAGCGGCCACAGTTACCCAGATAGGCCATTTTGGCCCCATTTTTCAGCCAAAGAAACTGAGGCTTGTAGCAGTGCAGTAGCATGCCATAATCACACAACTAATGTGACCTAAAAGTTGAAGCCAGGTCTCCCATCTCCTTGTCATATGCTGTCTCTGAGATAAGAGAGTGTGAGGCCCTGGTCTGCCTTGTATTCAGAGTGTAAGAAAACAGACCCTTAGGCAGAAGGAGCTCTTCCCAAGCTGAGGTCACCTGGAGTCACATACTGCCATCCTAGGTCAGCACATGAGGGCCCCACTGGCTCACCCTCCCATAGGACCCATGCACTAGGGGTTCCAAAGGAGGGTACTGGCTATCCCTACTGGTCTGTGGGGGAGCAGGCTCAGAGCTGAGCAGGGCCACCCATCTGAGTCCACAGGCCTTTGGAATCACAGAGGCCTCAGGCAACCTTTCCTTCCTGGGAATGGCTGGGGAAGGCCAGATGCAACAGGCTGAGATCCTGGTCTGCTCTCCAGTAGAAGTCCACGCCTACCTCTGTCTGGCTTGGAGAAGAGGTATGCAAGAGATGGCATCAAGGCTATAGTGTGGGAGAGTGCTTGTGTGCGTGTGTGTGTGGCTGTGTGAGTATATGGTGTGTATGTATAAGTGTGCACTCATGCATACTCACTTCCATCATTCCTGCATGAAAGACTCTCACAGGATAATGGGATGTTCAGGAGACCATCAGCGGGGCTTGGTGCCTGTAGCCTGTAAGGATCCTTTCATCAAATTTTCAAAAATATTTCTAATCAAACCTGAGAAAATAAATAAACATGGTCTCACTGTAAGGAGGTGGTAGTAAGGCCATGGAACCCCGGGTGGGGAGACCAGCCTTGACACCGTGACTTAGTAGCTGTGTGGACATGCTGGCTGTGGCCTTGCTGAGCTGCCCTTCCCTCCGTGTGGAACATGGGTGGTGTTTTTTGCAAGGGAGGACTTAGTTAAGAAATAACTGCATATTGTTTCTGCTCCTGTCAGCAATCGACAGTCTGTATTCAGCTGATTCCCTTGTAGTGTCCAGCCACAAGCCTCCCCATTGACCACTTCTAACTGAGCAAGTTCCTGTGGGTGAAATTAGAGTCCTTAGCTAGTTGGCTTTTGCAGCTGCCGATGTATGATTTTGCTCACCTGGCGTAGTCTCCTTAGTTCCCTGATCTCACAAAATAGAGTGTGAGGTCAGCGTGGGTTTCCACAGAGTGAGACTCTCTCAGTCACAGCGTGACTGAAGGAACCTTGGAAGAGGACAACAGAGGGATTGCGGACACACTTCTTCCCTTCTCGGTGCCTCCTCTGCCTCCTCATGGCCCTTCTAACAGCATGGATCTGTTGTTAGACTCACCACCGACGTCCGAGGCTTGGGATCTGCCCTGAGCAGGAGAGGGACTGACTCTGGTGCCACTGAGACCTTGGGTCACAGCCTCCTGGGGACCATGGGGTGAGAGGGGCCCACAGGGGCCTGTCTAGAATCTGGAGCAGCCTGACTCCCACATGATCTTCCAGTCTGCCCTGCACTGCCATGTGCCAACCCTTGGTTAATGTTGTTCAAGGGAGAAAATTCCTTCTTAAAGAATTGTGTCCAAGAGCTAAATGTAAGTTGGTTTTAGATCAATTTATAAATGAAAACTGATTTGCTTTAGTTACGGCATATTAGGCTTGCTTCTCTCCCAAGCACATGGGAAGAATTTTCTGATATCTTTCCTGGGGTCAGAAAATCACAAACGAAAGCCTTATCTGGTCAAGGGGTCCATGAAGGCCCTGTGAGTTTGGATTTTGCCCCATGAGTAATGGAGCATTATCAGGAGTTTCTAGAAATAGCTGTTATGGCTGCATTTGGCTTTTTCTTATTACAAGAGAAATAAGTGATACATGTTCATTATAGAAAAACAAGTAAAAGTAAAAATAAAAGCAGAAATTTCACTCAGAGGTTATCACTCCTGAAGTTTTTTATGACCTTTACTTCTTTTTCCCACGTACAGAATTATTTACAAAATAGTATCATATCATATATGCTTTTATGATGACTGCAGAGCATCCTGTTATGTGCAGCTGCCATATTTTATTTATCCATTTTTCTTTTGTTGGGTATTTCTAAAGCTATTTAGACCGTATCTATTTGATACGGTCAAATAGGTGTTTTTAAAACTACCCCAAAGGTTTGTGGAGTGTTACATTAGCTAGATTCATCTTATTGTTTTCCCCTAAGTAATAGCTGCCCTTTCTCCATCTCCTTTCCTGCTGGGTGTTCTTTCCTTAAAGTTCTGAGATGAGAAAGTCTAGACTGTCTGGGGCAGGGGTGGGAGGGACAGTCTTTGGCAGAGGACAAACCCCTGGTGTTCTCTGCTGAATTATTATCATTGCCAAGCCCTCTGCTGAATGAAGTAAGAGTTTTGATCCTCTTCATTCTAGAGAGACTTGGTTTGAGAAATCCTGCTAAGCAATTGTTTCAGTGATAAAACTAAGATTTGGGGACACCTGGGTGGCTCAGTCGGTTGGGTGTCTGCCTTTGGCTTGAGTCGTGATCTCAGGGTCCTGGGATCGAGCACTGCGTCAGGCTCCCCGCTCAGCGGCAAGTCTGCATCTCTTCACCACTCCCCCTGTTCTTGTGTTCTCTCTCTCTCTCAAATAAATAAATCTTTAAAAAATAAAAAATAAAATAAGATTTAGCGCTTTTTCTGCTGATATTTCTATCAGTTCTTACAAAAGAGTAAGCAGAAACGGAGGGGGAGAAATGCCTCCTACCTTCCCCTCTGATTGCTTTGGGATTCGCAGTCTGCAGGTTTTATGTTGCCTGGGTCCTGCACGAGGGGCTTACTTTGGTACACATTTGGTTATCCATGCTGCCCTGGTGTGGGAGGTAGCTGAAGGGCAGAGGGCATCAGAGAGGTCTACCCACAGAGAGCACTGGCTAGCTTACTCCAGAGGCTCCAGGGACCTGCTGGCCTCCCTTGTCACCTTCCTAGTCCTGGAGGGTGTGGGGGCGCATCCACCATCAGGCCCAGGGTAGGGGGGCTTTAAAGGAGGGCCCCTGCCCTTACAGCATGTGCAGTTTAACCGAGGTCCAGTGACCCCATCTGTCAAGCAGGAACAATTGAGTCCCAGACAGTGTGGCCAGGTGCTACAGGCAGGAAGGTTCCAGGGAAGAAAGGCCAAGTTGCCCAGGGGATGTCCCCCAAGAGGAGGGGGTCATTATGGGCCTGGGGGGTCCTTTGGGACTCAACATGACATATTGACACATGACTGGGTGTGCTTTGCAGACATCTGGAGCAGGGGTACCGGGAAAGGCTGAGCCTCCTGAGATCCGAGGTGGAGAGGGAACGTGAGCTGTTCTGGGAGCAGACCTGCAAGCAGAGGGCCATGCTGGAGAAGGACCTGGAGCGTCTGCGGGCCGAGGAGGCCAGCCTCCGGGAGAAGCTGACCCTGGCCCTGAAGGTAGATGGGGAGCAGTGTTTCCCCAGGTCATCCCGCCCTGAATGACAGAAAGGAGGTCACCTGAAAGTTCATCCTCCCACTCCCCACATTTTCCTAGTCAGGAACTGGGAACCTCCTAGGAATCTTAAGTTTACATTTCCATGGTAGAGAAATGCCTGGGATTTCTAACTGAGGAGCATCGGCTGTGGCCAGAGAGAACATATTTCTCAGCCAAAGCAGTAGGGTCCTGGCTTTTCCACAAGAGGCATTGCCTCTTCCTTCTCTCTGGTTATGGGGGACCTGTAGAGCTCTTACTTTCTGCTCTGGCTCAGGGTGACAGTGGTCAGAGAGGGTCAGCAGCCGCAGCCAGCTTTGCTGCATGCCCTCCCCATCCCGAGACCAGAACGTCTGTGGGATCAGCAAAAACCCAAAACCTAAAGCTTACCCTGCTGGAGTCCTGGGTGTGTAGCATGAAGCAAATGGGGTTTTCTGGGCTTTGGTAAATGTCCCATGACCCATACCCACCCTACATTTGGTTCTATCCAGTGAGCTGTCCCCTGGCCCCATGTCTCCTGGTCCCTCCTGGGCTCCTGCCTTCCTCTCCTAACTTGGAGACGGCAGATTCTTTCCACATCTGCCCGGTCTCTGTCTCCCTGGGGGAGAAGCTGTGTCCTTGCCTGAACTGTGTCCTTACTGCTCTTCTCACTGGTTCCCTGTGTCTATGGGCACTGTCTTCTTCCCCCAGGGGACATCTGAGCTGTGAGGGTGCCATTTCCAATCCCTCTTTCAGACAACAGCTCAGAAAGGATTGCCCCCAGCCTCTTCTTGTGTTACTCATAGCCTCCTTGAACATTCAGGGCAGGAAAAGAAGGGGCAGTGGGGAAAGCGACAGGCACTGGTGAGGGGCTCTGTGGGGCTGGTCCTCAGCACAGCCTCCACTGCAGGTGCCAAGGCAGTGAGCGCCAGTCATGCTGCATTTGCAGGTTTCTTTCATGATTGTGAGTGCTGCTGAGGGAAAAGTCCCTGATGCAGAGGGGAGACAGTCTGCCCACAGCTCTGTCCTCCACTCCCAAAGTCCAGCAAACTGCTGGCTTATGTCTTATAGGAAAACAGTCGATTACAGAAGGAGATTATTGAAGTTGTGGAAAAGCTTTCGGAATCAGAGAAGCTGGTCTTGAAACTTCAGAATGACCTGGAGTTTGTGTTGAAGGACAAGGCAAGTCCCTTTGCTGATTCTGAGTCTCTGGGTTCTGGGTAAAAAGTGTCAGGGACTTGAAAAAGAATACATAGGTGAGTGAATTCAGTTATTTCCCACTACAATTCTAGAGTGGAGATAAAAGCAGCAGGGCAACTCTCCTTCTGTGTTCTTCCTTTTTGTGCCAGTGCCAGGGTACTGGTACACCCTAGTGACACTATGCCTGCTGGACATTTAATGACAGTGCCATCTGCACAGCCCCTCATGATGGGTTCTCAGTGGTGAGAGACACAGAGGAGAGCTCCATGCCCATCATGAGATGCCTCCCTCTGGCCCTGCCCATCACTTTGAGTAAAGGAGGCTAGGAGAGGTGCTGCATGGGGGTGTCCCAGGCATCTGAGGCAGGAATGCACCCCAGGCTGCAGTTGGGAGTAGGACCACCTTCCATGAACTCAGAGCCTCCTTTTGCCTTGAGGTCTTTTAAACGAGAGGAGGGAGGAGGAAGAGGGATGGAAGATTGTACCTAGAGATGCTGAGCCTAGTGGGAGGAGCACGAGAGGGTCATAACACACATTCTACCTGGCCTAAGATCTTGTTTGTCATTTTCCTGTGTGGGTCTGACTTTTAGCTGGAACCACAGAGCACAGAGCTCCTGGCCCAGGAGGAGCGGTTCGCGGAGGTCCTAAGGGAGTATGACCGCAAGTGCCGGGTATGTGACCTGCCCAGCCCCCTTTACCACCTTGAGCCATCACATTGCCTTTGTCTTGTACTGGGGCCATTGCTCTTGTCTTTGGTGCATGGAGCCCTCATGCACCCCTGCCCCACACCCACTTCCACCACCCAGCCCACTTTGCAGCAAGAGTGATGGTGCTGGGGAAGGTACTAAGAGCTTGGCCCTCTAGAGACCTCCTGGTGCCAGAAGGCCACATAGCTCTCCTTAGCCATGCCTGCTAAGAGCGGGTGTGGAACTCGTGGGATGGGTGGGTGGTACAGGTTACCAGGGTCTGACTGGTTTAGATCTGGATGGTGGTATGCACATCTTGTCATTCATGGAGGACCACATTCCTGGCCTTCACATGAAGGGTAGTCCAGCATGTCTTGGCAGGAGCATCCTTGCATATGCAGAGCAGGTGGAGCCTCTGATCTCAGCCTGTGTTCTACAGACGGGGCCCCCAAGTCTCGTGTTCCATAAGGAGAGGGGACCCAACTTGCCTACACAGTGCCCGTGCTCAGCCCCATGGGGCGGGCCAAGGGTGTGAGACTGGCACCAGTTCTGAAGGCACCATGCAGGTAGCCACACCTCAGGGGGCCATCCGTTCAGTTAAGAGACATCACAGAGCAGGGCAGAGGTGATGAACAGTGTCATTGGTGCTGAAACATACCACCACCCTGTGACACTCTTAAAATTATCCAGGATCCCAACAGCTAAAACATTATTGTGTGATCTTAAGGGTCTATTACCAATTCACTTCTTAATGATTTCCCTCCGAAGTAAAGTCAGAATTGACTTTGTTCCTGCTGCATGTTGCTTTGGCAACACCAGAGGATAAAGGTGAGCATGCGTGCTGTTCTGGAGTGTGATATAACCTACTGTTTTCTGCCCTGTGCTCTTTCCTCCACTCCCAACCCCGAATACTAGGGTGCCCTTCCGGAAATTCCTGTGTGTGGTCGGTTGTGGCACCCTCCTCCTGACCCTCCCCTGGGCGTATGCTGGATTGGGGTTGGGGTGTGTCCTGATGGTTGGGGTGCAGTGACATGTCATGTTTCCTCCCTCCTTTTAAGCTTGTTGCCTTGATTTAGAGCCTGTAACTAACTCAACTAATATACTACTTTAGTGACCTGGATCTTTTTAACAGGCATAAACCCCATCTTTCTCTCACAGGACTCTGTTACTCAAAGAACTGTTACTCATTTCACTTCTGCTTCTTGAAATTTGACTTTTTGAAACATCAGAAATATTGTACATGTTAGTGTTAGTTAATCTATTTATTTAGAAATTGGTCTTTCCATTCTTTGACTATTTTTGCTGCTTCAAACTTACATTTAGAGCATTGAAAAAGAACCTTTTTATTGGAAAATAATTTCTAATACATGAAGTTACAAAAGTAGAAACAGTGGCAAGGGCACCTGGATACCCTTTGTCCACATTCCCCTGTTGTTTACATCTTACTCTGTGTGCACATTGTATACTTGCTCGCTGTGTGTGGATGTGCATACACAGGGATTTTCTGAACATCTGGGAGGGACTGACATGCACCATGGGGCCACTCTGCCCCTCAGCAGGTCAGTGCGCTTTTCTGACCGGGCTTAGTCCTACTACCTTGCGGAGGGGTGTGCAGATGCCCCAGAGTTGATTGTTAAGAGTTCATGAGTTTTGGCAGCTTCTTGTTAAACTTTGGAAAGCTTGAAATCAGCTCTGGTGGGAGTTACTTACACCACAGAAATGTGCCAAAGCCAGAAGTCTGGGCTTTTCTTCCTGAAGACCCAGCTTCCCATTCCGCCTAACTGTGGCACACTTAGTAACTTTCTCATTCCTGCTGATACAATACCTTAACCTGCTGGTCATATTTCTGTTTTGTTAGTTAATCTAACAGTGTCCTTTAGACCTTTCCCCCTGCAGTACCGGATCCCACGGAGGGTCACATGCTGCCTTTGGTTGTCTTGAAACATTCCATCTCAGGCCATTCAGGCTGCTGTAACAAAAACGACATAGGCTGGGGGGCTTATAAACAAGAGATTCCGTTCCCACAGTTCTCAACCCCAAGTGGTGAGTTACAGAGACTACCCCAGTGGAGCTGCCTCATGAGATCACTCTATTTGTACTGACAGGGAGATTGCAGGGAGTCATTAAAACCCAAGAGAACAAGGGAAAGCAGGCTCCTTTTAGTAGGGCTTGGGATGAATATTCAGAGGGGATTTTCACATTATAATTAGGCTGAGGGAACTGTGGGTCACTTCTGGCACTTTCTGCTTCATCTGTAGTCCAGCCTCTTCAAATGCTTTTTCCTTTCTAGCAGTTTGTTAGTTTGTTTTTAAAAGGTGAGATTGACAGCTAGGCAGAAGGCTTGAGGAGTTTAGTTCCTAAAAAGTAAGATGAACAGTTAGGCAGAAGCTTTTGCTAGAAATTTCCTGAGCCCTGGGGGTGGGGTTGGGGGGCTCAGGACAGCCGGATGTCTGGTGACAGCTCTTTTCCTGGGACAGACAGAAAGCTGCCTTCAAGGGAGCTCTAGGGTCTCTAACAGGAGGGCACTGATCTGCTTCATGAGGCTCCACCCTCACGACCAGATTAAAGGTCCTGCCTTCAAAACCTTCACCTTGGGTGTGAAGATAACCTGGAATTGGGGGTGGGGAGAGGGCACATCCAATCTACAGGGCTTTCCTCCAGCTTTTGTCTCTGACATGGGTATTTTTAAAGTGATATTTTAAAATATTCTTACTTTGTGTTTTTCTGATATTTCCTTTGGATTAAATTGAGATTATGTGTTTTCAGGGGGACAGCATTGGTGACGTTAATTTTTGATCACCTGGTCAAGGTGTTGCCTAATTTCCCCACTGTATAATTACTGTTTGTTTTTGTTTTTTTTTTTTCCTCCCATGCAACTAAATGAGCAGTCAGTGGGGAGACACGTAAAGACCACATAAACATCCTGTTCTTCATCAGAATTTTCCCTGGGTTTAGTCTCTGCTTCAGTCTTTTACCATGATGGTTGCCAAAGGATGATTTCCCAAGCCCAGCACCCAACTCCACACCTATAAGTTGACCCTTGGAATTCTCCCGTGAGCCAGAGGAGTCCTGCTACTCTGCTGTTTTTGCTGCTAGAGCATCACAGTCAGTCTCCAGATGTGGAGACTTTCAGCCTTCCCCACAGGGCATCACCCAGCCTTTCCAAAGTCACTGCTCAGTGTTTCCCTGTACTTTGTGACCAGGATATTTGTTAGCAAGGAAACCATGCTTTCCCTTGTTGCCAAATCTTTTTCCTACTTAACTATCATTTCAGCTTCTTGTCATTTCCTTCAACTCTGAGTCTCCATTTTCTCAGTGAGGCTGCCTTTGTTAAAGGGGAGTGTTAAGTGTTAATCAGAGTTCTCCGTTGTTTCATGTTTCTGCTGTTGCCTTGGGTGGAACTGTAATGGAGAAGCATGTCCTTGATCAGAAACCCCAAATGTAGATTTTCCCTCTCTGCATTTCCACACTGTTACCCATGGAATGCTTGTGTGTCCCCAAATTCATATGTTGCAGCCTATTCCTGCAGTGTGATGGCCTTAGGAGGTACTGAGCCTTTGGGAGGTGATTAGGTGAAATGTATTAGTGCTTTATATAAGGGATATAGAGAATATCTCTTATATAAGGGATCCCAGAGAGCTCCGCCATCTGTTCCACCATGTAAGGACACAGGAAAAGATGGCCATCTATGAAATGGGAGGCCCTCACCAGACCTTAAATCTGTCAGCACCTTGATCATGGACTCTAACCTCCGGAACTATGAGAACTAAATTTCTGTTCTTGATAAGCCCTGTCTGTGGTATTTTGTTATAGCAGCAGAAATGGACTGAGACACACACCAGCCCTGACCGAGGTCCCCACCATTGCCCATCCCTTGGTGGTTTTTCATCCCCCCCATTATGTGTGTGCTTACCTGGGCCTCGCTTGTAGCTCCAGCCAGCCTGCTGGCACCCTCTTCTTCTCCAATGCTTCCCAGTGCTGCCGTTGAAGTCCCACCCTCCCCTCAGACCCTTAGTACTGCAGGATTCTGGCAATGGGCTTGTTGCCTTTCCTGGCTGGTGTAGTTGCACCTTTGGCACCCATAGGCACCCCAAGTAAATGTGAATCCCTGTGGAATTAGACAGGTGCCTGGCTCCCCAGCCCCACCAGACACCGCTTGTGTAGAGCTGGGGCCCATTGCTGGTGCCCAGGCTGGTGCATGTCACCCTTATCAGTTAGAAGTGGCCACGCTCCCTGCTGTGTCCTCAGAGCACAGACGTCTATCCCTAGTATAGCACATAAGAGAATCTGCTTTCTGGCACTGCTGAATTTCTGGGATGTGTATGTATTTTCAAAATTTCCAATACAAGGTACACATATAATTTTAAGTTTTCCGATAGGCACATTAAAATAATGTAAAAAGTAATAGGTGACATCAATTTTAATATTTTATTTAATTCAGTATATCTACAATGTTACCATTAAATCCTTCTTTTAGAATCCAGTCTTTGAAATTCGGTGTAGATTTTAGGCTGCAGCACACTTCCATTCAGACTCACCACACCTGAGATGCTCGGTGGCCTATGTGGTGAGTGCTGCTTTCTTAGACATCCCAGGGCTGGAGCAGCAGTGACCACAGGCTATGTCAGGAACCAGGGGGTGCTTGCTCTGCTTTGCACACTTGTCCCAAAGCTCTAACTTTCTGCCCTGCCCTTCCCCCCCAGACAGAACTACTTCCTCCATGGGGAAATTTGCATATTTGTCTAGGAGATTCTGAATGAGGTACAATGACCCTCTGTGAATCTGTGCTTCTGATAAGATCTGTGCATAGCCTGTCCCTTCTCCCACCACCTAGAACTGCCACTGAGAGGCTCCTTCTCCAGGGGAGATGCAGTCACAGGCCTGGCGCTGTCCTTCAGGAACAGTTTTGGGAAGATGGGGTTTATTCAATGAGAGCCTCCTGGAGAGGAAACTTAAATAGGATTAAAAAACCAGTGAGGGATGTGGAGCCTTGTGGATGTGCCAGGGGCTGGGCCCCAAGTCCTCTCCATGTGGCCTTAGCTAGCTTGAGCTTCCCCCAGAGAGAATATCCCAAAAGGAGAAGCTAGCTAAAAGCTGCACCCTTGGAAGATGGGGCATCACTTTTGCCATCACTTTTGCCATGGGACAGTCACAGGCCTGCTAGGCTTCCAGAGAAGGAGGACACAGACCCAGAGTCACGAGTGGACACGGCACCACAAACAGCTGTGTTGTGCTGGCTGTGGGACTGTCTGAGAAAGTGACTATTAACTGTACCCTTTCTAGCCATTTGAAAAACAGGTGACCAGGTGTACTTGTTGAGATGTTTCTTTCACGTGTGGACAGAATTACGCTGGTTGCAAATGTGACTCTTCCTCTGAAGCGTTCATGACCCTCCCCAATCCCTCCACTTCCCCCAGTGTGCGTGCTCACCCAAACCCCATCCTTTCTGTTTGGTATGATCATCTTGGCTCTGTGGCCCTTGGTCTGAAGCACCTGGTATCCTCTTGGCTCAGTAGCTGTAGAAAGAACACTTCGCAGATTCAACAGCAGCAGAGGAAAGAATCCCAGAACACATCCTGGGACCCTGCTGTCTCACACCCATGTCACAACATCCCTGGGGTTTTAGCTCTTATGGTTCTCTGTGTCTTCTACACTTCTCCTCAGTTTCCACTCCACTCTTTTTTTTTTCTGAACCCCTCCTGTATATGGAGTGCTCGAAAGTGGTGCAGGGTCCTAGAAGGTCGAGAAGTGGCCCCTGCTTTTGTTTGGCTCACTTAGGAGGCAGGAGGGCCGCTGAAGTGTTGTGTGCTGGCAGTCAGTGCCTGGCACCCGGCTGCTCTCTTGGCAAGCGGGCTTCACACTGCTCTGCTCCTCGCCACTCCTCAGGTGGCTGCTCTGGCTGCAGGGGGTGTCTGGCTCTGCCCTACAGGACCTGCAGGACCACAATGACGAGCTGCAGGCTGCACTGGAAGGCCTGCAGGCACGGTTGCCCCCAAGCTGGCATAGCCAGCCCCATGCTCAGCCAGAGGAACGGCTCCTCTCTGGACATAGACCAGCAGGTAGGATCTGAGTCCTGGGAGGTGATGGGTAGTGTGCTCCTGCTGTGGATGTCTGTCTTCCCCCCACTGCACGAGCTTCCCCCTGGTCCAGGAGGACTCTGCAGGAGTGGGGGGCCAGCTGCCCAGCCTGTCAGGCTTCCAAGGGATCATGTGTCCTTTGAGTGGCCACATGTGGGAGAAGGGCCTGTAACCCAAGGCCAGGGATAGTACCCACAGCGCCCCCCGCCCCAAAAGGGAGGTAGAGGAGGGAGGAGGGTAAGGGTTTTTCAGTTTGGGTGGAATGATGAAGTTTATGATTACCTGGTAGTGACCTCAGGACAGGCATGTCCTAGTGGGCCTCTTCGGTCGTGGGGAGGATCCAAAGAGATGCCCTGGGGTGAGTGTTCAGCATGCGTCGGACATAGTCATCTAGGTAAGGGAGGAGGGGAGGCTGGAGTGAGCAGGGTGAGCAGGGTGATGGTGTCCCAGCCCCGCTCAGAGCCTGATGCTCAGCATGACGTCTGGTGTTGGGTCTGTGACAGCTCTCAGAGAGGGAAGGTAAATACATAAAATGTGTCAGAGACTCCTGATATTCACAGAGGCCTCATGTGGACTGCAGCAGAGAGGGCTGACATTTACTCCCTGGAAGGTATGGAAAGGGTTGAGGTGGAGTGCAGCTGTGACACCCCAGAAGGCCCGGCTCCGTCCTCCTATGCATAGCACTGACACGGAAGGAGTTACCTGACAAAGACCAGAGCTTCACGCTCCTTAACTCTTCAGCCTGTGCAGTTTGGGACAAGCTCTAAGTACCAAGAGGCCCAGTGTGCGATGTTTAAGGGGCACTCTCTTTGTCACTGGGGGAGTGTGGGTTGCACAGAACGTGGGATGCTTGTCCAGAGCTAACAGCCAGATCCCAGGGAGCAACAGAGCTAGGGACCTGTACCTTAGGTGGCCCTTGTCCAAAAGACCTTCTGCTGGGGCACCAGAAGACAGCCCTAGCCACTGACTCCCCCCACCAGGGCCCTTTCTATTCCCTTTTGCCCCCCACCACCCTCCCTCTGAACACAGAATTTCTGTCAGCCCCTTCAAAGGAAGAGGGCTCTGCTGCCACAGGAGTTTTGGTAGAAGGGCTGTGTGGATCATGGCGGCCATACCATTACTGCTTCCAGCTGGAGCCACTCCTGCCAGCAGCCCATTCACCTGGACCTACTTGGCCAGAACCAGGTGGCAGATCCGGCTTACAAGTCAGGGGCTGCCTTCTTTACCAAGGTGCTTATCCTGAATTCTCTAGGCCCCAAGACCCTCACTCTAACAGTTTTTTCATGGCAAATTGTTAAGCGGTGTGTCATCTCCCTTCACTTTCCCAGCCTCAGACGAACACAAAACCTGAGCAGTGGCCAAAACTCACATTCTGAGTCAGCCCTTTGGCATGTTACTCAGTAGCATCAGGAGTCCCTGGTGCCCCGGGCGGTGAGGGGGGTGGTGGTGCTTGTGGTTCCACAGGCGCCTTGCAACGTAAGCAAGAACATCTGATACTGTCAGTGAGGAGAATCCTCAGGAGTAAGGGGTCGCTCATGTCCCCTTTCATGTGATCTGCCAGAACTCTGGCTCATGAGTATTTATTATACCCAACATATTTGTTGAAAAGCCATGTATTATCATGTAATAGTAAGTAACATAAAGCCTCCAAGAAAAGGGCATAGCCAGAATAAAAAGCTTGAAGAAAAGAAAAGCTAGTGCCTCGTCATAAAGCGCTGACTGCCACAGTTCGCCATTGCTTGGTCTTCCCAGTTCCTCCGTGCACCTGGCGTCATCGGGGAACAGAATTCAGGGAGCAGTAAACGTACCATGCACAACATCTTTTAGGGAATCCAAGGGCCTGACAGATCTGCAGGGAGCCTCCTGCTTATATCATTGAGTAGTGTGTGTTCTGGCAAAGACTCGGAATGCTGATTTCTAAAGAGCTGCTACCTTGAGAACTCAACATTGCTTGTGGAAACCCACCAGGGTCAGCTTTCTCTGCCAGCACCACATTGCTCTTGCAGAAAGGGCCCATGGAGGATTGTGCATGGTAGGGGGCATGGTGGGAGA
Organism: Martes martes; assembly: GCF_963455335.1. Classification (NCBI taxonomy): domain Eukaryota; kingdom Metazoa; phylum Chordata; class Mammalia; order Carnivora; family Mustelidae; genus Martes; species Martes martes. Next base: position 50,584,374 of record NC_137896.1, on the reverse strand, counting down.
AGACTGGGCTGAATACTCAGTGCCAGCCAAATGTCAGATTGGAGGGCTGGGAATGGCCCTCGGCATCCTCAGCAGGGTGGAAATGGGAACGTCTCCTTGTTTGCAGGCATCATTTCATTTGTTGGTGACTCCATTCCAGTGAGTTTAGAAACGGAGATAATGGTGGAGCAGGTGAAGGAACACTGCCAAGACCTCAAGATCCAGCTGGAGACCAAGGTCAGGGCGGGTAAGGGTGGCCACAGGGACACAGAGGAGCCTTGTGCCACATGCTGGAAAGCTTCACTCGTGTGTGCATGTTTCCATGTGCGCCCTAGATCCTGTGCCCCTTAGGAAGCCTGTTCAGGGACAGGAGATTGTGGGGAAATGTAAATAAATATTTTGCCTCACACCTTCTTTGGAAGGAGGCAGGAGAAGAGGAATGACCAGTAAAGGGAGGGAGTGGGGTTATGGGTCCCCAAGTGTCACAGGGGTCACCCTGAGACCAGACCCCCGCCCACACTGCCATCAGGAAATTACAGCTTCCATCTGTGTTCTAAGCTGATGTGACCCTGGGATTGCCCTTTGTGGGGTACTCTGTGGCCTTGTGGCCAGGACCATGGCTGAGTCTGTCTTCTTAGATGAGCTTGTCCTCTGCTCCATTAGCAGACTGGTGGTGGGGTTTTACTGAGGGACATCTCCATGACTTGTTTCCACAATTTGTTATCAGCAAGATGGGATTGCCTATCCTGGGCTTGTGCCTCTGGGCTCTCTGGATGCATTAGCTAGACACTCCTGCAGTGGTCATGCCCTGGGGGCCAGAGGATGTTCAGAGCCATGCACTGGTCTCAGGAAGGATCCGCAGTTCTCTCAGTTGTCCCACTGTCTGTCCTCCGGACGGCCGGGCCAGGCATCTGGCCCAACGTGATCCTAACCTCTGTTACCCATCTGCTGGACCTTCCTCTTGGGGCCCTTGTGAAGGTTACGGGAGACAACAGAGCCCGAAACCAGCACCAGGAGAGGCTCCACTGACCTTAGCACTGCTCTTTCCTTTCACAGGCCCTTGTACTTTGGGTCTGGGCCACGATTCTCTGGGTGTCATGCCTAGAGGTCCGGTATTTCTGTGTTGTGTTGTCCAGTAAGTCATTTTCAGGACTCCTGATCAGCGCTGCTCCCATTTCTCTTTTCAGGTCAATTCCTATGAAAGGGAAATGGAAGCGATGAGAAGGGACTTCATGAAGGAGAGGGAGGAGATGCAGCAGGCCTTCAGGCTTGAGGTCCACATGTTGGAGTGCCGGAGGGCCAACCTGGAGGTCCTGCTTGGGAAGTCTCAGGAGCTCATCCGAGGCCTGCAGGACCAGCTCCAGCAGGTGACCTGCGGCCCTCTGCCGGAGAGGGCGGGCTTGGGGCAGTGCTGCATGCAGGCGCTGTCTGGCCCGGCTGGGCCGCTGGCCCAAAAGCAGGACCCACTGGAGCAGGAGCAGCGCCAGAGGCATCGGACTGAGCTGCCGCAAGTCAGGTTAGGTGCTGCGTCCTTTCAGGATCTTACATCTAGTGGTGCTTGCCAAGAATCCAGACTTGAAATTTCGTCAAGCAACCTGCTCAGAATCTTAGTGCCTTCTAAAGGGGTGCTTTTTCTTGGGGGCAGTTAGGTGGGCATTGAAAGAACAGGTCAGGAGTGCATGGGTGGCTCATTCAGTTAAGTGTTAGACTCTTGGTTTCAGCTCAGGTCGTGCTCTCAGGCAGGCACAACTGAGCCCCTCATCAGGCTGCATGCTCAGTGCTGTCTGCTTGAGATTCTCTGTCTTCCTCTCTCTCTTCCCCTCCCCGCACTCACATGCACTCCCCTCCCCCGCTCTCTAAATAATAAAGGAATAAAATAAAATAGAAAGAAAGAACAGGTTATCAGGTAGGGATTGTCCCTTTGTATTAAAAATATGTGTTAACTAGAGCCTAGGAGTTAAAATTCCTTGTAGAATTTTGCCTCACACTTGGAAAGGGCAGATGTTCTTCCTTTAGGATCTCATTCTAATAATTCTAATAATTCTAATAATTCTTTAGTATCTCATCCTTTAGTATCTCATTCTTCCTTTAGTATCTCATTTTCTAGGACATGGTATTATAGGACATGAGCAAATGGATACAAGTTCTAAAACCCCTAAAACAATGGAAAAAACAAGTAATTTGGGTTAGCAAGTTTCTTGGAAAGGCCAGAAGTTATGAGAAAAGGAGAGGAAAGGTTTATTTGGAAAACTGGAATATGGCATCTTGTGTCCAACAGTGTCATAGTTACATGAGACTTATCCATGTGTCCATTCCTTATTGAGTGGGTCTGAGTTGGTAGAGTGAGTGACTAGTTATTTTAGCCATGGCGCTAGTTAGTCAGCCCCTCCATGTCCTGAGGGGTGTCTAGGACCCACCTGGCTCGGGAGGGGATGACCTCGCCCAGCATATGTTGACCCAGTGCTGAGCAGATGGCTCATAGTGGAGGGGTCCACTGCACCATGCTCCTCACGGAGGGGCTGTGCAGGGCTCGGTGGGGTTCAGTGTTGGAGCTGAGTGCATGTGGCCTCAGTCACCCCCTGCTTGCAGGATTTTGACAGCCTTTATGTAGAGACCATGCCCTCCAATGTGGGTGGGTGTACTCTCCCCTTTGGCTCAGTGATTGGAGGTAGCCCGAGTACATTGGATGTGCTGTGAAAGAACCAGACCACCCCCCCCCCAAGTCTGTGGGTGCTTCTTCCTGCCTGTAGTCGGATGACACCAGTGGAGGGCCCCCAGGCCCTCAGGGGTCAATGGAAACTCACTCTCCTACAGGATGATAAAGGTCATTTTTAAGTCATGTGCTTCCTCTGAGTTTTATTTTCTCTTAAACCCTAGAGCTGTGCCCCCACTGGCAGCAGATGGGCCCTTGTAGGGTAGCCCCTTCCGCCAGCCTGTGCCAGTCATCTGGAGGACCTGCTTGCTGCTCACAGTCTCTCCCTGGGCTGGAGCTAGAGCCACATCTGGCCACGTGTCCTGTTCTCAGGCTGACGCCAGCCAGGAACAGCAAACATGTCTTTAATGCCCTCACCTCAGCTGGGACTCCACTCTCCCAGGGCCGTGAAGGCCTGGTGCCCAGCAACTGAACCGACTTTTCAAGAGGAGCTTTAACTGTAGGCGAGATACACACATCTCAATAAAGTTTTAGACCAGCACTGTCCTTAGTACTTCCTGTGATGGGGGACACGTCCTGTGTCTTCTCTGTCCCTGATGGCAGCCACCAGCCGTGCATGGCTACTGAACTCTGGACATGTGGCCCACATGACTCAGATTCTGAGTTTTTATCCTATTTAGTTATAATCAGCTTCCACTTGAATAGTTATATATGTGAATGGTTTCGTGTCAGCTTCTAAATGTAGAACCCAACCCCACTTAGGGCACATCCTCCCATAGACCCTCCACGGAGGGTCCCAGGGCATGGACGGAGCACTGGGTGCATGGGGGGTGAGGGGAAGAGCAGGCAGAGGAGGTCTGCGGTCAGGACAAGAGGAGCCTGTGAGGAGGCCTTTCCAACCCAGGGGTAGGACTGGGCCTGGAGCTGTGCCCACAGTACCTGTGACATGCTCTGTTTCTGTAGGAAAGAGGCTGAAGTTGTGCAGAACTACGAGCTCTCAAGGATGCAAGCCCAGCAGGCTGCCCACTGTAAGCTCTTAGTGCTGCAGCCTCGGCAGGAGAAGGAAGAGGTGCTACTGAGCCCCCTGCTGCAAGTCCACGAGGTAACCAGGAGGAGCAGAGGCAGGGCAGGGGGTGACTTCCGCGTTGGGGAAGTCAGCTGTTGAAGCTGCAGGAGCTGACAGGCAGAGAACAGGGGGAGCTTTGTAAGCCCTTCGCCCTGAAGGAGGAGAGGCTGGAGTTCGCCTGGAGGAAGTAAATGGAAAGAATTGTATGGGAAACAGACATAGTGTGGGCCTGTCTGTGGGATTGGTCAGCCGTGGCAGATCAGGAGCAGGAGGGGACAGGTGGCCCCACGCCCTTCTCTGCAGGCAGGAGGGGGCAGCCCCTGGCCTGGCTGGAACCTGGTGATGGGTGTGGCCGTGGGCAAACCAGGGGCAGAGATGTGCCAGGCCAGCTCCTGTGCCATGTGAATGCTGAGCAGAGCCCAGCCCTGGCCCATGAAGGGCCCTTGGAGAGCCTTGGCCTCAGAGAGGATGGTCAGCATGTGCTCATTGCCAAAGAGGTGGCTTTGGCTCCCCCTGAGAGGTGGGCACAGGTGCACCCACGTAGGGTAGACAGGAGAGCGGTTCTGGGGGAGCCAGTGCCTCCTGCCGGCGGCTCAGCTGGTCTGAAGCCAGATTGAAGCATAGGAGCTGCTCTGTGGAACAGGAGGAGATGCTTTACCAGCTCACCCCCCAGCAGTGGGCAGAGGAGAGACTGAGAGGTCGCTGGCTGTTCTAGAGTGAGCTAGGCACCTGAGTGGGGGGCTGGTCCCCACAGGGAGCCAAGGGCAGACTGTGGAGGAGCAGGGCCAGCCTGGGGAGAGCAGCCTGGAGCAGGGGCTGCAGCACAGCAGGGACAAGGCCAAGGAGGGCACTCGCTTCCCCAGCCCCACCTCATTGGTCCCCAGGTGGCCGGGCAGGAGCAGCTCAAGGCCCTGCAGGAGGAAGAGGCCAACACGGCCCTGGAGAGAGAGAAGGATGACATGAAAACCAAACTTCTGCAGCTGGAAGATGTCGTCTGGGCTCTTGAAAAAGAAGCAGATTCGAGAAAGAACAACAGGTGTGGTTTCTACCCATTCGTAGAATGTCGGGCTACACCCTCTAACCTCTCACCTCCCGCTCCACTGCATGGGCCTTGGCACAGCTGCTGAAGGGAATTATGTAACCATTGTGCCTGTGCAGGGGTCATAAGCCTGGCCCTGACCCCAGGCATCCCAGAGGTCGCCACATGCCCAGTGAGTGGGTGAGGGCAGAGCTGGGCCTTTCTGGGCGGCTCCACTGATGTCCCCTGCTCTTGTCCTTAGGAAGTCCTTGCTAGTCTCACAAGGACAAAGACTGCCTGGAGCCCCACTTCAGTCCTGGGTCGCCTGAGCCCTCTTTTTGCTGGCTTTGAGCAGGACCCACCACTTTGCCCCACCAGCATACGCTCCAGGCACTGTCCTTGAACTGCAAGTTCCTGAGCTTTGTGATGGGGCAGGAGACAAGACCGTCCAGCCCAGGCACCTCCTGAGAGGCTCGGGCTGGGGCATGAGTGCCCCAGGGGTTCAGGATGCTGCTGCAGTTGATCCCTTCAGGGAAGCCTCCAGCTGGGGAGGTGGCCTGGAGATGTTGGTCTGTGGGCCAAGTTCAGAGAATGCATCCAGGCCCTCCTTCCCGGGGTTCCCTGAGGGACTTAGGCTGACACATGCTCTTTCTCAGAAGCCCGGAATTCTAGAGACTAGGCTTTTCCAGATGCTGCAGCACATGGCCTTAGATGTTTTTCTGGCTACTCTGGAGATGGAAGGCTTCCCTGGGAGATGTTACGGGTACTGGCACGCCAGGCACAGCCATGTGATATGGTCCGTGCTCTGTGTGCAGTGTCACTTGGTCCCATGACCCCTGCACAGCACACCTGTGTGGGGCCCACTTCCTGTGGAGATGGAGGCTCCGTGAGGTATTGTTTCACTTGTCAAGTAGGTGATGCCGGCTCCCAGCAGACCCAGGCCTGTCTTGGAGCATGATCATAGGTGTGTGGTGAGACCTACAGTCCAGCTCAGGCATCAGCTCCTGCTATCTGGGTGACCATGAGGAGAAAAAAGATTATGTGGGATTGACATGAAACCAAAAGGAGGCAATGTCAAGGCACCACTCAGCTTGAGACAAAACATTAGCATAGCTAGAAGCCTCCTAGGCACAAGGTCTCCTCACCTCCCGGAGATACCATTACTTGATGTCCCTGCTTCTTACGTGGGTGTCTCTAAACCACAGAGCACCTTGTCTGTGGTGGCCTGTCTTCTCAATTTCGTCACCCATGGAGTGCAGAGGATGCCCTCCCCCAGAGGGTCTGGAGCACGAAATGAATGTAGAACACATACTTACTATCCTGGGTGCTCCACAGCAAGTCCCTGACACCCAGAGGCTGGTCTTAGACCCTGCAGACACACCTGTTCTGGGCACGAGTCTGTGACAGGACCCAGGCATGCTCAGAAGCAGCCCAGCACCTTGAGCCTGTTGACCCCACAACTAAAGTCACAGTTGTAGTCTCAGGAGGGTCTTCACCCCTTGACAGTGCTTATGGGGCATCTTCTGTGTGGGGCACAGCTAGAGATCACAGCAGGCTGCAAGACAGGTATACAGCTTTGGGTCTGTGGGGGAGGTGCCGTGCTTCCTGTGTGTCTCTGTGTCAGGGAGAAACGTGCTGCTGTGTTTCAAGTATGAGGAAACTTAAAGGCCGTGCTGCTGAGACCGTGTACATTTCCCAGAGACATGTGCACGAATAGTGAAAGCCTAAGAAAATATATAGAAATGACCAGCCCAAATTCAAGCTGGTAGTTTTCTTGGAGGAGAGGTGTTCAGGTCTGGGAAGGTGGAGGAGGGCCTGGGGAAGGAGCAGACTTTGCCCAGGGTAGAGGGCTTTGGGGAGCAAGGAGATGGCTATGCAGAAGGGAATGTGGGTGGGAGCCCCCTCTTGCGGGCATGAGGAGGGCTTTTGGGAGGCCGGCTGCTGGGGCCCTGAGGTGGGCAGCTATGGAAACGTGCTCTTTGTTAGCCAGGGAAAGAAGATTGGATTGCAGGAGTTGTAGGGTAGGTGTGTAGAAGGAGGTGGGTAGAGGGCAGGAGGAGGCAGTTACTGCAGCTGTCCAGGCAAGAAGTGACAGTTGCTGGGGGCCGGAGTGATAGCATCAGAGGTGCAGGAAGTCACCTTTCAGGAGTGTGGAAGCCAAGACGATGTGGTATAGGAGGATGGGATTTTCCCAGGGAAGTTGGAAGTGGGCCCCAGAGCAGTCGGAGGACTCCCTGGAAATGCCACTGACCAAGAAAAGGGGAGGGCAGCATTCAGTTACACTGAGGAGCCTGTGGTGTCTCCTTTGGAGTGAGGTAGGTGGAGAGTTGAGGAAGGAGCCCCCCAGAGGAAGGAGAAGCCAAGGAGCTGTGTCTTTAGGGGAAGTATCCCACAAGGAGAGAGGAACACTTGTCTCCAGGGAGCTTGAGAGGCCAGTTCACACAAGACGCGCCGCCTGCAGGAGTCCACTGTGTTCAGCAACATGCAGGCGCTTCCGGAGCCCACCGGCGTCCCTCACCCCCAAGCTGGGTCCCCAGCCCCTGCTCTGTGAGGGCAGGTTTGTCCCTAGCACCAGACAGTGGACCAACCCCTGGCCACAACTCCCAGTATATTGGCCTTGTGGCCAGTTGTAAGAAAACACATGGGACCACCTTCCAAACCCACACCAGAGCCGGTGTTGGTGGGGTAGTGATGAGCATAGCTGCCTTCCAAACCCACACTAGCTGTAGGCACCTTGGCTGGCAGAGCTCATACCTGCAGGATCTTAAAGGCCTTTGTGGAGATTTGGGCCTTTATCAAGGAGAAAGCAAAGTGCAGAGAGTGACATGACCAGATTTAGACCGTGACAGAGTCTCTGCCAGTAGCTTAGAGAACAGAAGTGGTCTGAAGGCTCACGTGGCTGAATTCATCCACGGTTACCTCTCCTATTGCTATTTTGCTGTATGCGCAGTTCCACACACACCCTTTTTAAATTCTTTCTGAATCATTGGAGATAATTGCAGACATTATGATACTTTACTGCTAAATATTTCAATATGTTATTTTTTTCCTAAAGATTTTATTTACTTATTAGAGAGATAGAGAGAGACCACAAGTAGGCAGAGCAGCAGGCAGAGGAGGAGGGAGAAGCAGGCTCTCCGCTGAGCAGGGAGCCCGATTTGGGGCTCGATCCCAGGACTCTGGGATTGTGACCTGAGCCAAAGGCAGCCGCTTAACCAACTGAGCCACCCAGGTGCCCCGTCAACATGTTACTTTGTAAGAACAAGAAGTTCTCTTGCATATGCACAGTATTGTTAGCACATGCAGGAAGTTTAATTCAAACACACTGCTATTTTTAATTTGCACTCCACTTCCAGATTTTGCCAGTTGTTTTAGTGTGTTCTTTGTAGTTTGTCCACCTACTCCAGATCTAAGCAAGGATCATGGTATGCATTTAGTTATCATTTCTTTTTAATATCCTTTAAGTGTATCAGTCTTCTTAAATTAGTTTTTCTGTCAGTGGATACTGACTTTTTTATATATTAAGTACACATAATATAAAATTGACCATTTTAACCACATAATTTAGTGGCATTAAACATGTGCCACGTGTAACTATCACCACTTTCTACTTCCAAAACTTTCTCATCATTCCAACCAGAAACTCTCTATTAAATGATGATAATTGCTAGTATTTTGTAAGGATTTTAGCATCAGTATTGGTCTATAGTTTTCCTGTAAGAGTTTGAGAAAGATTAGCATGTTCTTCTTTAAATGTTTGGTTGGGTGGCTCAGTTGGTTGAGTGTCCGACTGTTGGTTTTGGCACAGATCATGATCTCAGGGTCCTGGGTTAGAATGCCGTGCCTGGCTAAGGATTCTCTCTCCCTCTTTGCCGCTCCCCGCACTCACAAGCATGCTCTCTCTCTCTCAAATAAATCTTAAAAAAAAAAAAAAAAAAAGATTCCACTGTTGACATTGGGTAGTCTACTCTGTCTAGTTGTTGCTCTGTGTGTGTATTAGTTTCCTACTGATGCTATAACTAATTACCACTATTACTAAGTTAATGGCTTAAAACAACACAATTTATGATTTTACAGTTTTGGAGCTCTGAAGTCTGAAATGGTTATGACTGGACTAAGATTAAGATGTTGGCAGGGTTGCCTTCCTTCCTGGTGGCTCTAGAAGAGAATCACTGTTCTCGTGTTTTCCAGCCTCTGTGGGCCACTCGCATTCCTTGTTTCTGGCCCCCTTCCATCATTAAAGCCAGTGATGACTGGTCAGGTCCACCTGACATCACATCACTCTGACACCCATGCTCCTCCCTCCCTCTTCCACGTTTCAGGATGCTGTGATTACATTGGGCCCACCAGGATGATCCAGGAGCTATAATTGTAGTACATTCATATGGTTCGTTGCTGTGGATTGTTTTGTTGTGTGAACATACCACAGTTTACTCATTCACTTGTGGATGGGCATGTGAATAGTGTTTAGTTTCGGTCAGCACAAATAGTACTCTAAGAAAGTTCTTATCTGTGTCTTTTGGAGCATTTATGTTGGGTTGTGCCTAAGAATGGAATTGTCATGTCATAGGGCAGGGATGTGGTTTTCTTTCTACTCATCCAGCTTAGAAAAACATTGTACCCATTGAAATTGTGTCTAATGAAAATTTCTCAGCCATTATTTTTGAAACATTGCTTCTTCTCTCACTCTACAATTAGATGTATGTTGTTAGATCTTTTCAATTTTCCTCCATTTCTTCCCTTCCATGTCTTTTATCTTCTTTTCTCCCTTGTCGCATTCTGGGTGCTTTCTTCCCCTATCTCTGTGTTCCAGGTCAGTAATTCTTCCTTCAGCTGTCTAAATCTCCCATTTAACTTATTCAGTGAGATTTTATTTTGACATTGCCTTTTTTTTCCATTTCCAAAAGCCAATTTTTGTCCTGTTTGGTCTGATCATTTTTGATATTTTCTTATTGCCTTTTTATTTTTTTATTTCCATTTTTATTATGTAAACATTTTATAATTTTGTCCTTAGTTTGTGTCTGATAAATCTAATATCTGAGGTTCCCATGAGATCTAATCTGCTGTTTTGCTTCTGCTGCCCCTCAGAGGTTCCTTTCTGATGTGGTGATCTTTGATTGTGAACTCAGGTTTATGTGATGTTAATCTCTGGGAATCTCCAGAACTGTAGTAGAGGATGCTTTCTGAAGAAAGGGCGGATGTTGCTTTTGCTGAGAATTGGGAGCCTGCTAATCTGGGACCACTTTAACTTCCTCTAGGGCACTGGCTTAGTAGTAATCCACAGTGTGGTTTTTCCATGCTGCTGATGGCAGTGCTGACATAGGCATTGGCCTCAGGGTAACCCTATCTTTGTGTGGCTCAATGCTCACAGCTGGGGTTTTAGCTTCGAGATTTTTGTTTTATTAGGGGGCCCTTGGAGGTTTCCATTATCTTCTGTGAGGACAATAACCCCTTTGTATGATGAGCCTCACATAGCTCTAGTTGCTTGGTGTGGTGAGAGGGGATGGGATGGGACAACCATTGGCGTATCTGAGGTCCAGGAAGCTGGAAGTGGAACCCCAACCCCAACCCCAACACACACAGCTGCCCTGAATCAATTTGTCTTCCAACCTGGAGCCAGAGTGGCAGTTTCCAAACACAGACCTCATTTGTTTCACTCCTCTGCTTGAAACCATTTTCTGCTTTAAAAATTCCAGTGACTTTCCTTTCTCTTTTTCTCTTTAGTTCCTCATGAGATAAAATGAAGTTCCATTTATGTGTATGAAGGAGACACTTAACATTTGGTATTATAAGCATATTACATTAAATAAATATAATAAGACCATGTGGCTTTGAGTATTTTTAAATTGAAAAAATTAGAAGATAATGCCAGATAGGGGACCTATGGGGATGGGGGGAGACAAATGTCAGACCAGCATCTAGTAAGAGTAAATTGCTGTGTGTGGTTGGGGGCGGGGTATCTGAGTGGCTTAGTCAATTAAGTGTCTGCCTTCAGCTCAAGTCATGATCTCAGGGTCCTGGGATCAAGCCCCGTGTCAGGCTCTGCACTTAGTGAGGAGTCTGCTTCTCCCTCTCCCCCTCCCCTTGCATGTGCACACTCTCTCTCTCAAGTAAATAAAGTAAAAAAAAAAAAAAAGAATAAATTTCTTGGGCAGTAAATATGGGTTTTAAGCTGCCTCATTTGTGATCTTTACTGGTAAATTGCTTATCTGTCATATGTCATTGGTGTTACCCAAGTGGAGATCTCTAAGTTACTAGAAAGCAAAGGTGGCTCCAGGCAGACTTGGTTCATGTCAAATTACTCTTGCTTGCTCTTTCCCATTGAGGGATCCATCTTGCACCATGTGAGCATCTCCCCAGTTTTCTCCTCCCTCGTGCTGACCTCAGAGTGTATGATGCAGGTAGCGCTCTCTAAAGAGGAGAATGTGTTTTGGTCTTCTGATCCTTTGTGTTCCTTAGCTCCATGCTAGAGTTCTCTGGTGGGGGAATGACCATCCTTGCAGTAACCTAAGAACCCACAGCCAGCATTGTGCATTGATACCAACCATGAGCACACTCATTTTAGTTAATGGTTGTAAGATGTGGTAACAGGTCAGCTGTAACATGAAGTAAACAGAGCCGAGGTGGTGAATACATTGATGAGTTGTTGATTCCGTGACTGTTTTAGAAGCTAAGAAAGTTTTGTTTTCTGTAGCTTATTGCTTGGGAGATGCAAACCATAGCAGGTTAGCAGTGTATAAAGGAAAAGGAACAGTGTGCTCTGTGCCATCCAGGGATGTTGCAGGGTCCACCATGACTTCCACCTACAAGACCATATGCATGTAAACTATGGATTGCGGCCAGCTCCTGGGCTCCCCATGCTTACCAAGCATGGTAATTTTTTATGCAGAATCGAGTTGGATAGGCTTTCTGAAGAAAATGCATTGTTGAAAAATGAGCTGGGAAGGATTCAGCAAGAGCTCGAAGCTGCAGAAAGGACAAATGATGCTCAGAGGTAAGGGCCTTGGCTCTGTGGTTCTGCCCGGATTCCAGTTTGCAACATGCTTTGCCCTTTGTACAATGAGCTTTGAAGGTGTTGCTGGGGAAAGTGGGAAGTGTTCAGGCGCGTGGGTGGCTCAGCCTGTTGAGTGTCTAGACACCTGTGTGTGGAAGGGGAGTGGCTTTCTGCTTTCAATACCATAGTCTTATAGTCTTATCCAAGGACAGTTTGACCTTTTTTTTTTCCCCCAACAATGAAATTAAAGATTATTAAAGTATGGCATCCAGACCAGGTGGTCCACAAGTGATTGCTGTTAGATTATAGCAAGTCTGAAATCTAGAAGTTTTTTTCCCCTCTAGAAACCGCTGTTTCCCTGGATCCCTGGGTGGCTCAGCTGGTTAAGCATCTGCCTTCATCCCAGGTCATGGTCCCAGGAGCCCAGGATTAAGCCCCAAGTTGGTCTCCCTGCTCAGCAGGGAGTCTGCATCTCCCTCTCCCTCTGCCCCTCCCCCTGTTAGTGCTCATGCTCTATCTCAAATAAATAAATAACATCTTTAAAAAAGAAAGAAAGAAAGAAACCATTGTTTCCCTTATTTGCTGCCAGGAAGTTTTACATTTACAAGAGACACCAACAGATACAAGGCTGTTTTAGTCCTGCCTATGCTGCTGGGTGTGAACGGTCACATTTTGCTAATGAGGTCTTATTTTGTGTGACCGAGAAATGCCGTGGAGGTTCTTACCGTGTTCCTGCAGTAGTGACAGTGTTCCTCTGGTTCCCAGGGTCGGGGTCCTGACTGGGTGGGCAGTGGCAGTAGTGGAGAACAGTGGCAGGGTGGTGGCTTGGGGGGTCCCAGGAGCAGGCGTGAGAGTCTGTTCTGCAGCTGCAATCCCCGAGCCCCCACTGTTTGGGGGCAATGACAGGGACAAAAGAACCTGGCTGCTCAGTGACACTGTACATTTTGTTTCTTCAACAGGAAGGAAATCGAGGTTTTAAAGAGAGACCAGGAAAAGAGCTGCTCTGAAGTGGAAGAACTCAACAAACAGGTCAGGTGTTGACACCCACATGACACTAACATCAACGCTTTTCTTTTTAGTTTGAAGTAATTTCAGATTTTCAAAAAGGAAGGACAGAAATTTTTTCTGGAAGATCTGAGAGTTGCCAGCCCATCCACCCCTTCCCCGGCTCAAAGTTGGGATGTTAACATGGGTGCAGAAGTGCCACCAGAGCCCCCACCTCCCTGAGCTTTGCCAGCTGTCCCCTCACCTTCAGAATCACGGGGCTCCCTCCGTCAGTCCTTGGTTTTTAGGACCAGGGCACTTTTGGAGATTATAAGCAGTTCTTTTCTAGGAAGGTCCTCAGTTTGGGTTGTATGATGTTCCCTTTAGATTATGCTTCTTCAGCATGATTTGTCCCACTCCTAGTGAGGTCAGCTTTGATTCCTGGTTGGGTGGTGTTGGCTGGGCTTCTCCATGGTAAGCTTACTTTTTCCTTTGTAATTGGTGAGTGTTGTATGGGTAGATGCTTTGATATTATGTAAATACCCTGTTCCCCATCAAACTCTCATCCCCTTATTTTAGCATCCTTTGTTTCTTGCTGTGATGGTGGCCAGTTGGTAACTACTCTCTTGGGAACTAATCTTATTGGTATTCTAGTATAAGGAAGAGCTTTCTTTCCTTTTGGCTTATTTACTCATTCCTATCATTATTTTACCATCTTAGGTTCCTGTTTAATTCAATGCGTTATAAAGCATTACCATCAGTATTTATTTTTGTGTTCAGATTGTCCTGGAGTTGGCCAATGGGAGTCCCTCACAGTAGTTTCTGGGTCCTCCAGACAGATCCTGATCATATTTTGAGCACTCCTTACTTTCTGGTAACCCCAGATATTCCAGGTCTAATACTTCCCCTGCCTCAGCCTGTAATCAGCTACTTCCCACAAGGAGCCCCCCGGTCACCATTACTGTAGAATGGTGTATGGAGACCAAGATCCAGGCACCAGGAGTGCCCACTACTCCTGGGGTGTCACTACTTCCAGGCACAATTAATGGCTAGAACTAAGGAGTATGTATGTTCTTATTTACATACACACTCACATGCATATGGTTTCATGAGTATTTATTTATATATATCTTTCTTCTGAAAATCATGAATTCAAACCCCATATATGCAATTCCCACCTAATATCATAGGGATGATCCTAGTTTCTCCCTTTCCATATTTGTAACTCCTATCTCTAGCACTGAGAAGCCGGTTTCTATTTTTGAAGATCCACTTATTATTGATCAGTCTCCCCTTAACCCACGCATAAACACCCTTCCCAATATGTTTCAGCACTAGCCCCACACTGGTCCTCTCTTTGCCCCCATACACAGATGTCCTTTTTTTCAAATTTATTTTTTTATTTTTTTAGTGTTCCCAGATTCATTGATTATACACCACACCCAGTACTCCATGCAATACGTGCCCTCCATAATACCCACCATCAGGTTCACCTAACCCCCTCCTCCCTCCCCTCCAATACCCTCAGTTTGTTTCTCAGAATCCAGTCACTCATGACTCATCTTCCCCTCCGATTTCTGCCAATTCACTTTTCCTTTACTTCTCCCCATGTCTTCCATTGTTATTCCTTATGTTCCACAAACAAGTGAAACCATATGATAATTGACTCTCTCTGCTTGACTTACTTCACTCAGCATATCTGTCCATGTTGATGCAAAAGTTGGGTATTCATCCTTTCTGATGGAGGCGTAATATCCCATTGTATATATGAACCATATCCTCTTTATCCATTTGTCTGTTGAAGGGCATCTTGGCTCTTGCCACAATTTGGCGATTGTGGCCATTGCTGCTATGAACATTGGGGTAGGTATGGCCCTTCTTTTCACTGCACAGATGCCTTTCATACTTGGTCTCAATTGCTGGCTTTTGGATGAATATATATTTATTTATTTTTGTGAGACAGAGATTGAAAGAGAGAAAGAAAGCCTGCGCATGAGCGGGGTAAGGGGCAGAGGGAGAAGCAGAGTGTCTGCTGAGCAGGGAGCCGAATGCGGGACTTGATCCCAGGACCCCAGGATCATGACCTGAGCCAGAGGCAGACACTTAACTGACTGAGTCACGCAGGTGCCCTTTTGGATGAATTATTAAGGAGGAAGCACACAAGCTGGGATGTATCATTCTTGGGTTTTTTAATTCTTTTTTAAATTGATATTATTGATAATTGTCAACTCATGTAGTTGTAAGAAATATAGAGAAATCCTTCAAATCCTTTGACCAGTTTCCCCCAATGGTAATATTTTTTTAAGTTTTTACTTAAATTTCATTTAACATCCAGTGTAATACTAGTTTCAGTGCACATATAGTAATTCAACACTTCATACATTACACAGTGCTCATCATGAGAAATGTAGACCTTAATTCCCTTTACCTGTTTTATCCATCCTCCCACCCACCTCCCCTCTGGGAGGTTTGTTCTCTGTAGTCTCTAGGTTTGTCTCTCTCTATCTTTATTTCCCTATGCTCATTTGTTTTGTTTCCGAAATTCCACATATGAGTAAAATCATATGGTATTTGTCTTTCTCTATTTTGCTTAGCAGTATGTCCTGTAGCTCCATCCATGTCATTGCTGATGGCAAGATTTCACTCTTTTTTATGACCAAGTAATATTTCATTGTGTGTGTGTATGTGTGTATCTCACATCTTCTTTATCCATTCATCAGGCAGTGTATACTGGAGCTATTTCCATAATGTAGCTATTGTAGATAATGCTGCTGTAAACATTGGGGTATATGTATGCCTTTCTATTAGTATTTTTGTATTCTGTGGGTAAATACCTAGTAGTATGACTGCTGGATTATGGGATAGTTCTATTTTTAACTTTTTGAGAAATTGCCATACTATTTTCAACAGTAGCCCTATAGTTTTCATTCCCACCAACAGTGTATGAGGGTTTCCCTTTTTCTGCATCTTTACCAACACCTGTTTTTTCTTGTGTTGTTGATTTTAGCCATTCTGACAGACATGAGGTGATATCTTGTAGTTTTGATTTGTATTTCCCTGGTGATGAGTGATTTTTCCATGTGTCTGTTGGCCTTCCAGATATCTTCTTTAGAAAAATGCCTATTCATGTGGTCTGCCCATTTTTAAATTGGATTAGTTGGGTTTTTGGGTATTGAGTTCTATAAGTTCTTTATATAGTTTGGATACTAACCTTTTATCAGATATGTGATTTGCAAATATCTTCTCCCATTCTGTAGGCTGCCTTTTAGTTTTGTTGATTGTTTCCTTTGCCATGCAGAGCTTTTTAAATATATATATACATATATATTTATTTTATTTATTTATTTATTTATTTTTAATTTGACAGACAGAGATATTAAGTAGGCAGAGAGACAGGCAGAGGTGGGAGGAGGCAGGCTCCCCGCTGAGCAGAGAGCCTGATGCAAGGCCTGATCCCAGGACCCTGAGATCATGACCTGAGCCAAAGGCAGAGGCTTAACCCACTGAGCCACCTAGGTGCCCCTGTGCAGAAGCTTTTTATTTTGATGTAATTCCAGTAGTTTGTTTTTGCTTCTGTTTCCCTTGTCTCAGAAGACATATCTAGAAATAAGTTGCTATGGCAGTGTCAGAGATATTACTCCCTCTGCTGTCTTCTAGAATTTTTATGGTTTCAGATCTCACATTTAGGTCTTTCATCCATTTTGAGTATAATTTTTTGTGTGGTGAAAAAAATTGGTCCAGTTTCATTCTTTTGCATGTTGCTGTGCAGTTTTCCCAATACCATTTGTTGAAGAGACTTTTTCCTCATTGGATATTCTTTCCTGCTTTGTTGAAGATTAATTGACCATGTAGTTGTGGTTTAATTTCTGGGTTTTCTATGCTGTTCCATTGATCTATGTGTATATTTTTGTGCCAATACCACACTGTTTTGATTACTATAGCCTTGTAATATAACTTGTAGTCTTGAGTTGTGATGTTTCCACCTTTTTTTTAAAATATTTTTGTAAAGATTTTATTTATTTATTTGACAGACAAGTAGGCAGAGAGGCAGGCAGAAAGAGGAAGGGAAGCAGGCTCCCTGCTGAGCAGAGAGCCCGATGTGGGGCTCGATCCCAGGACCCTGGAATCATGACCTGAGCCAAAGGCAGAGGCTTTAACCTACTGAGCCACCCAGGCGCCCCTCACCTTTTCTTTTTTAAGGTTGCTTGGGCTAATCAGGGTCTTTTGTGGTTCCATACAAATTTAAGGATTGCTTATTCTAGTTCTGGGAAAAATGCTGTTCATGTTTTGATGGGGATGGCATTAAAAGTGTAGACTGTTTTGGGTAGTATGGACATTTTAACAATATTTGTTCTTCTGAGCCATGAGCATGGAATGTCTTTCCATTTCTTTGTGTCATCTTTAGTTTTTTTCATCAGTATTTTATAGTTTTCAGAGTACAGGTCTTTCACTATGTTGGTTAGGTTTATTCCTAGGTATCTTACTGTTTTTTTGTGTCATTATAAATGGGATTGATTCCTTAAGGTCTCTTTCTGCTCCTTCATATTTGATGTATAGAAATGCAACAGATTCTGTATGTTGATTTTGTATCCTACAACTTTCCTGAATTCATTTATCAGTTCTAGCAACTTTTTGTGGATTCTTTAGGGTTTTCTATATATAGTATCATGTCATCTAAAATAGGGGAAGTTTTATCTCTTCCTTGCCAATTTAGATGCTTTTTATTTCTTTTTCTTGCCTGATTGCTATGGCCAGGACTTCCAATACTGTGTTGAATGAAAGGGGTGAGAGTAAACATCCATTCCTGTCTTATTCCTGACCTGAGAAAAACTGAGAGCTTTTCCCTCATTGAGGATGATGCTAGCTGTAGCTTTTTCATCTATGGCCTTTATTATGTTCCCTCTAAACCTACTCTGTTGAGGGTTTTTAATCATGAATGGATGTTGTACTTCGCTTTTTCCATATCTATTGAAATAGTCATATGGTTCTTATCCTTTCTTTCATTAATGTGATATATTATGTTGATTGGTTTGCAAATTTTTAACAACCCTTTCAACCCAGGAATAAATCCCATTTGATTGTGATGAATGATTTTTGCTACTGTTGGATTTGGTTTGCTAGTATTTTTTTGAGGACTCCTGCATCTGTGTTCATCAGAAAACAGGCCTATAGTTCTCTTTTTTGGTGATGTCTTTATCTGGTTTTCGTATCAGGGTAATATGGGCCTCATAGAATGAATTTGGAAGTTTTCCTTCCTTTTTTACTTTTTGGAATAGCTTGAGAAGAATGGGTATTAACTCTAATTTATATGTTTGGTAGATTTTGCCTATGAAGCCATCTGGTCCCGGACTTTTCCTTGTTGGGAGATTTTTGATTACTGTTTCAATTTATTTGCTGGTTATCAATCTGTTCAAATTTTCTGTTTCTTTCTGTTTTAGTTTTGGTAGTTTATATGTTTCTAGGAATTCAACCATTTTTTCTGAGCTGTCCAATTTATTGGCATAGAGTTTTTCATAATAGTCCCTCAGAATTGTTTGTATTTCTGTGGTGTTAGTTATTTTGCTTCTCTCATTTGTGATTTTATTTATTTGCCTCCTTTCTCTTTTCTTTTTGATAAATCTAGCCAGGAGTTTATCAATTTTATTAATTTTTCAAAGAAACAGCTCCTGGTTTCATTGGTCTGTTCTACTGTTTTTTTTGTTTGTTTGGTTTCTATATATCATTTATTTTTGCTCTAATCTTGATTATTTCCTTCGTTCTACTGGTTTTGGGTTTTGTTTGTTCTTTCTCTAACTCCTTTTTTTATGAGGTTAGATTGTGTATAAGAGATTTTTCTTGCTTCTTGAGGTATGCCTGACTTGCTATAAACTTCCCTCTTAGAACTGCTTTTGCTGCTTCCCAAAGATTTTGGATCCCTAGTGGTAACACTTCATAAGACTAAAGTATAATATCTGTATTAGTTCACTAGGGCTGCCATAACAAAATGCCACAGACTGAGTGGCTTACACACATAAATTTATTTCCTTACATTTCTCAAGATTAGAGGTCCAAGGTCAAGGGTCGGCAAGTTAATTTCATGAAGCCTGTCTTGTAAGTGGCCGTCTTCTCCCTGTGTCCTCACATGGCCGTCCTTCTTACATGTCTGTGTTCTAATCTCATCCTAATAACTATCATATTAGATTAGAGCCCACTTTTAGGACCTCATTTAGTGTTAATCACCTATTTAAAGACTCTATCTCTAAATACAGTCACATTCTAAGGTATTAGGAGTTTGAACTTCAACATATGATTTTTGGGTTGACAGAAATCAGCCTGTAACAAATATCATAACAAGCTATTAATGTTGATACAATCCATGGATCTTACTTAAATTTCTGCAGTTTTACTTGCGTACTCATTTGTTTGTGTGTGTGCATGTATGTGTGTGTTTGGGTTTTTGTGTGTATGTGTATGTCTACGTGTAAGTCTGTGTGTAGGTGTGTTTATGTGTCCGTGTGTGTGCATGTATGTGTGGTGTGTGTGTGTGGTGTATGTGTACTGAGTGCTATACAATTTCATCACTGTGTGGGTTCATGCATCCACCATCACAGTCAAGATACTGAACAGTTCTGGGGCATCTGGGTGGCTCAGTCAGTTAAGCATCTGCCTTTGGATCAGGTCATGACCCCAGGGTCCTAGAATGCTCCCTGCTCAGCGAAAAGCCTTCTTTTCCCTCTCCCTCTGCCTCTCCCCTCCCCATGCTCTCTCAAATAAATAAATAAAATTTATTTATTTATTTTTAAAAAAAGAGAGAGAGAGAGATACTGAACAGTTCCAACTCCTTAGGATCCTTCACGCTGTTCTTCTACAACCACACTTACACCTTCTTGCACACTTACACCCCGGCCCCTGACCCCAGACATCCACTCCTCTGTCCTTCATTTCTAAAACTGTCATTTCAAAATGTTATATTAAAAAAAATCATAGAGAGTGTACCTTTTGGGATTGACCCTTCTCACACGTTATACTTGCCTGGAGATTCATCTAGCATTGCCTGAATGGTAGTTAGCTTCTTTTTATTACTGAATATTGTTCTGTGTGATGATGTCCCACAGTTTAACGCTCACCTTTTAAAGGACAGCTGGGCTGATTCCAGTTCTGGCCTATCACAAATAAAGCTGCCCTGAACATTCCTATGCACTTTTTTTTTTTTTTTTCCAATGAACGTAAGTTTTCATTTCACCGGGATAAGTGCCCAGGAGTGCAAGTACTGAATTTATGGTAGTTACACGTTTAGTTTTGTAAGAAACTGCCTGACTGTTATCCAGAGTGACAGTAACAGTTTACATTCCCACCAGCGATCTATGCTTGATCCAGTTTCCTCACATCCTTGGCCAGCATTTGGCAGTGTAACTCTTACTTTAGCCACTCTGATTGGTGGTGTGTGCTAAGACAGAAAGGCTGGAGGGTTTGTGGTTGTTTAAGCTCCGGTATAGTTATTTCTCTTGAAGGGAACAGAACCCTCTGAGCGTCCTTTAGAATGGCTTCAGCTGCCGTAACAAAGTGCAGTAGCCTGAGGGACTTCACGGAAATTTATTGTCTTGTAGCTCTGGAGGCCAGAGTCCAGGATGAGGTACTAGCTGCCTTGGTTCCTGGTGAGAGCCCTCTTCCTGACCTCCAGTCAGCTGCCTTTTGTGTCCTCACATGGCCCTTCCTCCACAGGGCCACACAGAGGGAGAGAGACAATGCTCTACTTCTTAAAAGGTCGTAGTCCTGTCAGGTTAGGACCCTACCCATATAAGCTCATTTCACCTTAATTACCTCCTGAAAGCCTCATCTCCAGTCACATTGGGAGTTGAGGGCTTTAGTGTAGGAATTTGGAGGGGCATAGTTCAGTCCATAGCAATTACTTTACCCCTACTTGCTAGAAGCCTGAGAGGATTTTCTCTGATGTTAAGGGAAAGAACCTGGTACATCTCAGGAAAGTTGGGGGTTCCCCTGAGACCATGACTTTTTTACTCTCAAGCCTGCCCGGCACAGCCTCTAGCGTTCATCCTTACAGCACCCACTTCCCTTCCTGTTTCAGGTTCCAACCTCTGCTCCTGGTAAGCTGGGAACCCTTAGCCTGTCTCTCTAGTTTTCAGGGCATTGGTTTGCCCTATGATAACACTTCTCTAAGGTTTCAAAGAGGAGTTGTTGATTTCAGTTTACCCAGCCTTTTTCTTATTGGGGTGATGGAGCTCTTTTCACATCAGACCAGAGACCAGAACTAGTATTATGTTTTTAATTTGGGTTTCTGTGTGTTCACTGTCAGGACATAGAAATACAATGGGTTAGCAAGTCCCGCCACGTTGCTGAACTCACTCCTTAGTTCTCGGGGTGGGGGCATGGGGGAGTTGCCATGTGTGGCTTCTTGAATCTGTGCCGTCCCTGAGGTCAGTCCCAAGGCTCTTCTCTCCCAGTGCTGCCTCTGCCCTCTGCCCTCTGCCCTCTGCTTGTGGTCACTGAGTGGTTCTGCTGTGGTTTGAGTGGTTCTGCTGCCTCAGACCACTGATGAGCAGGTGGCTTGTCTGGGCTCCCAGCTCTGGGTGTCTGTGTCCATGGTGAGGGTGTGGTAGCCTTGCTTAGGCCTTGTCTATCAGGAGGGTAATTCCTGGGTTGAGTTAAGACGAAAAGTTCAGCTGCATTTGCCTGTAACCAACTTACTGTGAAACGACCCATCTGGGGCTTTCCTGGGCCTCCCGTCCCCTTTTGAGCCTATTTCTAGGACACACTTGTAAATGGATTCTAGGTATCCATTTGTTTTCTTCCCTCAGCTTTTTAGAATAAAAAACATTAAACACACAGAACAGTTGACATAATATACATTGACTGATCAGCCCCATACTACAACCTTGACAGTTGTTAACAATACCATAAGTACTTTAGTTCTTTGTTTATACCCGTCTTCGTATCTCTGTATGGTGTATATGTGTGGGTGTGTTTTCAAGTCATTTGAAAGGAAGAGAGTGAGACCCTGCTTCTAAGGCAACTTTTACCTAACCACAGTATTATTGTAACACCTAAGAAATCTAATTGTAGTTATCTAACACCATCCAATATTCCAACCATATTTACATTTCTCTAATTATTCAAAAATATCTTCTATGGTAAATTTTTTGGAACTAGGATACAATTAAGGATGACCCATTGAACCATCAATGCCATTCTGGTGGCAGAAAACAGCTGCCTGATCGCGCTCACAGAACCTGTGGGTCAGGGCTTCAGACAGGGTGCAGGACAGATGGCCCTCCTCTGCTCTGCATCATGGGGGCTGGGAAGACTGGACAGCTGGGGTGACCCAGAGGCCAGGGCTGGAATCATGTGCGGGCTTCTCTCTGTGGGACTCGGCTCCTGGAGGGAGTGTCACAAGGGGGCACCAGGAGAACCACATGGCAGGCAACAAGGCTTATGACCTCAGAAATCACTCCATAACACCCTCACCCAGATGCCGCAAGGCACAGGGAGGGACACAGCCTCCTCTGGGTGGGGAGTGTCCAGGTCACTGTGCAGAAGGGGATGTGGGGTGGGAGAGGCCGTTGAGGCTGTCTTTGGAAAATTTGGCCAGCCTGCCTCGATGTGTTTAGTCTTTTTAACCTGGCACACCTGTTTCAACCCCTCAAGTCTGTCTCTTTGAAGAGACCCGGCAGTTGTCTTGTAGGCCGACCCACATTCTGGATCATTCAGTCTACTCCTCTGTTCCTTATACTGCCTATAAACTGGAAACTAGGCCTAAAAGCCTGACTGGGTTCATAGTAAGCCCATGTAGCACAGACATCCATTTGTTTTAAAATGTGACCAGGAGATGACTGCTAGCATCTCATTTTGTCTTCTGCAATAAAACCCAGATGAGTGCAACTTAGAAATGAGGTGATGAACACAGACACGGAGAGAGAGAGGGCACCCTGTGCTCCCAGTAGGACGTCCTGCACTCCCAGTAGGATGCCCTGCAGGGCAAACACCTCAACCTAGTCACGGGAGCATCCGACAGACCCCAAGTGAGGAAGTGTTAAAGGGGCGAGGCGGGGAGGGACTGTATCTGTCAAATTTTCAGTGTCATACCAGACAAAGGCCACAGAACTTTCCCAGATTCAAGGAAGCTAAAACAGCCTGCCTAGTAAAGGCACTGCCTGAGGGGAGGAAGGGGCGTAATTGGGCCAGTTGACAAAACTGGGAGATGGGTGGTATGATTCATGTCCTGAGCCAGACCTGCATGACGGCCATGTGAGAACACACTCACCTCCTTAGGAAACATGTATGCAGGGCCTAATGTGCATGTGTGTGCATGTGTTTGTGTGGTTACACATGAGCATACATGTACCTGCAGAGCGTGTCCACCGCAAAAGCGCATGGGGGATGCTGCCAGCCGGTGAGCCTGGCTGAAGGGTGCATAGATGTTCTCTGTCATAGTCCTAGCCCTGTTGTAGAAATTTGAAATTATTTCCAAACAAAGACTAAATATTAAAGGTAAACAGAAGAAAATTAACTGAAGGCAGATTCCATTTCTGGCTATTAATGAAATCAAGGCTGTCCTCAGAACAAGATGAATGTGTATCAATACTGAAAATCAATTTTAATTTTCACGATGAAATGTAGTAAACACAACAGAGTTCCATACCAGACATAATGGCCGTGAGCTTATAATGTGCTGAAAACACCTCTTTGCCCACAGTTCTGAGATTTTAAGGACAGGACGAGGCGACAATCTCTGTACAGAGAAGAGAGGGACCAGTGGTCACTAGAAAAATGGGTAGACTCACTAAGCATGAATGATCTAAGTTGCAACAACTTCAGGGTTCCCTCCCCTGCTCCTCAGATCCTCAGACACATAATTTAAGAGGTTGCTGGCGCAGCCGTCAGGGGAGTGGTGCCCGTGCTTTGCCGGCAGCGCTGGAAAGCGGTACGAGGGATGCTGCTCTGCCCACACTTGGGGCTGTAGGCACTCGGCCTCGATGGCCTCGAGAACCGATGCTGTGGGAAAAAGCAGATCAGCAGCCGTGCTATGAAGACACTCACAACAAATAGTTGAAAGTAATGGGTATTTCCACAGCAGGGGTGGTCGTAGGGGCAGTGTTGTAGCTGCTGTTTGCGCGCGCCATGCCCTCACTTGTCTTGTGGAGGGTGCCTGTTGTGCATCCACTGGCTGCTGGCCAGGGGATCCTGAGCAAAAGCAGAATATACAATTTAATCACTGCCTGCACCCTGCTGAAAGCTGTGTTTATGTGTTTAATGACAAAGATCAGAGGAGACACTGAGGAGCTTCATACACTTCAGTTGGGTGTTTTCTGTCAAATTGCTTAAAATAATAATTGGAAATAACCATGAAAGAAATGAGAAAAATATGAAAGGTCTTGAGAACAATGGTTTGTGTGCTCATGATGTAACCACCTCTCATGATCCAGATGTGTTTCACTGCCTCCAGAGCATGGTGCAGGCTTTCTGTTCCATGGCCCTGTGGCCAAATGGGGCTGGATCAGTCCTGCACTGGAGGGTGCTGAGAGCCTCCCCCATGACATGCCGGAGCCATCCCCTCCCCAGCCGTGATAACGAGCAGTGTCTCCAGACATGGCCAGATGTTCCTCGGGGAACAAAGTCGTTCCTGGTCGGGAGCCACTGGAATGATCTGAATTGAGCTGCTGTTTTTTGTTTATTGTTTTTTTTAAGATTTTTTATTTATTTATTTGACAGACAGAGATCACAGGTAGGCAGAGAGGCAGGCAGAGAGAGAGAGAGAGGAGGAAGCAGGCTCCCTGCCGAGCAGAGAGCCTGATGCAGGGCTCGATCCCAGGACCCTGGGATCATGACCCAAGCCAAAGGCAGAGGCTTTAACCCACTGAGCCACCCAGGGGCCCCGAGCTGCTGTTTTAAAAAAAAAAAAATAACTTTGTCATCTGCATTTTAACCCATTTTGCTTCAGAGTCAGAAATGTAGGGATGAAGTGTCCCGGCTCAATGAGAAGGTCCTTCAGCCGGGAGAGGTGGCCTCTCCCCACCAGGCCCAGAATGAGAAGAACTGCATCACCATTCAGCTATTAACACAGAGACTGGAGGAGGTGGGGCAGAGGGAGGAGCTGCAGGTGAGTATCTGAAAACATCAGGAACAGCCTTAAAATGCCTGGAGGTAGACTCACCCCTCAGGTAAGGAGAGAGACTTAGTAAGTGCCCTGGAAAATTTGTTGACTTAGCAGCTTTTGCAAATCCTCAATATCTAGAAAAACCAGAAAGGAATTAAATCAGGATTTATGGGTGCTAGGAGAGTAAATTGGTAGACCTTTCAGGAAGACATTTGGGAAAAACATACATCAAGAATGTTGGTATGCTCTGCTTTATAATTCTGTTTATGGGAGTTTGATCATCGTGAAAAGACTTAGCTGGAAGTATTTTCATTGCTGTGATGTTTCTAATAGCAAAACAATTGGAATCAGCTTGAATCATCAATAATACTGAATGAGGCTGTAAATTCTGGTGCAGCCATTAAAAGTTATGTTTCAAATAATATTTCATGTCATGGGGAAGTGCCCAAGATACACTGAGGAAAGCATAGCATACATGATGCTATATTAGTCTTATGGCTAGAAATGCACATTTGGAGGAAGGGCTGAAGTCACAACACAGTGTCAGGTGTGGTCCTCAGGCTTCTGGGATGATGGATGATTTAAATTTTGTAATCTTTGTTTTTCTGTATATTTCTGAAGTTTCTGCATCAAACATGTATCAATGCTGAGATATTTCTTATATTTATGAAATTGATTTTTTAAAAACAGAGTGAGCACATCCAAAAACTTGAACTTGAACTCAAACACATGAATCAGGAATGTCAGAGCCTGAGACTGTCACAGTCACAGCTGAGAGAGACTCTTGAAGAAAGTCAAGACCAGGTGGGTGTACATGATGGCCAGTGGCTGGGTCTCAGCCAGAAGAAAGTCAACACGGTTTAGCACTGACAGAGCCTGGCCAGGACTGGTCTGGCCCAGAGAGGTCATTAGGCTGGACTGAGGTCACACAGTTGGCTGGGTGCTTACAGTCCCAGGACTGAATTGGGCCTTGTCCAGGCTCAGTTGAGCAATCTGTGGGCACAGCTGTTTATGCACAAGGGAAGGAGGCCAGTAGGCTGTTCTATTGGGTGTGCCATCTGCAAATCAGAAGAGCGAAGGAGAGTGAGAGGTAGCTTCTGAGGTGGAGGAGTTGGCACCAGATCCAAGGACGTAGGGCAGAGCGGTCCCAGTAGTTAGCAAGCGAGGTGCCCCATCTGATACTCACATAGGCTTTTTTTGTGCACAGAAGCCCTGAAATTGCACACAGTGTGGGTGTCAAGCTCCCGCCTCCTGCCTCCTCTCCTGCTGTAGCATTTATCCAGCTCACCAGGTTCTCAAGGTACAGAGATAGGAAGGTAGAGAGCTTGCAGTCTTGGACAAGTAAATGAGAGCAGGACAGGCCAAGCAAGGGCCTTGGGGTGCCCTGACTGTGAGGTCCAGGGACACAAGAGAGGGGGAGCTGGTTCTTTCTGGGGGGAGCAGGAGAGAGAATGGTGGGTGTGTGACTGCGGGAGGTACCCTGAGGACCCTGTGTGGACTTAGATGCAGGGTGTGCTTAGAGGGCTGGGGGCTGCAGGAAGGAAAGAGGGGCCATGGGAGAAACCTCTCCAGCACGGTGTGAGAGGGGTCTCTAACCCACTGGTCTGAGGCCCAGGACTATCCTCCCTTGAGTGTGGCATCTGCGTACTTCCCTCACTGAGCCTCTTTAGGGCTCCCTAACTGGCTCCTGGCCCTATAGTTGTACTTGGTTGTGGGACCCCCACCACCAACCCAGGCCTTATGATGTGTTTTGGGGGCTTGTGGGCTCTCAGCCTTCCCACTGCAAACAAGCACTGCCCCAGAGGTACTTCTGAGCATTTAGAGGATCCCTTCTCTGTCTTTCTTTAAGTCTGAAAGGAAGCTTGAGAAATTGCCTTGAGCAGTTTGAGCCCTTGGGGACTAGGAGTCAGCCATTGTCACAGGCAGAAGATACCTTACTTAGGCAGTCCTTCTGTGATATGAGCTGGTTTCCCCTTCTTTGTGATCTAGAAGAGGACCCCCAAAACCACATCGGTGAAATTTCCCATGAGGGAAGTAAGGGGAGCCTACAGGGTATGTAAGGAGTCTCGTGACAGGCCGCGGTAAGGATGGGCACGGAGCCACACAGGAGGGAGTCAGGGTCGGGACTGGCACCTTTGTGTGGGTGGTTCTGAGGCGTAGGGCCCAGAGGGAGAGAGGGCAGCTTGAACAAGTGTAAGCAGGGGAGCAACTCGGGGGAGGGCATTAAAGGGCCTGGCCAAGGGACTTTGTGCAGCTCAGAGTGAGGGTGGGGGAGCAGAATGCTGCACGCACCACATTCCCTGGGAATCCCCATCTTGGCTTGGTTCTGACTTGCAGCATATCAAGCTGCCCCCCAAACGTGTCAGTTTGTAGCACTGTGCACCATTCTCCTTCACGGTCTGTGGGCTCGCCGGCTCACCTGGGCTGTTGTCACTTGCTGTGTCAGGGGGGCCACGGCAGTCCAGTGGTGTTGGGACAGGCATCGTCTGAAGGCACGGCTGGATCAGCTGTTTGCAAGCCCTTGGCTCGCAGGGCTGGTGTGAGGGTTTGGCTGGTGCCTGGGGGCCCAGTACACCCAGCCTCTCAGTGGCATGGGGTTCTTTAAGTGCAGCAGCAGTGAAGCTTGGGTAGGAGAGGTGACCAGGGGCCCTTAGAGGAGCAGTCAGAGCTGTTAGGCTCCTTAGGACTGTGCCATGGCATTCCAGAACATTATTCCCCTCACATCCTGTTGGTCCAGCTTGGATTCAGAGGGAGGGCACAGAGCCCACCTCTCCATGGGCAAGGACACATTAGTCACCTCTCAAGACAAAGAGAACAGAGTCCCCATCCCTCAAGGGGCAGGAAGAGCAGCCTATGAGCTCAGGGGGGGCAGAGCTGATGGCTGAGGCAGCTCCCTGCTGTGCCTCAGCTCCCAGAACACAACAACCCTTATTTTCTGGCTGTGGGAGGCCCCAGTGCTCTCTGGAGATATCTTCCCCTTGTTATGTGTTAGTGGAGCTGAGGTTTCCAGAGCTGGTCCTGGCTCCAGCTAGAGCCTCACTTCCACCAGGAGGGAGATGAGGGGCTCAGGAGGCAGTCAGCAGGGATGAGGGTGGCAGTGTTATGGGCTGCTCGCCCTGCACAGACAGCTGCAGGCTAGGGCCACAGACACAGAGACCTCACACTGGGCCATACAGGGGCCTTCCCACAGGAGTTTGTCCCTGGCACTGGAGTCCAGAGCGGAGGGGTGGCCACAGTGGGTGGCAGCGAGGGGCATGGGGGCAAAGTGTTTAAAGAAGGAGTGGCATCAGGGTGTTGGGGAGTGCTGTTAGAGAGCAGGAGCACCTTTGGGATGGGTGGGCACTCTGACATGGTGTCAGCAGGGCCTGATCTGGGGCTCGGCTTCTGGCCAGATCACTGTCTAGAGCATGAAAGTCAGGAGGAGGCTACATTTGTAGAGGTGTGTTTTCGAACTGGTTCTCCCCTCTCTGTCCCTCTCTCTCAGGGTTCCCAGACCCAATTGCACCACTGTGTAGGGGGCTCCCCAGACACAACAGGCAATTCATAGACCAGCAGGGTGAGAATCCAATTCTGTTATGACACTCTCGGCCTGGAGACAGCATCAGACCCCATAGGTGAAGTTTAGTCCTACAACACTGCCCCCGCAACCCCTCCAGAGGCCATCCCCAGGACCAGGCTGTAACCTGTGCTTCTGACCAGCCAGCTACAGATTGGAGGTTTCACCCACCTCCTCCTGAGGTTTGACTGATTTGGTAGCGTGGCTCACAGAACTCAGGGAAGACACTTAACACTTACCAGTTCATTGAAGGATATGATAAGGAAACAAACTGATAGCCAGAGGAAGAGATAGGTAGGTCAGGGTCCCAAACATCTGTCCTCAAGGAGCTTGAGCCCAGCCTGGTGGCACATGAAAGTGTTCTGATTCCCCAAGCATGGAAGATCTCCAGAAACAGATCATATGGTTGTCCTTCTGGGTTTTTCTGGAGGCTTCATTACACAGTTGTGATTGACCAAGTCATTCATAGGCCATTGGCTGTTTCAACCTCTTCCCTCCAGGGAGGTGGGGGTGGGACTAAAAATTCCAACCCTTAATCCTGTGGTTAGCCCTCCTGGCAGCCAGCCCCCCGCTGCTAGGTGTGGCCCAAAAATCACATTCATTAATAACAAGACACCTATTTCAACTCTTTGCCTCTGAAGCATTTTCAGGATCTGTGGATGAAGACCAGGTATCTCTGGGAAATGTATTTTGGTCACCTGATCTTTAAATCATTATATTGCACTCTCCGAAAATAGCTATTCTGGAAACTTTGTGTGGGGGTGTTTCTCCAGGATGACCCCGTCCTAAGAACAGCCACACATGGGGCGCCTGGGTGGCTCAGTGGGTTAAGGTCATGATCTCAGGGTCCTGAGCCTCAGTGGCTCAGTCATGATCTCAGGGTCCTGGGATTGAGCCCCGCATCGGGCTCTCTGCTCAGCAGGGAGCCTGCTTCCTCCCCTCCTTTGTCTGCCTGCTTGTGATCTCTCTCTCTGTCAAATAAATGAATAAAATCTTTAAAAAAAAGAACAGCCACACATTACAGTGATGACATGGCCCCCCAAGATGACGCAGGGAGATGCAGTGGCCTGAGGCCTCGCTCTTGCCCTTGAGTTGCCATAGCCAGCACCCTCCCCATCTCTCTGACCGCACCTCAGACTTGCTCTGAGTGTGACCCTTGACAGAGTCACTTCCCTCTCCCACCTGTGGGGCCTTGCCAGTGTGTGAGAGCTGACAAGGCCAGTTAGGGTGCCAAGGAAATTCTGGGTATTCTAGGTGAAGTCTCCCGAATCAGAGTGATTTAAATGATGTTTAATAAAAGGATTGGCCATGTTACACACTGTGCAATAATAATGGCCCTGCACAACTCCAGTGAAATCTTGCCATCCTCTGTGGTTGGAGAGCTGGGTGCTGGGGTGGTTCTGTGCTTGCTGGTCTTTTCAGGCTTCAGCGCGGGTTCTGCTGCCTTCTGTGGCCCTGGCCTCGGCTGTCTCAGGAGCGTGAGCTCTCTGTGGGTTTCAGTAGTTACATGGACTCTCTTTAGCCTGCTGAAGGTTAAACTGGACAGAATATAGCACAATTCTCCCTTGGGTGCAGTGGGAAGCTCGCTATCACCAGTTTGAGAATACAGACCTGAGTCTTCCAGATTGTCTCTGTGCGGAAGCTCGAGCCAAACCGGAGTTTGGCTGTCAGAATTCAAACGAGGGGGTTCTTTGTAAACCCTGCATTTAGTTGCAGATGCAGGGACCAAGGAGGGCAGATGCTTTGTGTGCCCTTCAAGTTGTAGGCTCTCTGTAACCTCAGAGTCTTGTGTGTCTGGTAATGGCCCCGTAGTGCTCAGCAGTCACACCAGCCCTGTCTTGGCTTTATCCCATGGCAGCTGCACAGAGCCAACCTGGGGCTGAGGCTGGCCCAGTCCCAACACTCCGAGGAGGTTCATCGGCTGCAGGAGCAGATGCAGGGGCTGGTGCCTCGAGACCATGTGGCTGAGCTGCAGCAGCTGCTAGAAGAGGAACGGCAGGCGGCTCGGTGGGTCCACGAGGAATGCCTTCTCCAGGAGGAAAAGGGGAGGCGGCTGGAGACACAATGGGTGAGTGGGGACAAGGGCCCTGAGGCCCTGCTGATGGTGACGGTGGTGGTGAGGTTGGATCACTGGTCACTTGGCCAAAAACTGCCATCCCAGCTCCTAGAGGTCTGCTTGTACGGCAGCCACAGGATCCAATTTTTCACTCTGAACAATGTGGGACTTTCTTGTCCACCAGAGATGGACCAGAGAGGGGCAGCACACACCCACTCAGGGAGTGATGAGCCTGCTGACCCAAAAGGTCTCTCCTGCATGGGGGCTGCACACGTCTGTGATAGGCCACATGACCACACACTCAAGCTGTGGACGGGGCCAAAAATGTGGTGATGCAGATGCATGAGTAAAGCTGAGGGCAACAGTCCCACCCGTGGAGCCCTGTGGGAGTTCTCCTGATTTCAAAGGAAAGCCAGAAACTAGATTTTTACACGAACACATCCAATTTCCAAATGATGCATTTGATTAAAAAAAAAATCTTAAACCATTTTGCTGAATGAAAAAAGCTACCCACAGGCACACAAGGACTGTAGAAGTTATATACTGGATGCATGTGGATCTAGGTGTCAGAGGTACAGAAATGAGCACACACAGCAAAAGCCTGTGCTCTCCTGAAGCCTTAGTGAGGGGGATGGAGACAAATGAGAACACGAGTCATGAGGACAGCATGTCAGATGGTGGTGAACTGTTGAGTGCTTTGGAGTGGGACACTTTGCAGTTTTAAACAGCGGGCTGGAGAAGGTCTTCCCAACATGTTGCTATATGAGCCAAGACCTTAAGATGTTGAGGGAGCAAGCCTTCCACTTACCGCGAAAGAGTGCTTGAGAGGAAGCAGGAGCCACATGTGCCAAGGCCCTGAGGTGTGTACTTGGCATATTTAAGGATGAGAGGGAAGCAGGAGGAGGGTGGTGGGATGGGAGGCCAATGAGGAGTGACACACATCTGGGGACCCTGGCTGTGTACCAGGCACCACACTAGACATCTAGAGACCTAGATAGAAACAGAGCCGCTCCCTTAAAGGGGAGCAGGACACTGGCTGCAGAGGTCAGGATCCAGGCTCCACCACCTCCCAGCTGAGTGAGCTTTGGCAGCTACTTACCCTGTCTTTGCTTCAGTTTCTTTGTCTGTAAACGACGGATGCCAGTGGGTCCCCACCTCAGAGCATTAGTGTGCGGCATCCTCGAGCTGGCACGTCTGACATGCTTGAATAGTCTGCCCTGTGTGCACTCTGAGTCAGTGTTTAAAAGGCTGAGAAAACTCCCTCCTGAAATATTCATGAGCAAACACTGGGAGGTGGGGGTGTGCAGGTAGGAGCCTGAGATCAGGGGTGGGGGGATCTCCATGAGGAAGAAATTGGAGCAATACTCTAAAGGTGGGTAAGAGTTGATGTTTGTGAAGCATAAATTCTGTCGAAGAATAATCTTCCAGCCGTGTACAAGAATGTTAAGCAGAAGATAAGCTCAGCCATGATAGAATATTGACAAAACAAAGAAGTTTAATCAGAAATCGTTTAGAAATACTCAGTAACACGTTTGGGGAAATACATTGGAGTCATTTATGATTAAATTCTTAGGAAAGCAGTCCACTAATTCTCTGTGAACTACAAAGGGTGGTGTCAGCTCTTGGCTTGTGGCAGAACATTCACAAACGTTTCTCTGTGCAGATGAAAGGTTATCTCCAGCCACTCCCAGATTTGTAGATTTTAGCTATTTTCCATTCTAAAGTAACTAAGCCTGATATGATTCTTTTTGAAATGTAAACTGTTGGTCTGTAACCTTTTATGGCAGGAAGAACGTGTAAAAGAGCTTAAAGACACGGAAGAGCAGGTAGAAGAGATGGGAATGGTTCTGAAGAATGTGGAAATGCTCCTACAAGAAAAAGTGGCTGAGCTGAAAGAGCAGGTCAGTGATGGGCATCTGTTATTACCACATGTACTTTCTGAACTTTTTCCTTCTATGGGTATTTAAGTAGCTATTCCAGGGTGAGACCATCCTCATAGAATGCAGAGAGAGCCCCAAGTTTGTTTGGAACCACTGAACCTGGGGCTCCATCTAAACTTTAAGAATCTGAACATACAGATTTTTTCGGAAGATGAACAGTTAAAAGCAATCAATAGAAAAACTGATTTTGTTAAATATATACCCTAAATTATATTTGTACATTGTTTTGAGAATTGTTTTAAGGTACGTTTGAGGGGTGTTTACATAATCTCAGAAAGGACATTCATTTGTTCATTTGTTCAGTCATTGGCCAGATATTTACCAAGCACCTGTCATGTATCCCAGCATTTATTGTTCTGAGAAGACCCTGAGATGGGCCCTCATGGGCCTTACATTCTGGAGGTAGAGACAGACAATAATAAGAGAAATGACCTCAGGTTGTGAGAAATGCTCGCTCTGAAGAAGAGATGGTGGTGGATGGGAAGTGGTGGGGATTGTTGGGGACCACTCTTTTCAGACGTGGTAGGAGCAGACACCCAGTGACAGCATGGAGGGTCTGCCTGTGCCCCCTAAGCTGAGGCCAGGCTGGCTTTTTGGAAGGGATAAGTGCTCATTGGGCGGGACTTTCCCATGCAGTGTAGGGCTGACTGCCTGTAGCACCTCCAGTCAGTGGGACAGCCATAAAAATGCACCCACATGTCTCCATGTGTGCTGGGGGACATGCCAGAACCCCGACGAGGAGGGCATCCAGGCAGAGTTGCAGTGCAGGCAAATGTCCTTAGATGGAACCAAGCATAGTATGTCAGCAGGCCACCAAGGAGGTGGTTGTAGCTGATGGGTAGGCAGGACTCCCTCAAAGTCAGGAGTTTGCTTTTATTTTAGTTGCAGTTAGAAGCCATCAGAGGATTTTAAGCAAAAGTATGATATGAACTATATATTTTTAAATAAATCACTCTGGGGGAGAAAGGAAAAATTTGGGTTGCTATAGGGAGCAAAGACCAAAAAAAGAAGGCCAGAGCTGTTGTGTTCTATGAAAGCTTACAGTCCAATTCAGCCAGCAAGGTCCACTGATAAGAACTGGCAGCCAAGCATCCAGCACAGAGGGTGCCAGAAACAGGAGACACAGGGAAAAGTCTTAGCCAAACACCAGCTACTCTTAGAAGAGTTCTATTCAGAGCTGGAAGAAACTGTGAGAATCTGTAGAAAAAATATTTTTATTACAGTAATCAAGTATGTTTAGAGAGCTCCTGAACTAAGCCTAAACAGGATGAAACTTTTGTGTCACTTCTTGTTCCCTGGGAGGTAGAAGGTCCCAGGGGGTCACAACCCCCTCCTTGACCATCTTCCTGGCTTTGCAGCTTCCTCTCTGCCATCCTCTGACTCCCTAGCTGTGTCCCTGGCCAAGTGTCACAGACTCTCAGTGACCCCAACCCCTCACCTGACAGTCATTCTCTTGCAGGCACCCTCAGTTTGCTTCCTCTGATCTGGCAAATCCTCAATCCTGGTGAAATCCTGTTGCTCCTGCACCCCTGCCCCTGTGAGGTCCCATCTGCAGCCCTGCACTGCCCCCCGAGCCCCGCCCAGAACTAGCCTGTGCTCTGGCCCCGCGAACCAGCCACCTGTGTCTGTGCATGTGCCACAGTGCCCAGCCCTTCCCTTCTCAGGGGCCTGCACTACCCCCCCCAACCCAAAGCTTAGGGAGCCTTGGCCCTGCTTCTGCTCCTCTTTACTGAAGTACCTGCAAAGAATTGTCCGCACACTCTCACCAGCTCCCCTTTTTGTTCCCCCACACCGCTGGTTCAGGCCCCAAGTCTGGGGGTTGTGATGGAGGCCCCCACTGTGTCCCCAGTGAGCCTGTCAGTTCAGCCTTTGGAAGGGATGCAGAACCCAGCCTCTTCTTGCCTCACCCACCACCACTCCCACCTTCATCCTCTGAGCCCTACAATGTCCTTGTGTCCTCTTGTGCTCTATTCTTGGCACAGGAGTGGCAGCAGTGCTTTCCCAGTGTGATAAGGTGCTGGCCCCCTCCTCCAGGCCTCCCACAACCCTCAGAGTACAAGGCAGAATTCCTATGGAGCCTCCAAGGCTCTGTGGGATCTAGTCCCCTCCTCTCAGTGCCTGCCTAGTCAGTGTGGCAGCTCTAACCTCCTCTCAGTGAGCCTCCTACTGCCCTGCCCCCCAGCCACAGGCCTCTGGCCATCCCTACTAAACCCCTAGCCTGGCCAGCCTCTGGGTCTTAGCACCTGCTCCTCCCTTTGCCTGGAATGTTCACACTCAGACAGCCTCAATGCTCCTTTCCCTGCCTTATTCAGGTCTCTGTTCACATCAACAGAGAAGCCTTCCCTGTTTACCCCAACAAAAGTAGGAACTCCCTTCTCAGTTGTCTGTCCCCTCCCAGTGAAACCAGTAACCAGAGTGCTAACTAGGACTATT
This sequence comes from Martes martes, assembly GCF_963455335.1. Lineage (NCBI taxonomy): Eukaryota > Metazoa > Chordata > Mammalia > Carnivora > Mustelidae > Martes > Martes martes. Next base: position 50,549,604 of record NC_137896.1, on the reverse strand, counting down.
AAGTACAACTGTAACTTTTCACCCAGACCTTTTTTTTTTTTTGCCTGTAAACATCTTTGACTCTTCCTTGGGGGAAACAGATTTCAGTCTTGCCCTCCTGTCTCTGTCTCCTCCTCCTTATTTGGCTCTCTCTCTTTTCCTTGCCATGCACTCCATGCTCTGTTTATCTTTGCTGCACATCAGGCAGGCAGACTTGGGTTTGGTTACATAGTTTTTTCTTAGCACTTGCCGTACCTCCGCAGCACGTATTTGTTTCTGGTCTGTCTGCTTCCCTCAGAATATGTGCTCCTGAGAGCAGGGCTGTTGCAAGGCACTGGCACTACTTGTTGAATGAATGAATGCAGTTTTGACTTTCAAAGCCCAAGGCCAAGCCACATGAGCCTTTATAACCGGAGTGGCCTTGGGTCCTCATTGCTGTGCCTATGGTGTCTGGTGACCAGCCTACGCACCCAGGGCTTTGAGGGTGGACGCAGTGCTGGGGTACGCCCTGGGTAACGTGGTGGGTCTGCGAGCACACTGAGATGAACCAGAATGACATGTTTTATGTTATGCTGGATTGTCCTTTTTGAGGTTGGTGATTGTGGTCTTTTTACATCTTCATTTCATGGTAAAATCTACTATCACAAAATTGACTTCAATTTTCTCTATCACATAATTCATCAGATTTTCACTTTCCTCTTTCACTCCAAGGTAACAAAAATTGTCATTCCACTCAATGTTTGTCTCAAATGCATAAGAGCCCCTAATCTGTGGTCTAAACATGTGGTGGGGGGAAGGCCAAGCTGTGATGCAGCGTTTCTGCATGAGAGTCGCAGAAAAGTATGGTTCTCTTTCCTCTCTAGTTCGAAAAGAACACAAAGTCTGATTTGCTGCTCAAGGAGCTCTATGTGGAAAATGCTCACCTGATGAAGGCACTTCAGGTCACCGAAGAGAAGCTACAAGGTGCTCAGAAGAAAAACCACATCTTGGAAGAAAAAGTTAGAGCTCTCAACAGACTGATCAGTAAGACCGCTTCGGCTTCTCTCTCTGTGTGAAGGCTGCTTGTTTTCCTGGAATTCATCTTGAAAGAACATCTTTTAAAATTAAGCCACCATAGTGCCATAACTTTCTACGGTTCATTGGCTGTGCACCGGGCATAGCAGGTTTCTGATTCTTTCATTGTTCACCTCACACACATTTAAAAATGTCTGTTGTGCCAGATGCTCAGAAAATAGACATGCTGGAAAAAACTACATTTTTATTAGTGGTCCTGGGTAATTTCTTTAGGTAAAATTCCCAGTTTTGCTACCAGTGGGTGAAACAGATTATGCCAGCTTTCAGCGAAGAAAGACTAAAAGAAAATGGTAAAATCAATTTCAGTGTTGTATTTTTGACCTTGGCTGCAGAAAGTAAAATGAAAAATAAGTGCTCTGGACACTTTCACCCTTTCACTGTTACTGCTTTGGGTTTAGATCATTAGCATTCTCAATCTGGGTCTATACAGACATTCTAGAAGGACTACTCGCTGTGACTGTCTACCCTGCTTCACCACAGGAAGATGTTTGGGGAGTGCCTATTTTATGTCTGTGGACTCAGGGATGATAGTATTTACTGTGAATGCAATCTTGTCCTCAATGAAATGTCATCACACTGGAAATTGTATTATATATGTAAAGAAGAAAAACTATAGTTTTATATCCAAAATATATATAAGTTATGGTCATTTGGTTTATAAGAACAAACTATGAAAAGTACTATGAAGAGTCACTGTATTTACAAAAACTCTTTTCTATGAAAATTGTTTTAACTTCTAGGTTTAACTTTTTTTTTTTTTTAAAGATTTTTTTAATTTGACAATGAGAGAGTGAGAGCACAAGCAGGGGGAGCAGCAGAGGAAGAGGGAGAAGCAGGCTCCTCACTGAGCAGGAAGCCTGACATGGGGCTCAATCCCAGGACCCCGGGACCATGACCTGAGCTGAAGGCAGACGCTTAACTGACTGAGCCACCCAAGTGCCCCTAAGTCTAACTTTTTTTATTAAATATTTCAAACAAATAGAAAAATAGTTTTGTAAGAAACACTCCTATACCCATCAATTAGATGTATTAAAGTTTTTTAAAAAAGGTATTAAAATCCTTCTGTTACATTATAGATAGAGTTGTAGACCCTGCTCTGCTGCTCTCAATCTCCTTCCCCTTCCTGAGGCAGCCACTACCCTGAATCTGCTATACTTCATCCCCTTCTGTCTGTACGTTTACTATCTGTGCACAAGAAGAACCTTAAAGCCCTGTGGAAGACATGAAAGACTGGAAAAGGAGCTCCTGTTTGGCTCAGTCAGTAAAGCACATGTCTTTTGATCTAGGGGTTGTGAGTTCAAGCTCCATATTGGACATGGAGCCTACTAAAAAAAAAGACTGGAATAGATGGATAGATCAGTTATTGGATAGGAAGACTCAACAACATAAATTTGGTTCTTCTCCATTAACTGATTAATGTAATATAGCCCCAATAAAAATGCAAGTGGGCATTCCCTGCCCCAGTTGACCCCTTGTCCCAGAATTGGACAGTTCTAAAGTTTACATGTACAGCTTGATAAGCGAATAATAGGGAAGACTGGAAAAAGAAGAGCAATGAATGGGAGCTAGTTCTACTAGTTATTAAAAACTCTCAAAATTTAGGTTACATGGCTATATACATTTGTATACGTTTGTCAAAACTCATCAAAGGGCACACTTCTTCACTCACTGTGGGCTTCTGGCTGGGACTAGAGTAACAAGGAGATTGGAGGGACGTCTGGGTGGCTCAGTGGGTTAAAGCCTCTGCCTTTGGCTCAGGTCATGGTCCCAGGGTCCTGGGATCGAGCCCCACATTGGGCTCTCTGCTCAGCAGGGAGCCTGCTTCCCTTCCTCTCTCTCTCTGCCTGCCTCTCTGCCTAATTGTGATCTCTGTCGAGTAAATAAATAAAATCTTAAAAAAAAAAAAAAAGGAGGAGATTGGATCTAGTAGTCCTGAACAATACTATCAAACAACTGACATTTATAGAACCCAACAACAGTTGAAGTACACTGGAACATTTACCAAGATAGACCATATTCTGGGCCTTGAAAAAAGCCGCAAAAAAAAAAAAAAAAAAAAAAAATCAAAAGGATTTAAGTCATACAAAATATATTCTTTGACCAAAAAGGAATTAAATTAGAAATCAAGACCAGAATAATTATCTGGGAAATCCCCCAAATATTTGGGAACAATAATTGACTCTTAAATAATCCATGCACCGAGTAAGAAATCAGAGGAAAACTTAGAAAATATTTTGAAAATGAAAAGAAAATAAATCAAATTTGTGGGGTGGAGCTAAAGCATTACTTAGGGGAAGATTCATGGCACTAAATTCCTGTATTAGAAAAAAGGTCTCAAATCAATGACCTGAGCTTCCACCTTAAATAACTAGAAAAAGAAGAGCAAATGAAACCCAAAGTAAGCAGAAGAAAGGAAAAAATGAAGATCACAGTAGAAGTCAAGGAATAGAATAGGAAACCTCATGCTAGGAGCTAAGCCTAGCCCTGGAGCCTGTTTTTGTAAATAGTTTGATTGGCGCAGCCACATGCATTCACTTCTGTACTGTCAATGCTGCTTTTGTGCTCAGCATTAGAAACTGCGTGGCCCACAAAGTCTAAAACACAGAAAGTTTGTTGACTCCTGCAACAGAAAACAGGGGGTAAAAAAAAGCCAATGAAACCAAAGTTTGGTTCTTTGATAATATTGATAAAGTTGATAAACCTTTAGCCAGAATGATCAGGATAAAGAAGAAAAAAAATTTCACCAATATCAGGAATCAGAGAGGTGACATCACTGCAGATGTAAAAAAAAAAAAAAAAAAAAAAAGCATGAAGCAATATTATGAACAACCTTATGCCAATAACTTCAGCAACTTAAGACAAAATGCAGAGGACAAAAAATACCAAAGCTCATACTGGAGGAATAGCTTTATAGCTATAAAAGAAGTTGAACCTTCCCACAAAGAAACTCTAGACCCAGGTATTTATGTTTTTTTTTTTTTAAGATTTTATTTATTTGAGAGCGAGAGAGCACAAGAAGAGGGAGGGCTAGAGGTAGAAGCAGATTCCCTGCCAAGCAGGGAGCCCAATGCAGGACTGGATCCTGGGACTCCAGGATCATGACCTGAGCCAAATGCACTTAACCAACTGAGCCACCCAGGCGCCCAGGCCCAGATATTTTAAACATGAATCCTACTGAACATTTAAGAAGGAACTAACACGAAGTCTGTACAAACTCTTCCAAAAAATTGAAGAGGTAGTATTTCCCAACTCATTCTATGACAGGGTTACATGGTCTTTCAACATGAAAAGAACACTACAAACCAATATCCCTCATTGAACACATGCAAAAATTCTCAACAATATTTTAGCAAATCAAATCCAACAAAAAGTATTAGTGCATCATGACCAATTGGGGTTTATGCTAGGAATACACAATTGGCTTAACATTGGAAAACCAATCAGCCACTGAAATTCACCATACTAACAAATTAAAAGACAAAAAAGATATGATCATCTCAATAGATGAATAAAGGGGATAGGACAAAATCCAACACCTGTTCCTGATAGGAACTCACAGGGAAATAGGAATAGAAAGGGGTTTCCTTAACCCAATGATGGGCATCTACAAAAAGCTCAGCTAAAGTCATAATCAATATAAAAGATGGAATGCTTTCCTCCTAAGATCAGACATGAGATATGGACTTCTGACCATTTTTTTCTAGTACTCTCCTGGAGGTTCTAACCAGTGCAATCAGGCAAGAAAAAAAACAAGGCATCCAGGTTGGAAAGGAAGGAGTAAAACTCTTTATTCACCAAAAACATGACCACAGATGTAGAAAATTTAAAAAAAAAAAAAAGATTTTATTTATTTATTTGAGAGAGAGCAGGAGAGGGAAGGAGAGCACTGAGGAAGAGGAGAAGCAGACCCCTCCCTGAGCAGAGAGCCCTGGGGTGGGGCTGGATCCCAGGACTCTGAGATCCTGACCTGACCCCAGGGCAGACGCTTAACCAACTGAGCCACATAGGTGCCCCCAAAACTTTTACAAAAGATTTTATTTATGAGAGCGAGTGAGCACAAGCAGGAAGAGGGGTAGAGAGGGAGGTAGAAGCAGGCTCCCTGCTTGCCAGGGAGGGCCCCAGTGCAGGGCCTGATTCCAGGACCCTGGGACCATGACCTGAGCTGAGTGCAGACACTTAACTGACTGAGCCACCCAGGCATCCCTAGATGTAGAAAACTTGATGAAATTTTTAAAAAAGCTATTAGAACTATTAAGTGAGTTTAGCAAGGCTATAGGATGTAAATTCAGTATCATTCATATTTCTATTTACTAGCAACAAAGAATTAGAATTTGAAATTTGAAAATACTTACAATAGCACCAAAGCTACTGTTAAGTATGAAATACTAACAGAAGATTTCATAGATCTGTATACTGTAAACTATAAAATATTGCTGAGAGAGATGGAAGACAGAAATAAATGGGAAGATGAACCTTGTTTATGGGCCAGAATATCGTCAGTACTGTTAAGATGTTAGTTCTCCCCAGATTGATAATGCAGATCCAGTGCAGTCTCAATTACAATACTAGGTTTGATTTTGGTAGAAATTGACAAGCTGATCCTAAGTTTCATATGAAAAGCAATAGACTTTGCATAGTTAAGACAAACATGAAAAAGAAGAAATTTGCACCATTAGCACTATTTGAGGAATTATTATAAGTTACGTACACTACATAAAAATAGCATCATTAGAACAGAACCAAGTCCAGAAATAAGCCCACACATAGACATTTTAAGTTTTTTAGTTTTGTTGTTGTTTACAATGGAGAAAGGACAGCCTTTTCAACAAGTGGTGCTAGAAGAGGAAGGCCACATGCTTCCACTTTCCCCCTGCCCAAAGTAACTTTGGGTCCATACTTGTACCATATATTGGAAAATTAACTCAAAATGGATCCTAGACCTAAAGGTAAATCTAAAACTATAATACTTCTAGATGAAGGAAAAAATCTTTTGTGACCTTGAGCTGGGCCAAGACACCAAAAGCATAATAGAACAAATGAATACCTCAGATTTTATCAAAACTAAAATGTTTGCTTTTCAAATATATATTGTTAAGAAAATGAAAAGACACATGGAAGACATTAGGAGAAGGAAAGGAAGAGTGAATTGGGGGAAATTGGAGGGGGAGACAAAGCATGAGAGACTATAGACTCTGAGAAACAAACTGAGGGTTTTGGAAGGGATGGGGTGGGGGCGATGAGTGAGGCTGGTGGGTATTAAGGAGGACACGTATTGCATGGAGCGCTGGGTGTGGTACATAAACAATGAATCTTGGAACAATGAAAAAATAAAATTTAAAAAAAAAAGGAAAGACAAGACAGAAACTGGGAGATAATAATTACAAAGCATACACCTCATAAAGGACTTGTATCCAGAATATATAAAGAACTCTCAACTCTTAAGAAAACAACACAGGTTTTTTTTAAAGGATATATTTTTGGGAAATTCTCCAAAAAAGATAGATTCCAAATAATCACATGTAAAGATAGTCAACATCATTAGTCTTTAGGGAAATGCAAATTAAAACCTCAGCAGAAGGCGTTACACATGACACACTAGTAGAATGGCTGAAATTGAAAAGACTAACCAATACCAAGTGTTAGCTAGGCTGTGGAAGAACAAGGACTCATATATGGCTGGTGTGAATACAAAATGCACAACCACCTTGGAAGACACTTTAGCGGTTTCTTAAAAAGTTAATCATGTATAGGGATGCCTGGGTGGCTCCAGTTGTTTTAAGTGTCTGCTTTTGGCTCAGGTCATGATCCCAGGGTCCTGGGATTCCTGTAAGGAGTCTGCTTCTCCCTCTTCTTGCCCCTCCTTGTGCTCTCTCTCAAATTTTTAAAAATCTTAAAAATGGTTAAACATATATATAACTTCTATTCCTAGTCATTTGCCCAAAAGAAAATATATGTCCATTAAAGACTTGTATGCAAATGTTCCTGGCATATTTTTTTGTAATAGTCGAAAACTGGAAACAATGTACTATTAGCAAGGATGGAGCGGGGAAGGGCATAGTTACTGTCATTTCTGATGGTGATGCAAATTATAATTCCTATATATTTTGTCAAGAGCAATAAAGATTCTAATTTTCCCACAGATAAAGCTGCATATGTATAAAATATGTACCAGGTTACTCACATTAGCTTTGTAGTAGTAAAAGGCTGGAAACAATTCAGTGTCCCATCAACAGGGAACTAGATTTTATTTTATTATTTTTTTAAAGATTTTATTTATTTATTTGACAGAGAGAGATCACAAGTAGGCAGAGAGGCAGGCAGAGAGAGAGAGACGGAGAAGCAGGCTCCCTGCGGAGCAGAGAGCCCGATGCGGGACTCGATCCCAGGACCCTGAGATCATGATCTGAGCCGAAGGCAGAGGCTTAACCCACTGAGCCACCCAGGCGCCCAGGGAACTAGATTTTAAGGAAAAAGTATTTAACACTCCATATTAGTTTGCTAGGGCTGCCATAACAAAATCACAGAAAAGGTGGCTGGAACAGAAATTTATTTTCTTGCAATCCTAGAGGCTGGAACTCAGCAGGTTGTTCTTGTTTTTTTGAGGACCTGTCCCCTTGGATTGCAGACATCCACCTTTTCTGTGTATTCATATGGTCATCACAATCAAAATGAAACAATGAGGTTAATAAATATTAGAATGTGGCCAAATCACCATGGTTTTCAGCTCTTTTTGCTTTGTTTTGTTAAAGATTTTATTTATTTGACAGAGAGAGACACAAGCAGGGGAGAGAGGGAGAAGCAGGCTTCCTGCTGAGCAGGGAGCCCGATGTGGGGCTCAATCCCAGGACCCTGGGATCATGACCTAAGTCAAAGGCAGACACTTAACCACTGAGCCACCCAGGAGCCCCTTCAGCTCTTTACATGTATCAGGCAAAGCTAGTTAGGAAATATAATGGGGAAAAGACTGCATTCACATTAGGAACAAAATCTAGAAAATAACTGGAAAACCACTTAGAAAGAAATGGGATTGGACTTTGTGTGTGATCAGTCAGCAGTAAGCACACTAGGTGGTGGGAAGGGGGCACTTTCACTTCCTACATTGTTTTTTTCTAACTGCATACATATTACCATCATAAGAAAAAACATGTTTAAAATTCTAATCACAATTCTAAATAGGCAGTCAATATAAATCAATACAACATCCAAAATCTCAGATTTCCAAGTAGTATACATTCATTTCAAATAAGGAATATACTTATTTGGTAAATTAAATACAAAAAATATATCGTATAATGTAAGTTCTGGAATGCTGGTGGGCCAGCAACACAGAAATGTCTTTCATGGCTGTTCATCCTCACAAGGGACTCACGTGGACCGCAGGCCTCACCTGGCTGCATGCTAGTAGAACAAGGGAGGTGAACACAGAGCCACAGTTAAAATATCATCATCCATCCCTTTCACTAGGGAAATTGTCTTTATTGTTTATCTGCAGAGATTTAGTTGAAGATCTGATCTGGCTACAAAAACTATTGAGAAATTTTTTCTAGTAATGAAAATAATCTGTAAAGGGCAGCCTACAGATGAAAGTAAGTATGAAAACATAAAAATCTACATCCCAAGTAGATGGGATGTAGATTTTTTTCTTTTTATTTTCTATAACTTGGTTTCTTGAATATAATTTTGGCCAGAGAAATATCTCCCCTATGTAAAAATGAAACTGCATATTTAGTATGTGACAGGTTATGAGCTTATCTGGACTTTTAAGTTTGAATGCCTCTTTTAGCTTACTGTAGCAGCCATGGAGGGGGCTGGCAGGGAAAGGCCACTCTCCAGCCTGGGCCATTCAGAGTTCGTCAGACAACAGAGGGTGCCCTCTACTTCACTGACCCAGCTTCAGGTGTCTTTTCAATCAGTGTGAATCTGGGGGGGAAACTGCATAGAATTCCTAGCCTACCCCGTTTCTATTCCCCTCTGCCAAGTGGTGATACTGGTTGCTACCCCACAAGCTCACAGGCAGGGAAGAGCCAGATCAATTACTGTTGGGAATGGGCAAAATCTAGTATTCTTCCTTTCTGCCTTCCCAAATAGCCAGATAAATTACTATCATTAAACATTACATATATTGAAAATTTGGTAGACCATCGTCCTCACTTGCCCATGTGATTTGGAAACACATATCCCAGAAACCCAGCATCTGGGCTTGTACTACACACACCACCAGAAACAACACAAGATGCAGAAACCTACCTTCTTCCTATGAAGCAAGAGATTATTTAAAAGAAACTCAACAGCAGTGGGGCGGCTGGGGACGAGGTGGGGTCAAGTATGACTTTTTGGTCTCTTTTTTCCCCCAGCACTGCCTAGATATAGGCAGGCTGCCAGCACCATGAATATCTGGACTTCAGAGAGCATCTTTGACCACCTATGGGAAACTGTTATAACAGCTACAATACAGAAATGCCCAAACTCTATGAACCCAAATGTGGTTGGAACTGATTTATTGGATAGACTTCTAGATCCCTCTGGAAAGTTGCGCAGCCATACACTTCTCAGCACAGAAGGACTGTCTTCCATTGTGAAATCTCTTATTGGTGCAGCAAGAACTAAAACACAGGTACAAGAACATTCTGTAGTTGATCCTACAGAGGAAACAATGGAACTTCAATCTACTAATATTTTATTTACAAATACAATTTCAGTAGTTGAAACTCACATACAAACCACATCCTCCAGACACACATAAACTGTTGACTCAAGAAGACATTAGCTGGGGCGCTTGGGTGTCTCAGTGGATTAAGCCGCTGCCTTCAGCTCCTGGGATCAAGCCCCACATCAGGCTCTCTGCTCAGCGGGAGCCTGCTTCCCCCTCTCTCTCTGCCTCTCTGCCTACTTGTGATCTCTGTCAAATAAATAAATAAAATCTTTAAAAAAAAAAAAAAAAGAAGACATTAGTTATTGTGAAAGGAGTCCATCTAAGCAGCTACCTTGAAAGACTAAGGGCAAGTACAGTACCTTCGATTGCTAATATTGGGCTGAGAAGCAATGGAATGGATAATAAAAAAATTAAATGCTGAGAGGCACCTGGGTGGTTCAGTCAGTTAGGTGCCCCGGCTATTGATTTCAGTTCAGGTCATGATCTCAGGGTCATGAGTTCCACCCCAAGGTTGGGCTCCACTGGGCATGGAGTTTGTTTGGGATTGGGATTCTTTCTTTCCCTCTGCCCCTCTCTCCCATCTAACAAAAACAAAAACAAAACAAAAAAACCGGAGACTGAGGAACGGCAGCTCCAGCAAGAGGGCGTATAGGGACACCAACAGCAATAGCATAGCAGCATTTGTGAAATGTCAACAAAATGACAAGGAAGGCTAGTAGGCGACACCCACTCCCCCAGGTCTCTGCAAGCTGGCGGTGTATTTGTTATTTAAAAAATCAGGATTCCTGGGTGGCTCAGTCAGTTAAGTGTCCGACTCTTGATTTTGGCTCAGGTCATGATTGTGGGACTGAGCTTCCCTCTAGGGCTCCCACTCAGCAGGGAGTCTGCTTGGGATTCTCCCTCTACCTCTTCCCCCCACAGACTCACTGACTCTCTCTCTGAAATAAATAAATAAATCTTTTAAAAAACCATATTTTAGGCAGAGGGTTTTTTTTTTTAAATAAGCTGAAGAAAAGCTATGTGACTTTTCATCAAACCAAAGAGGTGCAGAGTTTCTAAATAAAAGGGACCATCTGAAAGCAGTATTGTTTGAAATGACCACCTAATTTTGAGGATTCCAGTATTTATGCAAAAATTTCATAATTTCTGAAAACTACTTATAAATCATATTGGCATAATAACCTCCTTTAAGGAAGAATTTTAAAACTGGTCATGCATTGGAATTCTTGCAAAGCAGAGCCACCTGAATACAATTACCCTGCTATGATAAAGTTCACAAACTTGTATGAGGGAGTGCTCTTTTTTTTTTTTTTAAGTTTTATTTCAATTTAATCTCTACACCCAACATGGGGCTCCAACTCACAACCAACAACTTACATGACTGAGCCAGCCAGGAGCCCCTGAGGGAATGCTCTTTAAAAGGAGGAATTACAGGGGAACCTGGCTGCCTCAGTCAGTTAAGTGTGCGACTCTTGGTTTTCGTTCAGGTCAGGATCTCAGGGTTGAGAGTTTGAGCTCCATATCACACTCTGCACTGAGTATGGAACCTGCTTAAGGTTTTCTCTCTCTCTCCTTCTGCCCCTCCCTCTCTCTCTCCCTCTCTGTCTCCCTCTGCCTCTCTGTCTCCCTCTGTCCCTCTGAATGAATAAATAAATAAAAGGAGAAATTATATAGTCTTAAAAGGCATATTAATTTGCATAAAATAGCTTATTCTGCTATAAAGCACCATTAAAAACCACAGTGTTTTGTTCTGGTACTTAAATAACATTTTTGGAGTGAAAATTATCACTAAAGTAACACATGACCCCGACAACAACAAAAAAGGATTTTATTATATTAAAGAGTACTACTATATTATATATAATTTGCCAAAGTTTTGTCACTTAGGAAAGGTATTATCTTCCTTGAATTTGTACTATAAGACAGTATGCTATACCGTGGGCTGGAAATGTACACTGGAAAAATAAAGTCATTACCAGGGAGGAAAAAGAAAATCAAATGTTAACAAATGTTTACTTTCATTAAAAAAATTTTGTCAAAAAACCACATTGTAGTAACTATAGGAATCTTGTAATTATAGACATAGCCTACAGTTTATTACAAAGAGGAGGATGAATCCTGTACAAGAAAAGCAAACCACTCCTTTGCCAGATACTTCTGGTTATCTTAAAGAACTTCTCTAAAGAACCTTTAAAACCAAAGAGGTGAGGGTGGAGAGGGACGTGTAGCACATTCCGTTGTGTGGTTGCCCCTCACACCACAGGGAAGCCTGGCGGTGCCTCAGCACAAGGTCAGGACAGCACATGCTCCAGAATGCCCTGTCTAACCAGCTGCTCACACTTCCACCGGGGTAAAAAGTGCTGAGGGGAAGGGGGGGAGGAAGAGAAAAAATTGGATAAGAATTGAAAATTACATTTTGCATCATTAAAAAGCAACAATTGATTGCCTATTTTTCAAGCAGCTGAGTAGCTAAACGTTAAGTACATTTGTTATTTTAGTCAATTGAAATTGAAGCCACTTAAAACTCTACTGAATTCTGATTTTTATAAATAAATTTATAGTTTGTTTCAGTTAAACTTAACTGAAGATTTCTGCATTCCAGCAGGAATTTTGCCGTCTGCATTTTGGGATTTATGCACAGAAAACCCCAGGGTGGGATTCTGCACCAGTGGACCACAAGGGGACAACAGCTTGTTGGGAAGACCACTGAAAGGAGCTTCTTCTCAATTAAGCTTCTCTGGTATTGAGCCTGAACATTTATTCTCATCATAACTACAGTAGCCTCTATCCTCCTGTATTTTTCAAGGATTATGTAATCTGCAGGGTGGGTGCTGTTCACACACTGCGTGTAAAGACACTGGTACCCAGCTAAGGCTCATACTCCGTGTCCTTCCAAGAGAAAACCACTCTTGTTCTGAGGCCGAAAAGATTCTCCCTGTCTGATTCCCTCAAAACATAGGGGCTTAAAATGGGAGCGTTTACTGAAGTCTGGGGTGGGAAAGTGCAGGCAGCAAGGCAGAAAACGTTCCAATCTCACAGATGACCAAAGAAGTCTCAAAGAAAAGATAGACAGACATTCTTGGGTAAAAACCAAAAACCCTACATTAGGAAGTTCATAGCAAATAATCTTCGAAAATAACTGCAGCATGAGGGATTATCACAATAGTTCAGGGAAGCGTGCTGTGGTTCCATGGGCCTATGGGCCTTCCTCACCAGCTCACAGGCCTATTGTGGGACCTGAGACAGGGATTTACCTCCTGACCAGTCAAGAAGACATCCTGCTGTCTAATTTGTTAAATGGATTTTTAAAATGCCTTAAGAATGTGAAACGTAAAAAAAGGGAAAATATATTTAGTTGTTTAAGTTATTCCAATTCCTACTACAAAGTGTGGGGGGGTGGTTTCTGATTTCTGGACACATAAACATGCTTGCTATATGGACAAGTATAAAGAAATCTATGGCAAAAAAAGTTTTCCTATTAATATTTTATATTATGTGGATGATCTACACCAAATTCTATAGAAAACTGGTTTTAGATGTGGTCAGATATTTTAGAAGTAGATAAATAGATAGTAAGTAAAAGACATATAAAATTGTCCTCTATTTTTATAATTGAGGGTGGGCAATACTGAGACAAGTTAAAACATGTCAAGGGGAAGGCTTCTGCACGGTCTACAGAGAGTGACAACTGTCTAGCACTGGAGCAGGAAGGGGTGGGGCAGGCTCAGCTGGTTTCCACCTGACCCAGCCCCACCTGGGCACTCTGGTGGAGAGATCAGCCAAAGAGCTTGAGAGAGAAATTCAAACACAGGACAACAGAGATGAAGTTTTCTCCTATCTTGCTTTATGAGGATAGCTTTGTTCTTGTGAACCACAACTTCCTGCTGGGTCTTCCAGAAATACAGATTCTGATGAGAGCACTTCTTCAACATCTGCTTTCTATTCATTCTATCTACTTCCCAGAGGATACTTGGGAGGGAAATTTTTGCTCTAACAATCCCTTGAAGAATCTCTTTAGGGGTGCCTGGGTGGCTCAGTGGGTTAAGCTTCTGCCTTCGTCTTAGGTCATGATCTCAGCATCCTGGGATCAAGCCCCGCATCAAGCTCTCTGCTTGGTGGAGAGCCTTCTTCCCCCTCTCTCTCTGCCTGCCTCTCTGCCTACTTGTGATCTCTCTCTCTGTCAAATAAATAAATAAAATCTTAATAAAATAAAATATAATAAAATAAAAAGAAATTTTTGATCGATATCACTATTTCTTTGCCAAAGAACTAGAATTTGAAAGGTGACCTACGAGCTGAAAATGAGCACTTAGCACTTTTTTTTTTCCCCAAAGATTTTATTTATTTGACAGGCAGAGATCACAAGTAGGCAGAGAGGCAGGCAGAGAGCAAGGAGGAAGCAGGCTCCCCGCTGAGCAGGGAGCCCAATGCGGGGCTTGATCTCAGGACCCCGGAATCGTGACCTGAGCCGAAGGCAGAGGCTTTAACCCACTGAGCCACCCAGGTGCCCCGAGCACTTAGCACCTTTTTAATAAATTCAAAGAAAGCTGTTAAATCCAACAATTTCATAAGCCTTTAATAAGAATAAGCCCACTTACCTAGAAAAAGGCCCATTGTGATAATTTCTCAGTAACATGCTTAGTGTTAAATATAAGCAATAACCTAGTAAATTAAACTTTTCTTGATATATGCAAGTCTTTATATTTAGAAAACAGACAAAACAGTGTGTCTTATACTAAGCATAATGCTTATGATACACATGCTCATCACAAGGCAACATTTACTTTGCTACTGATTCTAACATTTGCATCGTTCAACACTCATAGGATTTGAAGTATCTCAACACGAGAAATACCTGGCTATTTTTTTTTAACAGGACTGAAGTACCATCATCAACTTCAAATTCTCCATAGTCTTTTAGACACCGCACCTGGAAAGAAAAAAAAAAAAAACAAACAAAAAAACAACCTTTTGTTTTATCTAAATTATTTTTAATATATAGTGACCATAAAGTAAATAGGGGTTATAAAAATACCCACCCAGTACAAATACTAGGCATTCTGTCTCTCTGTTTCTTCTCTGTGTACCTGGGCCTAGGACTCCTTACTGACAAGCCAATTGTCCTGCTGGGATGGGGAGAATGGCAGGATCTCCACATGTATGTGTATGTCCATGCCGACAGCAAAGAAACCTAGGGAGCTGGTGAGGGAAGACAACTTCACATATTGTGTTCCCTCTGCAAATCCTGAAAAATCAAAATACCTATCTACAAAGAAAAGAGAATGTTTTATTGACTCCAACTTGCCTCTTAACAGATTCTTCCATGAAATATCAGTATCTGAGAAAACAACATAGGTAAGTCTCTACAATTTCTGTTTTAAAGGGATTCTTCTAATCTTCTTCAATATTCAGATTGTTTCCCAGAAATATGTAGAAGTACAGCATGAAAGAAGAGATGCAGACTCACATCAGAAGAATCAAGAGAGGTTCTTTGTTAGGAGGTAGGAGGGGTGAGGCAGCCTTTTGATAACCACTTCTGTAACTGCCAAGATTACCAAGAGACTGCAGCTCTCAGTTTTCCTCTCCCATGAGAACCCAGGATAGGAGTTGGTGCTCCTGAGGTCTCGCATTGGTATGAGTGAAGCCAACCCCACCAGCAAGTTCCAGTCTTCTACTTTTCCTAGATAATTTCATGCCCTATGATCCCTCTGAAATCTTAACATGACTTCCAAAGCTATTTTACTTAGTTCAAAAAATACCATTTAAGAAGAATCTCCTCCCCCACCCCAACACCATGTTTTTGCTTCTTTAAATAGACTTATGTTATGGAAAATCTCAAATATTCAGAAGTAAAAAGACTAATATAATGAAACTCCATCAACTGGCTTCAACAATTATCAACATGCGGCCAATCTTGCTTCCTCACCTACTTCTGGATTATTTTGAACCAAATCCTACATACCATTTCATCCGTAAATATTTAAGTATCTATTTCTAAAAAAATGAGATTAATTTAATTTTTTAGAGGTTTATCGATTTTATTCTTATTCACAAAGAATCAGCTTTTGGTTTCAATTAATTTCTTTTTCTTTTCTTAAGTTTTTATTTAATTTCAGTTGATGTTATATTAGTTTTAGGTGTAAGATTTTTTTTCAAGAAACATAATCTCAATACTGTTATCACATCTTATTAATCATTTTTACTATCATGAAATTCCCGGCTAGTATCCACATTCCCCCATCTGTTTCATCACTGTTTTCTTTAAGGCTGCCATGTTATATCAGAATCCAACGAGAGCTACACATGACACATTTCTGACATGTCTCCACATCTTTTAATCTATACAGTTTTTTCCCTTTTCCCCCTTCCTCCTGGCAATCTACTGATAAAGAAAGTGGGTACTTTGGTAGTTTCCCACAGACTAGATTTTGTTGTGGGTCCCTATGGGGTCACTTAACATGTTCCTCAGTCCCTGAATTTCCTATAAACTGAAGTTTTATCTAGAGGCTTGATCAGATCAGGTTTGATTTTTTGGCAAATGGTGTTACACACTTCCTCTTGCAAGACCTCATGAAGCATAAAATGTCTGGTTGTTCCTTTCTGGATGTTACGACTGATCAGTGGGTCTAGGTGTTACCTGTACCCATCCATAAACCTCATCATCATCTCCATTAACTTTTCACCTACTGGTTTTGGAAGCTATTTGCCTTTAAAGTAATTTAAAATAATTCCTGTTCGACTAATCTACCAACTTAAAACATAGGTTCATATGTTTCATTCTGCTTTCAAAATCTATGGGTTGGTCTTCCACTTTAATTTTTTTAATAATATATAAAGTATGTATATGGTTCCAAAGTTAACACTGTTAAAATACGTACATTCAGAAAATTTTAGCTATTCTATCCTATTCCCACCATCCCCCTAGAGGTAACATTTTTGGTTTGGATATATGTTTCTTTTTTAATGTTAAGTTAATATATATTCATATACTCCCTCTTCTTAGACAAAAGTCAGCATAATCTATGCATTGAAGAAAAATCTATTTTATCTTAGTGTTTTTTTTTTTTTTAAAGATTTTACTTTTAACTAATCTCTACACCCATCATAGGGCTCAAATTCAAGATGAAGAGCATCATGCTCTACCGACTGAGCCAGCCAGGCACACCAAGAAAAATCCATCTTAAAAGGTATAATTACCTCGATATATAGGCTTTTCGGAGGTTTCATATCCTGTGTGATGTCCAAACCTTCATCTCCTCCCAGAGACCTCATATAGGTAGCAAGGGATTTTTTATAACGATTGAACCACTCCATCTGTAAATATAGTCATTTGACAAAGTTAAAAGAAAAAAAATTTGCAGAAATTGTATTTTCATCCTTTCATAAATAGCACATTTTCCCACATAGATCACTACTGACCATTCATTCATTTAAACTGCAAGTATTACTAATTGCCTGCTATGAACCAAGTACCGGTCTGGGGATTTAGAATGGATCATTTAACAAAGTGAAAATCTATGCTCGCAGAAGTTACATTCTAGCATACTTAACCACAGACCTAAGAGACATTTGACCAGATACAGAATCATGGGAAAAACTCCATTTCAGAATTATGATCTCTCTAAACCCTGCATTGATAGTTTTTCTGGAAACCATTAAAACCCTGCTGAGAAAAACACCCAAGTGTCCATCAACTGATGAGTGAATAAGATACGTATATCCATACAATAGAATATTATTCAGCCATACCTCAGAATGAAGTTCTGGTACATGTTAGCACATGGATGAACCTTAAAAACATGCTAAGTGAAAGGCACAAAAGGCTACATACTTACTGCATGATTCCACTTAAATGAAAAATCCATAACACACAAACCTATACAAAAAGCACATTTGTAACCTCCAGGAGCTGGGAAGACAGGAGACAATGTAGAGTAACTGATAATGGATACAGAGTTTCTTTTGGGGGTGATGAAAATGTTCTGGAGTAAGATGGTGATAACAGATACTCTGAATATACAAAAAACCCCGAGTTGTATATTTTAAAAGGGTAAACTTTATGTTATATAAGTTACGTCTCAGTAAATCTGTTATTTTTTTCATTGTTGAGGGATATTAAAGACCTAAATATATGCAGGGATTACCACATACATGATTCAGTATTATACCAACTCACCTATAGATTCAATTCAATTTCAACCAAAATCTCAAAAAAAAAAGAAATAGGGGCGCCTGGGTGGCTCAGTGGGTTAAAGCCTCTGCCTTCGGCTCGGGTCATGATCCCAGAGTTCTGGGATCGAGCCCCACATCAGGCTCTCTGCTCCTCAGGGAGCCTGCTTCCTCCTCTCTCTCTCTCTGCCTGCCTCTCTGCTTACTTGTGATCTCTGTCTGTCAAATGAATAAATAAAATCTTTAAAAAAAAAAAAAGAAAGAGAAGAAAAAAAGAAACAGAACCTGACAAATTGAGTCTAAAATTTACATGGAAATGCAAAGGGCCAAAAATAGTTGACACACCTGAAAAAGAACAAGGTGGTAATACTTACTCAAGACTTACAATAAAGTTATAATAATTACAACAGTGTAGAATTGGTATGAGGACAAATAGATTAAGAGAACAGAAGAGAAAGTCCCCTATCCCAAATCCTCAGATATACTGACACACAATTTATGACAAAAGTGGCACCACATGTAGAGCAATGGTGAAAAGAACTTTTCAGTTAAGTGGTATTGGATTATCTCACTATCCGTATTCAAAATTCAACCTTATACACAGAAATCAATGCCAGTACTGTAGATCTCCTTGTGAAAGGTAAAACAATACAGCTCCTAAAAGACTCCATAGAAAAACGTCTTCATAATCCTTATAAGAAAGTGTGTGTGTGTGTGTGTGTGTGTGTGTGTGTGTGTGTGTGCCTGCCTGAGCCCTCAGGTTTAATAATGCAACTGCATGACTCACAGAACTGTGGAAAGCGCTACACTTACAATCACAATTTTACCGTAGTGAAAGGGATAAGAAACACTAGCAGCCGAAGGAAGAGACACATGGTGAGGTCTGGCAAGGTATTACAGGGGCAAAGGGTAGGTCACCCCAATATGGGCCAATTTGGCAAGAAGAGTGTTTTGAGTTAAAAAGCAATTTAAAACCAGCACATTCAGGAAAAGCTCTTTGGGGAGCCTGGGTTGCTTAGTCATTAAGCATCTGCCTTTGGTTCGGGTCGTGATCCTGGGGTCCTGGGATAGAGGCCTGCATCAGGCTCCCTGCTCAGCGGGAAGCGTTCTTCTCTCCCCTACTCCCCCTGCTTGTGTTCCCTCTCTTGTTGTCTCTCTCTCTGTCAAATAATAAATAAAAACCTTTAAAAAGAAAAAGGAAAAGCTCTTTGCCTCTCTTACCACTGCCTTAAAAAATTTAGATTAAGTATCTACTCCAGGAAGAGAGTTCCCACCATAGACAACCACATTATTCTCTGAACAAGGTATAGTAGACAGGGAGGGACTTAGCAAAGCCTGTTTGATAACAAAGCCTCTCTTTGTCTCATTGTTTCTGTGGGTGCCCCCCCACCCCCCTACCTCTTCTACCCCCACAAACATCTGTTTACCAAACATTTGCTCTTTTCCATTCTTCTGGAGGATTACATTCTTTCCCTTTCAAGTCCTAAACTCCTAACCCTTGAGGCTCCTGGCTGGTTCCACTGGTAGAACATATGACTCTTGATCCTCTTGATCTGAGAGTCTTGAGTTCAAGCCCCATGTTGGGCACAGAGCTTACTTAACAACAACAGAAAAGACATATATTTTGCCTGCTTTTGGAATTTCCATGTCTGTATGGATTCCCTGTATGTATGAAATTTGATTTTTTTCCTGTTTATCTGTCTCATGTTGGGACACCTGGGTCAGTCAGTTAAGTGCCCCACTCTTGACTTTGGCTCAGGTCATGATCTCAGGGTTGTGGGATCGAACCCCATATTGGGCCCTGTGCTCAGCACAAAGTCTGCTTGAGATTGTCTCCCTCTCCCGCTGCCTCTCCTCTGGCTTGTGCATGCCCTCTCTCTCTGATGAATAATAAACAAAATCTCAAAAAAAAAAAAATCTAGCTCATGTCAATTCGATTCTTATTCTGGTTAAAAGGACCTTAAGGGGACAGGACATTCTTGCTCCCTGACAGTAAACAAACATGAAGCTTCTAGTGTCCTTTCCCTATGGACTCATAACACACTGCCCTTCTGGCACAATATGTAAAAATACACACAAAGTACTCTCAGTTGGGGAGGCTCACACAAGCTTTGGTGTCCAGAATTTTTACTGGGGTTTTATCACACAGGCACCATTGTTTAAAACACCATCCATGTGACTGAGTTCCATCTCTATCTCCACTCTCCTCTCTGGAAGTTTGACTGGAATCAAAGCTCTAACCTAAGCTATTCAATTCAAAGCTCTAAACCTAAGGAGATAGCAGGACCCCTCAAATTTGTAGCCAGTTAGTCAGAAAGGAGGGAAGCCCTGGGAACCCCCAAACCTGTGGCTGGTGAAATTTGGTCTAACTCTAATAGTGTCAGAAGTCACTTCAAGCCTATAATAGGTAAGTACTACCACCCTCATTGTGTAAATGAGGACATTTAGACATAGAGAGAACTCAAGTCACTTACTGAAGATTAGACAGTGGCAGAAACAACATTCTGAACCCAAGTTTACTTGACTCTAATCCTGTGTCCTTAAATATTGGGCTAGCTCTGGGCCTTAGCGATGGGACAAATGAAGAGTTTTGTTACAGGTATTCATGTTGAATAAGAGTACACACACACTCTCTCTCTTTATGGAAAATCCCTAAATAATGATGCCAGTTCTTTAATCCTATAAATGGATCACTAATAAATAACATAATGGAACCCTTAATCTTGTTAATCAGAGAGGTTTCCAAATAGCATTTAGAATTACTCCTATCATTCTCATCATAGTATATACTAAGTAAATACAGACCAAAACCTGCTGAAAAACAGATTTTAAAGAGAAATACCATTACAGAACAATACTATGCTATACTCTACTATACAAATACTATTACAGAACAATGCCACAACCAGCGTTTTCCAGATTCAGAAACATGAACAACAGTACTAGCTTACTTCTTCAGCAGACATGTGAAATCGTAAGGCATTGGGCAGGACGCTGCCGTACTCCCACCTGAGTGCTCTGATCCGAAGCAATCGGTCATACCTAGGACAGAAAGAAGGTATGAGATCGCATGACTATAAGAAGATACCTTGGGGATGACAGGGAGACATAAATATGGGCTGGATGGGTGCAGTGAAGAGTTCTTTGTTTCTCTAGGTTTGAGAATGGTGCCATGGTCATGGGAGAAGAGGCCCCAAAGGTCCTTATTTCTTAGCGTATTCAGTGGTAAAAGCCCATCAGTTTCTAGAATAGTTTAATACAGGCAAATAAAACAAGATGAAGCAAATATGGGATAATAATGTTAAAAACTGTTAAACCTATATGATGTCTTCATGGGGGGTTCATAGTATTATTCTCCCTAGTTTTATGAATACTGCAATTTTTTACAATGAAAAAATTTAATGGAATAAAGTATTTAGAATGCTTATACAGGAAAAACAAATCTTTTTTTTTTTTTTAATTATTTATTTATTTATTTATTTGTTAGAGAGAGAGAGCGAGCGAGCACAGGCAGACAGAGTGGTAGGCAGAGGCAGAGGGAGAAGCAGGCTCCCCGCCGAGCAAGGAGCCCGATGTGGGACTCGATCCCAGGACGCTGGGATCATGACCTGAGCTGAAGGCAGCCGCTTAACCAACTGAGCCACCCAGGCGTCCCAGGAAAAACAAATCTAAGAACGTCTGTTATCCATTTGAAATGGCTAATTAGGAAACCACATGGAAAGCCCTCCATTATTCCCTGTACCACAAGCAAAAACTGAGAAACTTACAGGTATGCTACAGCACAGCGTCGATTTCTTAACAAAGAACAGTGTCGAAACTTGATGGTTGGTATCAAGTCACTTCGTCCACCTGACTTTACTTCGTTCCTGGTAAGAACATTTAAAAAAGAAAAGAACAAATATAGATATTTCAGCATAAGGAAAATTTTCAAAGCCAACTAACAACTGACCTCCATGATTGTTTTTATCTATTTATAATTAGCGATTAATCTAAATAAATGGTACCTTCCTCCACATAAGAGCTTTTATTGGTATGCTAAAAGATAAAAAAGCCCAAAACCAAAAGTAAACTAATTTACCTAAAATCATGCTATCAGCATTTCATTTAACCATTTGGTATTTTGCATTTTTGCACACTGATTAATCTTCATTATTTTCAAAAGACACACATTGTGTTTACTCACTTTTTAGAATTCTTTTACCATGCTGGAGTAAGAGATAAACCTAACATCATGGTTAACAAGATTATGATCTTATATCATGTTTTTATTTTAAATACGACTACTCTTTTAATGGTTTTTCCAAATCTTTGCAATAAAGTGAGTTAAAATGGTAGTAAAAAAAAAAAAAACTTATCCCACAAATATTTATTGATCTTCAACATGTATGTGTCCTATATTGCAGTGTTGTTCACACAGAGAGGGAAAAATTTTGGTTTTACCCTACAAAATGTACATCTCCTTAGATATTAGATAAATATCATATTTAAAAACCAGATGTATGGGGCGCCTGGGTGGCTCAGTGGGTTAAAGCCTCTGCCTTCGGCTCAGGTCATGATCCCAGGGTCCTGGGATCGAGCCCTGCATTGGGCTCTCTGCTCAGCGGGGAGACTGCTTTCCCCATTCTCTCTGCCTACTTGTGATCTCTCTCTCTGTCAAATAAATAAAATCTTTAAAAACAAACAAACAAACAAAAAAACCCCACAAACCAGATGTATAATTAATTAATGGGCACAGAGTTTCAGTATTCCAGGATAAAGGATTATGATGATGGATGGTGGTGACAGCTGTGTAACATTATGCACATATTTACTACTACTGCACTGTACACTTAAAATGGTTGAGATGGCAAATTTTATGTTATTTATATTTTACCATAATAAAAATGATGGAAAAAAACAAATCAAAGACAATGTACAGAATGTACAGAATGAGTAAGAATCTACTTTGGAGTTTTAAAAGGAACTGGATAGGAATGCCTGGGTGGCTCAGTGGGTTAAAGCCTCTGCCTTTGGCTCGGGTCATGATCTCAGGGTCCTGGGATCGAGCCCCATATCGGGCTCTCTGCTCAGCAGGGAGCTTGCTTCCTCCTCTCTCTGCCTGCCTCTCTGCCTACTTGTGATCTCTGTCTGTGAAATAAATAAATAAAATCTTAAAATAAATAAGTGAATAAATAAATAAATAAAAATAAAAGGAACTGGATAGATACAAAAAGGGATTCCTTCCTGCAGTGCCTGTTCCAGGCCCTGAAAATAGAGGGAAATATCTATGTCCCCGTCCTATCATGTCTTCTACATCTGCTCTGTACATTTCTGTCACTCTCTGAAATTCAGATTCGTTCTCCACATTGTTTACAGTGTGCTCTGGAGTATAAAGAAACAGTACAAATATAATATACCCAAGCTAACACCAGAGATTTCATTAAGTACATAAGGACTTTCTAAAAAAATTTACTTTTACAAGAGTAATTAAAAAGGAATAGTCTTCTGACAAAAAATTTTAACAGAAACTAATAATAGTGACTGTCCCCTACACCCCACCAAGAAAGAAACTAGGAGGGTGGGGCACATAATTTTGGATCACAAATTTGCAAACGGTACAAATACAGCAAATACAGGAAAATCATTCCCTTACTGGACTAAGGCCTGTCAGGCCACCTCCTAAATATGTCTTTAACCTGTTCACTTTCCACTTAGTCCAGATCACCTCTGCTGTCACCTGGATGGCCAGCATGCCTCCCTTTTCTCTTGGTCCCCTTGTCTATTGTCCACAGAGTAGCTATGGTGATCTTTTAAAACATAACCATGCCACCATCAGTCCCACATGCTTTAAATTCTCGTCTTGTGTTACCCTTTGCCTGCTTGCTAAACTTCAGCCACACTGACCTTCTTTAACTATCACTGTCCTGAGCACCCCACCCTTCTTCACAACTCAGGGCCTTTGCATATACTGCCCCCTCCACCTAGGACACTCTCTGCCCACAGTCACTGTCTCACTGAAACTGGCTTCTCCTTTAGATCTCAGCTGAAAGGTTTCTTCCTTGGAGAGAACTTCCCTGATTCCTCAATCTAAGTCTGCCTTTAATTGATTATTCTCTCTCCCAGAACTGTTGTTTTCCTTCATGGCACGTA
Source organism: Martes martes (assembly GCF_963455335.1). Classification (NCBI taxonomy): domain Eukaryota; kingdom Metazoa; phylum Chordata; class Mammalia; order Carnivora; family Mustelidae; genus Martes; species Martes martes. Next base: position 50,525,600 of record NC_137896.1, on the reverse strand, counting down.
TCCCAATTCGGCATATCTATATTTATTATCTATCTTCTGCATTATTAGACTGTGAGGGCTATGGGCACAGACATCTTTACTGTGTTGTTTACAGCTGAAATACCAGAGCCACTTATCAGCACATAATCATTTACTACATATTTGTTGCATGAATTAATGAATGAACAAAGTGCTTGGGAACTTGAGTTCAGGACTTTATATCTGCCTTACACTTATTGTAAACCTGCTATGGTTCTTTCCTTCATTCCACCTGTGAAGATTTTTCTGTATCTCTCCTTAAACAACACAGTTGGAAAATGCTCCCATTGTTCATGTGCTCCACAGATCTTACCAGCATGTTACTGATTTCTATGCCCAAGTAACAGATCAAAACCCTGTACCTAATAAGGCCAAAAATGAAATGTCAGGTCACAGACGGACATCTCTCTAGGTTGAGATCTGGATAAATCACCTCTGATCCCAGAGCTGGTACTCCTTGTATCTTGTTCTTCACCAAATCACAAGAACCTATGAAGTTTGTCACACAGCCCAAATGCTCCACTGTGCCACCACCATGCTCAGCTCTAAATGTTCTCTAAACCCAGAGCCCTTTTACACACCAGGCTGTAGCCTTCTATAGCACTGGTTCTAGGCAAACTTTGCTAAAGCTGCTGGAAATCACTGCAGCTCCTATTAAAGTTTACAAATTGTCTGTCATCCATTTAAGGCACCAAGGCAGCTATTAGTGAAAATGGGCAGTGGAAACTATAGATTTCACTTTGTTAGAATTTTTATTTGCTGCTGTCTCATCTCTTTTAGATTCACTCTAATACCCTGAGTGTCATATGATTCAAATAAATATTTACTGAGCATCTGCTATGTACCATGCACTGTTTGAATCCCCATAAATTTAGGGTGATCAACACAAATCCCCTCAGTCCTGTATAGCTACAGTATGATCAGGCTCACAGAGAATTAAAAAAAAAAATCATATCTAAAAACTGATGGAACATTATCTTATTTCAGCATCATATTTTTTAAGTTGTTTTAAAATATCAATCTCATCAGGGGTGCATGGGTGGCTCAGTTGGTTGGGTGTCTGCCTTTGGCTCGGGTCATAATCTTGAGGTCCTAGGACTGAGCCCCATATCAGGCTGCTGCAGCTCAGTGAGAAGCCTGCTTCTCCCTCTCCCTCTCCTCCTTCCCTCTGCTTGTGCTCTCAAATAAATAAAAACTCTTAAAAAAAGACATCTATCCGTCAGAACTTACACATCAGACTGGTTTTGTTCATATAAAGCTTTCATCTCCTCCAGAACTTGCCTGAGTCCATCCTCCTAGAATATATAAAATGATATTGATACACATCTATTAATTCGTCCACCAAGTCTATAGCAATGTTTGATCTACTCTGTTTATCTTTGATTTTGATATCTTATCAAAAAGCAATACCTATGGGAATGGATATAACAAGTGTTGGTGAGGATAAGGAGAAATTGGAACACTCATACATTGTAGACAGGAATATAAAATGATGCAGCCCTATGAAAAATGTTCTGATGGTTCCTCGAAAAGTTTAACATAGAATTAACATATTATCTAGCAATTCCACTCTTAGGTATATACTCAAGAAATTTGAAAACATGTTCATTCAAAAACTTTGCACATAAATGTTCAGAGCAGCATTATTTATGGCAGCCCCAAAGTAAAAACACCCAAATATCTATCAACTGATGAACTAATAAATCAAATATGGTATATCTATTCAATGGAATATTATTTAGACATAAGAAGGAATGTAGTACTGCATGCATCAACATGCACTGAACTTTGGAAACATTATCCTAAGTGAAATAAGCCAGACATAAAATGTTAAATATTGTGTGATTCCACTTACCTGAAATATCTAAAATAATAGGCAAATTCCTAGGGATTAGATTAGAGGTTACTAGGGGCTGAGGGAAGAGGGAAATGGGGAGCTATTGCTTAATGGTTACAGAGTTTCTGTCTCAGTTGATGAAAAAGTTTTGGACAGAGGAGTGATGGTTGTACAATGATGTGAATGTAATTGATGGCACTGAGGTACACTTAAAATTGGTGAAAATGGCAGATTTTATGTTGTATATATATTCTACCATAATAAAAAATAGAGAAAAAAAGCAATAAAAAGGAATGAATTACCGACAACTTATGCAATCAACATAACTGATTAAGGAAACTCTCAAATACACTGCAGTAAGCAAAAGTAGTCAGATACCAAGGAGTACATACTGTATGATCCCTGCTGGCCCTTTACAGAAAAAGTATGCAACTCCTAGCACACTGAATCCAGACACCTCTCCACCAAAAAAGACAATTATTATCTGTAGCCATGGAAAGTCTATCAGTGGTTGCCCACAGCTGCAGGTAGTAGGTAGCTACAAAAGGGGAAAAGGGAACCCTTGGGGTGACAGAAATCTTGACTGTGGCACTGGTTATAAGGATGCATACATTTGTAAAAAGTGCTAAGACATGACAAAAATAAGTAAGTAAATAAATAATGAAAACAGATCTTAAAAAATTACTACAAGGGTAGTAATAATGCCTTCTGCCCAGGTCATGATCCCAGGGTCCTGGGACTGAGTCCCGCATAGGGCTCTTTGCTCAGTGGGGAGTCTGCTTCTCTCTCTCCTTCTGCCCCTCCCCCTGCTTGTGTACTCTCTTTCTCAAATAAATAATAAAATCTTTTTTTTTTAAGATTTTATTTATTTATTTGACAGAGAGAGAGATCACAAGTAGACAAGAGAGGCAGGTAGAGAGGGGGAAGCAGGCTCTCTGCTGAGCAGAGAGCCTGACGTGGGGCTCAACCTCAGGACCCTGAGATCATGACCTGAGCTGAAGGCAGAGGCTTAACCCACTGAGCCACCTAGGGACCCCTAAATAATAACATCTTAAAAAAAAAAGATTACCAGAAAAAATGAACACTTTTGGTATGCAACAAGAGAAGGACCAAAGGAGTTTCTTTACTATCCACCTTGGGGCAAACTTCTAAAAAATTTTCCTTTGGAAGAATAAAATTATTAAAATTCTAAAATTCACAAATATTACATAGCAGGTCTATCAGCAATCCAAAGATAAGTGACCCAACTACTTTTAAGACCAAAATGTATGCAGTAGCAAAAACTTTTTGGGACTATTGATATAACTACAAAATCAAGAACTTAATCCTCTTCAAACATAAGAAAATATATAATTCCCAATTAAAAAAAAACATAAGCATGATTTCTATCTTCCCTTTCCTCAAGTAGTTAAAAAGAGGTCATGGAAAAGTCTGATCTATTAGAATTCAGTTCAATATTACTTTTGTCAGCAAATAATATTTTAAGAAATAGCTGAAACTCCTATATGAGTAATAGATCTACAGGCATACAAAAGATACGTGTGAGGGGCGCCTGGGCTTGGGATATGGTCTCAGGGTCCTGGGATCGAGCCCCGTATTGGGCTCTCTGCTAGGCGGGGAGCCTGCTTCCCCCCCACTCCATCTGCCTGCCTCTCTGCCTACTTGTGATCTCTGTCAAATAAATAAAATCTTAAAAAAAAAAAAGATGTGTGAAATTTTATAAAAATACACACATGTGGGGCACCTGGGTGGTTCAGTCAGTTAAGCATCTGCCTTCAGCTCAGGTCATGACCCTGGAGTCCTGGGACTGAGTCCCACATTTGGATCCCCACTCAGCAGGGAGTCTGCTTCTCCCTTACCCTCTGCCCCTCCTCCCTGCTTGTATTTTCTCTCTCTCAAAATAAAATCTTAAAAAAAAAAAAAATACATACATGCTGGGACCCCTAGGTGGCTCAGTTGGTTAAATGTCTGCCTTTGGCTCAGGTCATGATTCCAGGATCCTGGGATCGAGTCCTAGGTGGGGCTCCCTGTTCAATGGGGAATGTTTCTCTCTCTCCCTTTCCCTCTGCCCCTACCCTCTGCTTGTGTTCTCTCTCAAATAAATGAATAAAATCTTAAATAAATAAAAATACATACATGCTTTCAGATTTAGATTTATCTATAGTAAAAATTCCCACCTCAGGCTGGGAGCCCAAGATAATTTTCCTAAAAACTCACTTAAACTATTACCAGTTCTGCATATAGAAAGTGGACAATTATTTCAATTTGCTGAATACGGCATCTAACCTTGAGAGATCCTGGAATGAATAAGGCAGAGTCCTGCTCTAGACCTACTGACTATCATTTTCCTGGGAGGAATGATTCTTGGAAGTTCCTGTGGGCCACGGGCCTATCAGCCCTCAGACCAATCAGATGGATTGGCCTGTCCCTGCGTGGCTATGGCAAAGAGTGGCCAACCTCCTCAGGCTGAGTCTTCCAGGCTGCTGAGTAACTTGGCTAGCAGGTGGGTTTGTCAGCAGAAGGTGCACGTGCAGCAAAAGCTGCAAAAGGTGCCCTGCCAAACTAAGACCTAGAAAAAGGAGTGATTTTATAAGTTTTAAGTTCCTTCCCTGGACGCCCCCCCCCAAAAGTGGTAACTTAAAGTTTGAGTGAAACAGGTTGCTGGATGGACTCAAGGTCTGCAGAGCCAGTCGCAAGGCTATTGTGGCCAGTTCCTGTTGGACAAGTGTCTCTTTGAGGTTGTCTCCTCATACGCCTAGTTATCTGAATGCAGCGTGGAGTCCTATTTTAGAGCCTGCACCCCTTGGCATTCCAGCATCTCTGCTGAACTTCCCATCATTGTCTCCTAACTTTTTAAATGAAGTAACTGTCCTTGAAGAACAACAATTATATATTTTCTTATGTTTGAAGAGGCTTAAGACAGGAATCTAGGAAACCCGTGTTCAAAGTGAGGCTCTACTCCAATATGCTGTAAGTTTGGACAAATCCCTGAACTTGATCTATATTTTTTTTTTAAGGATTTTTTTTTAAGGAGTGATCATAACCACCCATAACCATCTCCCTGCCACTGTTCTTTCTCATCTCCAATCTGTTGCACGTAGTGCTGCCATCATTACCCTCAATACATAAAAAACTGCCCTATCACTCCCTTGTTTAGAATCCTTTACCAGCTTCCAAATGCCTTATACGTTAATACCCAATTCTCCTAGGTCTAGAACCCACCTATGTAGCCTCTGCACACACATTAGTCCCTCCCTTCCTATGTGACCATTAGTCTCTGCAAGGCTGTAACCTTCAGCGGCAATGCCTATCTTCTTTCTTGGAGTAGGGACCTCATCCTTCCAGGTGTGGCCCAAATGCCCCCTCCTCTACCCCAGTTCATACCAACATTTCTCCTTATGCTCCTGTGTATGCCTCTCTTGTGTCCTCACACTGCATTCTAATACTCCTTTTTTTACCCCTCTCCCAGGAGAACATGCCCTGGCATCCACACAGCGGCTGCTCTATGCTAGGGAAAGTAGTCAAGTATAGAACTTACAGTGCAGGTCTGAAGCCAGATTGCCAGGATTTAAATCCTAGTTTCACTTCTTACTATAGCCAAGATACTTAATCTCCCTAAGCCTCTGTATACATGGCTACAAGAAATGGTTTTAATCTCAAAGTGTTCTTATGAGAACAACAGATAACACAGGCCATATGCTTAGCATTCTTTTGGAGTAGTAACAGAAAATTAAGAATAATGGTAATAAATAGTAGTGAATAAAGGACATGTGGGGCTAGGCAGGGAGAGAGAGGTAGGAGGCAAGGGGTCAGGCTCATAAAAATCCCCAAATTGCGGAGGTGTAAGGAAACCAGAGATAAGGGAACAAACCAGACCATCCTGTCCTAGGTGTCAGAGCTGGGGTCTTGTTGTAACACGGAAAATTAACAGCAGTTAATTTGCTCCTTGTGTGTCAGGCACTGTCCAGAGGACCTATACATATATATCCCACTCCGAGGGCACTCACTATAGCAAGAACTGAGTCCTATTATTATGCTCTTTCTCGTTTTTGCAGAAGCGGACAGCCACAGAAAGCCGGAGTACTGCTCCAACCTCACACAACGGAGCCCGAATCCCGGCTTGGCTCTACAGGCCTACCTTCTGCCTTAGCGTTCAACAAACGCTAGATGGTTAACGGGCAACCAAGAAACGCTTGGTCAAGTAAAGGAACCAGCAGTAACTTTGTATGTAGGTAACACTGAAGGCAATATACTCAAGAAATTCATCAAATCGCTGCGTAATATAAACACGGATGCTCTTTTTCCTGCTATGTTTCGTTTTCTGTGTTGCAAAATTTTTGTTCCCTACTTTGGAGCTAACACGGTGAGAAAGCCCACGCTCGGAGGAGACGCAGGTTAGACCCACAGGGTCGCCCACCCTCCGCCCGCCCGCCGCGCTCCCAGGCCCCGCGCCTTCAGCCAGACCAGCCCGGTTGACCCCGTCCTCCCTCACATTGAAGGCGGGCAGCTGCCCTTCTGGCGCGCGATGCAGCTCGCGGACCAGCTCCATGGCCTTTTCGCAGAACATATCGTCCGCGCCCGGGTCCCGAGGCCTCGTCAACCGCCGGCTCTCACGCCAAACGGTAGCCTGGTTCACGCACACCTTTCTGGGGATCGGATGGTTTCCAGTCCCACAGCGGCGGGTACTAGCCTCCGCCTCCGTTTCGCTCTTTGGCGCCAAACACGCCCAGCCAATAAAAACGCGCTCCTGGGCCTCCTGGCCTACGGCGGCGGCCAAGGGACAGTTGCCTCCGCTGCGCAGCCGCACTATAAGAAAGGTGAAAGCCGAGGAGGGGTTCGCGGGCGCATCCTTCCCTAGGGAATCCCGTGCAAACTGTGGGAGAGTCAGCGGGCATGCGTTCCAGCCTGTAAGCTGAGCAAAGGCTCTCTTTTGAAGCTCAGCTCGCGATATATACGTATCTCGCAACTTCTTTTTTTAAAATTTGGTCGATTCATTTTCATTTAGGTTCAACGGGGTTCTACTTTGAGATTGAGAAGGAATGCTCAGAAACTTGGTGTGCATTAATGCAATGACGCAGCATTTCGTTTTCGTTTTGCAGTGTGGGCTTTTGTTTGCTCAAAAGGGAAACCAACTTTTATTGGGTTTCTCCTTTCTGGTAGGGAGTGTGACATATGTATCATTTAATTATCATGATTAACCCTAAGGTAGCTTTTAAGACCCTTGGTACCGATTAGAAAGCAAAATAAATAACTTTTTTTTTTTTTAAAGTTGGCTCCATAGCCAACTTGGGGCTTGAATTCAGTACCCTGAGATCAAGAGTTACAGGTTGTAAGGACTGAATCAGCCAGGCGCCCCAACAACTGAATAGATAACCTACCAAGTTTACTCAGCTTCTAAAGTGACAGACTTTGTATTTAAGCTTTGAACCCCACAAAATCACCTTTGATTTTAAAGGAGTCATTTAAAAACATTTGGAAAATAGTTTTAATCAGGAAGCCTACAAAGGGGGAAAATACCCAGATTAACATCAATTCACACAGCCATAATCTTACCTACATGATTATGGAAATTTTCATAATCATATAGAATCAGAGATGAAAATTAATGCTATAGAGACAACTTGTTTTATTTGGCTACCTTTTAAAAAGCAAAACTTTTTTTAAAAGGCAATATTACTGGATTCATTCTAGCTAACCCTAGAAACTATGTTCCTCTTTTGCAAATAAAGATACAACAGATATGTAATCTGAAGAATGAGCATGGGAATGGCCTACAAAGCCTTTGAATCATTAAGCTAATTGACATTTCCTTTTCAGCTCTACAGTCAGGGATAATTTAGCTAAGTTTTGTTAAAAACACAGATCCATAGTGGTCGTGCTACCAGACTGTATTCCAACAATCGCCAGTATCCACAACCTTCCTTTGTCATAAACCTTTTTAATTTCAGATCCTTGGCCTGAGATTCATTTCCTCACCTGTACAATGGGGGCAACAGTACACACTTCTGAAGGATTGTGGTGATTCATTACTCCTTCAGCAAATATTTATGAAGTGCTTACTATATTCTGTGCATTGTTCTAGACACTGAAGATAAAGTAGTGAACAAAGTCCTTGTTCTCAGAGTCTATGTTCTAGTGTGGGATACAGATATATCAATGATAAATACATTAGTAAAAAATGCTCAGGAGAATAAGCCAAGGCAGGTAAACAGAGTGATGATGAGATGACCTGAAGGTTTTCTTAGTGTTCAGAGAAAGCACAGACCTGCAGTGGGGAGCGAATAACCCATGTGGAGATGGGGCCATAGAATGGGCAGAGAATTAGCAGCAGGAGGAATGCAAGTGCAAAGGCCCCAAGGAGGGGGATGGATGACTCACACACATGCCACCCACACCTCTCCTTGAGGCCCCAGCCTCAGCAAGGAGGCAGTGACACTGGAGCAGGGTAAGGGAGGGAGACCTTAGTGGCTGAGATCAGAGTGAGGGCTGGAGGCCCTTTCACAAGCTTTCTGTTTTATCTTCAGTGAGATGGGAAACCATACAGTTATTTTAAGCAAACAAATGGCAGGACTGGACCTACATCTTTAAAAAGAACTTTCTGACAGCTGAGTTAAGTAGACAAAAGTTGCAAAAGTGGAGGTAGGAGACCACTTACACTAGTAAAATAATCCAAGTGAGAGAGGATGGCAGCTTGGGCCAGAGTGTGGTTGGAGGAGGTAGTGAGAAATGGTTGCATGCTGGATTGATTTTGAAAGAAGTGGTAATACAGATAGACATAAGAAGGGAGGATTCAAGGATGATCCCAGGGTTCTGACCCAAGGAAATAGAAGTATAATGTTGCCATTCCTGAGGTGAGGAAGGTTACACGTGGAGTTTGGGATAGGAAAAGAGTTGGGAGCTCAGCTTTGAACATAGTAACTTTAGGTGCCTACAGGATATCAGAGTGGATGAGTAGACCATTAGATAGAGGAGCCTGGAGTTCAAGGAAGGGGTACAAGATACAAATGTGGGTGTCATCAGCGTAGGATGGTATTTAAAGACCATATGGAAAGTCAATGAGGAATATCAGGAAGCAAGAATTTCCTGTTCCCTTCTAGGACCTTATAGCTGTACTAAGAATCAGATTGATATGAAATAGATTAACAGGAGAAAACCAAATTTAGTTTCCTACATATAGGGAATCCACACTGACATGGAAATTCCAAAGATAGTCAGGCAAAATAAGGTATCTGTATATTATCCTGAACTAAGGAGAATCAGGTAGGGGTCTGGGACTTTGAAGGGAAAGAATGCAAGTCACAGGGCAATAAGAAGAGCAAAGGTTTGGTAATTAGATGCTTGCCTTGCCATATAGATGGGTCACTCAGATAAAATTTATTCCTGGTAATAAATTATTCTGGGAAAAACCCCCAATTTAGATTCTTCTATATAGTCAAGGGAGGGGCAAAAAGTTTCTTCCACGGGGAGGAAGTCTATAGGGTCTTAATTGCCTTTAGCTCAAAATAATCTTCAAACCAAAGTGGCCCACCTTGGAGCAGCCTGGCCCTTGGCCCCTACAGGACCAAGAGTTGAGGACTGTATGGGCAAGGCCTAATGCCAGCCAGACTCAATAACCCTCACATTTCTCTTCTCAACAGCCCTCCCTTGTTTTTTTTTTTTTTTCCTTTTTCCTATTAAAGAGGATTTTGTGAGTGATAGGGTCAAATTTTTTTTTTTTAATTCAGTTTCTGGATTCCTAATCCCAGTATGTGCTAGTATAACAGTTTAAAGAATTCACAATTTAAATTCTAAAAGAGTATTTGGTGATATCCACACAAATATGAATGCTGGTTGGGATATTTTTATAACACAATTAATGAAATTCTTTCACAATTTAAGTATCATTACAAAGCTAATAGAAGGAGCTACTAATTTCTCCTTTTTTTTTTTTTTTTTTTAATCTTTGACAGATAGAGATCACAAGGAGGCAGGGAGGCAGGCAGAGAGAGAGAGGAGGAAGCAGGCTCCCCGCTGAGCAGAGCCCAATGCGGGGGCTTGATCTCAGGACCCTGGGATCATGACCTGAGCTGAAGGCAAAGGCTTTAAGCCACTGAGCCAGCCACCCAGGTGCCCCAGAAGGAGCTACTAATTTCTAAAGGGATTTCTAATTGATGTTAAATTATCAGTTGCCAATAGTTTTCAACTAACAGAAATGTTGAAATTTTGAATGTTGAATGAAAGTTCACTTTGTGATAAGCAAATCTCTTGGTTGTAGATCCTTTGCAAGAAATATTAAAGAATGCCAAAGCTGTAAAACTAAATTTGTGAAACTACTCTTTTCTTTGTAAGATGAGTTGAATTAGTTCTTAACTTGGGTTTCACAAGTGTAAATTTATCTTTGAAACACATTTTTTTCCACTTTTTTTTTTTTTTTTTTTTTAAGATTCTTTAAGTAATCTCTACTCCCAACCTGGTCAAGAGTCTCCTGCTCCAGCTACTAATTGCTTTACAAAAATCTAAAATCAAATACAGACTTTAAGAAGTAAATTGTTTAATGAGTTCAGTTTTCATACGTTCAGCCCTAAACTTAAAAATTAAATTACCTATATGTTTGTGTTTAAAAAAAAAAAAGTACCTGAAAGTGTATTTTTTAAAAAGTAAAATCTTGTGGGAAAATAATTATAAATCATGAAAATGGTGACATGTTACCTTTTGCTTTTTGTTCTCATAAATCATTATAGAAACGTTTCAGAGGGATTCGTTCACGTTGGGTTTCCAGCATTAGGGAAAAAAATCAGTCTGGGGCGGGAGAGGAAGGAGCCAGCTCTCCTCTGCGGCTCTGGCTCGTTGGGTGCTTTCCGGCCGTTGTCCTCCCACATTTGGGCCACTGATCTGGGGTAGGACCGAGTGCGTTTGCTCACGGCGCTGAGCACGCTGGCAAAGGCGACCCTCCCCCCCCGCGGCGCCCTAGCCCAGACCCCTCGCCTGCACCACCCGTAGCTCGGCCCCCACCAGCCCGCGACGCCCCACAAGGCTTCGCACGCCCTTCTCCAAAATGGCCGCAGGTCGGCGCCGGGGACGCTGGGCGCGCTCCCGGCGGAACCCAGGAGGGGGCGGGGCCGGTGGGAGCGCGGCGCTAATTGGCCGACGCGGCCAGCCTGGTCCCAGGCGCCGGTCCGTAGAGCCGGGCGCCGCGGCCTGGGGCTGGGATGCGACGGGGTGCGGGCTCCCGGCGGCCGCGGCTCCCGTGAGTAGCGGTGACTGCAGCGCGGGCGGGCGAGGTCAGCGGACGCCGCCGGCGGCCGGCCGTGTTGGCCGCGGGATGAGGAAACGGACCGAGCCCGTCGCCTTGGAGCATGAGCGCTGCGCCGCCTCGGGCTCGTCTTCCTCCGGCTCGACCGCCGCGGCGCTGGACGCCGACTGCCGCCTGAAGCAGAACCTGCGCCTGGCGGGCAAGGGGCCGGCAGAGCCGCGCTGCGCCGCCGACGCGGGCATGAAGCGGGCTCTGGGCAGGTGAGGCGCGGCGCAGGGGCGAGGCCCCCTACCTGGCGCGCAAGCAGACCTGGATCCTCCCGCCCCTCCATAAGTTTCTTGCCTGCGGGAGCGCCCCATGTCTCCCTTCCATACTCCGGTGTCCTCTTCCAATTCTCCTCCATCCTTTCCCCTCGCCTGGCCCGCGGGTGCAGCCCGTGGGCATCCTTTCCCCAAGGTATCTGCCTGCGGGAGCACTCCGACGGTCCCCTCCCTCCCCGGGTGTCCTTTTCTGGCCCTCCGCGGAGCTCAGCCCCGTGCCCTTCCCCTTCCCAGGGGAGCCAGTGGGACCCTGTCCGCGACGGGCTGGACCAGTGTCTCCTCCAAGGGCTGGGAACAGCGGGCAGTCACGACCCCGCGTGGGAGAGTAGAGGAGGGCGTGGGGGGGGGCGTCCTCTGTGAGGCTCCCGGACGCCAGCACGTACGAGATGAGACGCAGAAGCTCAGGCTCCCAAGCCTGAGAGCGTTGGGTCTCTTCGCCTCAGATCTGCATAGAACTCAAAACCGAGCGCCCCTCGTGCTGGGCTGGCTTGTGCGGAAGCTTACCTTTTCTCGGTTTCTCACTCTGGTCATTTTTCTCGGGTAGCTCGTCGTCAGAAGAGGCGTTCTCTGCTCAGAACTGCTGGACGTTTGGGGGAAGGTTAAATGGTGCGCTGTGCCCAGGGGGACACCGCATCGCCAGCGATTGGAGGGAAACCTGTCGTTGGTTGTGCAGGTGCTTGAAATATGACTGCACTGAGTTGTCTCCTTAGGAATCTCCGTAGAGTCTGGAAGTTTTAGTTTTTTTGCGTTCTCCCTCTGAGTTGGAGATGAATGCATCCAGGTAAAGCTGATTTCAGAATTAAGATAGTGTATTTCACAGGGACAAATCTCTCCTTGTATGCTAGTTTCGTAATCTGGCTGGTCATAGAACGCATCATTCATGGCAAGTATGAAGTCTGGATGTTTCACGGTTTTGAACAAGTTACTATGTAATGTTCTCAGGTGTTGTTACAGAGTCATTTCTTTTGGGGTCAACTGGAATGGCCTTAATTGACACTGGCCACTTCAGTGTCAAATACTTATCAAAATAGTCTCTAAAAATATCAATTTCGGTCTGAGTCAGTCTCATAAAAATATCAATTTCATTGCCTAAAAGATCATGAAATTGAAAATATGAATACTTGGGTAAATAAAAATATAAATATTTCGATAAATATTTCTATTTATAGAATATTTATATTATAGAAGTATTTATCCAAATAGACATTTCAGCATTTCAAATTCATTGCTTAAAAGGTTATGAAATTAAGTTGCAGTCTCCTCTAAGTTAGTGGTTCACATTCTTGCCAGAAGGGCAGGGACTGACAGTTTTTTTGTTTTTGTTTTTGGTTTTTTTTGTGTAAAGTTATCTAGTAAGCTGGTCAGTATCTTTTGTGAAACTAATTTGTCCTCTTTTTTTGTGGAAAGGTTTTTCTGCATTAAAAACTCATGAATAGCTTTAATGTACTTTTGTTAACAGGTTTGGCATTACACTGAGATAAGTTTGGGAATTCTTCCTTTGAAGAAATGAAATTGTTAGGCCCAAGAGTGTTTGGGGAAACAGTGCTGGCCTGGTACCTTCCTTGAAAGATGTACTGTATTAAAAGGGTATGCTTATTTTCATTTTTATATTGGGACAAAGAGAGACATTCAAGAGGTGCTCATATTCTTTGGAGGAATGAAAGACTGTTAGGGAATAAAAAGTAAAGCAGAGGGCAGGAAAGCCAAGTTTGCATGTTAGCCCGTGGCTTCCTTCCCTTCTTGGAATGTTCTCCTGGACATTCTTCTGCCTTTTTTTACCCAGGTCTCTGCCCAACTGTTACGTTCTCCTGTCCTCAGAGAGGCTCTCCCTCTCTGAGAGACCAGCCCATGCAAAATAGACTTCTTGCCATTCCCAATGCCCTTATTCTGTTTGCTTTTTTCATCACACTTACCTCTCTCGACCTTAGAATTGTCTGTGTACTTAACTTGCTTTATTGGCTGTCTCCTCCCCTACAAGAATGGAAGCCCTATGAGGGCAGGGGCATTGTTTCCTCCACTTTTCTATCTCTAGTGTATGGCTGTTGTAGGTTGCAGAAAATACTTGATTTAATTATCTGTGGTGTAAATTCCTAAGAAGTGGAATTGCTGGGCCAAGCAGTGTGTGTTTATAATTTTGAAAGGTGAGGCCAAAGTGCCCTCCAATGTACCGATGGATACTTTCCCCAACAGTGTCAGTTGCCTCTCTTCACCCCAATACTGAATGTTACCAAATATTTTTATCTTTTTTCTATCTGATTGATGAAAATGACATCCTGTTTGTAACTTTAATTTGCATTTCTAATTGTGAGCTCGCAATTTTTGTGTGTTTTTATAAGCCTGTTGCTTACCTTTGGGTCTCTCATTACCTGCCTTTTCTTTGGGTCCTATTGTGCACATTTTCAAATATTCAGAAGTAGGGGAGACAATATAATGAACCTTGATGTATCCAACACATCTTCTTAAACAGTTTCCCATGTGTTGCCAATCTCGAATCATTTGTCCCTCCTCCCTCCATTTCTTTGTAGGATGGAGAACTAGAATATTTTAAAACAAATGATTTTATTCATAACTACTTCAGAATTAACAAATGATTTTATTCATAACTACTTAAGAGTATAACTTGGGAACTGGAACAAATAGGACTTTTGAAATAATATAACCTCATTGCTATATTCATCAAAACTTTTTTATATTTATCAAAATTAACGATTTATTGCCTATTACTAATTTAATCTAACATGCAATCTACATACACATTTCTCCAGTTGTCTCAGAAATGTCTTTAAAATGTTTGTTTAAAAATCCTGTACATTTCTTAAGTTTATTCCTAGTTATTTGGTCTTTTTTTGTTGTTGAAAATAGGACCCTTTCTTATGTTACATATTTCTATTATTGTACTTAATAATTTTTTTAAAGATTTTATTTATTTACTAGAGGGAGGACAAGTAGGGGGAGCAGCAGGCAGAAGGAGAAGCAGACTCCCCCCTAAGCAGGGAGCCCGATGCAGGGCTTGATCCGAGGATGCTGGGATCAGGACTTGAGCCGAAGGCAGAGGCTTAGCTGACTGAGCCACCACAGCACCCTGTAATTTTATTAAATTACTTATTAATTTTGTACTTATTAATTTTGCAAGCAGCAACTTATGTAATCATATTGTTTCTATTAGTGTTTGCAGTTGGTTCTTTTGGATTTTCAGGTATAATATATCAGTTACAAATAATAAGAATTTCATTCCATGTTTTCTAGTTTCTATGTCTCTTGTTTCTCTTTTTTGGTTGCATTGTATTTCCAAAACAAGATTAAATACTGGGAATGCTAGTGGGAATCTTGTCTTGTTCCTTACTTTACTGAGAATTCTTTTAGTGTTTTTGCCACACTAGTTATTTTACTAAGGGGTGTGTTGTTGCTATTTGTTTTTTTTGATCAAAAATGGTTGTTGACTTTTATGAAATGCCATTTAACATCTGTGAAATTATCATTTAGATGTTCTTTCTTGACCTGTTGATATGAATTATAGTAACAGATTTTATGTTATTGAATCATCATCATATTATTGAATCATCGGTGAAAACTCTGTTAATATGTAGCCAGGTTCTATTAATATTTTACTTAGTCATTTTACATTGTTGTATGTGAAACTAGTTTGTAATTTTTTTTTAATGTGCTCTTTATCAAGTTGTTTTATTGCTTTCCGTAGCTTTATTAAAAGCTTTCTCTGCATTAGCCAGTTTAAATACTCTTGAAAGTATCTGTTTCTTTAAATTTGGTGGAATTCCCCTGTGAAACTACCTAAGCCTGGTGCTTTTTTAGATTTGCTATCTCTTTCTGGGCTTAGTTTTGGTGATTTACATGTCCATAGAAAATCACCTGTTTTATCCAGCTTTTTCCTCTGTATCTGGGTCTGTTATCCCTGTCCTGTTCTCTAATTTTGTGTGTTTACATTTTTTTTCCTTTTTTCCCCTTTGATTATTTAAACTAGCTAATGGTTATACACTGAAGTATTTTTTTTTTTCTTTTTTTAAAGATTTTATTTATTTATTTGACAGACAGAGATCACAAGCAGGCAGGCAGGCGGAGAGAGTGGAGGAAGCACGCTTCCGGCCAAGCAGAGAGCCTGATGCGGGGCTCGATCCCAGGACCTGGGATCATGACCTGAGCCGAAGGCAGAGGCTTTAACCCACTGAGCCACCCAGGCACCCCTGAAGTATTTTTTCTTTGGAAAAAATCTTTTTTTTCCCCAATAAAATTTTTTTGTTGTTAATTAATTCTGGGAGACCAAGATGCTGCTGAGGGCTCTGGAGAAGTAGAGAGAACATCTTCCATCTGAAAGCTGCTACTGCACCTCTCCTGTTGCTGCCCCTGGCAGGAATGTGGCCCTAGGATGGCCAGATCATCCAGTCTCTCAAGAAGAGGACCTGGGTGTGTGTGTGTGTGAACTCAAACTTTGTAAACGTTGGCAACTAGTTCAGATAAAAACAATAACTTTGGAGTAAGATAGAACAAAACATTTTTTGTTTTTAAAAATTTCTGGATTCATTGTTTTTAAGGGTAAATGTTTATCTAACTTGAGTGTTGACCCTGCATTCCATGAAAGGAGGGACTAGATATTAATTTTGTGCAGTATCTGGTAATTTTTGGCAAACAAGGAGTTTGTGGGCTTTTCCTGTTTTTTTTGTTTGTTTGTTTTGTTTGTTTTTTTGGTCAGTAACCCTGGAGTTCTTTGGAATATGCCTTAATGGTGTGAGTGATCTAATTTGGACCCTAGGAAGGTGGTACTGAGATGTATGGGTCTGTGTGTTTTAGTGAACTAGTTTTTATCCTTCAACTCCCAGCTCATCAGTGGATCTGCAGGTGACTGAGATCAGTGGGATGAGTGGGAGGTTTCATAACCAGTGATCCTTGCATGTAAATACAGAGGAACTGAGGCATCATCCTTGGTTCCTCCTTGACCCGAAGCAAGGGACTTCATCCAGCTGCTGATGGCTTTACTGTAATCCAGAAAGGCAGGTGGCTGAGGTTAACAGCCCTTTCCTTCAGCATCATTCTTGAGCTCACCCAGAAGGTGCTTTGCATGGTATCTCTTTGTTCTTTCCTTATACACTGAGAAGGTGAGAGTGTGTTCTGAGTTAGCTTTTGCCATTAAAATGTACTTTTTTCAGTCCCCCTTCTTCTTCCACTTCCGAAGAGTACATTCTGTGCCTGGACTGTGACAAGCAAGGGAACAGGCTTTGTTTATGGCACTTCAGCTGGGTCTCTCAGCTGAGTCCATCTCTTTTTAATTGCGATTTATCTTATCAAGACCATACTCCAGCACTGGACTCAGGACCCTGAGACCTGGCACTTTTCTGGTGTCTCTCTCTTTGGTGGGATTTTGTGCCCTGTATCTCTGCTTCCTTTCCTGTTCCTTTTTAGCCAGTGCATACTCTCCCTTCTCAAGGGAGTGTCTCTTGTATGGTAACCGAATAGATATTGCTTATGTGTGGGAGATATTTTTGAGTAGATCAAAGGCTCCTGAAGACATTATCATGGAGGTAGCCTTGGGAAGAGGCATAGAAGATGGGTCATCTTGTCAGGGTTATGCTGACAGCAGTGGAGACAGGCTGCCTTTCCAGACTCATGATCCTCCTCCTCCTCCCACTAGGACACTTTTCTTTACAAAATGAAGTCTACAGGAAAAAATTTTACTGTAATATGATCTTGAATACTGACAGATTAAGTCAGTGCTCTTCTCCCAGAGATGATGCTGCAGAATTTGGGTGTAAGTGGGTTTGTGCTTTGACAGAGGACTCTTTCAGCACAGGGAGTTGGTAAGTCATTTGTTTTGTCTTGAGCTGAAGGCCAGTTGGGAAGGGTCAGTTAAGAGATGAGATGCTGACACAGGGAAGAACGGTAGTTCCAACAGATCCATTATTTGGGCGTGGTTCTAGTTGTAGTATCATTTGATATCTTGTAGGATATCACTCACATAGATGTGGAGCCTCAAGCAAGTGTTTTCAGGTTCTGTGGGTTGGGGAGACTTGTTCAACTTTTTGAGTTTGTTTCTTCCTCTGTGACGTTGGTATAGAAATACTTTCCCTGGGGCGCCTGGGTGGCTCAGTGGGTTAAGCCTCTGCCTTCGGCTCGGGTCATGATCCCAGGGTCCTGGGATCGAGCCCCGCATCGGGCTCTCTGCTCAGCGGGGAGCCTGCTTCCTCCCTCTCTCTCTGCCTGCCTCTCTGCCTACTTGTGATCTCTGTCTATCAAATGGATGAATGAAATCTTAAAAAAAAAAAAATACGTTCCCTGTAGGATCGGGGTGAAGCTCAGATATACAAAAGAGCTGGGTATATGATCAGTGCCCAATCATTAGCACCTTCTAGTTTGATCATCCCCAGGGTTACTACTAATACTATTAAATGCAGGTCACATCTTGTGGACTTTACATTCTATAGGAGAGGCAAATAACAAACAAGTGCGTGTGACGTGCATCACATGCTTGGATGCTAAGGAGATAAGTAGGCCAGTAAGGATCACCTGTGATATGTACATGGTTTAGTTGGCAGGAGGCCTTTCTGACAGAGGACATTTGAATGGAAGCCACTGGCCTCTTTAGAGTGGAGGGATGCTTTGATGTGATGTATGTCATGACCTTGTCACTCTGACTCCTGTGACAAGGACAGACTGGAGGGACTGGAGTGCCAGAGGGAGCAGGAGGACCAGTTAGGAGTCATCCAGGTAGCGGATGATGGGGCTTAGGCTGGCAGTAGCTGTGGAGGGGAGAGATGCTGCATTGTGGATCTGTTTTGAAGGAGATGTCACCAAGACTTGGGAGGTAGATGAGTGTGAGAGAACAAGGATGGCCAGAGATGTTTCACCAGTTTTCTTTTGAGCAATGGGAGGCAAGGGGCTGCCATGCACCGAGATGGGGCAGTTGTGGGAAGATCAAATGCTTTGAGGGGTGATGAGCTTGGTTTGGGGGTTATTGAGACCTCCTTTTGCAGATGCAGTAGCTAGGAGGAGCTACAGTTTGGGAGAGTTAGGTTGACTTCTGACCGTTAGCCTGCAGAAGGTACTTAGAGTCACAGTGGGGTGGGGGGGGGGGAATCTGAGGGCTGGGCCCCAGGTCCTCAGTGGTTAAGGGCTGGGAGAAGCGGAGGAGACCTGGAGGAAGCAAGGGAATGGATTAGGAAGAGTGCTAGGAGGAAAGGGTCAAGGCAACTGGGTGAAGAAGCCTGTTGCAGAGAAAGTGTGATCTGCTATTGGATTTGGTGACATGGAGATGAGTGGTTTACAGGAGTGGGAATGGTGGAATGGTGGGGGTAAGAGCCTGACAGAGTGGCTCAAGGGAGAGGTGGAGAGAAGAAATGCAGATAGCTTTTTAGGGAGCTTTATCATAAAAGGGAACAAAGATAAGGGGGATCCCTGGGATGGGAGGAGGCTTCTGACCAGTGCTGAGCAGCAGCTCATTGCTCTGCTCAGTGGGATGGTCCAGTAGGCATACACTGGTGATGCAGGTGCTGGTGGCATGGTATCTCTGGGACCCAACACCTCAAGGCTAAGTGGAGGGTCCCCATATATGAAGACAGGCCAAGGAGGCCATGAAGGTGCAGGGAGGTGGTTAGGTTTGTTGGGGGAACATTGGTAGTTGTCTTCTGCATGCTTCTACTTTCTCTGTGAAATAAAAGCACGGTTGTCCACTGAGGGGAGAGGGGGCCAGAGGAGCTGCAGGTCTTTCTTTCCCTTTCACTTCTCCACCTGGGCAGTCCTAGTTCTTTGTCCTTGACCTAAACAGACTGATCCACCATATTTGCTAAACATTAATGTGAACAATCATGCTACCTAGCAGGGACTCTTCATTCTTTCTTTCGGACATGTAATGTTTCAGAAATGGCTCCCATGGGAAGTCATTTCAGCTGTGAGCTCTCGTCTGAGAAGCCACACATGTTTCCGCACAGTTTAGTGCTGCCTGGTTGTGGGGGACTGAGTGGGAGGGCAGTGGCTCCACAAGGTTCCTGCATACAACCTCACGACAAGGGGGTAACAGTTGGAGGTGGAGGTAGGAAAAGGAACAACATGAGCTGAGGTCAAGATAGAGAGATTGTGTGGGACCCAGGTAGAATCCTTACTTCCCAGGTTTCTCTAATACACAAAAAACTGTTTCTAAAATAAAATTTGTCTTGAGATGGCACTTGTGGACTTGAGTTGCCTTAGTATCTGTGTTCTGTTCACCTGGTATGGAAGTGTCCTAAAAGGTAAAAAGAAGGGAAGGTCAATGAGTGTCAGTGTGAGTAGTTTCAGAAGAATAAGACTCTTATTTTTGCAAAGATGAAGGCAAGGAAGGGGTGTCACTGAAGGAATACAAGCCGATCTCCAGAATGCTAGACCTTTGGATCTGTTCTTTAAGTTTGAAAGAAGTTGTCCTGAGGTTTAGGATAAGAAAAGAAAGTTCAAGTTGTTTTCAGTTCTTACAGACTTGTGGGATCTCCATGCAAGGTTTATATATATTGACTGAACTATTCATAATGGGAAGGGAGGAATGTTTAGGGTTGGAGCAGGGGTCATTTTGATGCAGTCGTGATGAGTCCTCAAGAGCATATATGGCTTTTAACTGTTCTCTTGTACAAGTGAGACTTCCCACATTTTCTTCTTTCATCCTTGATTTGCGCCATTCCTGGTCCTGGAGGATCATTTTGCCACTACCTGAAAATGGCCATGTCAGTGGCAGGTGCCCATAGATTGTTTTATTCAGCATACAGTTAGAATACTTGGGTTGTTGGTCAGATGCATGCTAGGCGCTGGAAACATAAAGATGGAAGGAAACCGTACCTGTTCAAGGGAGTTTGTTGTCTGTCAGTTTTTACTTGTGGCTGCCACCAGCTCTTACATTCAAATATTTTAATGATATCTATAGTAAAGACAAAACACAGGCATGGCTGGAGATGGTTAGTCTGGTCTCACTTTTGTCTTTCGTTATTCTGACATTTTTTTGCATGCCATTTATCTTCAGAGAATCTCATCTTTTAGGCTCTCACTTCCTTGACAGATTGTAGTGCATCCTATCAGTGCCTCTCTGGCTTACCAAGGTTTCTGTAGATATAAAAAAAGAAATTCTCAGAGTTTGGGGACACAGCACACATAATGTCATGGCAGAACTTTTGGGAAGGTTTTGATATTTGGCTTAGGGTTCTAGAAGGAAGGGACTGTTGAACCAGCATAGGCTGATTGGGAGCCTGCCATGACAGCCCCAGGCTTCTAGAGAAAGCATGAGGGAAATTCTGCAGGCTCCAAGGCAAGGATCTCCAGGGATGGTGGTCACCATGGTGAAAGACAGCCCCCAAGGAACCCTCTCTCTCCCTCTGTTCCTCTCTCATTTAAATTTTTTTTTCTGATTACAAAAGTAATAAAGATTTCCTTTTTTTTTTTTTTAGATTTTTATTTATTCACTTGACAGATACAGCGAGCGAGGGAGCACAAGCAGGGGGAGTGGGAGAGGTAGAAGCAGGCTCCCCACCAAGCAGGGAGCCCCATGCGGGGCTCGATCCCAGGACCCTGGGATCATGACCTGAGCCGAAGGCAGACGCTCAACGACTGACCCACCCAGGCGCCCCAGTAATAAAGATTTCTTAATAAAAGTTTAAAACAGAAGATAACGAGAAAGTAGAATTTCCCTGGATGATTATTGTTAACAGTGTGGCATATATCAAAAATACTGCTTGCATGTTTGTTCTTTCATTCATCTAATAAATACTTTGTTGAGGCCTACTGTGTGTAAGAGGATGCAGACCAAATGTTGCGCAAGAGCCAGATGGGTCCCAGCCTTTAGAGAGCTTACATTGTCATGAAGGAGAAAGGCAGCAAAAAAGGTAATGTTTAAATATATACAGTGACATTTCAAAGGGGGTGCAAAACGGTATAAAGAAAAATAGAGCAAGATAGTGTTAAACATAAGATAAGAGGCCCAAATGGAGTCCCTTATGCTAAGCCCTACCTGGCCAAACCAAGACCTAACTTAATTACAGCTTCAGCTCTCCCAGAAGTGGAATCTTAAACCACTCATTCAGGAATTGCCTGATCAGCACTAGTGAGGTTATCTGCCTGACAGACCCCTGCCATCCCCTAAAGTAAAGTGACCAGGCAATAACCAACCCGCTTTTTTGGCCAATGTAACGTCCATATTCCTGCTCACTTCTCTGCCTGTAAAAGCCTTTCATTCTGTATAGCTCCTCCAAGCTCCTATCTGGGTTAAACGCTGCCTGATTCAGGAGTTGTTGAATAGAGCCAATAAGATCTTTAAAATGCACGCAGTTGATTTTTATTTATTTATTTTTTGGAACACTAGGTAATGCAATTGTGTGTAAAGCACCTGAGGACAAGCTATACTGTAGTGTCAAATATTTTTATCCCTGGCAGGAGAATAAGGCCTTTTTACAGCAAGACAATTCTGCCAACATCCTCATGATTTTTTGTTTTCTTCTCCGGAAACAAAGAGACATTTATGGATTGCTCTTGTGTATTTTTTTTTTAGAAGATTTTATTTATTTATTTGACAGACAGAGATCACAGTAGGCAGAGAGGCAGGCAGAGAGAGAAGGAAGCAGGCTCCCCGCTGGGATCATGACCTGAGCCGAAGGCAGAGGCTTTAACCCACTGAGCCACCCAGGCGCCCTGCTCTTGTGTATTTTATTAAGGCCTTAGCTTTTTCAATTCTGTTGAGTGAAATTACCCCCAGTACTCACTGTGTTCGAATAAGATTTTTTTTTTTTAAGATTTTATTTATTTATTTGACAGAGAGATCACAAATAGGCAGAGAGGCAGGCAGAGAGAGGGGGAAGCAGGCTCCCCGCTGAGCAGAGAGCCCGATGCGGGGCTTGATCCCAGGACCCTGAGATCATGACCTGAGCTGAAGGCAGAGGCTTTAACCCACCCAGGTGCCCCTCGAATAAGATTTTAAAGATTGTTCTTCAGGTTTCTACTTGTGAACTAAGAAGAATTTAACCAATTATTAGTCTTGGGGAATGAATCCTGGCTTTACTCTTTTGTTCATTCTCAGAGAAAATGAAATAATATATATGTTATGCAAACCTTTCTATGTTATATATTACATATGTATTTTTTTTTTAAGATTTTTATTTATTTATTTGACAGACAGAGATCACAAGTAGGCAGAGAGACAGGCAGAGAGAGAGGAAGGGAAGCAGGCTCCCCGCTGAGCAGAGAGCCCGATGTGGTGCTCGATCCCAGGACCCTGGGATCATGACCTGAGCTGAAGGCAGAGGCTTTAACCCACTGAGCCACCCAGGTGCCCCTTACATATGTATTTTATGTACCAAGTTGCCCCTTGAACAACATCAACATGGGGGGTTAGGGATAACCCCGTCCCATGCAGTCAAAAAAACTGTGTATAACTTTTGACTCCACAAAACTGGGTCGTGGAGACTTTATGGTGTCTATTATAGAAAAGAAGCTACTAATAGCTTCTGTTAACCAGAAGCCTTACTAATAAACAGTTGATTAACACCTATTTTCTATGTTATGTGTATTATATACTGTATTCCTATAGAAAGTAAGTTATATATAAGAAAATTATATGAAGAAAGTCATAAGAGAAAATGTAGCAGGGGTGGTTATATTAATATCAATGTATATTTCAGAGCACAGAATATTATGAGAGCTAAAGCAAATCGTTTCATAATGACAGATCAGTTAATCAAGAGGACATAACAACTTTGGACATTTGCATGTGTAATTGATAGCTTCAAAAATCTGTAAAGAAGAAATAGAACTGTGAGGAAAATAGACACATCCATGATTATAGCCAGAAATTTCAATAACTGATAGAAGTAGGAGACAGAAAATCAACAAGGATGTAATAGACTGGGGTGCCTGGGTGGCTCAGTTGTTAAGTGTCTGCCTTCAGCTCAGATCATGATCCCAGGGTCCTGGGATCAAGCCCCGCATTGGGCTTCCTACTCAGCAAGAAGCCTGCTTCTCCTCCTGCTTGTATTCCCTCTCTTGCTGTCTTTCTGTCTTGTCAAATAAATAAATAAAATCTTAAAAAAAAAAAAAAAAGGATGTAATAGACTTCAACAACACTGTCCACCAACTTGATTGACAGTCTGTCCAACAAAGGCAAATACTTATTCTCCTCAAGTGCACATCAAACCAGATAGATCATATTCCAGGCCATAAAACAAGTCTCAAGAACTTTAAAATAATTTAAGCCATGCAAAGTCTGTTCTGACCATAAGGAATTAAATTAGAAATCAGTAAAAACAAGATGTCTGGAAAATCCTGAAACATTTGAGAAGTGAATAACACACTTTTGGATAAGCCATGGGTCATGGAAGAAATCCAAGAGGAAATTAGAAAGTAGTCCAAACTGAATGAAAATAAAGACACATGTATGCTCCTAAAGCGTCCTTGGGGAATTTATAGCACCAGTTGCCCAGAGGAAGAACCATCTCCAATGACTTCAGTTTCCATATTAAAAAACTAATAAAAAAAAAAGTAGGAATTAAACCCAAAGTAAAAAGAAAAAAAAACATAATCAAGATCAAAACAAATCAAAGAAATCGAAAATGAAAATAATAATGTTCATAGAAGTTTAATCTGTAATGTGCAAAAACTAGAAATGATCTAGGGTGCCTGGCTGGCTCAGTCCGTGGAACATGTGACTCTCAATCTTTTAAGTTTGAGCCCCATGTTGGATGGAGAGATTACTTAAAAATAAAACCTTTAAACAAAACTGGTAGCAATCCAATACCCAAATGTTTGTAAAAGCAAGTTGCATAGACCCACAGTGGAATATTACTCAGCATTCAAAAGGAATGAAATTTGACCATAGAGGATATTTAGGGCAGTGAAATGACTTCAGTAGAGAC
This sequence comes from Martes martes, assembly GCF_963455335.1. Lineage (NCBI taxonomy): Eukaryota > Metazoa > Chordata > Mammalia > Carnivora > Mustelidae > Martes > Martes martes. Next base: position 50,501,333 of record NC_137896.1, on the reverse strand, counting down.
ATGTCATTATCTATCTGTCCGAACTCTTAGAATGTACAATACCAACAGTGAACCCTAAAGTAAATGGATTCTGGGTGGTAAAGATGTGTCAATATTGCTTCATCAGTTGTAATAAATGCTGGGTGTAGTGCTGGGTGTTGATTATAGGGGAGGCTGTGCATGTGTTTAGGGCAGAGGTCTATGATAAATCTCTGTGCGTTCTGCTCAGTTTTGCTGTGAACCTAAAACTCTAAAAATGGAAGTTTTTTTAAGGCAATAATGAACAAATAAACAAATGAATCTCAGAGTAATTATGCTGAGTGAAAGAAGCCAGTCAAAAGATAGCTGTTTATATGAAATTATCCTGTAGTTGCAGACAGCAGATCTGTGACTGTTTGGGGTGGGGACCGGGGACCAGAGAGGGGCAGAAGGAAGAATTAAAAGGGACAAGATGAACTCTTGGGGTGATGGTTTCGAAAGTGTTTTCATGTGTTAAAACTGATAAAATAACACACATTAAATATTTGCAGTTCATATCAATTGTATTTCAAAGTTGTTTAAGATACAAAACAAATGCTATAGAGCTTTCGCATGAGCATTTTGAAAGGAAATTTTTTCCCCAGCTTTCATTCTCACCTGTATACCTGCCACCACTAGGAACTGCTGTGGGTTTGGCTGTCACCAGCCTTTGGGATTCTGAACATAGTTGGGTGATCGGAAACCCTAAGGAGAAAATCCAGGGGAACTGAATTTTACCATTTAAGAAAAATAATATCTTATTTTATTATTTTTAAAAAGATTTTATTTACTTATTTGACAGACAGAGATCATAAGTAGGCAGAGAGGCAGGCGTGGGGGGGGGGCGGGGGAAGCAGGCTCCCAACTGAGCAAGGAGCCTGATGCGGGTCTCAATCCCAGGACCCTGGGATCATGACCTGAGCTGAAGGCAGAGGCTTTAACCCACTGAGCCACCAAGGCACTTCTGAATTTTACTGTTTTTCTTTCTAAAAATTTTCTAGATATCGGTCAGTATTATTATTCATTCCAAATGAGGATTTAGTTGAATAGGAAGAGTGGACCAGACTTCCAGGCCAAGGACCTGAGCTCATTCCCTAGCTGTGGCCTTACCTTGAGCAACTTATTTAATAGCTATGAGCTTACTTTCCTCGTCTGTATGCTGGGGGCGTTATCTGTCCTGCCTGCTTCACTGAGTTGTACTAAAATTGCAACAAGATCAGATCAGCACTATACAAGTATAAAGTGGCATAATGCTTTTCTCTTTCTACTCACTCTGTCTTCTTTTACTGTTAATTTAAAAGTTCATAGGAGACACCTATGTTACAGGTTAATTTGTTTTCCCAGTATTTATGTGTTTCTTTGAGATACTAAATTGCCTATGTTGCTAATACATGTTCAGTTCTTTTATTTTTGCTTTGCATTGCCACAGGTTTCAGAACTTTCTTGGATACCTTTTTTTTTTTTTTGCTCGGAAAATAGGTTTGGAAAGCAGGTGGTTTCTTGTTCTAATTGGTAAGGAATCTAGAGCTAGACAAACAATGCTTCTTGAGTGAACAGCTAGATAAAAAGGGAGCTATATTAATTTCCCAATTGAGATAGCCTCTTGGAAATATATATGTAAGTATACATGGAAAAATATATGTAACTATTTACCATTTTTAAGTGCACAGTTCCATGGCATGAAGCATATTCACAAGTTATGCAGCCATCACTACTCCCTGTCTCTAGAACCTTTTCATCTTCCAGAACTGAAACTCTGTATGCATTAAACATTGACTCCCCACTCCCACCCCCAGCTTCTGATGACAACTGTTAAACTTGCTGACTACTCTAGGTTCCTTGTGGAAGTGGAATCCTAGAATATTTGTCTTTTTGTGTCTGGCTTATTTCACTTCGTATAATGTCTTCAAGGTTCATCCACATTGTGATATGTGTCACAATTTTCTTCCTTTTTAAGGCTGAATAATATTCCATTGTATGTACATACCACATTTTCCTTGAGACAGTTTAATTTTTATTAATGATGAGGAAAAAATTTTTAAATATCTATGCTTGCACTGTTGATAAGATAGAAAAAAATATATATAGAAAGAGAAAAAAGAAAAGCAGTGTCTTGATTTTTGTCAACGTATACCTTCCTACCATTTGTGCATTAGCTTTTACTGCCATCGAAAATGCAAGACTTGTGCTGTTTGTGCCAGGAAGAGCAAAACCCCAGATAAGATATTAAAAAGATGTCATTACATCTCATTACACTGGCCCCGTTTAGGGAATGAGGCCAGAAGTTTATCTTTTTGCCTGTAACCAGCACTGCTTCCATAAATGAAAGAGAGGATACAGGAATAAGAGCCCTGACGTGGGATCCGGGGGTTTTTGGAACCAGTTTTGTCCTGAAACTAGGTCCTTCTTGGGTACCAAAGCAGACAGAAAATAGGCCCACGGGTGTGAAGAGGAAGGCAGGAAAGATGGAGGAAACCCACGGTGCCATTCCTGAGGAGCAGGAGTTTCCAGCACTGGCTTGGGGTCCATGGTAGTTTTGAACTAAATTTTTGCTATGTGGAAGGGAAATGAAAAAATAAGGATAGTGGAGAAAATATCTCATAAAGGTAAATTTATATAGTGTTGGAATTCGGAGACAGTGTCCTTTGTGTCTTTTTTGGTGTTGAAATGTTCTCATCAGATTAGCTAGTTTTAGAAATCCTTCCTTGGTAAAATTAAAAACTTGGCAACACTGTGTCACTCCTCATTTTGCAGAAAATTTTGCTAGTTCATGACCTACAAAAATCTGGGAATCAGTCTTTTTGTGGGGAGAGTTGGGGAGGGCGGGTAGGGATAGGTTGGGAGGTGAATTGAGCCTGCTGCTGACTCCAGGTTGTGACTGTGCTTATGAGGGCTGGTCACTATGAGATCCTGAGATCTGATGCATGGCTGCCACCACTTAGCTGCAGTGGGCAGGTGTGGGTCCACAGCGCTTACGTGCCTGTGTTGATTCCACAGGCCTGTGTGTAAGAGTGGAGGCTACCATACCAGGTCTTGGTCCGGGGCCCCTCAGCAGGAAGGCTGCATTTGCAGAGCTTTTAAAGCAATAGTTCCTGATTAGGCCACATCTCTTGTGTCCCAGACTCCCCTGTCTTTCAAAAACAGCATTTGGCAACTTGGTGTTTGCTGATGATGGGCGAAAGGAAGGTGAAGGAGACTGTCAAAGCAGAGCAGTCCCAAAGAAGTGAAGACAGGAAAAGGGAACAGTCAATAAAAGTAGGCATAGGAAGAATTAGTAAAAATAACATACAGTACTTAGTACCAGATAGCATCCTCTTCAGCACTTTGCATGTATTAATTTATGTTCACAACTAACCTCGTGAGGTGGGGTGTGTTATCGTAGATGAGGAAACTGTTTCACACGTAGTCTGTCACTTGCCATTGCAGGCGTTGCTGGGGGGCCTCTGGGCCTGCGCCCTAGCCACTCTGCTCCTGCCTGTGTTGGGGCTGTCTCTCGTACACATGCTATTAGAAGGGGGAAATAGTGTAGGTTGAAAATACGGGGCTGATGTCTCAGGAGGGAAACCAGGGCTTTAACCAGGATGTGGCTTTCCTTCTCTGACCACATTAGTGGCCATGGCACAGTGCTAAGGGGTGGGCTTCTGAGATTATAGGCCTGCCGAAGAGCCTTTCCTTGGGTTGATGGCCACCTTTGGGACCTTCTGTGTAGCTTAGCACCTCTCATCTTGCCAGTTTTGGAGTGGCTGGCAGGGTCTGGCTCTCTACTGCAGAGGCTGTGGGGAAATCAGGCCTCCAAGGAAAAGTGTTGCATGAAGCTCACCTTGCCAGCCCCTCTCTGATGAGTGATGGTGAATCATCAACATGAGGGACCACGAGCATTGAAGGGTGAATCTGTCCAGGGCACCTGTAGTCAATTTAAGTAGTGATTTCTGTATTATCAGTGTGCACTCTTTTAATAAAGTGTCTGGAAGCTCAGTCTTCAGATAGGAAAATTAAAAGTAGGGGGTGTCTGGGTGGCTCAGTTAAGTGACCAACTCTTGATTTCAGCTCAGCTTTTGATCTCAGAGTTGTGAGTTTGAGCCCCACAATGTGTTCCATGCCCAGTGGGGGACTACTTAAAAAAAAAAAGTGGGTGTGTTTGTGGGGGTAGGACCACTTACACCTAAAAATAGTCCTTCATTAAAAAATTTACTTAGGGTGGGGCGCCTGGGTGGCTCAGTGGGTTAAAGCCTCTGCCTTCGGCTCAGGTCATGATCCCAGGGTCCTGGGATCGAGCCCCGCATCGGGCTCTCTGCTCAGCAGGGAGCCTGCTTCCTCCTCTCTCTCTGCCTGTCTCTCTGCCTACTTGCGATCTCTGTCAAATAAATAAATAAAATCTTTAAAAAAATTTACTTAGGGTTCTTTTATTTTTTATTTTTTTAAAGATTTTATTTATTTATTTATTGTGGGGGAGGGAGTACAAAAGCAGGGCGAGCAGCAGGCAGAGGAACAAGCAGGATCCCTGTTGACTAAGGAGCCTGAATGGGTCTTGATCCCAGGACCTTGGGATCATGACGTGAGCCAAAGGCAGATACTTAACCGACTGAGCCACCCAGGCATTCCCTTAGGGGTCTTTTAAAGAGCAGGTTTTTCCAATGTGAATTTGTGAAGTATCTCACTTTATCTATTTTCTAAGTGCTGTGCACCCACCTCAGCTGTTTGACCCTGTGGGCACATCTCTGTTCCTCACCAAGTTTCCAGTCTGGGACCTTGAGGTCCAGTCTGGGACCACTTGAAGTGATGTATGGTCTTATGGTCTGAAGGGCGTGATGTGTGACTTTTCCAGGTAGAACCATTTCACAGCAGGTTGGTACTCCATCTGTCCTTCCTAAAGCTATCTGTGGAGATGGTGATGTTGTAGAGTGCTGGAGCCTCCTAAAGGGTTCTTGAGTGACGAGGGTCAGGGGAAGCCCCTGACAACCTGTGCTGGACCCAGAGCCAGAGCAAGAAAACTATGTCTGTGTGCCACTACATTATACTGTAGCCACAAACCACAATGTAGTCTGTTCCTGCTGATACAGTCGTGAAATTTTTGTTATTACATAAAAGAACATATGTAAAATTTTTTAAAATACCAAAGCATCTGCAGTAAGTTCTCTGTGCCCCACCTCTTCTTCCCTGACATGAACAGTTCCTCACAAGACTGGAAGCCCTTCCACCCCCACACTGTGTCACTGCATAGACACACGTTCTTTGTTCTTAACAACTGCATGTTATCCCAGTATACAGATGCCCTATCCCCTATTATGGAGATGGAAAATCCGTATACTGTGATCCATAGCTTTTGTATACACAAAACACCAATTGGTTGTGAAGTATAAGGGAGAAGAAGACAAATGTCAGTGATGATTGGAAATATGCAAAATCCATAAGAAGAAAACTTGTAAAACATTCCCAAAGCTCACAAAAGTAGGCTTGAACACATGTAAGGACATAATGTGTTTTTCAATAAGAAAGCCTAATTTCTCTAAGTCAGATTATTCATTTAACAAAATTTCAAATAAAAATGCCAGCCTGTTTCTCTTGGGTTCTACACAAGCTGATTCTGAAGTTCAATGAAAAATAGCATGCAGGAGTGCCAGCAGAGGGAAGAGAGAGCGTTGAGTAGAGCCTGGTCCATGTTGCAGAGTTCTGTCTTAGGAGTGTGGCAGTAACTTGGAGTAGCAAGCCAGTGAGACAGGACAGAAATTCCAGGAATAGTCTCAAATACACGTGGGCATTTAGGGTAAAGGTGGGATCATAAATGAGTGGGGTGAAAATTGATTTAGATTTTTAACAAAGGGTTTAGGGACAACTGGTAGCCATTTGGAATAAAATAAATCTGGATCATATCTTAGACCATATACCAGGATCAATGTTCAAAAGGATTCAATGTAAAAATGAAACCAAAAGTACAAGAAAAAAACACGAGTGAAATTCTTTATAGTCTTGCAATGAAGGTCTTTCTAATTAGAAAGTTGAACTCTTTTTTTTTTTATGTTAGTTACCAAACAGTACATCATTAGTTTTTGATGTAGTGTTCCATGATTCATTATTTGCATATAACACCCAGTGCTCATTATAACACGTGCCCTCCTTAATACCCGTCATTGAGCTACCTTACCCTCCCACCCCCTCCCCTCTGAAACCCACAGATTGTTTCCTGAGTCCATAGTCTCTGGTTTGTCTCCCTTCCCTGATTTCCCACACTCCAGTATTCCCTTCCTTCCCTTATGGTCCCCCATGCTATTTCTTATGTTCCACATATGAGTGAAACCATACGAGAATTAACTTTCTCTGCTTGACTTATTTCACTTAGCGTAATCGCCTCCAGTTCCATCTATGTTGATGCAAATGCTGGGTATTCATCCTTTCTGATGGCTGATAATATTCCATTGTATATATGAACCACATCTTCTTCATCCATTTGTATGTTGAAGGGCATTTGGCTCTTTCCACAGTTTGGCTGTTGTGGACATTGCTGCTATGAATATTGGGGTGCATGTGCCCCTTTTCCCTACACCTGTATCTTTGGGGTAAATACCCAGTACTGCAATTGCTGGGTTATAGGGTAGCTCTATTTTTAACTTTTTGAGGAACCTCCATACTTTTCCCACCAATAGTGTAAGAGGGTTCTCTTATTTGTACGTCCTCACCAACATTTGTTGTTTCTTGCCTTATTAATTTTGGCCATTCTCATTGGTGTAAGGTGGTATCTCAGTGTGGTTTTGATTTGAGTTTCCCTGATAGCTAATGATGATGAACATTTTTTCATGTGTCTGTTAGCCATTTTTACATCTTCTTCGGAGAAGTGTTCATGTCTTCTGCCCATTTTTTGACTTGTTATTTGTTTTTTTGGGTATTGAGTTTGAGAAGTTCTTTATAGATCTTAGATACCACCCCTTTATCTGAAAGTTGAATTCTATTAAAAGGTTTTAAAATAAATTTCACTCATAAACATGGAAAACATCGGCATGACATACCTAATGACAAAAGACAAGAACATATTTGCAACTCATATAGATGAGCTAATTCCCCTAATAGATAAAGAACTTCAAGTTATTGAAAAGAAGAAGGTCAAAACCAGTGGAAAAGTGTGCGAAGGACATGTGTAATTCATAGACAGAAAATTACAATAACCCTTCAGTATGTGAAAGAGTGCTCAATTACACTCATTCATAATTAGAGAAATCAAATTAAAACTATACCAAGGTGCCATTTCTCACTTATCAGATGGCAGACATGCATCTTCATTAACCACTTTGCTAGTGAGGCGTTGAGAGAGACAGGGTTTTGTGAGAGTTGTCCCTTATAGGTGCATTTACTCTTTGATCTATCCATTTCCATCCTAGGACCATCCTCTGTGCAGTTGCATGTAAAAATTTTATGTGTACAAAATGACTCATAGTGGCATTCATTGTTGGAAACCACCGAAAGTTCAGCAGTGGGAGACTGGGTTAATCACCTGTGCTATATCAACCAAGTGAAATACAATGGAGCTGCATAAAAGCTATGAGTCGATACGGAGAAATTGCCTGGATATGTTGTTGAGAGAGAAAAATCAAGGTGTAAAACAGTTCATAAAATGTAGTAGGCCGGGGCGCCTGGGTGGCTCAATGGGTTAAAGCCTCTGCCTTCAGCTCAGGTCATGATCCCAGGGTGCTGGGATCAAGCCCCGCATCGGGCTCTCTGCTCAGCGGGGAGCCCCCCCCAACTCCCGCCCACCTCTCTGCCTACTTGTGATCTCTGTCTGTCAAATAAGTAAACTCTTTAAAAAATAAAATAAAATAAAATGTAGTAGGCCACCTTTTGTACCAAAAAAAAAAAAAAAGGAAAAAATGAAAACATGTACATGTATTCGAATAAGGATACCCTGGAAGGAAAAATAAGTATCTAATAAAAATGATTATCTGGGCACTAAGGGAGATAGGATGCATAGAGACAAGTTGGCAGTGAGACTTTATATTGTCTTATTTCTTTTTAACTGTTTACATAAATGACCTCAAAAAAATTATTGGTGAGCTGAAAGTAAAAATGAGCATGCAGAGTGTAATCTCATATTAGTTAGGATGATATTAGTTACTTTACCAAATCAATAGGACAGCCAAACACCCATCGTTTGACTCACATTGCCTTGGTGAACTTTGTGCATGTAGCCCTACCTGCTCCCTCGGTGGACTAGGAATTGTAGTCCCAACTAGACAGCCACCTCCCACCACCAGCTCTACCCTAGAGGAGGGTGAGTGCAAACTTTTGGTGGTCTGCTAGCTGTCTCCACCACAGACCCTAACTCTGAAAGATATAGTCAGTATGGAATCGAGCTTATACACACATACTACATTAGTACATTGACAGTGGTTGTTTAGGATTATGTGATATGAGGTGACTTTTATTCTCTTTAATTCTTTTTTGCCAGCTTGCAAATTTTCTACATTTATCTGTTAACCAGGGAGGGCATAAAGCTGTGAAAATGTAATCCCAGTTGAATATTGCAAGTATATGCCCTTTCTGTCTCGCGGACGGTGTTGCAGAGAGGACGTCTGTGTAGTCTTCTTGACGTACTGGGATGATGGAGTCCAGGCAGTCACCCTATCAGAGAGGGGTTGCTCAGTCAGAGAGCAGATCCCACTGAGTGTTTGTTCACATTGGCCTCATTGGTATTGTCAGTTTCTTATTCTTTGCAAATAACATGGGGGAAGGTAGAATTTCATTGTTTCATTTCTACATGTTAACGTAATGCTACTTGTTTTGATAACAGGAAGTATCTCATAATAGGTATGTAGCCCTTTATATCTGAAGACATTTTCCAGAATATTGCTTCATTGTGAGTTTTAACTTGTTTTGTTTAAATAAAAATGGAAGGAAAATGATTTTGAGAGCTTTTTCTGTGAAGTCTCAGGATGGCCTTGGCTAAGGGCTGGGTGGTATGGTCTTGGGACCTTCAGTCTGCTCCTGTTACCTGCCCTGTGAGGTTCAGCAGCAGGAGACTTGTCCACTAGGGTGTAGAGGTTCTCATGTGGAGGGAAATGCTTATATTGTGTCTTCTAAAGCTGCTTTTAATTTTAATTATTTATCTATTTATTTTAAATATTTTATTTATTTATTTGTCAGAGAGAGAGAGAGAGAGCGAGCGAGCGCACAAGCAGTGGAAGCTGCAGGCTTGACAGAAAAGCAGGCTCCCCTACGAGTGAGGAGCCCAATGTGGGACTCGATCCTAGGACCCTGGGATCATAACCTGAGCCGAAGGCAGCCGCTTAACTGACTGAGCCACCCAGGCATCCCTAAAGCTGGTTTTTTTTTTTTTTTTAAGTTTTTATTTATTTATTTGACAGACAGAAATCACAAGTAGGCAGAGAGGCAGGCAGAGAGAGGGGGAAGCAGGCTCTGCACTGAGCAGAGAGCCTGATGCAGGGCTCGATTCCAGGACCCTGAGATTATGACCTGAGCCGAAGGCAGAAGCTTTAACCCACTGAGCCACCCAGGTGCCCCTAAAGCTGCTTTTTATACTTTCATACTCCAGTAGTTTTATTGACAAGTCTGCCATCTACTGCACTTAAAATTAAATCTTGATCAAAGATGACATTCTCGTCAACCAACATTATAATAAAAAATAAAATGTTAATCATTGTTTTATTTACTGCTTGGGATATTGTAGATATTTGATAAGTATTTGGTAAATGAGTGGAAATTCAAGTGAAGAAACAAGATTTTTCATCTGCTCTTATCTTTGCCATAAAATATTATTCTGAATGTTGTAGATATTGTGGGAAGATAAAATGTTAAAAAAAAAACCTATAAGGAAGAGCCAAAATTATCATTCCTTGCCTTTAGATGATAAGTACCCATCTGGAAAACACCAATAAAAATCAACTACAAATTTCTCAGAATTAATGGAGATCAGCAAGATTTTCAAATGTAAAGTAAATAAATAAATACACCAGTTAATGGCTTTTTTATATACTAGGAACTAACCAGCTGAAAAATGTAACTAGCTATCTTATAGTAGCAACCAAAAATATATAGTATCTAAGAAGAAGCATAAGAAATATGTAGGATGTTTGTCAAGAAAATAATTCAACTTTACTGAAAGCATAACATAATTCTTGCTTAAGTGGAAATATATATTTTGTTTTTAGATAAGAAACTACATATTGGGGGTGTCTGGGTGGCTCATTTTGTTGAGCATCTGCCTTTGGCTCAGATCGCGTTCCCAGAGTCCTGGGATAGAGCTCTGCATTGAACTCCCCTGCTCAGTGTGCTTCTCTCTCTCCTCCGCCCTCATACTCTCTCTATGCTCTCCCTTTCTCTCTCTTTAATTATCTCTCTCTCTGAAATAAATAACATCTTTTTTAAAAAGCTATATATTGAAACAATGCTTCTTTTCCAGATAGATTTAATGAAGTTCTGTCTATTTCAGTCAGCCTCAGTTGTCCTTTAGGGAAGGCAAGATGCAAGGCTATGAGTGAGTGCTGGGCAAATAGAGCTCCCATGGTTGCAAATGGCAAGGTGTAGTGTAGATCAGGGGCTGGGCATTTGGCAAAAGGAGTCAGAGGTGTGAGGCTGCGCTACGTTTTTTCCTCCTGAGCACCCATGGCCCATCTTCAGCTTCCATCTCTCTGGAACAGAGCAAGAAGACTGGGGACTCTCAACGTGCTTTTCTAAATTTTCACATATCTTTTCTGTTTTTAGCTTACCTGACCCTGTACAGCCCAGAAACCTGTGTACCTTTCACAGAGAATGAACCTGCAGCCTTTCGGTGGGATGGAACAGTGGTCCCACTCTAATCAGTGAGGTGGAGGTCCCGAGGGGTTTTTCCAAATTGTCCTCCTGATTGGAGTCCCAGGCTGAGCCCCTTCCACATGCACCTGGAGTCATTGGCTCACATGTCTTATGTCTCTGCATGCTGCCTTAGGACATTCCTGGAGGTATCAGCTGAATTCCCAGGACTCTTGCTTTCTAGCTTCCAAAATGCTGGTGTCTCTTCTCTCATTCTTTTCTTTTTTTTAAAGATTATTTATTCATTTATTTATTTGACAGACAGAGATCACAAGTAGGCAAAGAGGCAGACAGAGACGGGGGGAGGGGGGAAGCAGGCTCCCCACTGAGCAGAGATCCCAATGTGGGGCTCAATCCCGAGATCCTGAGATCATGACCTGAGCTGAATGCAGAGGCTTAACCCACTGAGCCACCCAGGTGCCCCTCTCTTCTCTCATTCTTTGCCCCCTAGGGTTTTATGCTTTTTACAACAAACTATGTTGTCACTTTAGAGAGGGTTTGGAAGTGAACAGTTAAGTTAAATCTACCATCTTGGGGCACCTGGGTGGCTCAGCTGTTGTGCAGCTGCCTTCAGCTCAGGTCATGATCCCAGGGTCCCGGGATCGCGCTCCACATCAGGCTCCCTGCTCCATAGGAAGCCTGCTTTTCTCTCTCCCACTCCCCCAGTTCTGTTCCCTCTCTCACTGTGTCTATCAAATAAATGAATAAGATTTTTTAAAAAAAATCCCACCATCTTTAGCTATATAATGTGTGTTCAAGGTGGCATTTTAGACAGAGAGAAACTATTGGGTGACTATTTAGGATATAAACTCAGAGCCCTACCTCCCACCATGTGCTAAGATACAGCCCACATGGATTAAATGTGAAGTTCCAAGCCCTAAAAGACAAATGAGTATATGTAGCCAGTCTCAAGGCAGAGAAAAACATCTACCTGTAAAGTAGAGGAAGAAATAATAAAAAGGCTAACACAGTAAGAATACATAAAAATTAAAAGTTCTCCCGTAACTGGGAATAAGAAGCACAGCACAGGGAATATAGTCAGTGGTACTCTAATGGTGTTGTACGGTGATAGATGGGAGCTACAGTTGTGGTGAGCACAGCCTAACAAATAGAGATGTTGCATGCCTGAAACTAATGTAGTATTGTGTCAACTATACTCAAAACATTTTTTTAAAAAGAAAAAAAAATGAAATTCTCCTATAATTAAAAAAAGATTCCTGGGGCACCTGGGTAGCTCAGTGGGTTAAAGCCTCTGCCTTCTGCTCAGGTCATGATCCTAGAGTCCTGGGATCGAGCCCTGTAGCATCGGGCTCTCTGGTCAGCAGGGAGCCTGCTTCCTTTCCTCTCTCTCTGCCTGCCTCTCTGCCTACTTGTGATCTCTGTCAAATAAATAAATAAAATATTTTAAAAATTCCTAATAAAAAGACAAATGATAAGTAGAGGGAAACACTTGTAAATATGTAAAATGTCAGACAAAGGGGTAATATCCTTGATAAATGATAGTAAGAGAAGAGTCCAGAGGCAAGGGAAACAAAAGGGAAAATAAACTTTTGGGACTTCTTCAAGATAAAAAGCTTCACAGCAGAGGAAGCAATCAACAAAACTAAAAGGCAGCCTATGGAATGGGAGAAGATATTTGCAAATGTCTTATCAGATAAAGGGCTAGCACCCAAAATCTCTACAGAGCTTATAAACTCAACACCCCCAAAACCAAAAGATCCAGTCAAGAAATTAGCAGAAGACACGAACAGACATTTCTCCAAAAAAGACATTTTTGCCATAGTCAGCAGACCCATGAAAAAATGCTCCACACCACTCGAAATCAGGGAAATACAAATCAAAACCACAATGAGATACCACCTCACACTGGTCAGAATGGCTAAAATTAACAACTCAGGAAACAACAGATGTTGGTGAGGATATGGAGAAAGGAGAACCCTCTTACATTATTGGTAGGAACACAGTGTTTGGCCACTCTGGAAAACAGTATGGAGGTTCAAAAAATTAAAAATATTCCTACCCTATGACCTATCACTTGCACTAAGTATTTATCCAAAGTATATAAACATAGTGATTCGAAGGGGCACAGTGTGGTGGGAGGTTCTGTTTAGGTGGTTCTTTCAGAAGGCCAGGGTATTGGTCTGAAAGTGGGGTGTGTTCACTCATGGAATGTATGAGACATAGTCAGTGGGGTATGGGAAAGAAATTTTGGGCTTTCCAATTATGTTCATATTCAGAAATTAACCAATATACACATGTAGAACAATTATATATGTGTATAATTTAATAAGTACATATATAGGGAGGGCATGCTCCAAAAAAATGTTGATGGAATGTATAATCACAAAAGTTTGGGCCCACTGGTCTGGGCAAGATATATTGTTGGCATGCCCCAGAGAGATAGCATTTGGGTGGTTGGAAGTAGATGGAGTTGAGATGTGTTTTGGAGACTTGGTATGGGTTGCAAATGGGGGTAGGGACGAGGAGGGAGTGTTGGCACCTGCTGTGGGCCTTGGGCACATGGTGTTTGTTGAGATGGAGAACCTAGAGGAGAAGCAGATTCAGGGGAGGAGAGGGCCAAAGATCAAGAACGTGGTTTTGGACATGCTAATTTGAATGGCCTGTGAGACTCCAAACGGAGATGCTGAGGAGACTGCTTGGTCCTTCAGGCTCCACGTTGGTGGTCTTACCTGAGGGTCTTCTGTGAGGGAAAGGAGTATTGTTCAGGACAGACCAGGTCATGCTGTAGAACCCCTGCCTCTCAGGAGTGTTTCTCACTTCCACTGCGCGTCTGCCGCTCCTGAAGTCTCTTCTTGCTCACATTTTCTTAGTTTCTAACTTTCGAGGGGGTAGAGACATGCATCCTACCATGGAGCCAGTAGGCAGAGAACCAGAGATAATTGGTGAGCAGTGCCAGCCATTGCCAGTAATTCTGCAGAGGAACTCATGGGCCCACTGTCTTTAATAGATGACAGTAGGAAAACACCAGGCATGCATAACAGAGAACACTGTGCCATCCTTGCCTTCACTGGGCTTAGGGCATGCCCTGGAGGGACTCAGGCAGAACTTCTCAAGGAAGGTCCTTTGAGTCAATAGAAGGTTCACTTATTCTCAGGCCCAAGGGCTGCAGGAGAAGCCAGGAGGGTCTGACTGCGAGCTGCCGGGGCTGGGCAGAGACTACCCCTGAGGACTACTGGCCCCACTGCAAGACCTGTGCCTGGTTGTGGCCTAGCTTTCCTTCTGATGCTGCACACAGCATTACTGGAATCATTTCTGGGCATCAAACTACTGCTTTTAAGCACTGGTGTGGTTAAAGACTAATTGTAATTTAAGCTACCAGAGCAAGAAATTAGAGCTCAGGTGGATGATTTGGCTGAGCAAGAGGCCCCTATCAGTGAGGGCCGGACAAGCTGGGATGTGTTCGCCCACTCCCACCCACAAAGAGGCCCTCTCCATTCAGCTTAACATTGCCTGCTCCCTGCGCAAGACACTGAGCTAAGCATTTTACTTCCTTGCTTGTTTATTCTGCGTAAGGGGCCTTATAGGTAGATTCAATTAGTTGAGGAAATTGACGCTCCAAGTAAGTTTGCCCAGGGGTCCGGGCTGTGAGGGGTGACATGCCATCTCAGCCCTGCTCAGGTGCAGTGACCACCCCAGAGGGAAATACACTAAGGCCCCAACTGCCTGAGAGTTCTGTTTTGTAACTGCCTGAGAGTTTTTGTAATTGGGGGCCTGTCTTTGGGTCTTTGTCCGGTCTGTTCCCTCCTCTGGGAGAGGAATCACGGCAGGTTGTTTGAACATCTGTCCTGGGAATAGTAAGATCTAAAGCCAGTTGCTATTGAATGGGAGGTCAGAGGGGAAGCAGGCACCACTGCTGTACGACCCAGTTCAGCAGGGCCTTCTGGATTCTCACCCAGTTTTCCATAGCTGAAGATGGTAGCTGCGGCCCTTCTGCAGAGGAGTGTGTGTTCTTCTGTGGTGCGTCTGAGGGATGCTTATGGAGGAGCTTGTGCAGGTGGAGTCAGTCCCCACGGTGGTGCATGAAGTCTTCTCGTCCTGATTGTGGGAAGGTGAGCACATCTGGGGCAGCAGAGGCCGGCTGAGGTCACACCCCCAGGAAAGCCAGGATGATCATATTCCCCACAGTTTTAAACCTTTGGATGTCAAAGTAATGGGTGGGAAAGCCTCGGTCTGGAAGCACACAGGCGTGACTTGAATCAAGAACCTTGCAAGCACTGGGTGTTGACTGATACATGGCATCTTGAGGGGAGTGTGAGGGTGCCAGCTGCCCCGTGGAGGGCCCATGGGATGTGCAAACCCCAGCAGTTTTGGGGCCAGGAACAGTGAGGAGCCAGCAGGAAGAGTTACTGTGCGGGCCTGATCTTGGGGGTCTTTTTCTTTTCTGTTTTGCAGATGCTATTTGACTGAAATGTTCTGGATAATACCATTAAGATGTATTTTCCTTTTTCAGCTCTAAGTGCAGAAACTACATTTATATAAACAAGCTTGTTCACTCAAGATTTCCTCAGTAAAGATCATCTGTGAGACTTCCTTGGCACCAGTTTGGCTCTGTTCTCTCAGGAGAGGGACTCTCCTTACCCACCACCAGTGTTTCATACTGTTACCCTTTTTTCACAGCTCAGAGTGGGGAAAAGTATAAATGATGGCTTTTATTTAGTGGCATGCAATCAGAGGTCTTTTAATAAATAATGCCTTTTGAATTTGCTCAAAGAAAATATTTTGCTCTTTTAGCAGTAAATGGTAAAAATAAAATTGAAGAAATGATAACTTCAACAGGGAACTTTCTTTTTTTTTTTTAAGATTTTTTTAAAATGTATTTTTCATAGAGAGGGCGAGTGAGCACAAGCAGGCAGAGCATCAGGCAGAGGTGGAGAGAGAAGCAGGCTCCCTGCTGAGCAAGGAGCCCGATGTAGGACTCGATCCCAGGACCCTGGGATCATGACCTGAGCCAAAGGCAGTGGCTTAAACGACTGGGCCACCCAGGCATCCCACAACAGGGAGCTTTCTTAGCTTGAGTTCAGGGACACAGTGTTTCTCCTTAAGCATGATGAACTCAGCTGCCTCCTTTTTTCAGTATTGCCCTTAAAATTGGGGGCAGGAATCTGTGGGTTTTTTTTTAAGTTTTATTTATTTATTTGACAGAGCGAGCGAGAGAGAGAGAACACACAATAAGGGGAGCAGCGGGCAGGGGGAGAAGAAGTAGGCTTAGCACGGAGCCTGATGCGGGGCTCGATCCCAGGACCCTGAGATAATGACCTGAGCCAAAGACAGATGCTTAACTGACTGAGCCACCCAGGTGCCCCAGGAATCTGTGTTTTTTTTTTTTTTTTTTTTTTAAGATTTTATTTATTTGACAGACAAAGATCACAAGTAGTCAGAGAGAAAGGGGGGAAGCAGGCTCCCCACTGAGCAGAGAGCCCAATGCAGGGCTTGATCCCAAGACCCTGAGATCATGACCTGAGCCGAAGGCAAAGGCTTAACCCACTGAGCTACCTGGTCACCCCAGGAATCTGTGTTTTAACATCTTCATTTATTTAAAATCTTCCAGCTTCCTTGTGAGAGGTGATAACAGAGAATGAAAGTAAGCCTCTGCTAGTCCTGACAGAGTCTAAAACAAGTTCATTTCCTAATACCAGTTGGCTCAGAATATCTAGCTGTTGCTGCTCAGAGGATATGATAGCATTTCTTTGAGGGTGGGGACCTTGGGGGAATGACTGTACCATTATTTTTTTCTATCTCCTGGTCCAAGTACAGTCTTAGACAGCTCAGACCTCTTAGAAAAAAATAACGTCTCCATTGTTCAAAGCAATCTACTTATGTTTGTGTATCTCTTTAGAAGACACAGAAGGAGAAGAAGATAGGAAAGAGAAAACAAAGATTAAGAGAAGGGATAGACATGTGATTGAGGCAGGTTTCTAATTCTGAGCTGCTGGAGAGGCTGAACACTGTCAGCGTAAGAAAACAGAAAGGATGGGCAAAAGCTATGCAGACCAGACAAGTTCATTTATTTACATATATATGTTCATATATATATATTTACATATTTACTTACATGTCTGTATGTGTGTATAAAACCTTAATTTTTTCTGGCAATACAGTCAAGTTTTGCATAGGATTTTGTGGATGTAATTCTTTGGCTTGCAGGACTTCTGTGGTGTTGCCATGTTCCCCAGGCTGCTTGAGATCCTGTGCATCTGTATAAAGTGTGTGACTCAAGAGTAGAGTGGTGAAGTCTGTAGGGTTTTCTATGTATACTATCATGTTTTACTTCTTCTTACCAATTTGGATGCCTTTTATTTCTTTTTCTTCTCTCATTGCTGTGGCCAGGATTTCCAGTACCATATTGAATAAAAGTGATGAGAGGACATCCCTGTCCTGTTCCCGACCATGGAAGAAAAGATCTTAGTTTTTCCGCATTAAGGATGATGTTAGCTGTGTGTTTTTCATATATAGCCGTTATTATGTTGAAGTATGTTCCCTCTAGACCTACTTTGTTGGTAGAGAGTTTTTTTTTTTTACCAGGAATGGATGTTGTACTTTGTCAAATGTGTTTTCCTCATCTATTGACAGGATTATATGGTTCTTACCTGTTCTCTTATTGATGTATATATCATGTTGATTGATTTGTGAATATTGAGGCACCCTGTATCCTGGGAATAAATCTCACTTGATTTTGGTGAATGATAATGTTAATGTATTGTTGGATTTGGTTTCCTAGTGTTTTGTTGAAGATTTTTGCATCCATGTTCATCAGGGATATTGGCCTGTAGTTCTCTTTTAGTGGAGTCTTTGTCTGGTTTTGGTATCAGGGTAATGCTGGCCTCATTGAATGAATTTGGAAGTTTTCCTTCCTCTTCTATTTTTTGAAATAGTTTGATAAGAATAGATGTTAACTCTTCATTAAATGTTGGGTAGAATTTGCCTGTGAAGCTGTCTGATCCTGGACATTTGTTTTTTTGGGAATTTTTTGATTACTGATTTGATTTCTTTGCTGGTAATTGGCCTATTCAAATTTTGTATTTCTTTCTGCTTCAGTTTTGGTAGGTTATATGTATCTGGGGATTTATCCATTTCTTCTAGGTTGTCCAATCTGTTGGCATACAGTTTTCAGTAATATCTTCTATGATTGTGTTTCTGTCATGTCAGTTGTTATTCTCCTCTTTCATTCATGATTTTGTTTATATTATATCACACACTCTCTCTCTCTTTTTTTAATGAGTTTGGCTAGAGTTTTATCAATTATATTGACATTTTCAAAGATCCAGCCCAGTTCCTGGTTTCATTGATCTGTTCTCTGGTTTTTTAGTTTCTCTATCATTTATTTCTGCTCTCATCTTTATTTCCTTCCTTCTGCTGATTTTGAGTTTTTGCTATTCTTATTTTTCTAGCTCCTAAAGAGTAAGGTTAGGTTGTTTTTTGGAGATTTTCCTTGCCTTTTGAATTATTCTGTATTGCAGTAAACTTCCCTCTTAGAACTGCTTTTGCTGTATCCCAAATGTTTGGACTGTTGTGTTTTCATTTTCATTTGTTTCCAAGTAGTTTTTGATTTCTTCTTTGATTTCTTTGTTGACTCATTCATTGTTTTGTAGCATGTTATTTAACTTCCATGTATTTGTGGTTTTTCCAGATGTTTTCTTGTGGTTGATTTCTACTTTCATGGCATTTAGTCAGAGAAGGTACATGGTGTGACTTGATATTTTTGAATTCGTTGAGACTTGTTTTGTGGCCTAATATGTGATCTATTCTGGAGAACGTTCTGTGTGCACTTGAAAAGGAGTATTCTGCTGTTTTAGGATGGAATATTCTGAATATGTCTTTTAAAACCAGTGTGTTATTCATAGCCATTGTTTACTTATTGATTTTCAGTTTGGATCAGTGGCCCATTGATGTGAGTGGGGTGTTAAAGTCCCCTACTATTATTATAAAACTGTTGGTCAATTGTTTTATGTTTGTTACTGTTGTATGTATTTAGGTGCTTTCATGTTGGGTACATAAATATTTACTTGTTATATCTCTTGTTGGATTGTCCCCTTTATAATTATATTGTGTTTCTTTGTTTTAGTCTAGTTTGTCCAAGGTAAGTATTGCTACCCCAGCTTCATTTTTTATACCTATTTGCCCGGTAAATATCTCTCCATCCCCTCACTTTTCAATTTGCAGGTGTCTTTCAGTCTGAAATGAGTCTCTTGTAGGCAGCATACAGATGTGTCTTTTTTATTTTTTTATTTTTTGTGTGTGTCTTGTTTTTTAATCCATTCTGTCACCCTGTCTTTTGATTGGAGTGTTTAGTCCTTTTACATTCAAAGTAACTATTGATAGACATGTATTTATTGCCATTATTTACTTGTCCTGTCAGACACTGATATTTTGTGAACTTATCAGAAGCTTCTAATATATAGCCAAGTGACTGTCACCAGAGTAACTTTCAGTGTAGTTGCTTGGTTGGAGGCAGAGACTGTGAAATAGAAAAAAAAAAATGTGGAAGTCTATAGGCAGTGGGAGAAGTTGCTGACGGTTCTGCTCATTTTTCTGCTTTAATGATCATCGGGCAGTAATTCTTGGATCAAGGGTTCATGGTGCACAAACTAGGCATGGCATTGATCAGACAAAGGTGAAAGATAAGGTCTTTGTTGGAAGGAGTTCGTTATGTTGGAGAAGAAAGCTTTCCCCTACAAGCTTAGATTTGAATGGTTGGGCCGGTGAGTTAACTGACAACAGATTAACTGGAGAAAAGTTTATTATGCACGTGGGAGTATTCTAAGGAGAGAGAAGCTTCTTCAAACAGCTAGAGGGAAGAGATTTATGCTAGTTTAATAAAGGAAGGGGCATGTTTAGGATTAACCTTTATAGGGTGGAAGGTTCTAATGAGCCCTGTTTACAGTTTTTTCAGAATGTCCTGGTGCCCAGGGTCAGTCATCTCTCTGACTGGAGACATCTCTGGAGGGGCAATTTGTGGCAACTGACTCTCGTAAACCTCTGCTCCAGTCAGAGAGGGAAAGTTCCAATAAGATTCCTTTTTGCATCTGCTGTAGCTCAGATGTTTTCACTTTGAGGTGACCTTTAAGCTATTTCTGATGGGTTATCAGTCCCCACATTCCCCCATTGCAACTTCCCAAGCAGCTTCCCAAACAAGGTGCTAGTTGCTTGCCACAGAGAAAAGACTCAGTATAGAGGTTGAGATAACAGATCTGCAAAGGGAAGAAGAATTTAGAGCAAGGAAGCAAAACAGAAAACAAAGATTAGTGGCTGGAGCAGATTATGAGCCCAGCGTCTCAGTCTAGACGGCAATTGAGAGGATTTTTAAACACTAGTTTGAAATAGTTAGGTGGTGAATGGAAGTGGCAGTGGCAACACAATGGATTTCTTGGTTTGAAGTGAGTATCTTTGGCAGTGCCGTACACTGTCTGTTAGAGTGCTGAGCCCTTTGGAGCTTACATCAAGTTGATTGGCTTCAACTTGCAAGACTAATTCCCATCCTTGAGGAGAGTGGGAACTACAAAACAACCGGGAGTTCCAGTATGGGTCTGGGCGGCCAGGTTGTAGTTTTCAGTTACCCCATGTCAGGAAAGTGGGCAAAAAATCAGAAGTGTTGCATTGGAGAGTTGTAATCAGATATTAAAAGAAACGGGGTGGAAGGGATGGGTGGTGGTGCCTGATTGGCTCAGTTGGTAGAGCATGTGAGTCTTGATCTCAGGGTTGTAAATTCAAGCCCCACATTGAGTGGAGAGATTACTTAAAATCTTCAAAGGACACCAGAAGAATTGAGAATTTGGTAGGGACTGACAAAATTTGCAAGGTGGCAGGATCCAGGCTGGTTTATGAGTAGATAATAAAAGCTCAGAGATAATGAGCAGAACTAGAATCTGATAATCTACAAGGTTTTCTGTTGAAACATAAAATTTCTTGATATGGTCACTTCCTTCTTTCATCGAGGATAATCAAGATGGTTTTTCTTTACAAAATAATTCAGTTCTCATTAGATTTGGCCTGATTATTTACAAAAGTGCAGCAAGAATGCCAATTGAACACATAGGCCGTTTAAAGTTTGCTTTGCTAGAACTTTTTATAAGGGATCTCAGGTGAAACTTTTAAAAACCACTCAAGGCTAGGAAGGCAAGCCAGGAACTGCAGTACCTATAGCTTTGGATGAATTCCTCTCTTTTCAAAGTCCCCAGAATATCTTATGGTCCTTGGGCTTGCCAGATAGTGACCTGTCAGAAAGGCTGGGACCTTTTAAGTTAGGTACCAGGACTGTTTTTCCAAGAGAGTTTTGTAAGCATTGGCTCCAAAAAGTAGACCTTAAAGCTGTATAGTTTTGTATGTGATCGTATGCATCATTCTCAAGTATGATATTCCAGTCAATCTGTAACTGTAACTGATTGCAAACACTTTAGAGAATCAGAGAAGAATCAGTGTAAAACAACTATCTGTAGATGGCAAAGGACCTAAAATGGCCTTAGTTAAAGATCAGATGAGAGTTCATTATAAAAAACAATTGACAAGGAAATTTCGTTATTTCCATGACAGATAACATTTAAAATCTTAATCAGAGTTATGACTGGTTATACTAGGCATACACATTACATTATGCCAGTTATACATTATACTAGGACTTTTCATGAATAGTGATGGCATTGACACCTTTCTAGGAACTGCTTACAATTTCTGAAATACTTTTATTACTAATATTTGTTCACATAAATATAACTTAGGGAAGGTTAAAGATCTTTTTTTTTTTTTTAAAGACTTTATTTTATTTATTTAAGAGAGAGAGAGCATGAGAGGAGAGAGGTCAGTGGGAGAAGCAGACTCCCTGCCGAACAGGGGGCCCGATGTGGGACTCGATCCCAGGACTCCAGGATCATGACCTGAGCTGAAGGCAGTCGTCCAACCAACTGAGCCACCCAGGCGCCCTAAAGATCTTTTTTTTAATTAAGATTTTATTTATTAGAGAGAGACAGTGACAGAGATAGAAAGAGCACAAGCAGGGAGGAGAGGGAGAAGCAGGCTCCTGCTGAGCAGGGAGCCCTGAGCCGAAGATAGATGATTAACCTACTAAGCCATCCAGGCAGTCCTGATATCTCTTCTTATTTGACAATGCTTCTATGCAACTCAACATATCAAACCTATTTTTTAAAAAGATTTTATTTGTTTATTTGACAGAGGGAGACAAAGCGAGAGAGGGAACACAAGCTGGGGAAGTGGGAGAGGGAGAAGCAGGCCCCTCACTGAGCAGGAAGCCCGATGTGGGGTTTGATCCCAGGACCCTGGGATCATGACCTGAGCCGAAGGCAGACGCCTAATGACTGAGCCACACAGGTACCCCAAACCTTTTTTTTTTTTTAAGATTTTATTTTAAGTAATCTCTATACTCAGCGTGGGGCTTGAACTAACAGCCCTGAGATCAAGAGTCACACTACTGACTGAGCTAGCCACAGGTACCAGAAACCTAGTTATTTTTGATATCTCTCTTTTTACAAGGTAAATAACAAATCTTTGTGATTTTCCAGGAAATCCCAAAATCAGTTTGAGATCAAGATTTTTTAAAAAAAGTCTTTTTTATTTATTTATTTATTTATTTATTTGTCAGAGAGAGAGAGAGAGCAAGCACAAACAGGCAGAGTGGCAGGCAGAGGCAGAGAGAGAAGCAGGCTCCCCATTGAGCAAGGAGCCTGATGCAGGGCTCGATCCTAGGACCTTGGGATCATGACCTGAGCCGAAGGCAGAGGCTTTAACCCACTGAGCCACCCAGGCACCCCCATAGCTACTTATTTAAGCAAATTGACAGTAAAAGAATTCAAAAGTAGCCATAGGAGGTAATAGGATTGTAACAAAACAACCATAGTTGTTTTGACAGTGAGAATACTTGGTTCTCTTAAGTAATCAAAAATGTGATAAAGATGAAGATAAAGCACAGAAAAGTGTTCTGATAAGACATAGTGTCTTTGTTGTCTAGACAGTTTATGTAAATATAAAGAAAAATGTTTTACAATCCCTTATTAAGGCCATACTTATAGCCCAAGAAAATTTTAACGGTAAGAAACCAAACTCCAGTTTTGCATTCACATATTGTTGGTACTAAAGCTCATTTTTAAACATATTCATCCAGTCTTAGCCAGCTTTGAACACACAACATGAAATTCCTTTCTGACAAAACTTCCACAACTTTCTGAATCTATTCAGGTTTTAATCCTGCTCTCCCTTTTTCTTATTCTGGAAAAATAAGTTGTTTTACTTCAGTGTAAAATTTATTCTTTTTCTCTTAACAAAAATACATTCTATGTTCCTTGTATACTTTTTAAAAAAAATGATTTTATTCATCTCAGAGAGAGAGAGTGTGTGCACAAGTGGAGGTGAGAGGCAGAGGGAGAGGGAGAAACAGACTCCCCACTGAGAAGAGAACCCAAGTGGGGGCTCGATTCCAGAACCCCGAGAACATGACCTGAGACGAAGGCAGACACTTAACCCTCTGAACCACCCTGGCACCTCCCCTTGTGTGCTTTTCATGCAAAGTTGCCTTTCATCCTTATTATTTCTAATGGTTTCATTTACATATATTGGTTATACTTTTTAACTATTAGTAATCTTTTTTTTAAAATTTTATTTATTTATTTGACAGACAGAGATCACAAGCAGGCAGAGAGGCAGAAGCAGGCTCCCCACAGAGCAGAGAGCCCGATGCAGGGCTCAATCCCAGGACTCTGAGATCGTGACCTGAGCTGAAGGCAGAGGCTTAACCCACTGAGCCACCCAGGTGCCCCAGTAATCTTTACCTTATAGAGAAAACAAAGATGTAGGTGATCGTGAATAGTTTGTCATATACCAGCATTTTGTTGCAGGTTAGCAAATTTTATGAATATACCATTTCACAGTTTTCGGGGTTTTTTAGAGATTTTATTTATTTATTTGACAGAGAGAGAGAGAGAGAGAGACAGTGATAGTTAGAGAGGTACTACAAGCAGGGGGAGTGGGAGAGAGGGAAGCAGGCTTCCTGCCAAGCAGGGAGCCTGATGTGGGGCTCCATCCCAGGATGCTGGGGTCATAACCGAAGGCAGATGGTTAACGACTGAGCCACCCAGGTGCCCCCATTTTATAGTTTTTATAGCTATATGCTTCCTCACAGTCCTCACAGTACAACTTTTCAGTGTGACCAAAAGGACATGTTTATTAACAGACTTAAATATCTTTAGCCACTCTTTACCGCATAAAATAAAAAGGCAAAATTATGAAATCTGAAACTTATGCTTAAAGATTGTATTTCAGTATTTTATCTTATGTAGAATTAATTTAGATATTTAGCAAATATTTATTAGTTAACTTATCATAACTTTAAAGTTGCAAGTTACCAAAAGGATTTTCGAAACTATTTTAGGCAGACATATTATAAAACATAATTATTGTTAAAAAATCATAATACATTTATTTCACTTACATCAATCTGATACATGTGTTCTTAACAATTATGCTTGGATTGTTCATGAAGATTTCATAAAACATTAAGCAAAGCTAGCCATCATCAGGTTATCTCCCTATTAACTATCTATATAACACACAGGTTAGGCAGGTATCAAAAAAAATTACAAAAGCAAAAACACTAAGAAAGTTAAATACATGTTTTTTTGTTTTGTTTTGTTTTGTTTCTGTGCTTGATATGCATGAAGTAATGGATATCAAACAATTTTTATTGCAAATTTACTTGTACATTTGTTCTTAGGTTGATTTTATAATTCTTACGATCTTAAAAATCTGGTAGATATATTAGATTATTTTACTAATAAACTCAAGTGGCAAATATTATACTTAATGCTGATAACTTAGAAGACATTCCTGTTTTTATTAAACTGATAATACCAAACTGATCTTTACACATGAACTTGAAAAACATTTGGGTTAGTTCCTTTATTTTTGGGAGTTTTAGGAATACTTAATTTGTATCAGGGCTTACTTCTCTCTAAGCCAATTAGAATAGACCTCCTTTAAGGGAGTCTTAATTTGGTAATACCACCTGGAGGTAGGAAAATATCATATATACATAACATGTGTACATACATACATGAAATATCGACAGATGCAAATAAAGATCTTATTGCTTTCTTTCTTAAGTTCTAGCCATGAGTCAGGCATAAACACAGTAATAAAAAAACTCATTAGCTTATGTAAGAGTTGGTTCCTGGCCCCACTTCATGGTTTTATCTTAGTTTTGGGGAGATGGAACAAGTTAAGTGATGGGCTTAGTATGAGGACTGGTGCTCTTTGTTATATTTGTGGAGGAGGCTTTTAAGATTGTCATCTCCCCTGATGTGTAATGTTGGCTGTAGATGGAAGCTTGGGTGAGGGACCTTATGGAAACACCAAGCAGCAGTCCAGGTGTTTCTAAAGATCAACTGAGGGGGTAGAATATCCAGCCTGTTTCCAGTTCTCTTGGGCCTCAGGTGGTTGATTTTGCTGCTTCCTGAATCCCTTGAGAGCCCCTGATGGAGGCAGTCCCTGAAGTCCTACTGACATAGGGAAGTGAGGGGCTAGAGTGGGAAGGGAGAGGCTTGGGGGATGGACAGAGGCCTGGAGGAGGCAAAAGGAGGAGCCAGGTGGGAGCCAGTTTCATGTGCAGTCTTGTGTGGAATCCCTTTTGAGGAGACAGCTTGGGATTTACAGCCAACAAGTAGAGTTAAGGGTATCAGTGGGTGGAAAATTCCTAGGAGGACAAACATTATCAAGTATGGAGGGATTCTTGCTAAATCGGCCTTATTCTTGCTAATGGTAGGACAAGGACTGAGACATCAAAGGGGGGGGATGAGAGGCTTGATCAGTTATCAGGGTTGGGGAAGTGACTTCTTGGGATCCTTGCTAGAGGCAAGGTTGAGGCTGAGTGGGAAAGAGGGCTCAGGTCTTGGTAAAAGCTGAGAAATAGTAAGTGAATGTCTAATGATGGTGTAAAAATTATTTTGCAAGTCAGGTGGTATCAAATTCTTGGCTGTCAACAAATATAAAAAGGGGCTTAATTGTGCTACCAATTCATCAAAAATATTTTTTGCCACTCTATGATTTTTGGTATGTAACCTTGAAGGAATTAAAAGTTAGTGGCGGGAGTACTAAATTTCAGTTCCCATTTGCTGATTGAAAAAGTCCTTAGCACTTACAATTTTAAAAACCAAAAACAGAAATAGAATTAATGCTACTAACACCTGCCTGCCAATAAATACTATGTGTCTAGACATGGGATGTACTTGCAAAAGTAGTGGAATGCATCTCATTTAGATGTGCATTTGTCATCTTAATTAATGTATGTATTAATAATTGTAATGATAACTCCATCCAGAAGAAAACAGTTTTAATGGTACAGAGATTTAAATTTTTTTGTTTATACACATATTTTTGTTCAAGAGGGGTATAACAAGAATATCAACAAATGGTTTGAAACATAAAATATACTACATTAAGATAACACTCTGGGAAGCAAAATGGGAATGTAAATTCAAGGAAAAAAGGAGACACAGGTTTTTGACCTAACAATTGACATATTCATGTATTTTCAGAAGGGATGATAGTACACATTAAATCACTATGGTATTTTGATTCTGTTGCATACATTTGAAAGAGTTGTATATATTAAATGATCAATATTTACCATATACCAAAAATTATTTCCTATTTAAACTGAACAACTTTTATTTAATTAAAATTGTTTTTAAAAGATTTATTTATTTGAGAGAGAGAGAGAGAGAGTGCACGAGAGTGCTTACGAGTAGGGGTAGGGCAGAGGGAGAGAATCTTTAAGCAGACTCTCTGCCAAGTAGGGAGCCTGAGGCTGGGCCCAATCCCAGGACCCCAAGAGACTATGACCCGAGCTGAAACCAAGAGTTGGATGCCCAACCAACTGAGTACTCAGGCACCCCTAAAAAAAATTATTTTTAAGATTTTATTTATTTGAGAGAGAGAGCAAGAGAGAGCACAAGCAGGGAGGAGAGGGAGAAGCCTAGGCCCCCTGTGAGCAGGGAGCTTGACGAAGGGCCCGATCCCAGATCCCTGAGATCATGACCTGAGCTGAGGGCAGTTGCTTAGCGGACTGAGCCACCCAGGTGCCCCTAATTTTTTTTTAAAGGTTATTTATTTGAGAGAGGGAGAGAGAGATTGAGAGAAAGAGCATGGGGAGAGGGAGAGAGAGTCCCAAGGAGACTCCCTGCTGAATGTAGAGCCTGATGTGGGGCTCAATCCCATAACCCTGAGATCAAGACCTGAGCAGAAATTAAGAGTTGGACACTCAACCAAATGCATCACCCAGGTTCCCCTACTTTTTGTTTGTTTGTTTTATTTTTAAGTAATTTCTACACCTAACATGGGGCTTGAACTCACAACCACAAGATCAAGAGTTGCATGTTCTTCCCACTGAGCTAACATGGTGCCGCAATAACTTTTAGACTTTATTTTTAAAAGTAATCTCTGTGCTCAACAGGGGGCTGGAACTCATGACCCCAAGATCAGGGGTTGCATACTCTTCCAGCTGAGCCAGCCAGGCACCCTGTTAAACTTGTAACAAATTTCAGATGTCAACTTAAAAATTTGCAAAGAGATACACAATTTCAAAATTCTTATGAGTCAGACAACAGAAGCAATGGGAGAAGACTGGTCCAGATATTATCTGAAAACATGTTTAAAGAAAGAAAAACAGGTCCTTAAGTTCTTACATGCTTGCCCGTCTTGTCAGAAGTGGAAGACTGCCCGGCCTCCTGCACCTAGACTGCCTGCTGCCCCTCTACGGGGGTGTGGGCACAGCAGCTCCAGGAGCCACGTTATGCAGTGCAGCGTAGGGATGATAACCACCAGAAATGGTATAAAGATTACTTCGGAGTGGAGACATCTGCCATTAAGTAGGGCATGTTCTGTTCCCATGATCTGAGAAGAGACCACTTACTGTATTTCCATTTACCTGCATGGTCCCTAGTGGCATCTGAGTCTGCATCCATTATATAAGACTTCCTTCTCCCACTCCCAGGGGCAGCTTCTACTGCCTCGCTTTCTCTCTAGTTCTTCCCTCTTTCTGCCCTGACCCCTGATAATATGGGCATGTAGAGTTGTTTTTCAAACTGCAGGTATAAGCCCATTCATTAGTGGGTAATAAAATGAATTCAGTGAATTTCAAAGGGGATTAGTGACACTGTTAGATAAGGTTTTCAGCCTCCCAGTGTCAGTGCAGCAACCAGTGTTTCATATATTTAAATTGCATTCCTTATAGTAAGGGTCAGTTTCATGAGAACAGACCCTTATAATCAACGGATCAAAGAAAGCACAAGGGAAATTAGAAACTACTTCAAGATGAATGAAAATGGAGACACAGCACACCAAAACTTTACGGAATGTAGCTAAAGCACTACTTAGAAATTTATAGCTGTAAATAACAAAATTTTAAAAAGACTCAAATCAATAAGCTAACCTACCCTTAAACATTGGAAAAAGAAAAACACTAGACTAAATCTAAAACAAGCAGAAGGAAATAATGAGGAGTAGAGCAGAGATTAATGAAATAAGAAATAGGAAAACAGTAGAGAAAATTGGTGAAACCCAAAGTTGGTTCTTTGAACGGAGAAACAAAATTGACAAACTAGGTAGACCGACCAAGAAACAGAAGATGCAAATAAAATCAGAAGTGAAAGTAGGGACATCACTACTGACCTTACAGAAATATAAAGGGTCGTGAAGGCATACTTTAAACAATTGTATGCCACTAAAGTAGATAGTGTTGATGAAGTAGACAAATTTCTAGAAACATACAAATTACTGAAACTGAATTAAGAAGAAACAGGAACTCTGAGTAGACCTGTAACAACTAAGGAGATTGAAGTAGTTAAAAACAAACAAAAAACAAACCCTGGTGGCCTCATTGGTAAATTCCGCCAAAAATTTAGAGAATAATTAATACCCGTTCTTCATGAATTTTCCCAAAAAACATAAGATGAGGAGACACTTCTCAGTCTATTCTATATGTTAGTATTACCTTGATACCAAAATCAGGCACAGACGTCGCAAGAAAACATAGCTATAGACGGTATTTCTTATTAATATAGATGTGAAAATCCACAACAAAATACTAGCAGACTAAATCCAGCAATATGAAGAAGTACCATGAACAAGTGAGATTTGTCCCTGGACTGCAGGACTGGCTTAACATTCAAAAAAATCAATTAATGAAATATATCATATTAATAGAATAGGTGACAAAAACCACATGATCATCTTAGTAGACACAGAAAAGCCATTTGACAAAGTCCAACACCCTTTCGTGATAAAACACTCAACAAACTAGAAATAGAAGGGAACTTCCTTAGCCTGATAAAGGACATCTACAAAACCGCACAGCTAATGTCATACATGGCAAAGACTGAATACTTTCCCCCTAATAACCAGAATAAGACAAGGGTGTCTACTCTCATCGCTTCTTTTTTTTTTTTTTTTTTTTAAGATTTTATTTATTTGACAGTGCAAGAGAGGGAGAAAAAGCACAAGTAGAGGTGGCAGCAGAGGGAGAAGGAGAAGCAGACTTCCTGCTGAGCAGGAAGACAGACTTCCTGCTGACACAGGGCTTGATCCAGGACACTAACATCATGACCTGAGCTGAAGGCAGACGCTTAACCACTTGAGCCACCCAGGCGCACCTACTCTCACCACTTCTATTCATCATTGTAGTGGGAGGTTCAAGCCAGGGCAATTGGCAAGAAGTTGTAGATACCCTCCAGATTGGAAAGGAAGAAGTACAACTGTCTCTGCAAATGACATAGTCTTATATAGAGAAAACCATAAGAATTCTACTAAAAAGCTATTAGAATTTGTAAGTACAGCTGGGTTATTGGATACAAGATCAGTATACACTTAACCCTTGAAAAATGCAGGTTGGAGTTGCATGGGTCCGCTTACTTGTGAATTTTTTTTTATAAAACAGTTCTGTTTTCTTATGATTTTCTTAACATTTCCTTTTCTCTGGCTTACTTTATTATAAGAATATAGTGTATAATACATACAACATGTAAAATATAGGTTAATTGTTTGTTACAGGTATGGCTTCTGGTCAGTAGTAGGTTGTTAGTAGTTAAGTTTTCAGGGAGTTCAAAGGTTTTTTTTTTTAATCAGGTTTTTTAAAATGTTTCAGTCAGAGTCACCTGGGTTGCTCATTCAGTTAAATGTCTGACTCTTGATTTTGGCTCTGATCGTGGTTTCAGGGTCGTGAGATCCAGCCCCTCATTGGGCTCCATTCTGGGAGTAGAGACTGCTTGGGATTCTCTCTACCTCTCCTTTGGCCCCTCCCCCGGGGCAAAGAAAGTTATAATCAGGTTTTTGACTGCAAAGGGAGTTGGTGCAGCTAACACTCATGTTGTTTAAGGGCCAACTGCACAAAATCAGTAGTATTTCTATACATTCACAAGGAACAGTAAAAATGAAATTAAGGAAATGGTTCTAGTTACAGTAGCATCAAAAAGAAAAGATACCTTGAAATATTAAATCTTCTCATAAAGGAACATACAACTTCATCATTATACCAAGTCTTACTTCATACTCCTGACTGTAAAAGTTCCATAGTTTTCTCATTTCCTGTGAAGACGATTATTGGAGAATTAAAAACATTCTTTTTTCTAATTGTGGTATGGACCTTTTCCAATTCATATTTTAATTTGCAATTTATGGTATGTAGGGAAGCTATTGATTGGCGTTTATTTGGCAAATGGCCATCTTTTCACTCAGTAAGTTTTTATAGTTTTTCAGTTAAGTCTTTTGGATTTTGTCTGAAGACAGCTATCAACTATTTTTTCTCTTCCAGTTTTTATGGTTATACTCTGTTTTCTCTTGCTTTATTAAATTACACTTCCAGAGCAGTGTTAACTCACTCTGATAGTGAACATCATCTCTCTCTAGTGATAGTACTCCTCAGTGCTGCTTGTTTTCGATTACTGGTTTGAAATAGATATGAATATGATCTTGAAGGCATGTTCTTTATGAAGTATTTGCTATTGGGACTACCTCATATAAGTGGAATTAGAGAATATTTATCCTTTTGTGTTTGACCTATTTCATGCTGCATAATGTTTTTAAAGTTCATGTATGTTATATCAGATTTTGATTTCTTTCTATGGCAGAATCATATTCCACTGTATATGTGCATCACATTTTGTTTATCCATTCATCTGTCCATTCATCTTGGGTTGCTTCCACCTTTTAGCTATTGTGAACAATGCAGCTGTAAACATTGGTCTACAGGTGTCTTGTTTGCGTCCCTGTTTTCAGTTCGTCTGGTATTTACGCAGGAGTGGAATTGCTGGATCATATGGTAATTCTGTGTTTAACTTTTTGAGGAGCTACCAAGCTGTTTTCCATAGCAACTGTACTATTTTACATTCCTACCTAATTTGCTTTTATACTACCAGGATTATTGCATCTCTTTATATTTTGAAATGTATTGGTTATTTTCTTTTTCTTTCTTTTTTAATTGTGTTATGTTAGTCACCATACAATACATCATTAGTTTCTGATACGGTGTTCCATGATTCCTTGTTTGCATATAACACCCAGTGCTCCATGCAATCTGTGCCCTTCTTAATACCCATAGTTATTTTCTTTGTGGGACTACACTGATTCTGTTGATTATACTAAAACCAGCTTTTTAAAAAAAATTTATTTTTTCAGTGTTCCAAGATTCATTGTTTATGCACCACACCCAGTGCTCCATGCAACATGTGCCCTCCATAATACCCACCACCAGGCTCCCCCAACCCCCTACCCTCTCCCCTCCAAAACCCTCAGTTTGTTTCTCAGAGTCCACAGTCTGTCATGGTTCATCTCCCCCTCCGATTTCCCTCAACTCACTTTTCCTTTCCTTCTCCCAATGTCCTCCATGTTATTCCTTATGCTCCACAAGTAGGTGAAACCATATGATAAATGTCTTTCTCTGCTTGAATTACTTCACTCAGCATAATCTCCTCTAGTCCTGTCCATGTTGATACAAAAGGTGGGTATTCATCCTTTCTGATGGAGGCATAATACTCCATAGTAGATATGGACCATGTCTTCTTTATCCATTGTCTGTTGAAGGGCATCTTGGCTCTTTCCATAGTTTTGCAGTTGTGGACATTGCTGCTATGAACATTGGGGTGCAGATGGCCCTTCTTTTACCCAGTAGTGCAATTGCAGGGTAATAGGGTAGCTCCATTTTTAATTTTTTGAGGAATCTCCACACTGTTTTCCAAAATGGCTTTACCAACTTGCATTCCCACCAATACTGTAAAAGGGTTCCCCTTTCTCCACATCCTCTGCAACACCTGTTGTTTACTGTCTTGTTAATTTTGGCCATTCTAACTAGTATAAGGTGGTATCTCAATGTGGTTTTGATTCGAATCTCCCTGATGGCTAATGATGATGAACATTTTTTTCATGTGTCTGATAGTCATTTGTATGTTTTCTTTGGAGATGTGTCTGTTCATGTCTTCTGCCCATTTTTGACATGAATATCTATAAAACCAGCTTTGATTTTAAACATTCTCCCTGGTTTCCTGTGTTCTGCCACTAATGGCGTATGATAATTGTTTCTGTTTCTGAAAAGTTAAGAGGGGAGTGCCTGTCTGTCTTTCTGGGCTCAGTGTTGTTAGGGATGTAATTCTTTTTTTTTTTTTTTTTAAGATTTTATTTATTTTTTGAGAGAGAATGAGAGTGAGAGAGAGAGCATGAGAGGGAAGAAGGTCAGAGGGAGAAGCAGACTCCCT
Source organism: Martes martes (assembly GCF_963455335.1). NCBI lineage: Eukaryota > Metazoa > Chordata > Mammalia > Carnivora > Mustelidae > Martes > Martes martes. The sequence goes on along the minus strand of NC_137896.1, from coordinate 50,468,781 downwards.
GCTAAGGAGGCAGCTGGATGTGGGACTTGATCCCAGGACTCCAGGATCATGACCTGAGCTGAAGGCAGTTGCTTAACCAACTGAGCCACCCAGATGCCCCCAGGGATGTAATTCTTTGATAGCTTTACCCAGTACCTCCATTGATTATAGGTTTCATTAATTTTTTTTCTAACAATTTGAGAAGATTGTCACTGTTTATGTTTTCTTACAATATGGTCTGTATCATTGAATTATAAAAATTTTATTAGCTTAGCAAAGCATGTGATAGTCTCTATTAAAAGAAATTTTCTCATATGGAGTTACCTCACTTTTCTGATCCCTAATTTTGTATATTCTCTTTTTAGCCCAAAACTTACTCGTTTTTTTTTTCTTTTCTTATTTTTTCTTGAAGAAAAAGCTCTTGGATTTGCTAATCAATTTTGTATTTCTTATGTTTGAACTTTTTTTTTTTAAGATTTTATTTATTTATTTGACAGAGATCACAAGTAGGCAAGAGCGGCAGGCGGGGCGGGGGGGCTGGTGGTGGAGGCTGGCTCCTTGCTGAGCAGAGGGCCTGATGCTGGGCTCAATCCCAGTACCCTGGGATCATGACCTGAGCCAAAGGCAGAGGCTTTAACCCACTGAGCCACCCAGGTGCCCCTATATATCTTTTTTGATGAAATGTCTGTTTAGGTCTCTTGCCCTTTTTTTAATTGGGTTGTTTTCTCATTGTTGAGTTTTAAGAGTCCTTTGTCTATTTTAGACAATAGTCCTTTATCAGATATGTCTTTTGCAAATATTTTCTCCTGGCCTGTGGCTTCTCTTCCCATTCTCTCTCTCTCTTTTTAAGATTTTATTCACTTGAGAGAGAGAGAGCATGAGCAGGTGGGGAAGGGGCTGAGGGACAGGAAGAAGCAGACTCCCCACTGAGCAGGGAGCTTGATGTGGGGCTCGATCTAATACCCTGACATTATGACCTGAATCAAAGGCAGATGCTTATCTGACTGAGCCACCCAGATGATTCTCTTCTCATTCTCTTAATGCTATCTTTGGCAGAGCAGAAGCTGTTAATTTTAATAATAAAGTCTAACTTATCAATTATTTCTTTGGTGGACTGTACCTTTGATGGTGGTATCTAACAAGTCATCTCCCTGCCCCAAATCACCTACATTGTCTTCTGCCATCTTGTAGGAGTTATATAGCTTCACATTGTACGTTTAGCTCTCTGGGCCATTATGAATTCATTTCTGTGAGGGGTGTGAGTCTGTGTCTGGATTCATTTTTTTGCATGTGGATGTCTAGTTATTACAGCACTGTCTGTGGACCAGACTCTTTTTTCCCCATTGTATTACTTTTACACTTTTGTCAGAGATCAGTTAACTATATTTATGTGGCTTTATTTCTGGGGCTCACTGCTGTGTTCCATTGATCTGTTTGTATGTTCTTTCAACAGTATCACACTGGAACTGGCTGAATGTCAACCTGCAGCCTCCCTATATCTCTTTGTGGGTTCCGGGCTTCCTTCCCCAGACTCCTTGGCCTTTCCTTGGCCCTTCTCCACCACTCCCTCCCATTGAGGTATAGGTTTTGTTCCCTCTCATATCCTTACCAACCAGTTCAGCCACGGATTGCTTTGGGATCTACTGTAGGAGGCAACAGGAAGTTGTAAATTACACAAAGTGTCTTGAATAAATTGTTTCTAGAATAAATTTCTAGAATAAATTGTTAAAATGTCTCTTGTCAGAAAATGTCTGAAGATCTAATATCATTTAAGAGAAAATCTCAGACTGCACGTTGAGTGCTCTGATTTGGGCTTCTTTTCCAGAAGGAAAGACCAGGATGAAGGTGGTTAGGATACTCAGTAGGCCTGGAGGAATGTGGGTACAGAGGTCACCTTAGCCAGCCCCCACACACTATGCAAGGCTTCTTGTCCAGGAGCAAGTTACTAACTCCTTAGAACTCGCTGTATGCTCTGTGAAAATTAAGCTAATATTTACTTGGACAGACTGAGATAACATGAAATCCAGTAAATTGGTCAGATTTCTTAATGATTACTTATATTTTACTTTCTGTTTTTTAGATTTTTTTACTTTTTCCCATTATGTTGTTTTTGTTTTGTTTTGTTTTTTACCTTTTTTTTTCCAAAATAATTATCGATTCATAGGAATTGCACAGAAATATACGGTAATGTCCAGTGTTCCCATCCCCCAGCCTCCTTCAGTTTGAGGTAACATCCAACACAACTATAGTACAAAATCAGTCCTAGGAGATTGACATTGATGTAATCCATAGAGCTTATTCAGATTCCAATGAGTTAAAAATACACTCAGTGTGTGGGTGTGTGTGTGTGTATGCGTGTAATGCTGTGCAGTCTCATTACACGTGTGGCGTCATGGAATCACTACCACATGGAGGTGCTCACCTGTACCACCGCTGCCAGGCTCCTTCGTGCTATCCCTTTATCACCACACCCATCCCTTCCCTCCCATCCCTAAACTGGGACAACCACTAATCTCGTCTCCATCTCTATCACTTGGTCACTTCAAGAACATTTTTATAGATGGGCTTACACAATATGTGACCTTTTGGGATTGATTGACTTTTAAAACTCAGTATAATTCCCAGATTCATCCAAGTTGTTTCACAATCAATAGTTCATTATTTTTTTTTATTGCTGAGTAGTGTTCCATGGCCAGTATGGACAGTTTGTTTATCCACTCACCTCTTTTTTTTTTTTTTTTTTAAGATTTTATTTATTTATTTGACAGAGCGAGAGAGACAGCAAGAGAGGGAACACAAGCAGGGGGAGTGGGAGAGGGAGAAGCAGACTCCTCACTGAGCAGGGAGCGCAATGCAGGACTTGATCCCAGGACCCTGAGATCATGACCTGATCCAAAGGCAGAAGCTTAACGATTGAGCCACCCAGGGGCCCAATCCACTCACCTCTTGAAAGGCATCTGAGTTGGAGCTATTCTGAATATAGCTGCTGTAGACATTAATGTACAAGTTCCTGCATGAAAATAAGTTCATTTCTGTGGAATACATGCCCAAGAATGCAGCTGATAGGCTGTAGCCTAAGTCCATTCATTGTATTTATTTTTCAGTTCTTTTGTATTTCTTGGCAAGTGATTCAGGTTATCTGTTTATGGTACTGATAATATGAGTAACCTTTAAAGACAAGCACACTGAGCCATTGTGCAGCCTATGGCAAAAGTTGTTCCTCATTGTGTGGATATGTGTGTTGTGGAAAAAGGTGGGCCTCTGATTACTCCAGGTCGCAAGTAGGTGCTAAGTGGAGGTGACACTTTACTCAGCTGTGTGGGAAGTGTTCATTCTTACTAGTAATCAAGAACAAGGAATGCTTCTAGCAGGGAGTAACTACATTAATAGCAACACTACCAGCAATAAGTGAGGTTTGCAACTAAAGGAATTTCTGAGAAAATGAACGAAATTGTCACAAGAAGTAGGTAATAATTACTTAAGAAGAAATGAAGAAAATGATATATTTTTCCAGATGTTGTTTATATCCTCCTTCTCTCTTGTTTCTTCTTTGTAAATTCTTTTAACTTTATAAGGAGCAGGCAGTTTCTGTCTTATATACATGATTTCGAAATATGAGGAAGATGAAAAGCCACTGTCTGTGGAGGAAGCACCACCCTGAAATAGCACAGAAAAGACAATGCTGGTTTTACTAATGAACAGGAATTCTTTTTAGGTGAAATGATATATCAAAGCAGAAGTCTGTTGCTGTCCTGGCCATCCGGTTGGGCTTCTTCCACTCAGCATAGGTTTTTTCTTTTTTAAATTTAATTTTGTTTTTTAATGTACTCCCATGTGGGGCTCGAACTCATGACCCCGAGATCAGGAGTCATATGCTCTTTTTACTGAGCCAGCCAGGCACCCCTCACTCAGCATAGTTATTTGGAGTTTCATCCACGTGGTTGCATGTATCCATAGCTGGCTCCTTTTTCTTGCTGTGTGGTAGTCTGTTCTAAGGACAGATTATGGTTTACTTATCCATTCACCTGTTGATAGACGTTTGTATTATCTCAGTGGCTATTTTGAATAAAACTTTTGTGGGTTTTTTTGGCTTTGTTTTTTAATTTTTATTTGTTTATTTATTTGAAAGCATGAGCACGAGTGGGGGGTGGGGCACTGGGAAAGAGAAAGAGAGAACCCCAAACAGACTCCACACTGAGCACAGAGCCTGATGTGGAGCTCAATCCCATGACCTCCAAGGTCGGGACCTGAGCCAAAACCGAGAGTCAGATGCCCACTGACTGAACCACCCAGGTGCCCCCCAGGAATGTTTTTGATCAAGTCTTTGTGTGGACATATGCTTTTCTTGCTCTGAGGACATAAAATTACAAGCAGCTTGAATATCTTACAATGGCCAGATTTATGCAGGTTCTGGAGGGTGAGTGACTAGATTGTGCAGGGGACATAGGAATGGCCAGTGTGGCCAGAGCAGAGGACCCAAGCATGAGCTTTCCATCTGGCGTTTGATGGTTGTACATTTGATTGCAGGCTATTTTCTTTCTTGTGGCCTCTCCATTTTCTCTTAGATTGAAGTCCCGAATTCTTCCTGGCCTCTTTGGACCTCTCACATTGTGCCCAGACTTCCCTTTCAGGCCCATTACTATGCCCAGTCCCTGCTCTTTCCCTTAATGAGAATAAGAAGATGGTGATGACAGCTTAGTTATATTGTGGACCTGGAACTCATGTGTGCAGTCTGTATGCATTACTGTGTGTAATCCTTCCAGGAGCCCCACAACGGAGGTACCACTTTTATGCCCTCGGTGCAGGGAAGAAACCACAGCTCAGAAAGTTAAGTGACTTGTCCAGGATTGCACAGCTAGTAAGTGGTAGGTTGGATGTTGGACTAGATCATCTGACTTCAGAGCCAGCACCTTTAACCACAGTGTTGTATACCCTTCGTCATTGGAAGGGCAGATTGTGCATGGAATTTAAGATACCATTTTAAACTGTTCTTCCACATCATCTAGTTAACTCCTATATTCCTAACTTAGTGTTTTGTCCCAGTGGCCCCTTCTCTGTCAGCCCAGACTGGGTCAGATCACCCTGCATGCATCCTCCCTCTGAGCTCTATGTCTGCCCTACTGAGCTGGGAGCACAGCATGGATGCAAGTGCCTTCCTTTGCTTCCCTTAGTGCCTGCTGCCCAAAGAGTGCTAGCTAGCATTGAGTAAACCAGGTGAATGAGTGAATGAATTACACGGTCAGATATCTATGTTTGTCATCAACTTTGTTGAGGTATTATTTACACATACAAATGTGTAACCACAATCCAGGTAAAATTATCTTGATTACTCTAAAAGTTTCCTGTGCCCCTTGCAGTCTCCCTCTATCCCCAGCCACCACTATTCTGTTTGTCTGTCCCTATGGTTTTCTCTTCTAGAATTTTAGATAAACTGAATCATACAGTACATAGTCTTCTATGTCTGTCTTATTTAGCAGAATGCTTTTGGGATGCATCCATATTATTGCATATGTCAGCATTCCAGGTATATATTTAAAACTGCCTTAAATAGTTATTTTGGAAATAGTGAAGAAATACTTAGCCTCACTCAGGTTTAGACTTGGTTCATAGAGCAGCGGTTCCCAAGCGTGCTCCCTAAGATCCTTTCAGAGTGTGTACAGGGTCAAAATGATTTTCATAATAACCCAAAGATATTATTTGCCTTTTTTCCTCATTCTCTCAGAGTTTTCCAGATGCTACCTGACATGTGGTATCGCAACAATTTGGTAGCACAAAGACGGTAATCCATCTGTGTTCTGTTAAGCTGTCTGGCTTAAAGAAATTTGTAAAAATGTTAATGCCTCTCTTCTCACTAAAAGTTTTTGTATTGGAAAATATAGTCACTTTTTAAATAACAAATGTTAATTATATTAACATTTAATGGCTTTCTTGTTATTATTAGATACATGAGTAAATATTTTTAAATTTTGTTTTAATTTCTTACATGACAAATCGTCGTAAACATAAACCATGTTAACAGAAGCTCTTTGGGGTCTTCCGTTTTCTAGTTGTAGAGAAACCCTTAGTCCAAGAAGTTTAGAATCTTCTGGACTAGGAATATTTTTGGAAAGGCATCAGGAATAGGATGAGAAAGTCTTTTTCCTGGGTGGGCTTAGAAGAGGGTTTGGAGACCTGGCCTGCATTGCCTGGAGAAGGGCCCTCCCTCCGGTGCTGCCATATGGATTGTGGGCTGGAATGCAGGGACAGGCAGTGTCAGCTAGTCTCATTGTCAGCCCCCTACTCACTCCCCAGACCTGGTTGGGCAGGTTCTTTTGATGTTTCAGCCTCCCACAAGGAGCCCACGGGCAGCGCATGCCTGCGGCTGGCTGCAGGACAGTGATCATGAGGCCTAGAGCCAGCCACTTTACTGAGATGAAGCTGCTGTTACTCTCTGATTTCAGGTTTGGCACTTGGTGAGGAGCTGATTGAGGTCTATGCTGTGTTCTGATCGCAGGGCGAGCATAGGATATCATCAGGACGGTCTACTAGCTTTCAGGAGAAGCTGTGTACTCTCCCCCTGTGCCCGCAATAGAGTTCTAAGCTCAGATTGAAAGACTGTCTAAAATAATTATTTTAACAGAAGCAAGTGGGAGGCTAGTCTTATTACTGGCCCAGTTATTGTGGGGAAAGGGACGTGTGGATTTTGGTTACCAATTTTGATAATGCTGTTATTAATAAATGGGAGCAAAATTGTACCTCCAGTCTTTGACATGTTAATTGATCTTCTCTTGCAGGCGAAAGGGCCTATGGTTCCGACTGAGGAAGATACTTCTCTGTATTCTGGGGTTGTATGTTGCCATTCCATTTCTCATCAAACTATGTCCTGGGATACAGGCCAAACTGATTTTCTTGAATTTTGGTAAGTACCATGTGCCCACTTTGCCTTGAATTTTAGTAAGAGTTTATTTGCATGATGATTTACGTGTTTTTATATCTACCACCCAGATCAAGAAATAGAGCATTTCTCTTACCCAGGAAGTTCCCTGTGTCCCTTCCCAGTTATAGGCTGCTGCAGGGATTGCATTGCCCTCCGGGGCTAACAGTTGTGTGCACAGGTAACGCCTGCTTGGATGGGGGTCCTCCTTTAGTGGCAGTGGGTGAGGATGTTAACAGTGTTGTGTTGGAGGACTTCTGTCCTTGTGCCATCTAGGAGGCTCACTCTCCTTGGAAAAGATGACCCCTGAAAGGTGACCACCTTAAACAAAAATAATTAGGACTTTTTTCTTAAAAAAAAAAAAAAAATCAATCCAACATGCTTTGGTTTCTATGGAATTATATACTGGCTCTATAGGTGTTGTAGTCTCCCTGAGTTAATTTAGACCTTGTGTGTTCCAAAGGTGTTTTTTTTTTTTTTTTTCCATGCTGTGTATTTACTTTTGTGCAAGTGGGAGGAGAAAGGTCCAGAAGTCTCAAGCTTAGGAAGTAGAAGGCAGAGGGTTCCCAGGTATATAACTGTGGGGAATAATCCTCTTAAGGAGCATCATTTTATACCTACAAGATGAGGTGAGGAGGGAAGAGGCTGGGTCTTTGAGTGTTAGGATTTGAAGATAGAACATGGTGCTTGGCACACAGCAGGTACTCCATAAGTGATGGCCTTCAGCTTGGTGTGCAGGTATGGGCAGCATCTGAACCAGTCAAGGTGGGCTCTGTGCATTTTTTTAGCTGTTGGTTTGCAAAGAGTAGGTTTGGACCTTGTCTGTTTGGAAGGAGAGATTTGAAAGCTGGGGCTGATGCTGTGGGAAGAGGCAGCAGGGTTGCTGGTAGAGAGGAGGGAGGAGGAAGGAAGAGCATGAAGATGAGGGGAGGACAGACAGGAGGTGCTGACATGGCTTACGTGTGTCTGTGGCCTGGGACAAGCAGGGTGAGGGGGTGGTACTGGGGCCAGGCGTGTCAAGGCTCCAGAACCCTCTTATGTAGTAAAATAGTGCTCCAGGCTCTGAAGGTGCCTGGGCATGCGAGTTCAGGTTTATGAAATCTGCAGTGGACTTAATCACAGAAACTAGGAAGTCACTGGCCAAAAAGGGCATTTCTGCTCTAAAGAGGAACAATAGGAGGAGGAAGAGAAATAGTAAGGTCAATGTTTAATACTTTGTAAATCTGAAGTAAGTTTTTTCCTTTGGTGTCTTAAAGTAGGTGAAATATTTGTAGCATACCAAGAGGCATTTGATTTTCCTAATGGAAACGTAGCTGAACTTTGAGGAATTTATCCTATGTTTTTGTCAACGTGAGAGGCACAAACTTAAAAGGAACTAACAACATGGTAAAATCAAGGGAGTTTTGATTTTCTGACTTTAACCCTTAAGTGTCCATAGTCAGTCTAGCACAGAAGGGAGTTTGGGTTTAAATATAAACATGAAGCTACTGGGTTGTAGATACCCTGATGGCAGACTTTAGGATGAACCCTGAATGGCTTTTCCAACTCTATAGGCCTTTAAGGTGCCTTGGGCAGGTGCCTTTGCCCTATGGTGGGGTCCCAGCAAATATTTGAATTGAATTGCTTTTCTTCAGATCAGTTCTTTGGGCTACTTTAGACACAGCCCACAGATGTTGCTCAGTTGGTTTCCTCATGAAATGGTAGGGTGTTGCACAGGAGCAGAACTTTGGGTTCTCCTAGTCCAGGCCCCTGCACAACCACAAGGAGATGCCAGTCGCTCACCCTTTTTCCGCATGTCCACTGTGTGGCAGTGGGATCGCCTCCTGCAGCCGTTTTAAAGGAGATTGTCTGGTTAGCTATCTGTGCTGCCTGCTCTGTGGAGGAACGGGGGGGCAGGTTCAGCCCATGGGGCTGGAGGGCAAGTGTGTTGGGATAGCACCTCCATTTTTGTCTCCTCAGAATGCGAATCTTGATCCCATAGATTTCCATTTGGACTCTAAAGGAAGTTTAAACAGTCTTTTGGGCCTCAGAACATAATCAAAAATACATTCTCAAGTTCACACCAAATCTATCTGAAATCACATTCATACATCAGATAAATAAGCTATAGAAAAAGCATAGCCCCTGTGATTTAAGGCATTATTCTACTTTAAATATATTTTCATAAACAAAAACCACACGAGCTTTCCGAAAACAGAAGATTAATGGAAAAGCCCTGAATGACAGTGAAGAAGAAAATGAAAATCATTCTGAGGAAATTGTTAATGTTGTTGGTTATCTGTCTATTTCCTGCTGGTCCCTTTTGTCTGAGTCTCTACACATAGACATGAGTATATGCACTTTTCACTACTCGGGTTCGAAAGTGAGATTCCAGTGTTAGTGATGTTGGGTGATACCCAGTATTTTGTGGTCTTGAAGTTGAGATGACTTTTGTTGTTGTTGAATTGAAGTATAGTTGGCTAACTGTAGGATATTAATTTTAGGGGTACAACAGAGAGGTTTAACAGTTGTTTGCATTACTCAGCGCTCATCACAATAAGTGTAGTCACCATCTGTCAGCCTACTGACTTACTACAGTAGTGTTGAACGTATTCCCTGTGCTGTACTTCTCATCTCCATGATGTGTCTATTTATCTGGAAGCTTGTGCCTTTTTATCTCCTTCCCCTATTTTGCCCATCTCCCCACCCCTCCCTCTCTGGCAACCACTAATTTGTTCTCTGTATTTATGGATCTGTTTCAGGTTTTTGTTTGTTTCAGTTTGCTTGTACCTTTGTTTTGTTTTTTAGGTGCCACATGTAAGTGAAATCCTATGGTATTTGTCTTTCTCTGTCTGACTTATTTCACTTAGCATACGTAATGCCCTTTAGGCCTACCCACGTTGTCCCAAATGGCAAGATCTCATCCTTTTTTAATGGCTGAGTAATGAAATCTAGATAGATATCTTCTCTGCAGTTCTTTGCCCTCGGATCTAGAACCGTCTTTTGGTGAGAAGGAATGTTTCAGTTCAGAGGCCTGCACAGAACTGCTCCTCTCTCTGCATTACCTTGGGCCTTTTTTGGGAAATAGGGTAGATATATGAATTATGTATTTGTTTTTAAAGCGGAAGGCCAAAAAATAAAAAAAAATAAAAAAAAAATAAAGCGGAAGGCCAGCCAGTCCTCCTCAACATTTTCCAGGATATTAATCCTTATGTGTTCTCTTTCTCCTTCCTTTTAGCAGTCTCTTTTAATCCTTGATATCTTTCTTTCCTTTAATTTTTTTGTTTGAGTAGCTGACACGTAATATTACATTAGTTTCAGGTGTGTAACATCGTGGTTAGGCTATGCTCACCAGGAGTGTAGCCACCATCTGTTACCATAAACGTGATTACAATATCATTGACTGTATTCCTCATGCCTCGCTTTTCATCCCTGTCACTTACTCATTCCAGATTTGGGCATCTGTACTTCCCACTTCCCTTCCTCTATTTTACCCATCCTCCCATGCCTCTGTCCTCTGGCAATCACCAGCTTGTTCTCTGTGTTTACAAACAGGTCAGGTCTGATTCTGCTTTTTGTTTGTTTATTCATTTGTTTTTTGTTTTTGTTTTAGATTCCACATATGAGTGAAATCATATTTGTCTTTCTCTGCCTGACTTGTTTAACTTAGCATTATACCCTCTAGGTCCATCTATGTTGTCACAAATGGCAAGGTATTGTCCTTTTTTATGGTTTTGTAATAATCTAGTTTGTGTGTGTGTGTGTGTGTGTGTGTGTACTACATTGTTCTTGTCCATTTGTCTATCCATGGACACTTGGGTTTCTTCCGTATCTTGGCTATTGTAAATGATGCTGCAGTAAATATGGGTGTGCGTGTATCCTTCCACATTAGTGTTTTCATTTTCTTTCTATTATAATTTTTTAAAATACTTTATTTATTTATTTGACAGAGAGACTGAGAGAGGGATCACAAACGGGGGGATGGGAGAGGGAGAAGCAGGCTTCCCACTGAGCAGGGAGCCCCACACATGCTTGATCCCAGGATCCCGGGATCATGACCTGAGCTGAAGGCAGACACTTAATGCCTGAGCCACCCAGCTGCCCCAGTGTTTTCATTTTCTTTGGGTAAATATCTGGTAGTGGAATTATTGGATCATAACGGTATTTTTCTTTTTAATTTTTTGAGGAATTTCCCGACTGTTTTCCTTTCTTACCCCTTTTCTCTTATGGCAGCCCCTACAGCCCCCATCACAGTGTTAGAATTTGGTACAACCCAGAGCCCTCTGCCCGCCCCCTCGTATTGGCACCATGCCTCTTCCAGTGCATCAGTGACTGGGATGAGAGGTGGCCCAACATTTAAAATCCTCAGGCAGTTAGAAGTGTCCATTATGGCTAAGTAGCTGTAGCCTCTCACCCTTTTATGTATTTTGCAGATGGACTAAAAAAGGGATGATAAACTAGGTCGTTTTCCATTCAGTTGTATACTCACTGATTTATTCACTGACCACTGTTTGTTCAGGATCCTCTCTAAATCATGCCAGTTGGTATGTGGTTGCCAATAAATGACGGTGCGGTCAGAGGGTGAATAATGAAAAATGGAAGGACAGGAAGCCAGAGATGGGATTGAAGCAGCTGGATGTGTCTTGCAGGCCTATGGGGACAGCAGCATGTGTATTGGGTTTCTGGTTGTGCACTTAAGCTGTATGTGAGGCCGAACTTGTAGAGCTAGCAGTGAGGGGCTGGGTCACTGTCCTGGACGCCTCACTCCTACCCCTGCTGTGTGCCCTGTGGGCTGCCTGTGGGCCCTGTGCTGTGTCCTTGCTGCAGCCCCGAGCGTTATGGGGCCAAGGAATAACAGAATTCAGGAGGCCCTGGTACCCAGCTGTTCCAGGCCAGCAGGAGTGACGTGTGTTCTGGCCTGGGCATGTCCTGCCACCCTCCTCCTGCACCCCTTGACCCTGTCCCTTTCTGGCATTTTGCTTACTTAGACTGGTAGTTACCAGTGGTTCCTCTGGCCACTCCTCTCAACCTGCCTAACCCCTTGGACTGACCATGGACCCCCACTCTCTGGAAGGGCCCCAGGGGAAGGGAGGCACATGGGTGGCATCTGCTGGACTGAGTAGATTCACTGCCTTCTTTTTCACGGTTATTTCTACAACAGAAGTAAGAGTGGACTAGAAGACAAGTTTTGTGGAGTGAGGTCCTCCTGGAGGAGCATCTGGCTTCTCAGTTTCTAGATTTCTCAGGCCTCGAATCTTTTGGGATTAGCTGCTAATCCTCATCAAACTCTTTTCACAGGTAGGGAGTTCTCTTGGAGCTGTGGGGTCATGTGGAAGTAGCTTGGCCACCTTCTCTCCCAACACAGAACCTGCTGAGGCCTGAGAGCTGAACCAGTGGAAGCCAAGTGCCCTCAGCCCTTGATGACACTCCCTTTCTGTTTGGCATGGGGGCTGGGGGTGGATAATTCCAGTCTCAGGGCAGAATTAAGGGAATCTGTGTGTAGGGTTGAACAGTGGGCATGGAGTTGAGGTTTTTAGAGTTTTGTTGACGAAGTCATTTCACTTCACAGTTGTCAGTGGGCACATGAAGCTGCAGCCCTCAGTTCCCGCAGCATGGGACACTGTCCCAGAATGGCGACTGCAGGACTAGGTACCCGCATCTGAAACAGCACGGGAAACAGGCCCTTGCCAGCCTTCTCTCTGGTCAGGAGCCTTCTCTGAGTCCCATTGCCAGAGTAAAATCTGACCTCCATAGCATGACTGCCTTGGCCCCCGGGAGCAGCTGTAACAAATACCACAAACTGGATGACTTAAAACAACAAAACTTTATTCTCTCCAGCTTCTAGAGCCTGGAATCCTGAAATCAAGGGCTCAGCAGGGCTTTGCTCCCTGAGACTCTGAGAATGGTCCTTCCTGGCCTCTCTGGGCCTCTGGTGTTGGCCAGGGGTCTGTGGTGTCCCTCAGCCTGTGGCTGCACAATTCGGGCCTTTGCCTCTGTCGTCAGCTGCAGCTGTCTCCTCCTACTGTCTTTCCATTGTCTTCCTCTGCCCTTGTCTGTGTCTGTGTCCCAGTTTTCCCTTTTGATAGGGACACCAGGTCTACTGGATTGAAGTCCACTGTATGACCTCACTTTAGCTTGATTATCTCTGTGCACACCCTATTTCCAAATAAGGTCACATCTGATGGGCTGGGGGTTGGGACTTCAGTGTATCTTTCAGTGTATCCTGAAAAGGACATGAGGGCTCCTTAGTATTAGAGCCATTCACCTTTCTTCCTTCCTGTCTGATTAGTCAAGAGTGCGGGCTGTGGGGTCAGGCTGCCTGGGTGCAAGTCCCAGGTCTGTAATGTGGGAGCTGGTGACTGAACAAGAGCTCTGAAGTGGAAGAGGTGGGGTGCACATCACAGGAGGCCCTGCAGGAGGGTGCGCACATGTGGGGCTGGCATGGCGGGAGCACCAGGACGGGTGGTGTCACCTCCTTTGATGGCCCTTTTTCTTTTAAGAGAAAGTCATAAAGTCTAAAATATTTAGCCCCCGCCCCCTTGGGGAAGGGGTGGATTAAGAAGCTGAAGGTACAAATGGCAGCCCTCATGGGAGGATTTATCTCCTTGCATGGTCTGAAATGCTCAGGGAATTTCTGGGGAAGGAGCATGAGTGGATATTTCATTTCTTCAGCAAATGTGTAGTGAGGAGCTGCAGTGGGCATTGGAGGAGTGAGAGCTGAATGTGCAGGTGTGTGGCGGGAGAGTGCTCAGGTGGAGAGGACAGCAAGTGCAAAGGCCTGGAGGGAGGAGATCAAAGGCTGTGTCTTAGGAACAGGACGGTAGTAGGAGATGAGCACATTTGGCTTTTGTGCCATGTAGATATGTACAATTATGTAATGAAACTGCTCTCTTCACCAAAGGAATCGGTACGGTGGTGTGTGACTCCCTCATACAAGGTGGGACTGGCTAGAGGCCAGGACCATCCTGCTGTTTGTCACTACCCTCTTTGGGAGTTGCCATTTGATAAAGTGAGTAAATCTCACCTCAAGGTTTTTAGGTTTTTTGGGTTTCTTTTTTTTAAGATTTTATTTTTTTATTTATTTGACAGAGAGAGAGAGAGAGAGATCACAAATAGGCAGAGAGGCAGGCAGAGAGAGAGAGAGGGGGAAGCAGGCTCCCTGCTGAGCAGAGAGCCTGATGTGGGACTTGATCCCAGGATCCTGAGATGATGATCTGAGCTGAAGGCAGAGGCTTAACCCACTGAGCCACTCAGGTGCCCCGGGTTTTTGGTTTTTGTTTTTCTTTTTGTTTTTGTTTTTACATTTTTTGATCTTTGGGGTACCTGGGTGGCTCAGTCGTTTGAGCATCTAACTCTTGGTTTCAGTTCAAGTCATGATCTCAGGGACATGAGATCGAGCCCTCTGCTGGGCTCCACACTGGGCTTGGAGCCTGTTTAAGATTCTCTCTCCATCTCCCCTCCCGTGCATCCTGTTTGCATGCTTGCTCGCTCGCTCTCTCTCAAAAAAAAAAAAAAATAGTTTTTTTAACTTTTGACTAAATATAGCTTTAAACATTATGCTCACCACAAGCAGTAGAAGTGCAACAGTATATAAAGGAAATATCCCCCACCTGCCCATGCATGCCTGCATGCGTGTTTGTGTGCACACACTTACTTTGGTAACAGCCTGGCCTATGTCTTCCTTTATTTCTTTCTGAGTCCCATATGGGTTATGATGTTGAATATATTTGCTTGTTTTCACTGTAACTTTTGGGACTATGCAGCATATATGGTGATCTCATTCCTTCTCTATTCTTCTACCTATAGTTCATGCACATTCCTCCATGTCAGTGGGTCTCTTTTGGTCTCCAGCTAATGGTCCCTAGATTTTCCATAGTGTGGGCACATTATAGAATTCTGCTCTGTTGGCAGGTGACCTGTTATTTGTAGGCCTCCTGTTGCATGGTTCCATTCGGTGTCACAACTCTAGATGGGCTCTGTGGATTCCCTGCACCTGAACCTCATCTTTTGCTGTCCTGTCTGCATGAAGTGAGAGCACTAGAAACTTCAGGACCCCACTAACCGACTCACACCAGCATTCACTTGGTTACTGAGTCCTGTGGCCTTGGCTCCAGAACACCACCCATCTGTCACCTTTCCCACTGTTCCTCCTCCCCCCAACCACCCAGGTTCCAGCTTTCAGCTGTTGCTTAGCCAGAGCTGGCTGGCTTCCCCATCTCCAGCCTCTCTTGTGGCCAGGATGTCCCTCAGGTCCCTCAGGGATCATTTCTTCCCTCACTTGTGTCTTCTCAGGGGGTCCATCTGGTACTTAGAATTCGTCCTTGCTAGAGGATGTGTAGGTGTGCCCACAGCATTCCAGCGCTCGCTCACCCAGTTCTGCACCTGAGGCCGGAAGACCCTGCATACCTGGCAGTCTTGGTTTGGAAAAGACTTGGCACTTCCTGAGAGCTTCGCCTCTGCTGTGTGCACATGTGTACCCATGTGTGTCCATCTGCCCCACTAATCCTGGTTTCCATCTTTTTCTCCTCCACAGTGAGGGTTCCCTATTTCATTGACTTGAAAAAACCGCAGGATCAAGGTTTGAATCACACGTGTAATTACTACCTCGAGCCAGAGGAAGACGTGACCATTGGAGTCTGGTGAGTGCCCAGCAGTATGGCCAGTGTTGTCCAAGATCATCACTTGTTTTTATCCTCCCACTCTCCGTTTCCAAAACAGAGATGTTGGCTAAATTTGATCCTAATGGAGCACAATGAGATGGCATCAAATCTGTTCTTAGGTTTTCAAACACCGATGGCTTTATGAACTAGGCTGTTTGTGGAAGGGAGCCTTATGTCCAGGGGGAAAAAAGAGAGTATGAGCATAGAAGTGCAAGCACAAATTTGAGTACACCCTTTCTTCTCAGAGAAGGGGATATTTAGACATTGAAAACAGCTGGATTTCTTTTATAAGCAGTGCTTCTAGCCACTGATGTTGTGTTTGCTCTCTTCTTGTATTGACTTTTTTGAGCCACAAATTTAAATTGGACTTAATTAAACTCTGTGACTTCTTTCTGTCTCCATAGAATATGTTTTTCTCCTTTTCCCTATGGACAAGTGGGTGTTTCTGAAAACTAAATTAAAATTGACCAACTTTTCTGTGCCATTTTCTTTCTTCCCTCAGAAGCAGCTTGGCATCATTGCCCCTTTGTGTAGCTAGGTTTCTCTTTCAGCAGCCATGATGTCTCTCTGCCCTTGCAGAAAACTGCTATGTATATGAGATGCTTCTAAACAAAATGCTGTGGGTGGCTTCCTGGTGTGGGCTGTGAGGAAGTTCAGCCATATCTCATGGTCCTGGGTAGAGAACATAAAATGGGAAGGGAGATTATTGTTCTAGGAGTTAATGCTGGGACTAGGCTTTTGTTATTTCTGGTTTAATTTAATCTTACATTTACTGACCAGTATGTGTGCATGGGACACTTTGTTCTTGTGTCCTCAGTCAGAAGCTTGATGTGTTTTGCTCAGAGCTGTTTGGCAGGGAATTGGGCAGCCCTCCTGCCAGTTAGTGTGGTCTATGCTTTGAGACACTGACAGGGGGTTGTTGGTAGGGACCTCTTTTTTGGGTAGTGGTTAGGATGGTCTATTGTGGGAGGAGTGTTTATGGTGCTGATACTTAGGCTGAAAGCTCCTGCAGCCATCACCCATGAAGATTGCCCTTAGTGGCAGCAATGGCAAGACTCAAGTTAGTGACAGCCAGGCTGTGTGCTGCTGGGCTACGGCTGGCCTGCCCAGGTCTGCTCCCTGTACTGTTGTGAGGACGCTGTGGGCCCTGAGGCAGTAGTAGGCCTTGTTCTTCGCCCCCTGTCTGTGGGTGTAATCTCTCCATCTGGCAGGGGCCAGGAGAGCCCTGGGAATAGGGTCCCTCTCCTCTGGCTAGGAGCTTCCCTTGTGTAGAGTACCAGGTTTGCGGCAGGCTTGCTCCTGGATGTAATCAGCATCCAGGACCTTTAAAATGTGCCTTTTGGTCCCATGGGTTTATAATTGTCAAAGAGTGGACATTATGGTCAGAACCACCCAAAATGTGATCCTCTGGAATGGGTCAAAGAAACATTAGAAGTGAAATGCTGAGGGGCACCTGGGTGGCTCAGTTGGTAAGTATCCAACTGTTGATTTCAGCTCAGGTCATGATCTCAGGGTTGTGAGATCGAGCCCTATGTCACGCTCTGCACTGGGTGTGGAGTCTGCTTAAGATTCTCTCTCTGCCCCTCCCTCCTCTACCCTCTAAAAAAAAAAGAAGTGATAAAACTGAAACTTAAGAGTTAGGAAATTTAAAAATGGCTATTTAATATTTTCAAGCATTCTTGCTAATAAATGTGAATATGTTTTATAGAAAAACCTTATTCATTCAGACCCGCCCCAGAAATTAACAGTATTTGATGTGGACAGACTTCACATTAACTGGAGAATCTCCCTGAGGGAGAATTCTGGCCAGAGAGACTGAGTGCACCTGCCTGGCCAGGTGTGGGATGAACTGGGCTGACACCAGTCCATCCATGCAGCATGTTGGCTTGTAGCATCTCCTCCTCCAGAGATGGGTCTGCTCCCAGGTGCCTTGTGAGCAGACTCTAGAAATGGTGCTGTAAGGATGTCCAGCTTCTAGTCTAGCTTGTAAAGATCAGTGTCACTTAATTATCACCTCTGACACCATGAACTCTCTTAAGTACGTTGTGAGTTAACTTGTTTACAGGTTAGACTGGATATCCAAGATGGAAGAAGACTTAGTTTTGTCTGGCCCCAGGAATTCAGCTAGACAGCTATCAAATCATTCTGAACACCTCTGAACTCAGCCAGAGATCTAAGAAAAGAATAGCTGCAACTCTACAAATAGAAAAGTGACCACTTTCTGCAAGGGTGTGGAGAAGTGAGTCCAAGATGATATATGGGGAGGTAAACCGTGGGCAGAGGGAGCCTCTGTAAGCCAGCTACTGGAGTGATATATCAGCAGAACACAAAATTGGAACATTTAGAAGGCTGCTTTGGTAAGGGACATACCTGCCTGACAGGTGCTTGTATCAGATGGCAAAGTGGGAAGGAATCCTAGGTGGGACAGTGTGATCTCAGGATCCTCGGGGTCACAGGAAGACTGGAGGTGCCTGTGTGTGGCAGAGTTCCCAGACATCAGAGAGGGGAAGCTGGTTGCCATCAGTGAGCCCAGGAGTGGGCTCTCAGCTCAGGGTTGCCTATCCCATGAACTGTGGCGTGGTTGGGCGACTGCTTTCCAAGCAGGGGCCAAAAAAGTGGCAGAGCCGTGGAGAGACCCTCTTTCTACCCCATGGAGGATAAGCACCAGTGCACACCACAGGAGTCTGCAGGGTTTGGAGAGTCCAAACGGGGTTGCATGCCTGAGATAGAAACACTCGGTCACAGGGTAGGTGAGCACATAGTATGAACCGAGACCCCAGAGACAGGAGTGACTGACTGCTTTTCCCTGAGGGCGGACTGAGGAGGTGGGCCCCGTGGCCCAGAGACTGAGAGGCTGCCATTTTCATTCTCGTCCTCTAAAGCGGCGCAGGAATCCTTCAGGCAACAAAAGCCGCACTGAGCAATCGGGAGTAGATTACTTAGCCTGGCCCCTGGCAAGGGCAGTGCAATTCTGCCCAGGGGCAAAGATACCTGAGAATCTGCACAACAGTCCCCTCCCCCAGAAGACCAGCAAGAACATCTGGCTAGGACCCAAGTTTACTGATCACACAGAACTTCAAAACTCCAACGCTATTGGAAAATAGTATATAGAATTCGTGGTTTTTGCCCAATGATCCTTTAGTCTTTCAGTATTATTTTTCTTCTCTTTCCTTTTCAACCTCTTTCTTACTTTATCAACTCTTCTTTTTAAATCTTTTTTAATTTTCATTTTTATAGTTACAATCTATCCTTTTGTTATATTTTATTTTTGTATATATATATAAGTTTCTCTTTTTTTACAATTTTGGGATGCAGTTTCTTCTAACAAACAGTCCAAAATACACCCAGAATCTAGTGTATGGCTCTGTTCTTTTCACTGTCTAACTGTATTCTCTCTTTTTTTCTTGTTTTTTTTTTTTAATTTTTTAAAGTCGTTTTAATTTTCATTGTTATAGTTATGTTCAGTTCTTTCATTGTATTTAATTTTATTTTTGTACATATGTAAGTTTTTCTTCCTTTACAATTTTGGGATCTAGTTTTCTAACAGACCAAAATACAAACAGGATCCACTCTATTGGTCTCTTCTAATCACATGTCTGATTATATTCTCTCTCTTATTTTCCCCCCATTTTGGGGTCTTTTCTTATTTCTAGTGTATATTTCTCTGGGGTCATTGTTGCCATTTTAGTATTTTGTTCTCTCGTTCATCTGTTCTTCTCTGGAGAGAATGACAAGACAAAAAACTCACCTAAAAAAGAACAAGAGGCCATACTGACTGCCAGGGTCCTAATCAGTATGGATGTAAGTGAGGTGTCAGGACTAGAGTTCAGAATAACAGTTATAAAGATATTAGCTAGGGTTGGAAAAAAGCATAGAAGACACTAGAAAATCCCTTTCTGGAGAAATAAAAGAACTAAAATCTAATCAAGTCAAAATCAAAAGGTTATGAATGAGATGCAATAAAAAATGGAGGCTCTAACTGTCAGGATAAATGAGGCAGTAGAGAGAAATAGTGATATAGAAGACAAAATGATGGAGAATAAAGAAGCTGAGAAAGAGAGATAAGCAACTACTGGACCATGAGAAGAGAATTTGAGAGATAAGTGATACCATAAAATGAAACAATTTTAGAATAATTGAGATCCCAGAGGAAGAGGAAAGGGAGGGGCAGAAAGTATACTGGAGCAAATTATAGCAGAGAACTTCCCTAATGTGGGGAAGGAAACAAGCATCCAAGTCCAGGAGGCACAGAGAACCTCCCCTCAAAATCAGTAAAAATAGGATAAAACCCCAACATACAATAGTGAAACTTGCAAATCTCAAAGGCAAAATACTGAAGGCAGCTCAGGGTAAGTCCATAACCTACAAGGGTGGAAACATTAGACTTCCAGCAAACCTATCCACAGAGACCTGGCAGTCCAGAAAGGACTGGCATGATATATTCAGCATGCTAAATGAGAAGAATATGGAGCTGAGACTATTTTATCCAACTAGGATATCATTCAAAAGAGGAGAGATAAAAAGCTTCCAGGATAAACAAACAGAAACTAAAAGAATTTGTGACACTAAGCCAGCCTAGCAAGAAATATTAAAAGGGATCCTTTAAGTGAAGAGAGAGCCCAAAAGTAACGAACAGAGACAATATACAGAAACAGTGACTTTACAGGTAATAAAAAGGTACTAAATTCATAACCTTCAGTAATTTCTCTGAATATAAATGGGCTAATTACCCAAATCAAAAGAAACAGAGTGTCAGATTGGATAAAGAAGCAACCCATCCATATGCTGTTTGCAAGAGATTCATTTTAGGCCCACAGACACCTGCAGGTTGAAAGTGAGGGGGTGGAAAACCATTTATCATGCTAATAAACATCAAAAAAAAGCTGGGGTGGCAATCTTTATGTCAGACAAATTAGATTTTAAGCCAAATGATGTAATAAGAGATGAGGAAGGAGACTATATAATAATTAAAGGTTCTGTACAGTGAGAAGATCTAACAGTTGTAAACATTTATGCCCTAACACAGGACCAGCCAATTATATAAACCAATTAATAATAAAATTAAACTAACACATTTATAATAATATAATAATAGTAAAGGACTTCATTATTTTTTAAGAGAATTTATTTATTTATTTGACAGAGAGAACACAAAGAGGGGGAGCAGGCTCCCTACTGAGCATAGAGCCTGATGTGGGGCTTAATCCCAGACCCTGAGATCATGCCGTGTGCTGAAGGCAGATGCTTAAATGACTGAAGCACCCAGGTGCTCTAATAGTCGGGGACTTTAACACCCCACTCACTGCAACAGACAGATCATCTAAGCAGAAGGTTAACAAGGAAACAAGGGCTTTGAATGACACACTGGACTGTAATTCACAGATATATTCAGAGCATTCCATCCTAAAGCAAAAGAATACACATTCTTCTCATGTGCACATGGAACATTCTCCATAAAAGGTCACATACTGAGTCATAAATCAGGTCTCAGCCAGTACCAGAAAATTGAGATTATTCCATGCATATCTTTGGACCATAATGCTTTGAACCTGGAACTCAATCACAAGAGGAAATTTGGAAAAAACTCAAATACCTGGAGTCTAAAGAGCATCCTACTAAAGAACGAATGGGTCATCCAGGAAATTAAAGAAGAACTTAAGAATTTGTGGAAACTAATGAAAATGAAAACACGAGTGTTCCATACCTTTGGGATGTGGCAAAGGTGGTCCTAAGAGGGAAGTATATAGCCATAGAAACCTTTCTCAAGAAACAAGAAAGATCTCAAATATATAAAATAACCGT
Organism: Martes martes; assembly: GCF_963455335.1. Taxonomy (NCBI): domain Eukaryota; kingdom Metazoa; phylum Chordata; class Mammalia; order Carnivora; family Mustelidae; genus Martes; species Martes martes. Next base: position 50,447,448 of record NC_137896.1, on the reverse strand, counting down.
ACACCTAGAGGAGCTGGGGTGGGGGGGAACCCAGCAAATAAAGCCTAAATCAAGCAGAAGGGAAATGATAAAGATTAGACCAGAAATCAATGAAATAGAAACCAAAAGAACAGTAGAACAGATCAACAAAACTGGGAACTTGTTTTTTGAAAGAATTAATAAGATCAATAAACACGTAGCCAGACTTATCCAAAAGAAAAGAGAAAGCACACAAATTAATAAAATCATGAATGAAAGAGGAGAGATCACAACCAACACTGAAGATATACACACAATTATAAGAACATATTATGAGACAACTATATGCCAGCAAATTAGGCAATCCGGAAGAAATATGTACATTCCCAGAGACATATAAACTACCAAAACTGAAACAGGAAGAAATAGAAAAACCAAACAGATCCATAACCAGCAAGGAAATTGAAGCACTAATTAAAAATCTCCCAAAAAACTAGAGTCCAGGGGAATTCTACCAAACATTTAAAGAAGAATTAATACCTATTCTTCTGAAGCTGTTTCAAAAAATATAAATGGAAGGAGAACTTCCAAACTCATTCTATGAGGCCAGCATTACCCTGATCACAAAACTGGACAAATACTCCACCAAAAATGAGAATTACAGACCAGTGTCCCTGATGCACGTGGATGCAAAAATTCTCACCAAAATACTAGCCAGTAGGATCCAACAGTACATTAAAAGTTTTATTCACCATGACCAAGTGGGATTTATTCCTAGACTGGAAGGGTGGTTCAACATCTCCAAATCAATCAGTGTGACAGACTACGTTATAAGAAAGGCAAGAACTATTGATCCTGTCAATTGATCCAGAAAAAGCATTTGACAAAGTACAGCATCCTTTCTTGATTAAAGCTTTCCATAGTGTAGAGATAGAGGGAACATACCTCAATATCATAAAAGCCATCTATTAAAAGCCCACAGCGAAAATCATTATCAATGGAGTAGAACTGAGAGCTTTTCCCCTAAGGTCAGGAACATGACAGAGATGCCCACTCTCACCACTATTATTCAGCATAGTACTAGAAGTCCTAGGCAGTCAGAGAATGAAAAGAAATAAAAGACATTCAAATTGGCAAAGAGGAAGTCACACTCTCTCTCTTCATAGATGACATGATACTTCATGTGGTTAATCCAAAAGACTCCACCCCAAAATTACTAGAACTCATACAGCAATTCAGCAAAGTGGCAGGATAAATAATTAGTGCACTGAAATCAGGTGCATTTGTATACACTAATGATGAAACAGAGAAAGAGAAGTTAAGGAATCAATTCATGTTTGCAATAGCGCCAAAAACCATAGACACTTGGAATAAACCTAACCAAAGAGGTAAATAATGTATACCCTAGAAACTATAGAACACTTATGAAAGAAATTGAGGAAGACACAAAGAGATGGAAAAATGTTCCATGCTCATGGATTGGAAGAATAAGCATTGTTGAAATGTCTATGCTACCCAGAGCAATCTACACATTCAGTGCAATCCCTATCAAAATACCATTGACATTTTCACAGAGCTGGAACAAATAATCCTAAAATTTAAAATTCTAAAATTTATATAGAACCAGAAAAGACCCTGAATGACTAGAGGACTATTGAAAAAGAAAACCAAAACTGGGGCATCACAATGCCTGATTTCAAGCTATATTACAAAGCTGTGATCATCAAGACAGCATGGTACTGGCACAGAAACAGACACACAGATCAATGGAATAGAATAGAGACCCCAGAAATGGACCCTTGATTCTATGGTCAAGTAATCGCAGACAAAGCAGGAAAGAATACCCAATGGAAAAAAGGAAGTCTCTTCAATAAGTGGTGCTGGGAAAATTGGACAGCCACATGCAGAAGAATGAAACCGAACCATTCTCTTATACCATACAAAAAGATAAGCACAAAATGGTTGAAAGAACTCAGTGTGAGACAGGAATCCATCAAAATCATGGAGGAGAACACAACCAGCAACCTCTTCGACCTCAGCCGCAGCAACTTCTTGCTAGACATGTCTCTGATAGAAAAGGAAACAAAAGCAAAAATGAACTATTGGGACTTCATCAAGGTAAAAAGTTCTGCACAGCAAAGGAAACAGTGAACAAAACTAAAAGGCAACCTACATTATGGGAAAAGATTTTGCAAACGACATATCAGGTAAAGGGCCTGTATCCAAGATATATAAAGAACTTATCAAACTCATCACCCAGAAAACAAATAATCCAGTCAAAAATGGGCAGAAGACACGAACAGACATTTCTTCAAAGAAGTCATACAAATGGTCAACAGACACATGAAGAAATGCTCCAAAAAAAAAAAAAAAAAAAAAAGAAAGAAAGAAAGAAATGCTCCATATCACTTGGCATCATGGAAATACACTTCAAAACCACAATGAGATACCACTTCACACCAGTCAGAATAGCTAAAATTAACCAGACTGGAAACAACAAATGTTGATGAGGATGCGGAAAAAGGGGAACCCTCTTAACACTGTTGGTGGGAATGCAAGCTGGTGCAGCCACTCTGGAAAACAGTATGGAGGTTCCTCAAAAAGTTGAAAGTAGAGGTACCCTATGACCCAGTAATTGTACTACTAGATATTTATCCAAAGGATACAAACAGTGATTTGAAGGGGCATCAGCACCTCCATGTTCATAGCAGCAATGTCCACAATAAACAAACTATGAGAAGAGCCCAGATGTCCAGTCACAGATCAATGGGTAAAGAAGATGTGGTATATAAAATGGAATACTACTCATCCATCAGAAAGTATGAATACTCACTATTTACATGGACGTAGATGTAACTGGAGGGTATTAATGCTAAGCAGAATAAGTCAATAAGAGAAAGACAGTTATCATATGATTTCACTCATATCTGGAATTTAAGAAGCAGAACAGATGATCATAAGGGAAGAGAGGAAAAAATAAAGACAAAATCAGAGAGGGAGACAAATCATAAGAGACTCTTAATTATAGGAAACAAACTGAGGGTTGCTGGAGGGGAGGTGGGTGGGGGTATGGGGTAACTGGGTGATAGACATTAAGGAGGACACGTGATGTAATGAGCATCATGTGTTATATAAGATTGACCAATCACTGACCTCTACCTCTGAAATTAATATATATGTTAATTAATTGAATTTAGATAAAAAATAGTGTACAGCTTAATAATACGGGTATGTATGAGGGGAAATGATCTTACCTAGCTAGTATTTATTAAGCAGTCATTCTGTGTGAGGCCCAGATGAGGTCCTGGTGAATGAGCCAAACTAGATCTTACCTTACAGAATGTCCAGTTCACATGGGAGAAACTCCACCCCCAGCCCCAGCCCCTGCCTCCCTGCTACCACAGGGAGCTTCTGTGGCCCAGAGGGGCCCAGGTGTGAGTGAGGAAATCTCCTACCAAGGCTGTCAGAAGCCATCACTGTAGCTTGGAGTTCTGTAGTTATTTCTTCTGCCTGCCACCGCCCCCCTACCCCCCACAACCACCTGGCCTTCTCTGCGCTCAGTTGTGACTCTGATCCTTTGTCATTCTGTCAACAGTCATCCTCATCTGATCATTCCACTCCACTCTGCTTCTGTTTCCAGGCACACTGTCCCCGCTGTCTGGTGGAAGGACGCCCAGGGAAAGGACCAGATGTGGTACGAGGATGCCTTGGCTTCCAGCCACCCTATCATCCTGTACCTGCATGGGAATGCAGGCACAAGGTGAGGAACAAGAGCCTGTGTAGCATGTCCTCCCCTCAATGCTGGCCCGGTCCGGTCTGCTGACCCACTGCAGTGAGGGAGTGTACAGGCAGTGGGGCCGTGGGGCATCCTGAGAACACAGGAAATGGCAGAGTTTATGGGATTTGGGGGAAAGGGGTCAGGGTGAAACTCCCATGAAGCAGTGTTCCCACAAGCTCAGGGCGGAGCAGAGCTGTATGCAAGGTGGGCCCAGGTGCAGGTTCCCCCTGCACTCCCCATGTTAAACAGATGTGGGAGTCTGTGTCCAGATACCCCTTACCTGGGGCTCCCACCTGGGTGGGATGGAGGAGCCTGCATCACATCACCCAGATCCTCGGCCAGAGTGCGGTGTTTCCTTCTTCCTGAAGTAATCTGAAGGGCAAAGTGAGGGCCAGTGATTTAGGGAATCCGGTTTCTCAGTGAGTAAGCAGCGGTTGTTCCTCAGAGGGATTGTTGTGACACTTCAGGGCGGCAGTGCCCCTGGGGAATGCTGTCTCCTGTTCCCCAGCCTTGCGTGTCAGCCCAGGCTGAGGGTCGCAGGCAGGCTGGCCCCTTCTTGCTGGCAGGCATGCCCTTCTGGGGTGGGGGGAAGGACACTTCCTGGCAAGGGGCAGTGAGTGCTGAGGAGGAGTTGGGGTGACATCGAAGGAAGGATGGCTGAAAGCACAAGGAGGCCAGAGGGACCCCAGGGGAATGCACACAGATAAACTCATCCGTGCAAGGCGCCCCACCATGCTGTTGGGTTGGGTGAGTGTGAATTCTGTCTCTCAGCGGTAAGCCAGCAATGCCAGTGTATCCTGCCGGGTGTGGCTGAGGCCCTGTCTGTGGCAAGCCGTTGCTCAAGTTTATCCCAGATGATTTTCAAGAGTGTCTTTAGGGAACCCTCCCTACACTGTTGGTGGGAATGCAAGCTGATGCAATCACTCTGGAAAACAGCGTGGAGGTTCCTCAAAAAGTAGAAAATAGAGCTACCTTATGACCCAGCAATTGCACTACTGGATATTTACCCTAAACATACAAATGTAGTGATCCGAAGGGGCACATGCATCTGTATGTTTACAGCAGCAATGTCCACAATAGCCAAACTGTGGAAAGAACCTAGATGTCCATTGACAGATGAATGGATAAAGAAGATGTGGTATATATACACAATGGAATACTATGCAGCCATCAAAAGAAATGAAATTCTGACATTTGTGACAAGTGGATGGAACTAGAGGGTATTATGCTTAGTGAAATAAGTCAATCTGAGAAGGACAACTATCATATGATCTCCCTGATATGACGAAGTGGAGATGCAACATGGGGAGCTTGGGGGGTAGGAAAAGAATAAATGAAACAAGATGGAATCGGGAGGGAGACAAACCATAAGAGACACTTAATCTCAGAAAACAAACGGAAGGTGGCCGGGGGGAGGTGGGTGAGGAGAGGGTGGTTGGGTTATGGACCTTGGGGAGGGTATGTGCTATGGTGAGTGCTGTGAAGTGTGTAACCCTGACAATTTACAGACCTGTACCCCTCAGTCTAATAATACATTATATGTTTATTTAAAAAAAAAAAAAGAGTGTCTTTAGGGGCGCCAGGGTGACTCAGTCGGTTAAACAGCGGCCTTCAGTTCAGGTCATGATCTCAGGGTCTTGGGCTTGAGCCCTGTGTCAGACTCCCTGCTCAGCGTGTAGTCTGCTCCTCCCTTTTCTTCTGCTCCTCCCCCTGCTCATACATTCGTGCTCACTCTCTCTCTCTCATGCCTTCAATGGCATGTTGTTCACGTTCACTGGAAATTGGCTTTTTCTACCCACATGGTAGAAAGAATCCCTGGGAGAGCAGCATGGGTGAAGGAGGAGGTACATTTTCTGAACAGAGCATTGTCTGAAAACCCCCAGGAAGGCTGCTGTTGTTGCAGCTTCACTAGGGCACGTGAGGGAGCCAGCAGGAGCTGGCAGGAGGCAGGGCTGCTCCAGGCCCGGGTGAGGGTCAGCCTGGTGCCTAGCCGCAGTAGCGGGCTGGGGGCATGTCATTTTGTAAGCAGAACCAACAAGGAGATGAATTCGTAGACCTTGTGGTTTTGGTGGGGGGCAAGCAGACTGTGTCTCTCAGTGATGTCGGGGCGGCAAGGCTGCATAGTGGGACACCACAGGAAGTCCAGGAAGTGTGGGCCACGAGGGTGCTTTGTGAGGCTGCAGAATGCTCAGCTGCTGAATCATGTGTGCACTTGGCAGTTTGCTTTCTTCTTTGCCTGGGACAAGCGACAGTGGGTTTCTCTTCTGCTTTTCAAAGGGCAAGTGGTTATAACCACTCTGCTAGCATCTTCCTATAAATGAGAAAATTTTATAATTTACTGGGAATAAGGTTCAGTTAAGCAATGCCAGTCACATGGTAAAAAAGACAAAGTCTGCCTAAACTTCAGGTTTGAAGGAGCCCTGTGACTTGGAAAGTCTTACTGTCCTCTCCCCCATCCCCAGAGAGACCCCCCCTTGGCCTGGCAGAATTACAGCAGCTCTGTCTCCCCAAGAGCCAGTCTCTGGCTACTGCTGTGCACTCTTCTTCTTCTTTTTTTTTTACCCCTCTTCTTTTTGCTCAAAGTGGGGATTTTGAACAATCTAGACAAGACATCAAGACATGTACTTCTCCAAAGATAACTGAAAACATTTTTCAGTATTTCTTTCTGGTCCTGAAACTCATTCCCTTGTATTTCTGTGACCACACTGCATTGGTTTTCCTTCTTTGTCTCATCCCTGTCTCTCTCAGGGACACTCCCTGCCCTCCCCACCCACAAACACACACACAGCAAAGTGGCCAGGGTGCTCAGTATAAAAAAAGAAAACTGCTGAGAAGTCTGGAGAGGGTGAGCTCACTCGCTAACATGCTTTCCTTCCTGAGGTCGCCCCGTTCCCACTTTGGTGTCTATCCACAGTAATAGCCGACCAGTAGCTGGACAAAGTGTGAGAAGGGATAGATAGTATTCGGACAAAGAAGTATAGACACACGGGGCGCCTGGGTGGCTCAGTGGGGTAAAGCCTCTGCCTTCGGCTCAGGTCATGATCCCAGGGTCCTGGGATCGAGCCCCGCATCCGGCTCTCTGCTCAGCAGGGAGCCTGCTTCCTTCTCTCTCTCTGCCTGCCTCTCTGCCTGCTTGTGATCTCTCTGTCAAATAAATAAATAAAATCTTTAAAAAAAAAAAAAAGAAGTATAGACACACAAAACACTTTGGATGCACAAAAGCCTGTTTAGCATCTGTAATAGGAAGTGACCCCAACACACTAATCTGTGGGTATGGGGCTGGGAGATGGTCAGTGCCCCTCTGAAGATGGCTGGGCAGTAATTGTCAAGCTTACGATCACACACACCTTCCATCCAGCAGTTCTGTGTGTAGGAACATATGGAGCACATGTGTGCAGGAGGACATCAGCACGGGCTGGCCATGGCAGCAAAACTTAGATTCACAGCAGGTAAGAGAGGGTCACAATGACTACAAGATAAGGAAGGTGAACCTCCACTAAAAAGAGTCCTGGAAGTTGGCTGTGCATTACTGAGTGAAACGTGAGAAGCAGTAGAGTGTGCATGTCGAGGAAAGAATTGCCTTCACTTCTGCCACATGCTGGTCACCAGGGAGCTGAGGCCTCGAGGGGCTAGATGCTGGGCAGGAGTTGGGGGCTTGCTGTGTATCCTTGGTATCTTCTGAATTTTGTGTTGTTCCTATGTGTTAGTCGAAAACAGAAGTAAGATGATAATTAAAAAATATCCCCAGAGTGCTAAGACTATCCCTTGCTTGTCATGGTATTGCCAGAAACAAGCATGGAGCTGCTCTGATGCCCTGTAGAAGAGGTCGTCTGTCCCCCAATGACCCTCTCGGTATGAATTTGGGGACCAAGCCACTAAGGACCCAGACACTCCAGTACTGACCCTGGAGGCCTGCCTTTTTGAGAAGATGTGCTAACACCCATTCTTGTTTCCTTTTCCCTGACTCTCTAGAGGAGGCGACCACCGGGTGGAACTTTACAAGGTAGGTGAAGATGGCACACAATGTATGATGGACAGAGTGGTGTCCATAGGCTGCATGATGGGCAGAGTGGTGTATATAGTGATGACGGGAGAGTGGTGTACACAGTGTGATTTTGGGAGAGTGGCATACATGGTGTGATGTTGGGAGAGCAGTATACACAGTGATGACAGGAGAGCAGCATACATGGTGTTAAGACAGGAGAGGAGGGTACACAGTGTGATGTCGGGAGAGCAGTGTACACAGTGATAACAGGAGAGGAGCTAACATGGTGTGATGACAGGAGAGCAGTGTACACGGTGTGATGACAGGAGAGTGGTGTATATGGTGTGATTTCGGGAGAGCGGTGTACATGGTGTGTATGACCGGGAGCGCGGTGTACATGGTGTGATGACAGGAAAGTAGTGTATGTTGGGAGAATGGTGTACATGGTGTATATGACAGGGAGCATGGTGTACATGGTGTGTGTGACAGGGAGAGCCCCATACATGGTGTGATGACAGGCAGAGCAGTGTACACACAGTGTAGGACACACAGAGTGGTATTCACAGGGTGTACAATGGGGAGACTTGTGTACACGGGGCATATGAAGAGCAGAGCCACATATGTAGTGTGTATGAAGGGAGAGTGGTATCCACACAGTATACGAAGGAAAGTGCATCACCCAAGGGTGTCTCCCACCTGTTCTTTCCAGTAGGCATGTACATAAGGGAGTCCTTCCAGTACTTGAACATTGGCCTTTCCAATGCTGCCTCCATTGGAAGCCTCTACCGTGGAATGCTTCCCTCTAATGCTGCCTCTAGGGAGAGCTTCCAAAAGCAGAATGAGTGGACTTCGGGCATCATCTGCCAGATACTGGCAGTTATATTAAAGGCTTTTGAAATTGTCATTAAATGCTGCATTTCTCCTCTAAAACGAATGGAGAGCACCCAGGGCCAGGAAGCCACACTCTGGCCAAGTAGCAGGGTCAGGAGCTCTGCCACACTGAAGTCTCACCCATCACCAGATTCCAGGCTGACCTGGTGGAGGGGCTGGTGGGTCTGCCAGCCAGGCAGGTTGTCTTCTTTGGAAGCTTGAGTCTCAGAGCTGGAAATGTGCAGTTGCCTCCAGGGTCCTCTCCCTCATCTACCCCTCACAGGGACCGACACCTGCATTGGTTAACCTGGCAGAGAGCAAATGCGAGGGAACATCTTCATCTTGTGGGCACTGCTCTGTCCCTCACACACCAAGGCCAGGCACTGCTGTGGGCCATAGAAGGGTTTGTTCCTCGAATGAATTGGATCAAGTTGGGGAGGGGGTGCTCCTGCAGAGCTGTGGCCCCTGCTTGAGGTTTCTGTTCTTAGCAAGGGTTTGCATCTAGAGCAGGTATGGCCCTGGTGGGTGCAGATGCTGCAGGGGCAAATGCTGCCCTGGGGCAGGCAAAGGAGAAAGGAACACACCTCCCTCAGGGGATTTTGGAGCATGTTCGTGGCTGGCCACTTCCACATGTCTCCGGGCACACTGCAGGAAAGCTCAGGTGTGGGCTGTGAGAAATTATCTAGTCCAGAAGATCACGTCATCTAGAGGGATTTTGTTTTTAATAATAGAAAAATCCAACGAAAGCTTTAAGTCTGAGAAATGCTAGGTTGCAGTAAGGATCCCAGATGCAATCTCTGACCATAGAGCCCCTCCTTCTGGGTCTCTGGTCTCAGGGTGTCTGCCCTGGCCGGGGGGCTTCCTGTGCCCCAGGGGTCTGAGCCGCGGGAGAGCCCTTCTTTCCATCATATCCCCGAGGTGGCGGCATCTGCGTGTCCTGTAGCAGCCGCAGACGTGTGGGTTTTATAATGCGGAATGGGCAGCATGGTCACAGTCTTTATGAAGCTCTCACTGTGTGCGGGGCCCAAAGACTGACATCGGGCTGACTTTGGTAAGAGGCAAGCTGCCCTCAATTCAAGATGTGTGGACTTGTGCCCAGATACTTATTTTTTACGTTCCAGGTGCTGAGTTCCCTTGGTTATCACGTGGTCACCTTTGACTACAGAGGTGAGTTCTTTTGCAAGTGCAAGTCTGGGCCGTCACACTGCTCTCGTCCGGGTCTGCTCTGCAGGCATCAGTCACCTTAGGAGCCGAGGCAGCATTTGTAACTCATGGTGCCCTGACCTGCAGTGATGGCGAGTGTGGTAGTTGGGGTGAGGGCACAGCGTCTTCCCGTGTGTGTCCTGCATGCTGACGAGGGGTATCCCTCAGCAACATTTTAAATGTAGAAGACACTGTCATTTCTTTACTGGACTCTGACTCCCCAGAGCTGGTCATCAGACACGTTTTGTGGGCAGAAGAGCTTGTCTTGTTAAAGTTCTGAAAACAGGAGAAAGAACTGTTAAGAGAGAAGGAAGATTCTTCTTCTTGCCCCTCAGTATTTTTTCTTTCTTGAGTGAATCAGAAGGCTTTGCTGCCGAAGAGCTGGAGAACCCACAGTCAACTTTAGGCTAAGAACGGTGCACCTTAACGAGCCAGGAAAATACTTTGTACTGACCGGAAGCTGCCCTGTGAGACACATGGGCCTCTTGTAGTCTCAGCAGCAGAGGTCAGAGGTCAGAGGGCTGCTTGGCTTACTTAGCTTAGCTGCTTAGCTTGACCTACTGGGGGAGGGTAATGGTGTCAATATCCTCAGACTGAGGGTATGGCATCGTAACAAATTGCCACACACTTGATGTCTACAAAGAACTACTTTGTAGTTCTGGAGGTCGAAAGTCCAAAATCTTTGGCCACTGGGTTAAAATCCAGGTGTTGGCAGGGCCAGCCCTTTAGGAGCTTCTGTGGGAGAATCTAGTTCCTTGCCTTTCCAGCGGCTTGAAGTTGTCCCTGTGCCTCAGTGCATGGCCTCTTGAGTCTGATCTCTGACCCTGACTTTTGCCTTTCCCTCTCACTTGTCCAGCAGATCATTGTGGTGACTTTGCACCCACGCTGGTAAGCCCATAATCGCCCATGTCATAGTCTGCTGATCAGAGGCCTCATTTCCTTCTGCTGCCTCAGTCCCGCCCCTTGCTGGCCACGGAATCAAATGTCCTCACAAGCCCCAGGGATGAGCACACGGGCCTCCGGGGCGGCAGTGGCCTGCCTGCTGCAGGGATGGTTCTTTCCAGAAGAGTGTTTGCAAGTTCTGGGTTGGGAAAAACTACAGATAAGGATCTGGAAAGTAGTTCACCCACTTATCCTTTTCTCTGTGCTAAAAAGGGTTTTGTGTTCCTACAGGGTGCTAGAGACTTCAGGGTGATAGAGCAGCCTCCTTCCTTGTTTACCTCCTTGTGCTTCTACCAGGAAGTGAAAGCCCTCACAGCACTTTGTCTTTCCAGTTCTCATCAAGTCTCTGCATTTCTAAGCTCCATATCTGCCAGTCTCTGTCTCTCTGAGTCCCTTCCTCCTGTCCACACCTTGAAGCTCTCAGGGTGGCCTTGTCTCTCACGTGCCCCCTTCGCTAATCTGGCATCTGTGATGCCCAGGGGAGGTGCCTTATTGTGCCCACTAGCTGTGGGTTTTGCTTATGCAGCAGAGCAGGCTCTTTCTGAGCCTCGTGGTGCTTTCAGATCATTTGATGATGACTCACTGCTGAGTTGCTAGAAATGACAGTGGCATTTGCCCTTTACAAGATCCTGGGGGGAGGGCCCTGGGGGAAAATGCGGTCTGGGGACAGAGATGATTAGCTTTCCTCTGCTATTCTGAGAGCCCCTTTCCTTTCTGGGTCAGAGTTGCCTTGAGCCTGGAATCCTGCCCCCAGACGTTCCTTTCCTGCCGGGGCTCTGGGCAGGCCGGGGTCTCACTGGCCCGTCACCTTGGGCCAGCTACCAGCAAGCCCTGAGGGTTGGGGAGGTTGCTACCCCATCTGCCCGCAGGAGTCTGTGGGTCTGACGGCCGTCTGCACAGTTGTTCGTTGAAGCTTAGATAAGGGTGTGTGGATGGCTGGGCTCAGGGGTTGTAGCTGGCCAAGGAAGCCGGAGAAGTAGAATCTGGCTTGTCCACACACCCCTCACGTGGGTCTTTGAATGATGGTGGCAGAGATTTCTGTTGCGCCAGCCAGTCCTGGGCTGCCTGTTGAGAAAGAAGGGGATGAGTCCACCCCTCAAGCGGTTCCAGGGGCTGGGGTTTGACTTCCTCTTGACGCTTCTCCCCCGCCAGGTTGGGGTGACTCGGTAGGAACGCCATCGGAGCGAGGCATGACGTATGACGCACTCCATGTTTTTGACTGGATCAAAGCAAGAAGTGGAGACAACCCTGTGTATATTTGGGGTCATTCCCTAGGCACTGGGTGAGTTCACAGCCTGGTGGAGTCATGGAGGAGCAGGTCTTCATGGGGCAACGTTTCACCAGGTCTCTCCAAGACTGCCCTGATGGCGTCTGGATCCCGTGACACCATGAGTCCCAACAACCCTTGTCCCTCATTCCCATGATGGGGACAGGGGAAGAAGTGCCACAAGACACCATGAAGAGTTTGAGCTACTTGAACTCCTCAACCCAAAAAGGGACTTGAGATACACACAGGCAGCTGTGGGGTGGCCATCTCCCTCTGCAGGGAGGGTGGGCACACTTGCCTCAGTCCCAGGGTGTTCCTCAGGGAGGTGTCTGCACAGCAGACCAGACAGGGCACTTGGGTTAGCATCACCTGGCTCTGGAGTGTGGGTGCTGGCTGGCAGCCTGAGGGCTGGGGCTTTGATCACTTGCAAACCAGGGACATTTGTAAACAGTGTGACCACTTGGCCTGTACTTGGCTTACCAGAGACCATAGGGGAGGCAGCAGTGGGTGGTTCCCTTCCTACATCTGCCAGGATGGGGAAAACAGTTTAATATTCCATCTAGGGCTGCCTGAATCGCTGCTGCTGATGGAAGGTCAACAATGTTTCTAAAAGGGGCACTGCTGTCAGTGCCCAGAGTCATGAGGCCTTCAGCAACCACCCCTTTTCCAGCAGCCTTTCCTTTGGGTGCAGTGGCCGTGGCAACCGTCCTCCCCCTGATGCTCACCTTGGACAGCGTGCTGCAGTTGGGGTGGGCCTGCAGGCTGGGAAGTGCCTGCAGAGAGGAGCTGGGGCTGAGCGGGGAGCAGGTCGTCCTGCTGTGGCTGTCTGCATGGGCCCCGCCCAGTGTGGCCCTGGGATGGCAAGAGGTCCGGGGACTGTCATTGCCATCCTCATCAGAAGGGGTGGCCATGGCAGGGGCAGCAGGGGCCATTCATGGTCCTGGGGCATCTTTGTCCACACCCTCCCCCAGCCCCGAACTCCACCAGTCGCTTCACAGATCCCACAGTTCCTCTGGTCACTTACAAGACTAGAACAGTCTCATCTCAAACAACTTCCATCGTCATTTACCTGAACTGTTTTTCCTTCCTTCTCAGAGTGGCGACAAATCTGGTGCGGCGCCTCTGTGAGCGAGGTAGGGGCCTGTGTGGTGGTGGGAGTCTTGGTGGGCTGGGCAGGGGCTCCTCCTGGTCTCTGGGCTCAGGCGGGGTAGGCAGCATGTTTGTGTACACTCGCTGTGCCCCAGGCTCTGCTGTGGGTTCTTGGGAGATGGATGCTGATGGATGACAGCACAGCGACAGTACCTGGGTGTTGTCTTGGAGCCCTGCGGGCTGGACACAGAGGCGCCGGCGTCTGGGTAAACCCTCAGCTGACCCCAGCCTGCATTCCCCACGGATTTTTGAGCAACTGGCGGAGCCTTATCAGGACTGGGCTCCCAAGACACAGCTTCAGTAGATGTGGTTTTGGGGAGCAAATGACAGCCACCTGAGAGGCCCCTGTGTGGGCCCCCGTGTGGGTACTTCTTATGTCTCATCCATGCAGGAGTGCCTGTGGAGGGGGGCAGGGCTGGTTGTGGGGGATGCCTGGGTTCCACTGTCCAGTCTGGGGAATCAGCCTCTCCCGGGACATCTGTGAGGGTTTCTTGCCCACCTCGCAGCCCCCTGTTTGTTTTATTTTCTAGAGACACCTCCAGATGCCCTTATATTGGAATCTCCGTTCACTAATATACGTGAAGAAGCTAAGAGCCATCCCTTCTCAGTGGCAAGTACAGATCTTATTAAAAGTTGGCTTATTGTTATTATTAAAATAATTACTATCAAGGTAAGTCTTAAGAGAATAAGTATAAAATAAAAATTAATCCTTGTTTAGTGCAGGGTGTTGCCAGGGAATTTTATAACTCTGTAGCAGGCAGAAGGATGGATTCACAGCTGGGTTGTCCAAGGATAGTAGGACCCCCGGGAGGCCATGCCTCTGAGGCATGGTTTGCCTAGCTGGCATCGTTGCCCTGCAGGGCTCAGCCCAGGCCTGTGGCTGCTGTCCTGGCTGCTTCTGCAAACACGGAGCTGGTGGGTGCCCCTGCTCCCTGTCTGCATAGATGGTGCTCAGCAGTAAGGCTCTCCCAGTCGTGTCTCCAGGTGACACCCTGGGGGAACCCTAGTGGGGATCCCAGGTGACTCAGGCCCTCCTTACCTGCCAGGATTGAGGCCTTGGACCCTTTTTTTTACAAGCCTAGTCCCCTCTGTGTCCTTTTCTGTCCCGTGGGTTCAGGGGGGCTGTGCTGGCCCCCCACCTGACCCCACGGTGCTCTGTTGCAGACCGGAGGAGTCCTCTGTAGTCTTACTTCTTTGATGTTGCTTTACCTCCAAGTCACATGGACCCCTGTTTTCCCAGGGGTGGAGGCCCTCGTGTCTGTCGGAGGCGGTCCTGCCCAGCTGCTGCTCTGAGGTGTGGGAGCCCATTTTGTGGGCAGCCATGTGTGGCCAGTTCGGGAGCCTCTTAAGCACAGAGTCTGTGGTCTGGGGGCAGTGGGGCACCCGAGCACAGCTCTGGTGGGACCTTAGGTCAGTCCATTTGGAAGCGCAGGAGACCCTTGGGCACTGAGCACCCTCTGTCTGAACCCTTGACCTCGGCCTTTGCCGTGGCTGTTTTAACTGATGCTTCTGCACGTTGTTTCTGTGTCGCCTTCAGATATACCGATACTTCCCTGGGTTTGACTGGTTCTTCCTCGACCCCATTACAAGCAGTGGAATTAAATTTGCAAATGATGAAAAGTGAGTACTATGGTACAATACCTCATTTTCCAATTTAAAAAAAAATCACTAAGAACCCCCAGGACTAGTCACCTTAACCAAACAGGGTGGAATTCTGTATACTGGGGTTCTTCCCCAACCATCAGACCTTTGTAAAGGGCAAGTCAGCCGGGAGCTGTAACCGAGAGAAAAGGGATTTGAAAAGGCTGTGGTGGCATTAAAGCAACAGGAAGACAACATGTCCCTGTGTTTGTTTTATTTGTTAGTTGAAATCAGAATCAAAATTCCCGATAGGTTCTAATAAGGGGAGCTGTTACTCAAAAAATGACACTGCCTCAGCCGTTTGATTTCAGTTTGGTTGTAGAAAAACGTTACAGAGTTCACTGTTAAAAATATTTCTTGGAATGCCTGGGTGCCTCAGTTGGTTAAGCGTCTGCCTTCAGCTCAAGCTGTGATCTCAGGATCCCAGGATCGAGCCCTTCATTGGGTTCCCTGCTCAGCGGGGAGTCTGCTTCTCCCTCTGTCTGCTGCTCCCCTTCCTTGTGCTCTGGCTTTCTCTCTCTCTGACAAATAAATAAAATCTTAAAAAAATATATATTTCTACTGGGGCTCCTGGGTGGCTCAGTCATTTGAGCAGCCAACTCTTGGTTTCTTCTCAGGGCCGCGGGATCAAGTCCCATGTTGGGCTCCATAAGGAGTCTGCTTGAAGATTCTCTCCCTGTGCCCCTCCCCACCTCACTCACTCGATCTCTCTAAAATAAATAAATCTTAAAAAAAAATAGGTTAACATTTTAAAATCTACACTCAGGAATAAATGTGAAAAAATGGAATATTTTTCCCCTTAATTATTTCTTTTGGTTCTGAAAATAGAGCAAACTAAAATATGAACAGAAGGGGCACCTGGGTGGCTCAGAGGGTTAAGCCTCTGCCTTCGGCTCAGGTCATGATTTCAGGGTCCTGGGATCGAGCCCTGCATCGGGCTCTCTGCTCAGCGGGGAGCCTGCTTCTCCTTCTCTCTGCCGACTTGTGATTTCTGTCAAATAAATAAATAAAATCTTAAAAAAAAATTTTTTTTGAACAGAAATAAGCAAAAAACCTGGTTGTTTATAAATATTGTTTTGGAACTTCAAGAATGATCTGAAAAAAGTGGATTCCAACAACAAGCACCACAGTGAGTGCTGGGTCCCCCGAAGGTGCCTTTTGGCCCTGCTCCGGGCTGACCATTGAGGGGCTGGCAGTATTTCACCCGCAGGAAATCACAAGCCCCCACTTGTGCGCATGGTGACAGCATGTGAACCAAGCCTTTTCTAGAGTGGGTCAGGGTTAGGACATACTACTTAGAATGGAAGTCCTGAAAAGATGGGCAGTGTCACTGTCAAAGTGTGACCCTTGCAGCAGAGATGCTCCTCCCTGGAAGCAGAATGCAGGGAAAGTGTGCATGTATGTGTACTGTAAGCAGAAGCCCAGATCACCGGATGGGCTGGCCATCGGTGGGGCGACAAGCCCCCTGGCCCAGGTCCTGCCCGGTGCCAGGCTTGCTCAGTGAGGGGTGGCCAGGGTACTCCAGGATCTGTCTAGGCCCACAGCCCCTCCGTGGTTTGCTAGAGGGTTTGGATCATGTGAACTCTTGAAAATGTTAATTTATTTGTAAACCTTCAGGGTGACCTTAAATGTCATTTTCAATAAAGACAGTTTAGAGCATGTAGGCTTTTTTACCAACACATTTCTAGTGACCATCGTTTGCTATATGTTTCTTGGCCCACCACCATGGGCCAAATATAAATATTTTTTACCTTTTAAAGAATAGGTCTAGTGGCAAAAATAATAATTTTCAATTTCCAGAAAATACACAGGGACCGGATAAGATGAATGGATCGATCTCTAGACTTGACTGAATAGATGATGGTGGAAACACTAGTTCTCTAGTGAAAAGCCAGTCAAGTTCGAGCTGTTGAGCACCATGGTGAAGCCCACACTAAACCTGGGTGGGCCCAGAGACCCCAGCTCTCTCCCTGGGGCCTTGGTCCAGTTCCATCTCCCCCTGCAGTGTGAAGCACATCTCCTGCTCCCTGCTCATCCTGCATGCCGAGGACGACCCGGTTGTGCCCTTCCAGCTTGGCAGAAAGGTGAGAGTCGGTGCCAGCTCTGGTGCGGGCGGGTGTCTAGCCGGCTCCCATTCAGGCTGGGCTGGGCATCCGCAGGGGTTCTGCTGCTGCCAGGTGCCCCCACCCCAGAAGAAGAAGGTAGGGGAGGTCAGCAGCAGGATCGGGTGGGGGCCAACAGTTGATGTCTTATCAGCAAAGGTAAGCTAGAGGGCATGGACTTCTTCACCAGTACATTCGGTGATAGCAAGAGGAAATGTGAGAAGTAAGCGGATGGTTCCCGGTCTATGTGCAGGGGGCCTAGCCTGACAGAGACTTGACTGCTGGGTACTCTGCTAGGCTGGAGGGAAGGAGCCCTCGAGGAGGAGGATCCCCGGCCCCCATGCAGGGATCCCAGTTGGCAGACTTGATACAGAACCTCTTGTCTGTTCTCTTGCCTTTGGAATGGGCCCGGTGTCAGGAATACCATGCTCTTGGGGGGGCCTCTGTGTTTGCTTTTACTGAGTTTGCTCTGCCTTTGCTGCCAGGCAGCAGCATTCAGTTTGTAGAAGTGCTGTGGCAGCTAGCACCATCTGGCATGGCTATGGTGAGGGTCGGGGCAGCCTCGACGGAGTGAGGCCCGGGGGCCAGTGGGTTCCAGCGCGGCCAAGTCTCCTCCCTCCAGCGAGCCCGGGCCCACGGGGCTGTCCCACGACGGCTACTCAGACCCGTAGAGCCTGGCCATCTCAGGGAGGAAGGGGCTGAGGAAGGACAGATTGTGAGCCAGGCTACCGACCGGCCTTGACCCAGGCACACGGCAAAGTCCAAGGCAGACAGCCCAGCCAAGGCTCCGGGATGAGCCCTCAGGGCTGCTCTAGCACCTAGGCGTCCACACGCCTGCATGCCAGGCAGCTCTTCCTGTGAGGCAGGCTCAGCTGCCTTGCCGCCCCCTGCGGAGGGGCCATCTGGGAGAGGGGCGTTAGGACAAAGGGTCTCGAGTATCAGGCCAAGGAGCTGATTCCTGTCCACACCCGTGCCCCTCGCCCTGGCCACACAGGCAGCAGGACAGCACTGTCACTGGCGGAGGACTTGGGTTGCTCTTCGGAGGCAGCAGCCACTGACTGGTTTCTCTCCTGGGGAGACCACCAGGCAGGGCTGCCATCTGTGGGTGCTGACCTGTCTCTCCCTCATCCCAGCTCTACAACATCGCTGCTCCATCCCGAAGCTTCCGAGACTTCAAAGTTCAGTTTATCCCCTTCCACTCAGACCTCGGCTACAGGCACAAGTATATCTACAAGAGCCCTGAGCTTCCACGGATACTGAGGTGAGGCATTCTCCCCCTGGGGTGTGATGGCTCAGGCCAGGTATGCAGCAGGCCCAGCCCTGAAAGCTGCCTCAGTGGGGTGGGGGGTTGCTGTGACTCGAGAACCTTCCATCTCCACGGAGAGGGGTTCAGTGTTCATGGCCCCTCCCTCCTGAAGCGCTTCCGTGATCAGACAGGGCAGTGACTTCCCTGTGGTGTGGATTGTGCAGGCTACGTAGACACCCCACTCGGGAGCATCCAGCCGCTGTGGGTCAGGCCTCAGTCTCTTCCTACACACCCATCAGGTCCTGCCCCTGTGCATATGCGCATGGGAGACTCTGGGCCAGCTCACAAAAGCCTGTTTGTCCTCAGCTGCTTCTTGAAAGGCGGCTGTGTTCCTGGCTCCACCATGATAGCCATGGTCTGGGGCCAGGACAGTGGCTGGGGCCATGGCGCCCATCCCTTGCCCAGGTGCCAAACCCAGGCATGAAGGGCGAGATGGTGGCACAGGGTCGTTTGGACTGGATGAGGCCTGGCCCAGCCTCAGGAGCCCAGGCTTTTGTGTGAGGACCAATCCCATCACTCAGGCCCGTGCTCCCCAGCCTCCTTGCCTCCCATCCCAGGCACAGGCAGCCCAGCACCTCCTGGCCGTGTGGCCTTCTGCAGGATGCTGAATTGGGGATGGTGCGAGTTCACCTTCTTGGGGCTGCTGAGCCTGGAGGTGTTGGAATTGGCCCTCAGTAGTTTTATGCCATCACACTTCAGCTCTCCTGTGGCTGTCTCAGCAGTTCCAGAAGCAAAGCTGCATTTCTTTAGTGGTTTGCCATTTCCTGCACCAGGGACCTGGGTTGCTGAGAGGGGACTATGAACTCAAAGAGTATGGGTTTGCTCTAGGGTTGTGATTTTTCCAGCATAAAAGGAATAGGTTATAGGAAATTTAGCCCAGGGTACAGCTCTAGAGTTTAGAACAAAGAAGAGTAGCCCATTACCTGGTCTTTCTTCCTACAGGGTTGGGATTTGACCAGGCTGATTCCATTGGAGCCCTTTTTATTTAACTCAGGCTTTCTGAGCGGGGTGGTCCTCCAGGCTCCTTCTCAGACTTCTGGGATGAGTCGTTTGAGGACGGAGGAGGAAAGACCTCTGGTGTGGGCTCTGGGTTTGGCTGATGGCTGTCCTCGTCTCATCTAGGGAATTCCTGGGGAAGTCAGAACCTGGGCGCCAACACTGAGTCTTGCTGCCTGAAGGAGCATGAAGACCTCTGCCCTCCTCCCCTTTGCTCCAGCCAGCCTGGCACCCTGGGGTCCAGGGGTGCCAGCGTCTTCAGTGCCCCCGGAGAGAGGACTTGGATGCCAGCTGGGGCAGGCGGCGGAGACCCAGCAGACCTGAGGCACCTGTCTTGGGTGGCTGGGAGCATGGTTATTTGTGGAAAACACAGGTTGCAGGCATGGGATCCCCTCTCCCTCTTGTTGCCACTCAAACCGAGCTCTCATTGGGAAGACAGTGACAGAGCGGGCCAGCCGCCAGCTGGTCTATCCCGCACTTGCTGAGCTGAGCACAGGGAGCCTGGGGCAGGAGGCTTGGGGTCTTGGGACCACACTGAGCTTTCTAGTATCACTGGTAAGATCATGGGGAGATGGGTTCTGTCCCTTCCCAGCCCACGCAGAATGGACTCTAATGGTCCCATCGGCACTCCCCCTCCAACCCAGAGCACCCTGCTTGCCTACCTTGGTGGTCCCTGCCTCCCTGGGCGGGTCCCACTGCTCACAGCGGGGGAGGTGCCCGTGACCTGCACTTCCTCCACTTTCTGCCCACCTTTCCACCTAACCTGGCCTTAGACTGAGCATTTATTTAAAAATAAAATCGTGGTGGTGGTCTATCTGCTGTGTTCTCAGTGACCCCTCCAGCTATTTTCAGGTCATGCTCAGAGCCCAGCCTGTGGGAGGAGGGGCAGCTCTGTAAGGCCAGGGATCCTGGGCCTTCCTTTCCTCCTAGATATGGAGGCCCGTGCAAGGAGGGGCATCGTCCCAGGGCAAGGTATGTTGATGGGGGAGGACCCCTTCTCCAGAGGGAACAGGGGGCATTTTCCTAAAATACAGGCCCCTTTCAACCTCACGCTGTAGCAAGCTTACTGGATGTTGGTATTGGTTGGCAGGCTCCAGGGTTTCACCCACAGACGCCAAGCGAGCCCTGGCATGAGTCCATGGAAGGACGTGGGGCACTGGAGTAGGAGGTTTCTAGTTCTGGTCCATGAGCACTGCCTCGTTCACTTACTTGGGGAAAGGGAGTGTTGTTCAGCTTTTTGTCAAATCAGTCTCTCTGGACTTCTGCTGCCCTCACTTGGCACCCTCTGAGGATCCTACTTCTCAGCAGCCCCGGTGCTGGTGAAGGGCCAGATTCTCACATCCTGGCTAAGTAACCAGAGAGTGAGAAGTGTGTGGTTTAGTAAGGGGCTTTCAGGCTGGCCACAGAGGACTGTCCTACCCCTGCGGCTCAGGTATAGAGGCGTGATGCACAACAGAGGATGAAAGCCCACCTGGGACTCTCCCCACCAGGGTCCTAAGGCTCTGGGACTTTGCGGTCTTGGCAGCTCAGAAATTCCCCTGGGGTTAGAGGGAGCCTAGTTCACCAGCCTGTTCTTTAAGGTCTGTGGCCACTCTTGGCAGCTATGGGCAGCCTGTGGGGCCGAGATGCCAAGGCAGGTGACAGCTTCTCTTTTCTGAGGTACCTTCAAGCTGCCTACAGTGATTCTCACATTGGGGAAACCATGCCTTTCCTAAAGGGGTTGAAGCATGAACAGACTCTCCTGAGGTCAGTTTTTGTCTTCCTTCTATTGGACGGGTTCCCCTGGCATCAGATTTGGGTGTGTGCACTGCCTGCAAGACCCTACCCCATCCCCGGGGTGAGACATAAGCCCCTTCCTATAGCGTGTTCCTATGTAACTGCTCTGCGTGATGTGCCCCCTGGGCCCGAGTAACCCCCCGAGACTTGCTCTTCCAGCCCTGTGACTGAGGCCCCAAGTCAGAGCTGCCCTCCCACCCCACTTCAGCCAGATGCAACCCACCCGCCTTGCCTGGGCTGGAAGCTTCCTCCTGTTCTGTGTTATGTGTGTGAGCCGTGTGAGAGGATATGAAGTAAAATATAGGCTGTTGGTGTTTTGATAGGTGTCTAGAAAGCACTGATAGGGATGGTGAGCTGCTGGGCCATCGGATTGGCTAATCAAGTCCAAATGCCTTCACCTGCTGGTTTCAGATTAGTAACTAAACTGTGGGCTAGGACAGATGTAATCTCTGCTGATCACAAAACAAATCCTTGAATTAAAAAAAAAAAAAAAAGGAACAGATCAAGACATGCACAGCTATAAATTCTGCAGTTAACATATGTTTCCTGGAAGCACGTGTGTCCTGGGAGCTGCTCAGCTGCCCCAGACTCAAGACCGCTCCAGTGGGCCCACGGTGCTCCAGTGTCCTGCAGTTCTCAGGTTGTTTGACTAACAGCCCCAAGTTCATGTCCCTCCTGGCTTTTAATTCAGCCTGCAGTGACACCGTTTAGGGGGAAATGC
Organism: Martes martes; assembly: GCF_963455335.1. Classification (NCBI taxonomy): domain Eukaryota; kingdom Metazoa; phylum Chordata; class Mammalia; order Carnivora; family Mustelidae; genus Martes; species Martes martes. Next base: position 50,425,754 of record NC_137896.1, on the reverse strand, counting down.
TCTCATCCCCAGGGCATTCCATGTCCTAGGGCCAGGAGTGGCTGGTAGAGGGCAGGTGCAAAAGAACCAGTGCAATTTGCACCAATGATGCCAACATCCAGATGGCAGTTTATACAACAGATTGGATGATTCTTTTACCAGCCGGTGGTTCAAACACACATACTCTTAAGTCCCACCTGCAGCTGGGATGGGAGAGCTTGGTCTGTCCCTAATCCCAGAGTGATGGGCCCTTACGAGGGAGGGTCCGAGGCCTGCCCCTGTGATCCTGCCCTCGTCGCAGAATGAAACACAGGCCAGGTTAACGAGGCACAGGCAGGAAGGTTTAATCAGTTTCTCACACGAGGCAGTGACATCAAGTGGCACAGTGATGGTCACACACGGCCTAAGAAATGGGGCGGCGGGAAGGTGGCAGGGGTGTGACCATAGCCCCAGAATGTGGGCCTTCCCAGCAGACCTCTGCAGCTCTGGTGAAGGGCACACGTGAGCAAATCCTCCATGGCCTGATTCTGTGAGCAGTCAGGACCTGGGGTGAGGGCAGAGCCCTGTGCCATCCAGACCCAGCATGCAAGGACGCAGAGCCTCTGGAAGGGTGCTTCCCCTCCTTGTCCCATTAAGCCTGTGGTGAAATGCGCCGGCCTGCTCCCTGGCTCCCTCCCCTGGGCAGCTGAGAGGGGCTAACCCACCCTTCCTGCCACCAGCTTGCTGTCCAGGCAGAAGGAAAGTGGGCTCCCTTCTGGGCCTGCTCAGTCCTTTCCAAGGTGGTCACACTGCTGGAAATGGAGGGAGAAGGGAGGGTGGCCCCAAGTGTAAGACAGGAAAGGCAGGCCCCAGGACACATGTGGCAGGGGCATTTGCCCTCTCCAGCAAAGGCAGCGCCCCACCCCAGGGCCCCGAGGCCTGGACAACACATTCCAGCATTGCCTCTCCACAAAACTTCAAAAGCATAACTTTTAGTTGCTAAAACAAGAAAAGGCTTCAGCTACTTTCTTTTCCCTGGGAAGCTGATTATCCTCTCAAGAAAGCAAAACCAAGCTAGCTTTGCGTCAGCCAGCCTTGTCCTAGCCAAGGACCCCAGGATGGCGGACACAGATGTCCTCCCCCATGTCCCCTTCAGCCATCCTAGAGCCCCTTTATCTGATCAGTCTGGAACCTTGGGCCATAGTGCCCACGTTGCAGCTGCAGACATGGCCAGAGTACTAGCATGGCCAGGAGGCTGGGAGCCCACACCAGCCGGCCAGCACTTGTGGTACAGAAAACACACAGTTCCCCAGGCATCGCCACAGCTACCTGCCCGGACCCCGGAATCCAGAGGCTCAAAACTAAAAACAAGCTCACTGCAAGGCGCGTGCAAGGTCTGAGAGGAGCCCACCCGGTGGCTCTACCCTCCCCACCTCCTTGGGTCAGGTGAGCTAAAGCTGCAGGGCCAGCTGCCCCGGTCAGTGCCGCAAGCTCTGCTTTCCTGCAGGAAACTGGGAGCACCTCTCTCTTTGCACCCTTTCTTCGTTGCCCACCCCAAGCCACCACCACTACAATTCCCATGGCCCTCCAGAAACAGCAGGCCATTGCTAGGGCACCTAATCCCTGGGGAGGTTGGGGGGCGGGATCTGTAGGTCGGAGGGCTCCACGCCCCAGATGTCCCGGGCATACTCTGTGATGGTCCGGTCACTGGAGAACTTGCCCGAGCAGGCGATGTTCCTGATGACCTTCTTGGTCCACTCCCTGGGGTTCTGCAGAGGGAAGAAGAGGCTGAGTAATCTCAGGTACCACACAAGACAGCCTGCACTTCCAGAACTTCAGGACTGCTTCTAGATGGGCTCTCAGCCCCTGTTCATCAGCATGATGAATGAACAAAGATGAAATTGCAATCAACAGCTCACTGAAAAGGGGACCCTCACCAATCAGAAAAGCTACCAAATGACTAGATATGGGGGTAAGGAGCCTGAGAAGGCCCTGGGCCTCAAAATGTGCCACGTATTCTGGGGCACAGCCCACCTGACAAAGAACCACCACCAGGTGAGTACCCGCCAAGTGCATCCACGGAAAAAGGCTTCCCCCAGAGCCTGACAACCATCCCTGGACTGAGCCAGCATCAAGGGGAGCCTCCCCGAAAGGGAAGACTCTGCTAAGGCCCATGTCAGGGAAGCAAAGGTGCCCCCACAGAGCCCTGCCTGGTAACTTAGCTTTCCAGGCCCCTCTGTTCTTTAATGGGTCCCCAAGGGCAGACAGCTTCCCTAAAGGTGGGGGATAGGGGCCAGGACTGCAACACATCAGAAACATCCTACAGGCCTCAACCAAGAACCGGGGGAAGAATCCATCTGACCCACCACAGCAGACTCACACCACGACACCCAGAGTCCTCTCCTCCTGCCACCACTGGTGGGGCACACAGGCTGGGTGTCCAGAAAATCCCAGCAAGGGGAGGGAAGTGGGCACCAAGGGATACCCTCCTTCAGCCCTGCAAGCTCTGGTTCTCTGACTTCCTATGAGTCCCCACGTGGATACACCCACTCCCTAGGGGACATGCTCCACACAGAAACTGGGATGAGGGGTCCCTCCTTGTCCACCTTCGCCAAGGACTGGGGAGCTGGTTATAGCGGTCTGGCCCTAGAAAGGCCACTCCTTACAGCAGTGGCCCCTCACTCAACATGGAAGCTTGCACCTGTTGAAGGAAGCGCTCTCATTTTTAAACATAGGCTTTCTGTGTGCACACACATCTTCCTGGCTCTGCACCTGCTCCCCACATCCTCCCAATCACACCCACTGGGGGCTCAGACCACAGTGCCCATCGCCTTTGCCGTCCACAGAAACTCCTGTCCTCCTCACGTGTGTTCTGTGGCAGCCACTCAGAGCCTGGGCAGAAACGTACCAGTGTGGACAGTGGCCTGACCCTGAGGGGTCCCAAGGCACCAGCCTCACCAGGGGACAGCAGAGGGACAACAGAGACCGTGTGAGTGGAAGCTGATCAAGAAACCCTGGACAGCCCATGTCCATGATGCAGCTCAGCCCGCCGAGCACCCAGCCCCCCTTGTCCAGGCCACAAGGTGAACAGTGGCCTCCTTACAGACGTCCCCCGGTGCTCCCCTGCCAGGGCCACCCTCCTGCCCCAGCTTGGGGGCCCTAGCACCATACCTGGTACAGCTGATCCACCTGGGCCTGGCACGCCACATATGCTTCATAATCTGCAAACACTTTGAACCTGAAATGGGAGACAGGGAGCTAGGCCACAGTGGCAGGTGGTGAATCAGAGGTCAGGAAATGGGCCACTAGGCCCCGGCCATCCAGGTCCTCATGCTTTGGGATGAGCCACAGAGGTGGCTCTAGGAGCAGAACTTTTGTCCTGGGGATATTATTCTACAGAAACCTTATTTTCAGCTGTTTCTTTCTAATGCACCCTCCCCACACCGGTGGGGCTGAGTGGCACAGGCTGAGAGGCTTCCTCCAACCCCACCGCCACAGTCCCCGCCCTATTCTGTGGGCACAGATGGGCAGCGAGGCTCTACCTGGCCATCCCTTCCCAGAGCCAAGGGGGTGAGAACTGGTGATCCAGGGAAAGGATCCTGTGGAGAGCACGGCAGGAGTTATGAATAGGGGACTGTGTTTCTGTTTATGGTTGAGTTGTGGAGATGATTCGGGAAACTGAGCAGTGTTTTCTTGATTCCAGTCTGAATCAGGGCCAAGCTCCCACCCTGCGCTGTGCGGGGCTGTGATCTGGTCAGACAGACACCAGCCCCTAGCACTCACGGGCCAGCAGCAGATGAAACCCACCTGAAGGCAGCTGAGAGTGAGACAGAGCTCAGCTCTTGCCAACAGGCCACAGCAAAGAAAGGCCATGAGAGGGCAAGCAGCGGTGTTGACCTGCTGCAAATGAGCGCGTGCGGGAACGTGGACAGTATAGCCCTTTGTTGATGCGTTCTAATAAAACATCACAACATAATTTGCATCACAAGTTAATTCCTCTTTAACCACCTGGTGTCACCACTGGCCAACATCTGGCTCAGTTGGGCCTGTGGGACTTTGGCTGTAGAGGCCCAGCCCCCCCACCTCACCCCGCCCCCCAGAGGTTTCTGGGGCATCCTGCCCACATTCTCGTTCTCCCTAGGGAAGAGAGGATCAGGAATTGCCTCCGACCAGCCCCCTGTGAAACCGCCTTCTGCTTGTCATGCCCTTTGGTTGGGGGGTAGGGTCAGCCAGTGCTGGGAGGGCCCCAAGGCTGGACCATGCACTGGCCACCCACACCACCAGGGCCCCCCAGCAGGCAAGCACCTCCAGAGGCCCCTGCAGGCCCTGGTTGATAGCCTGGGGCCCTGCCCATGGGCTGGGGTGGGGAGCAAGCCGTACCATGGGTCACCCCCAAAGTGCAGGCTTTGGCCCACCAGGAGGACCCCTCTGTCTGGCCGGCGGTGGGGAGGGACGTGAGGACGAACCTGTCGTGGTTCAGCAGCATGTTGACCACGTCCCTGAAACAGTCTGGTTCCTTGGGAGAGAAGAAGCCGCTGCTGATCTGGTCCACGGCCTGCTTCAGCTCGGGCAGGCGGTCATAGTACTCTCTGGCATTGTACCTGTGGGGAGGTGGGGCCAAGCTTCAGCCTCCGGAGTGAGGGACAGGGTGTCTGTACTGGGCATACCCCTGGTCCCAGACCACCCCTGGCTCTGGGCCTGCCCAGCCATATGCGCCGCTGGGCCCCACAGAGGCAGTGATGTGCTAGACGGGCAGAATGAATCCCGCAGCTCCCTGTTTAGAGAAATGCAATCACTGCAAGACCCAGAATCACATGCTTGGTGCCATTATATTCCTGTAGGGGAAGGCTGCCCGAGAATATGCCCACTGCATGCCACCTCCACGCCACTCCCCCACACCCTGCCCCTAACTGTCCCTGCCCTGCTTCCTGCCACCCCCTACCCCCTGCCACCAGGACAAAGGAAATGAGGTATACACCAAGACAACCAGACACAAGAGGCCACAACCATCGGAGTCTGGAGTGGGGCGGGGGGTGGGGTGGGGGAAGCATGGAGCAGGTGTGCAGGTGTGCAGTGCCAGGAGACTGCGATGTGGCAGAAAGCCCAAACTGAGGGTCAGGCAGAAAAGGACACGTTGGGGGTGTGTTCTCAGGCTGGGTGACTCTCATCCATGACTTCTGGGTTTTCACTCAGCTGGTGCCTGAGACCTCATCAATTCCCCTGAGAGCTTTTAGGCAATTAGGCAGTGCTGACTTTGATTTTGCACTGTTGCTCCGAATCAGGCTGCAGCCAAACTCAAGAGGGTCTGAGGTCATGACACATGAGGAAAGGCTGAGAATGTGTCACAGACCAGAGGAGGCTAGCATGCCCTGGGTGGGATCCTGGGACAGAGGACGACATTCACGGGGAAACAGTAAAATCAAGCAGGGACTTTAAGCAACAATGCGCTGCTGCTGGTTAGCTAATTCTGATAATGTACCACCCTACTTAGGAAGATGTCAGCAATAGGAAAACTGGCAGAAGGGTCTATAGAACTCTGAGATATCTTCGCAACTTTTCTGAAAACTCGATACTATTCCAAGACCATAAGGTTACTTTACAGAATCAGTCCAGGGAATCTCAGCAGCAGGCCAACCCCAAATCCCCACACTGGCCTGGAGTGCTCAGGGCTTTGCCTCCAGAGACCAGGGCCTTCTACCCTTTTGAAAACACTCGCTCTGAACCCACAGACTGGGCCAGTGGAGACCAGCACAGAACATCTAGCTCCCGCCCAAGCCAGCCTTCGGGACAGCCTGTGGGGTGCTCAGGAGAGGAGCAGGCTCAGCCAATGTGCCCACAGCCACCCCCAGCTGCCAGGTGGGCATCACGCCAGCAAGCACGGGCCTGGCTCCCAGAGTGCTCTCAGCTCCCCCACCCCCAGTGCTCTGAGCCATGCCCGGGGAGCTGCTTGGCCCTGATAGCACAGGGAGGGACACACACCCTTTCCGGTCCAGGGCCTCGACGTCCTCCACACGCATGCCAAAGATGAAAAGGTTCTCAGCCCCAGCCTCCTCGGCCATCTCCACATTGGCGCCGTCCATGGTACCAATGGTAAGAGCCCCGTTGAGCATGAACTTCATGTTGCCTGTGCCCGAGGCCTCGGTGCCTGCAGTGGAGATCTGCTGGGACAGGTCTGCTGCGGGGATCACTGCAAGCAGGTGGGCAAGAAGGTATGTCACCACAAACTGCTCACAGCATGAGAGCCATGGGAACTCTGTGTAGGGATACCACACGCCCTCCTCCAGCCCACAGCTGGTGCTCCCAGAGCACGTGCCACCTGCTGCTCAGTCCAGGATGGGCCTGAGCCCTGCAACCCACCCCTGCTAGCCTGTAAGGGCTTCCCTTCCTGACCCAGAACAGCCTGAAGCCAAGACAGTAACTCCTGAGAAGACCCCAGGTCACAAAAGACCTTTGCTCTGGGACCTTCCAGGGACTGGGCCCAACCATAGTCTGGGGGACCCTGGTTCTGGCTTTTGGTGTTATCACTCTGTTTCATCCCGACAGGAGTTCTGTCTCATGCCATCAGGTCGGAAGGCTCCTTAGAGCACTTCAAGAGGACTTTGGACTCACAGAACCAGAGAACTAGGAAGGTGGGGCAACTTCCTTGTGTTCACATGCACGCAAGTCACTCTATAGTATGCAGCCTGGGCACAGCTTGCCACGATGATGACCCTAATGCCGGGGCCCCGAGGTTTCTCCCAAGGGTGGGCTCCCTGTGCCTCGAAGATGTGGCTAGTGGGAAAGCTCCATCTTCCTACCCCGCCCTGGCCTCCCTGCTCCCACATCTTCATCTTCTCCATGGAGCTGATGCTGCTCCCCCAGCCCAGTGGCTGGCACTTGGGGTCAGCAAATAGCAGAGTCCAGCCCTTCTTCAAGGTCAAGCCCAAGGAATCAGGGTAAAGAGATACAGGCATCTCCAGCCCCCTTATATCTCTACACAGAGAGCAGAAGAACACAGGCTGATGTGACAGTGTACATGCTGCTACAGCAAGTTCAAGAGCTGAGGGAGCACTTGGGGGACCCAGACTTCAGCTCTGAGGTCCCAGAACAGGCACCCCAAGTTCAGTTCTAAAGATGCCCAGGAGCCAGCCGGCCCTAAATAACAGCGAGGAAGGGGAGTTCCAGGCGGCAAAGGGCTTGACAAAGATATGTCAGAAACTCAGTGAGGAGCTAAGCATGGCACTGACCCTGAACCACATATGGTCTGTGATAGCCGAGGGACCCAGAGATGGTCCGATGAGCTGGCCGAGCTGGCAGGAAAGGGGAGCGAGTCAGCCTGCACATCATCACTCAGGGTAGAAGGCAACTGCTGGTCTGTCTGAGCTCCAAATGTGCCTGCTACTCAGAGCTCAGGCTTCCCATCTCTTGCTTCCTGCCAGGACCTCCAGACAGGGCCAGTTTAGAAAGTCCTGCCCACCTCAGAACAGTCATGCTCAAAGGCACAACTGGCTGCAGGAACTTCTCCAGAGGGCAACATACACCCTTGGAAGAACAGCCCCAGGGGTGTGATGTCAGGCCCTAAGTTGCCTTTGGAAACGACAGAAGAGGCAGGTGCCGGCCCAGATCAGAAGCAGTTACGCCCCTGAGAGCACATCGATGGTGACAGCACCCTCTGCGGGTGGGAGGAGGGGGTGAGGAGGCCGACCTGGAAGCTGCATCCTACCAGCAAGAGTGAGCTCTAGGAGTAGAAATGAAAGCTGGGGAGCAGAGGAAGGGGGAAGAACATGGTCACAGGCAGAAGTGAGAAGGTACAGAGACAAAGGATGTCTGAGGTTGAGAGTAACTCTCTGCACTTGGTGATGGGCAGAGAGCTTTCCCGAAGCCTTTCACTGCTAGAACGGAGGCCCCCTCCAGCAGGGAGAGCCTGGTATCTGGGGCAGAGTTCATCGGCCCCACCAGCAACCACCACCCACATCGCACCCAGGCAGGGGCAGGCTTTCCTGTCTGACACGGCTGCCCTGGGCCTACCTTTCTCAGCCAGAGACACTCGGTAGTTTTCCAGGAAGATCACTTTGAGCTTGTCACCCACAACAGGATCGTGGTTGACAACACTGCCAATGGATGTGACCAGCTTGATGATCATCTTTGCCATGTGGTAACCGGGGGCCGCCTGGAGACAGAGGGAGGTTCAGTACAAGGACACCTGTGTCAGGGCAGCGCAGGGTCCTCAGAGCATCCTGGGGCCCAGCACTGGATTGCTGAGGTGACACCTGGCCGAACAGCCCCCCTGCCTGTCCTGCATGCAGTCTGGCAGACAGCCTCATGACAGAGGAACCTGCGCCACACAGGGTGCAACACCTGCCTGTGACCCCGCTCCAGGGACCGCTTCACCCAACCCAACAGCTGCCTCAGCCTGGGCTGAAACCTGTCAGCCTCCAATGCATCTCTGACTCTAGTTAGTTCTTCAGAAATGAGATAAAAAGACAAAGATTTTCAGAACTACCAACTTACAGGAAACACAAGGAACTAAGCAACATACTGGAACATGCCAAACAGATATCTGGAAGACACACAGCCCAGTCTCTGTAACAAATCAGTTGCAGGGAGAGAGAGGAGGTTGGCCTGGAGGAAAGCCACCGACAATGACGTGGTAGACAGCAAGCAATCACCAGGCGAGGCCCTTGCCGGGGTCCAGGTTAATCAATCTGTTCCAGATATTTGTAAGTTCACTATCTATGTGTGAAGATGGAATCGTGTGGTGGTGTTAAAAAGAGTCTGTTTCTGTGGCAATTTGGAAGGAAAATGTCATTGGCAACATGCGTGAAGTACTTAAGGTGAAGTGATACTATGTCTAGAATTGACTTTGAAATGGTCCCACAGGAGTCTGGGATGGGTGTATGGATATTATTACTAGGATTTCTACTTTTCTCTAGGCTGAAAAATTTTAACAATGAACATTTAAAGAACTGTTGGAAAGCCCATACCTCTAAGAAATGCACCCTGGGATACTGACAAAGGAACTGACAGGCGCTGGGGGAGGGAAGGGGCCCAGCTGGTAGCCCTGAGCTGGGGTGGGGCTTGCTGGCCCCAGGCAGGTGCTCGTACCTCCTGCCCACCTTCGTGTGTGCTTGAGCTGGCGGGGCAGACGGTGCCCAGGCTCTGCCCCGTAGTCCCCCATAAGAAGCTGCGCCCCACAGTGTCCTCATGTTTTCTGAGGACACTGAGGCTCTTGGGGAAAAGTGGCGGAGAGTGGAAACACAGGCCCTAGAACTCAGAGTACGGAGAGGAGACCCACCAGGGAGTAATGGCTGCACACCGGGACCCCATGATCACATGTCCAAAAGCATGCACCACCATGAATAAAATGAAAGAAAGCTAGGCTGAGCTCCCAGCTGGTGTACATTGGGCTGAGGAAGCAGCCAGACGTCTATGTCCACTCAGCACACAAGTACAGGGGAGTGAGTGGGCAGCATGCTAGGGCCTGAGAGCTGGGCACAGGTGTGGAAGGCAGTAGCTACACAAGGAAAGGCATGGCCCCATCAGATGGAGGGCCTGTAAGCCCGCTGCAGCTGGGGACCCCCACTCTCACATTTGGCAGGCAGGGGTCCCGTTTGGCTCCCTCCTATGGCTGTGCTGATGGACACTGAACCAACTAACTCAGTCCACAGGCACAGAGGGGAAGCAGAAGGCCTCTAGCCTTCTGTGCATATGCCAGCCCTGAGCCACCGCAGTGTCCAGCCCACCGGGCAGCTGGCACCCCAGTTAGGACAGTCTGCATGGACAAAAAGCATGGTGGTTTGTGCATTCAGGCTAAATATCAAACAAGGAGCAAAGAGGACATCACCTCACCTTGCCCCCGATCATGACAGTCCTGGGCACAAAGGCCTTGGCTGGGTCCTTCTTTATTCCTGCAGGACAAACAAGAGATTCAAATAAGGCACTAAAGCCAGACAAACCCCTGCTTTGGGACACGGTGTGGTGACTAGCGTCCTCAGAGATCAACCCCGACTCATGGGGCAGGGTGCAGCCACTGGGGCCCCCTGCGTCTGCTGGGAACTCTCACTTACAAAAAGGGGGACAAGCCCCTAGATGCTGCATTTATATCCCACTTTGGTGAGGAAGGAGGCCGGGAACAAACTCTTCTAAAAGGCTCACAGGAAAAGATGAACCTCTGTTTCCAGAACAGCCCAAAGCAGGGGGCTGGCTTGGCTCTAGTCACTGGCTGTCAAGGCCCTTTCACATGATGGATACTTGGAAAAGAGGGGGCCCTGGGATCATGGTCATCGTACTGTCAGACCTTGACAGGTGTCAGGCAAGACTCCAAGTTTCCCCCTACCCTTGCTGTGTCCAGAGGTGAGAAGCTCTCCTGAAGCTCTTGTAGGGGTGCAGCCTGAGGGTCAAGGTGCAGCTGGCTCACCTGCAGCCCCAGCAGAATGAGAGAGTCCTTTGCCAGGCCCCTGGGTCTCAATGTCAGTGGGTATGGGCAGATGCTGGAGGGGGTCTACAAAGAGGGATGAGGCAGCCCTCCATCACATTCTTCAGAGGCCAGGGACCAACCAGAGCAGTAAGAATCGTGGCTGAGTTTAACTGACTCCAGGTCCTACCAAGAATATGGCTGTTCCTAGTTCTGAACTTTCCCACTTCCAGAAATCAGACCAAACAACAAGGCAAGGAAGAAAAAATAAAACACAAACTACATTTTCACCAAAACCCAGAAAGAGGAAAAACACACAAACTCCAGGTCACCGAGCAGCTATGCCAGATCACAGCATGGGTGGGGGATAGGGCTATGAGGGCAAGGGGTCCCCAGGACCCAGCCTCTCTAGAGGAGCTGTCAGCAGAGCTGGTGTCCTGGGGTACAGGAAGGCAGACCTCATCTGTACCTCTTTTCTAGGGAAAACTGCTTGGAGGGTCTGACATCCTGGGGCAGAGGCCTCCAGGCAGAAATCAGGGGGTCAGGGCGGGTGGCCTTCTGAGCCAGCCTGGGCTTGGAAAGACAGAGGACCAATGGCCACACAGACAGGGGCCATGGCAGCACTGAGGAAGCCCACAGCAGCCCTGGGCTCCATGAAGCCCCTGCTGGTAGCCCCGGGTAGTGCAGCTCAGGCAAATTCAAACACAGGAAGATACATGGCTTGGCTCTAGACAAGAAGCTGAACCGCGCTCCCTATAAGAACCTCCAACCTGGTATGGCCGTCAGCTCAGAAGAGTCCACAGACCGGAAACTGATATCCCGGGGGGAGGGCAGCACACTGGAGTGCATGAAATGAGAACTGTCAGGATATGGGAGTGAAAGAAAGCCAAGAAAGAGCCAGATGGAAAAAGCACACACACACACACACACACACACACACACACACACATACACACACACGGAGGACGGAAACAAGAAAAGGAGACAACATAGCAGGAAAGGAAAGATCTTTGGAAATGTTTGGAGAGAACTCAAGAGACAAGAAGAAAATAGGTAGAAGGAAGCCAGCGCACACCTCACTGGAACCTGGGAAGAAGGAAACCAAAATGGTGGCGCCAAATAGATGTTTTAAATACACTTCAAGAGACCTTCCTAGAAATTATACAAGACCTCAGTGAGTGTATTCGGAATGCCCTGAGTGTCCGGGAAAACTGACCCACAACATTCAGTACCAAGACCCAGCCCAATGACATCAGCACATGACACCTCATGACACCACGACACACCAATGTCCCCCCGCTCCAGACAGTGCAGGAGGGACCTAAAAGATGCTCAAGGAAAGAAAGTGAAGCCAAGAATGTCACCTGCAAATGTCCTACATGTTCTGAACAAGCAAGAACTCAGCACAATTCACACAAGTGGCTGTCATGAACCAGAGGGAAATTTGGGCAGAAGGGCAGAGCAGGACAGCTTTGCAGAAAAATGGGTGGTGAACATGGACTGTGTTCATCTTCAGACTGAGATGGGAATTGGGACAGCAGAGCAGAGTGACATGGCAGTCTGCTGTGACCAGGGAGAAAGCGAGCCTGGCAGGCAGGGGAGATGATGGGGGGGAATGGCCCAAGCCCCCAGTGGCCTGCCTGGTAGTACAGCTGGGCTCACAGGATGCCACAGAAAGCTAGCAAGCCCAGAAGTGGTGTGGTTGGGAAGGAAGCACTCGGGCCCACGCAGACAGACAGGGATGGCGTGGGGCACCCAGGGACGTCATAGCTGCTCACAGACAGGGGACTGATGAGGTGCTTCCAGCAGAGGCCCAGAACAAAGAAAAGGCAGAAAATAACCACCACAAAAGAAAACCATGGCAAAGAAAACAAAACGCAGACTCCGTGAACTGCTGTCTCTGGCCAGGGAGGGACCGTGGAGCGCCTCCTTCGGCCACGCACAGGCAGCCCTCAGTTGGGGCCTTTCCTGGAGGGTTGGCGCCAGGAGCATCAGAAACACTCAGCCATGAACATCACCTGTCCTGTTACTTAACTGTCTCACGAGGGAGCGGTTTCCTCCACCTGACCAATATGACAAGCTCTGTATCCTGAATAGAGTATTTGCGGTTCCTTGGTTTTCAAAATTAAGAGTCAGCGTATTAAATTACAAAATTCTAAAATCTAAGTTTTTGCATAAGCCTTTATTATATATATAAAAATCTGGCAAATATTCATATTTACTTTTAGTGGCTCTTTGATCCATGTTTGTTCAGTTTAAGGTACATGTATAAATTTAACACATACGATTTTATTTTGGGGAAGTATACTTCAAATTTCTCTGTTAAGTAAAATCTTCCCCAGTAACTCATGACGAGTCTACCGGATAGCAACTAATTTTGAATGCCACACTACGTGGAGCCTCTTGCCCAGCTCCCGTGTCCCTGTGGTGCTGTGGAGTCTGCTGGGGGCTGCAGCGAAGGCCCCGGCGCCCGGGGAACACTCACGGTTGTACAGGGTGATGATATGCAGACAGTTCAGCAGCTGCCGCTTGTACTCATGGATCCTCTTCACGTGCACGTCGAACATGGAGGAAGGGTTGATTTTCACCTTATATTCCTTCTCCAGGAAGGCAGAGAACTTCAGCTTATTTTCCTGGGGAGGAAAAAGGACAAGGAGGGTCAAACCCCCGAGTCCCCAAGGTCTGACTGAGGCTCCGGCTTTCTAGCCACACAGCAGGGCAGGGGCTCCCGGAGACCTTCTGGGGATAGGGGTGGGGCAGCGGGGTACTGAAGCTGGGCACACTCCCAGGTGGCAGAAATAAATGGGAAACTAGACCAAAAAGCAAACCTACGTAGAAGCAGAAAGGTAAGAAATGTAGAACGAAGGGGAGTTGTGAGTGTGGTGTCAAAGGACACAGATGGGGGCAGGCAGGGAGAGAAGACTCAAGAGGAAGGACTCTTTCTGGGGCCTAAGACCATGTGGCAGCCCAGCAGAGAGGCAGGCTCCAGAGGGACTGTGTTCTTGGTCATGCGGGTCACCTGTCAGGTTTGAGGGCTCCAGGGGCCCTGGCTCATCTGGTTGTGAGGCTGGCTGCCCCGGGGAGAGGCTCTCACGCTAGCAAGCAGTGTGCCACGTGAAGGGATGCCAGGACTGGATGGACTTTCAGAGTTCCTCCTGTGGACAAGCTCTTCCTGCAGAACTTGGGGCAACGCATACTTGGGCTGCTCTGGGGTCTGCACCCACCTGCCCGCCTGATGGTGACCTGAGGGCAGCCGCTGGGTCTGACACCCAGATCACGTAGGACTGCTGTCCCACACTGGGCCTACCTGCTTGACCTTGGCCACATCCCTGATGAGTGCCTCGTCATCAACCAGTGGCAACAGCTTCTTCAGTTGGCTCAGGTCAGTTAGGAAACCCTCTCCAATTTTCTGTAAAACATAAAGGGAAACAGTGTTTCTGCTCACTGTAGGACCTTTCATCCTGGAGACTGTCTTCCCATTTTGTCATCTCTGCCTCTGCTTTCCTTGCTGGATCTGCTCTAGCCTGGCCCCAGGCCTGCTTCTCTCTCACAATACCCAACTATCAGAAAACACCCCCAGACCGTGGCCGCAGCTGCTATGAGCAGTCCCTCCCCAGGCTCTCTCCAATCAGACCTGGGTTTGCTCCTGATTAGGACATCACAGTCTGGTCAAGCTCAAACATCCACAGTAATCATGCAATCCTTCCTCGTCCCCTTCACAGACACGTCCCAAACCTGGGGGCCAACCATGGCCCAGCAGCTCCTCACCCATTCCCAAGGCCTTGCACCCTCCAGCCACTTCCTGGTCCTGCCCTCTGCACTCAGCAGGGGGGTCGGTATGAATGCACTGCTCATCAAGTGCCCCCGCCAACTGCCCCTGTTGCTAACTTAGGATCACGAGGAAAACTCCTGGCCTGTTGTCCCTCTGCCTGCCTCTCCCGGTGCTGAGCCCCGCTGGCCGTCCAGCTCCCAGGTGGGCCATGCCCCTCCGCCAAAGGAGCAGAGAGTCAGGGCTCCTGGCTCCCTCCCCTTAGCCCTTCAGGTCTGTGCTCTGCTGGCCCTTTGCCAAGGCCGCCTTCCCTGACACACATAGCCAGACTGCCAGTGTCCCCATGGCAGGCCCTCACCAGGCGTCACCCTCCAGCCACCTGCTGCATTCTCAAGGCCAGCACAGCACCTGGTGTGTAAAAGCACCCACTTCCTCCTTCCTTTCTGCACAAGCACATAAATAATCAGCTTATCACTGCGTGTCTGCCTCACCAAACCTCTCCAGTGGGTCTGCGGCTGCCGCTCAGCTGGGCGGCCCCACCCCAGTCCTTCCCGAACCCCAGGACCTCACTTCTGAACCCCTGCACAAGCCACTAGGGCCACTGACTGGCAGTATAGCTTGGCTCAGTGCCCCCATATCTGACTCCATGTGTCCCCAGCCAGGAGCCACTGCCGGCCAACACACAAAGGAGGATCACTACCCCCTCAGCACATACTGGCGACAGGCCTGTGGGCCTTGGGCGACAGCTGAGGCTCTAAGCGTGCCCGCAGCTCCCTGGGGACTCAGGTGCCGTGGGTCTCACCTCCACGATGGTGTCGGCCAGCCCTGGGTTACACAGCAGCAGCCACCGTCGCGGTGTGATGCCGTTTGTCTTATTCTGGAACTTCTCTGGCTCCAGCTCATAAAAATCCTTAAAGCTAAGACAGAAGACAGGCAAGTATCACAAGAGCTGTGTTTGAAACAAGGTGAGCAAGGGAACATTAAGGAAATCCCCTGGAAGGTCCCAAAGTTCCGTTTTTCTGTTCTCTTTTCAAAAAAGCACAGAGCAGTCAGCATTACTGCCCATCTTGACCACAGTGGGCACAGAGCACACGCTTTTCAAAGCATTGCACATTCGGCCACAGAGCAATGACCACACAGGCACTGAAATCTGGCCATCTTCCACGGGGACTGTGACACTGGAGAGGGTATAGGCTATGAAGCCTGAGAACTGGGGTTTAGTTTCCTCATCTGTAAAATGGGGATGCACCCCACTGACAGGCTTGCTGCAGGGAATGAAGACTATTACACACGAAGCCCTTGGGCCGGCCCTGGGAACACAGAAGCCTCCACATGGACAGACCCAGTGTCACGGAGGTGCTCCACACACATCTGGGTCGAGGATGGAGGGAAGGAGTTCCAAGATCACATCCCACCAAGAGAGGGAGTGGAAGCATGAGATCCGACCTAAGAATACTTCCTTCCTCTCACTGACGAGCCCTGGCTCTCCCTGCCCTGACCTCCATGCTGTCTAGGCATGGGACACTTGTCCTGAAGTGGGGCACTCCCAGCACCTGGCCAGCAGCAGATGGTGAGGGGAGAGCCTGAAAAGAGGAGGGCACTGGTGACAAGAAGGCTCAGCACCTTAATACCACCCACTGAGTTGGAGCCCTCGGTGTCTTCAGCCACGGAAGGAAATGCCCTGGGCAGTTTAGTCAGTGTGCATGACGGCAACAGAGCAAGTGTGGAACGTGGGCAACAGGACTCAGCCACCATGTGTCTGGCTGCTAACTGTCCTCAGAGGCAGATCTGGGGTCAGGAAGGAGATATACCCAGCTCAGGGCAAATCCTGGCCCTACTCACACTGACTGCTTCACAATCTCCGAGTGGATCCTCGCCACGCCGTTGACGGCATGCGACCCGATCACACACAGATGGGCCATGTTAATCCGCTTGCAGTCTCCTTCCTCAATCACAGACATCCTCCGCAGGCGGTCCACATCCCCGGGGAACAGGGCAGCCACGTGCTGTTGCCAAGACAGAGAGCTGTGAGCAGAAGGCCCAGGGGGCCCACATGGAAGAGTCCACCTCCTCCAAGAAAAACCTGGGGTTGCTGTACCCCATATATGCCTTTGAGCTCCTGGACTGCACCTCCCAGAGCCCTGAGGGCAGGAGCTCTCCATGCTGCCGCCACCCAGGGAAGGGCCTGTGCTGGCCAGAGGACTCAGCAAACCTGCCCTGCCAGAGGCAGACAGTCAGAGGACCTTCGTGCTGAGGCGTGCCACGTGGCTCACAAGGACGAGACAAGAGTGCTGCCCTCCTGGCCTAGGCACGGTCCGGCCACAGTCTGATCAGCTGGTAATGGCTACTTTTTCATCAGAAGGTTAAACAACCGAACAACAGGGGCATGTGGGTGGCTCAGTCTGTTAAGTGTCTGACTTCGGCTCAGGTCATGATCCCAGGATCCTAGGATCAAGCCCAGGGTCAAGCCCCAGTGCGGCCCCACTCTCACCAGGGAGTCTGTTTCTCTCTCTCCCTCCACCCCTCCCCTCACTTGTGCTCTCTCTAAAAAAATTAATTTAAAAAACTTAAAAAAAAAATGAACAATGGGGGCGCCTGGGTGGCTCAGTGGGTTAAGCCTCTGCCTTCGGCTCAGGTCATGATCCCAGGGTCCTGGGATTGAGCCACATTGGGCTCTCTGCTCAGCAGAGAGCCTGCTTCCCCTTCTCTCTCTGCCTGCCTCTCTGCCTGCTTGTGATCTCTCTCTCTCTGTGTCAAATAAATTAAAAAAAAAATCTTAAAAAAAAAAAAGACCATTAAAAATGAACAACAAACACACCTGGACTCTAAGTTGCCCTTTTCGTGTACCATTCTCCTCTCTGCAGGTAACAGAGAAAAGACAAATGCTACTTGGTTTCCAAATCACCCAAATGCTGCTGTATGGCCCAGGACAAAGACATTTCAAGAACAGACACATCTGAGCCCCACTCAGGAATGGGAATGTTTTAAAAAGACCTGAATCCATGACTCCTACATACACTGTGCGGGTCTAGGTGTGGGGACTAGATATCACCCCTGCCACCTCTGCCAGATTGTCCCAAGTCCCCAGCTGGGCAGAGGCTATTCAAGAAATAAGGCACCTGTTCCAGGCCAGACGATTCCATGTGGAGGATGGGAGGGCCCTCTACCTCTGCCCACCACCTCCACCCCTCATCATGACAGGGGGTGGTCAGGCAGCAACCCCCAAGCTCCCACCCAAGTCCCTGCTGCTCACATCTAGGTGCCTCTGGTTGATGGCATAGATGATCTCCAGGTGACGTGGCAGGAGCGACTCAAACATGGACACAGGCCAGCGTTCCAAGGCCTCGGGTAACACGGTGTGGTTGGTGTATGCACAGGTCTTCTTTGTGATTTCCCAGGCCTAGAACATTCCAATGTGTTTTGTTTAGTAAAAGTTCTTCTACCAGATGCCTAGGCAAGGGGCAGGCCCAGGATCAAACAGAGATATTTGGATCCCACCAGAAAGGGGCCAGGCCAGCTAGCTATACATCTCTGCCCTCTGGCCCTGTCCAGAATCCTCAAAACCCACAAGTGAGCACCATGCCCTTTACATTTCAGACATGACCATGTACATTCTACTTCCCAACAGAGCACACACACATAAATGAGTAACGCTTACCTCACCACGTGGCATCATTCACTGACTTACTTTTCTTCTGTGTAAACCATTTTTTACTGGTGAACCAAGCAGAACACCAAACAATTTTCTAATTTATTTCCACCCAACTAATCTCACGTCCAGTCCGAGAACACTGGGAAACTGTGTGACCTCCCTCCACTGGCCAAGAGCAGATGGGACCATGGGGGTGCTGCCTACCCCACCTGGAAGTGCACCCCAAACCAGAGAGGGAGTCTGGTTTCTACACCATGACATAAAAGTTGCTCTACAGTTTTACATGTTGATTTAAACTAGATCAAGAAAATCCCACTATACAAGTATCTAGGACCAAATGAATCAGGAGAACAAACATAAAAACATAAACAATGTGTTTCTTTACACTTGAAACTTCTGGGGGTTTTGTCACAATTCTAAGATGAGGAAATGTATGTGAGAAGCTCTAAGAAGTGTCAGGATCCTTTTCCTGTCTTCCAGAAAACTGCTCATGTGCCTCTATACCACTGCCCCACCCACCGTGTTCTGGTCCCTTGGGGGAAACCCCAGACCCACTCCTGGAACGTCCTCCTCCCCATGGCTCTGTCTCCTCAGGGACAATGTCCCTTTCTCCCCAGGCCACAGGAGAAAAGCCTTCCTCAGCATCCTAGGGCCAGCTCAGTACTCACCACTGTTGTTGGGACAGGCTTGAAAGTGAAGGGGACACCATCACCCCACATGCAGGTTTGGGGGGGACACCATAACCCCATGTGTCCAGGTCTGTGAGGAACACTGTCATCCCCCATGCAGGTCTGGGGGGAACACCATAACCCCACATGCCCAGGTCTATGGGGGACACGACCACCATACATGCAGGTCTTGGGGGGAAACCATAACCCCACGTGCCCAGGTTTGGGGGACACTGTCACCCCACACGCAGGTCTTAGGGGATACCATAACCCCACATACCCAGGTATCTGCAGGGGACACCATCACCCCACATGCCCAGGTCTGTGGGGAACACCGTCACGCCACATGCCCATGATTGTGGGGACACCATATCTCTGGTGCCCAGCCTTCGGTGCTCACCTTGTCCCAGTCCACTTTCTCCACGTCCACCAGTATCCTCATGAGCTCAGGGATGGCAAGGGCTGGGTGGGTGTCATTCAGCTGGATGGCGACCTGCAGTTTACATAGGGCCTCCCCCTCAATCCTCTTGCCTGCACGGCGCCACTGTGGTCATTGTGTGCAGAATGGGGGTCCTCAGCCGCCCACCCCTGAGAAGCCTGGTCTACAGGGCCAACAATGGGAGCTAAAAGCATGGCACAGGTGCTGAGCCCAGCAGGACAACCAGCCAAGGAACAGGGAGTACAACGGGGTCACAGGTGCCACAGGGAGGGGCCAGGAAGACCCCGGAGGCAGGTTCCTCAGTAGGACCTTCGGCCCACTTCCAAGGCCCTCCTCATGCTCTCTACTGCTCCCTCTGGCCCAGAATGTTCCTCTCCCCTAGGATACGTTGGCCTTGTTTAAAAACAAAGAACCCAGCCTGTCAAATGCATCATGTTTCACCCATGGGAACCTTTTACAGTGTCCCTTGCTGCTCCTAGGATGCCTTGTGTGGCCCTAGTCAGGGAGGAGGGGCCCAGCCCCTGACGACAAGGAGACCAGGATAAGGGGAGACTGTGGTCCTGCCCTCCCCTACCTACCCAAGCCCCAACCTTGAGGAAGAAACAAAGCCTGGGAATGTCCTGCCTTCTGCACCGGGGTCAAGACCCATCAACCAACCAACCTTTTCAGGGAAGGTCTCGAAACAGGTCCTTACTGGGTCCCGGCAGCCAAACTTGGAGGACTTAAAGCGGCGAATGATGTCCTGGAGGGTGGCAGCCACCACAAAGTACTCCTGCTTCAGGCGGAGCTCCTTCCCTTCGAAGAACTGCAGACACGGGATAGTGCTGGCATCACCAACAGCCAGCAGGGCCACCACAGGCCCTCGAGGGACCCCCTCAGGACCCAAGAAGGGCACTAGGCTGAGGGATCCTGCTCCAGGGATGCAGGGACACATGTGTGCATGAGAACGGGAGCCCTTGGGGGCCAGCACGGCACAGACACCTCCACCCCCCATCCCCCGGCCTGGGCCCAAGGTCAGGTAACCTGCAGCTCAAGGGCACAGGCATTAGGTGATGACGGCCTAAACTGCATGTGATCTTCAGACAGGTAGGCAGCCAGCACAGGGTCACACTGCCCTGCATGAGGACAGAAGGCATGCAGGTCTCGTTCCCTAACACCCAGAATCAATCGGGAGCACAAGCTCCAAAGCTTTAGAATCTGCTTAAAATCTTGGTGGGGGTAGTGAGGATGGGGTGTGTTTGGTTGTGAGCCTTTTAGCACCAATGCCCTTTGCTACTAATGTGCACAT
Source organism: Martes martes (assembly GCF_963455335.1). Taxonomy (NCBI): domain Eukaryota; kingdom Metazoa; phylum Chordata; class Mammalia; order Carnivora; family Mustelidae; genus Martes; species Martes martes. The sequence goes on along the minus strand of NC_137896.1, from coordinate 50,405,587 downwards.
ATTACTCGGATTAAATAGAAAACACAAACCCACTAAGGCGAATTCCAAGGGCTCTTGCCTGGCAACAATAACAAAGCCAGCGGACACTAGACTTGGTGGCAATGGAGGCTGTGGTTGGGACTTCATCTAGTGGGTGGTGGCACGTACTAAAAGTTTTTCAAACCATGACTGCATATGCTTCAAGGCATCACTGACAAACAGGGACTGCTGTCCCCACTTGAGAAAGGGGTCACCCAACTCTCAGGGAAGCAGCATCACATGGCAGAAGAGCAGAAGCTGGCCACATGTGAGGTCTAACGAGCTCTCACGTTGCCCCCATGTCGCCCTGCATATGGCCTTGTATGGGGTCAGCTAAGAGCCAGCCTGCAGGGGCAGCCGTGTATGGGGCAGCGTGGATGTGTGAGAAGAGGCCATGGACCTCCCAAAGTGTCCCCTTAGGGAGACGGCAAGGGGGAGATGCTGACAGGCACACACAGACTCGTGGGGCGTAATCAAGCATGTGGTGCCGTCCTCACCCCAAGGAACCACATGAGGGCTGCTGGTGGCCACTTAGGTGGTCTCGACCTGATGATAAGTGTGGTTCTTCTAGACAGCTCCGGCCCCCCAGGGCACTTTCCCAGTAGTTGAGAACCAACCACATGAGCTACTCACATTATCATTTGGATACAGGACTCTGGAGATGTTCTCGGCCAGGTTCCTATCCAGGACTGCCTCGATGTAGCCACCCACATTAACTGTGAGCAGAGACGGTGAGGTCAGGATCCGTGGGCCTTTCCCTGACTCCCCATGTGCCCTCTGCCTCCAGTTTCTCCCTCATCTCCCTGAACTGTGGGAGGGGCATTCCCAAACAGGGGGTGCCCCCACAGCCATGGTTTCACTGAGCCCTCACACCCTACAGGACCCCAGGCCCCTCGCTCCTTCCTGAAGGCACAGGGTCCCAGGAGCACCAGCTTTGCCCGGGGGTGCTCCCTGGGAGACCCCAGGTCTCTGAGGAGCCTGCTCTCTGCCTTACAAGGAGAGCCTCTTGCTCTCCACAGCAGGGACAGTGCAGACAGGACAAGAGCTCTGCGGGGCAAGTTTGGGGGAAAACACCCAAAAGAGACAAGAGAGGCAGAACACACAGTCATGGAGCTTGAAGTCGTTGGGCGCCTTGGCAGACCACAGCCTCATGGTGTTGACAGTGTTGTTCCGGTAGCCGGGCACTGGGGTGTCGTACGGCATGGCCAGCACCACCTGGCCAAGAAGAGATGGTCCAATCCAGTCAGTCAGAGATGCAGGCCCCAGGCCCAGGCCTCCTCATCCCACCAGTAACATTGTGCTGCATGCTGGCGGCCAACCTGCTTGCCCTCTGACTGTTCTTCTACTCCAGACTCCCCAATCACCCTGTGACAGGCCACAGTCCAGCCCAAGGGCAGCCCAGGCCAAGAGCACCCGTGGTGGCCCTGCAGGAAGTTCCTGACCACACTCTTGAAGTCACATCTATCTTCTCTGAGTTCACCTCCTTCAACACTGGCATTAAGAATTCGTGGACTGCCTGGGCGGTTCAGTGGGTTAAAGCCTCTGGCTTCAAGTCATGATCCCGGGGTCCTGGGATCAAGCCCCACATGGGGCTCTCTGCTCAGCAGAGAGCCTGCTTCCCTCTCTCTCTGCCTGCCTCTCTGCCTACTTGTGATCTCTCTCTGTCAAATACATAAATAAAATCTTAAAAAAAAAAAAAAAGAATTCTTCCCACTCAGCTGCTCAAGGGGCCACTGCATCAACCTCACTGATGCTCAGGGCTAGCAGCCACACCTCCTCAATCCTCGTCCTCTGCCCGCCACACTGTCCCTCTTCTCGCTCAACTCTGTTTGTGCAACTGCAGGACTCAGCTAACTTCTCCACAGATGGCTTCTATTTCTGACTCCATTTCTGAAATGTCTGCAGAAGGTCTTGACCTCTAACCCTCAGAGAAACCAAACCAGCCCACACTCTACTCACAACGGAAAATGCAGGGCCTATGCTCCAAACATAGGGCCTGCCACGTCCCCTCCTGACTCCCCTCTGTCCACAAGTATCTTCTTTACTCTTACCAAGACAGGAAGATATACACAAGTCTCATGGTCACTTCCAACCCTCAGACCCCTGGAAGGGGCCTCTCACACTCAAGCATGTCTGTGGGGGCTCATACAGGTTCAATTCTGTAGCTTTACAAGATGAAATCCCCTCCTACAGCCAAAAGGACTATAGGATAGCATCACTAGAACCTAAGTATCACCTTTCCCCTCCCTTTCCTTCTCCCCCCGGCTCCCCAAAGCCTTGTTCAAGCCAGTTACAAGCCCTCCAAAGCATCCCTAACCACCCCTCCTTCCCAATCCAGGGCCAGCCCTCCAGCATAAGGCCCCTACCACTCATCCTGAAATGCCCCTATGGTCTCTACGCTTCCCTACATACACTGATATGCTTATCTTCTACAAGCACATTCACTGGGATAACTGACCCCTTCTTTGTTCTTTCAAATTAAATACAATGTATGATGGCATGTTAACATGGCTCCAGCCAGCATTAGCCTGTGCACCCTGTTTAAAACTTATGCTGCAGAAAACCTGGACGACTCACATTTGCATGCCCAGGGCTTCCCCAGTCTCTCAGGCTCACCTCCCCACATCCAGACGACTGAATCTTGTTCATTACAGCTATGCCCCAGGAAGGCTCTCCTGCTACCTCTGCCCCCTAAGACCACCCAGATGGGTACTACCTGCCATACCAGAGCCTAGACTGGACTTGCCATGCTCCTGTCCCCTTGTCAATGCCAGTGCCCTGTTCTGGGACATCTACCCAGCTCACCACATTGCCCAGGGCTCAGATGGCTCAGTGGTGGTGGGTGACACCTGGGAGGCACTACTAAGGCCTGTGGTGTACGGCTGAGAGCAGGCATCAAGCACCTGCTCTCTGGAGATGCTGGGGAGCTATCCGTGTTCCCCAGAGCCTCAGTGCCCTGCCCCCATCACCACACTGTCCTGCCAGCCGTTCAATGACTGCTGGTCTCAACTCCCACACAAGCTCCCCATGGAGCCTTTCTCCCTGCCTGGGCAGCTCCCAACAACCGACAACCGCTAAGAAGCAGGCATATGAGCACAAAACCTCCCAGGCCTTCACCTTGGGTCAGGCTGTGTGGGGAAACCACATAGCGTGCACTCCCAAAGGGAAGCCGGTATGACCAAGAACTGCGGCCATCCCTCACTGCACCCCACACTTCCCCTGGGGGAGGCTACCTGGGTGTCTAGCCACTTGACGCCGTCAGGGGTGTGCTCCACTCTCCCGTAGAAATGCACAGGCAGCATGTACTCTGGCCGCGCCTTCTCCCAGGGGTTGCCGTAGCGCAGCCAGTCATCCGCCTCCTCCACCTGGAAAGGGGCCGGCAGTGAGGGCAGCAGGCCCTCAGCCCACAGGGACTGGCCGTCCAGGCACTGCTGTGTCGTGCAGAAACAAACCACGGCCTCTGTGCCCGGGAACATTTCCAGCTCTGGTCGAGGCCTCGTGTTCAAAACTGAACATGTTGGACTATTAAAGAAACGAACTCAGGAAAAAGCATTAAAGTGAAGACATTAAGAATCGCCGGAACTTAGGGGCACCGGGGTGGCTCAGTGGTTAAGCATCTGCCTTCGCCTCAGGTCATGATCCCAGGGTCCTAGGATCAAGCCTCGCATGAAGCCCTGCATCGGGCTCCCTCTCCCACTCTACCTGCTTGTGTTCTTTCTCTCCCTGTGTCAAATAAATAAAATTAAAATAATAATAATAATAATAAAAAGAATCACCCGAATTTAACAATAAAAAGGAATGAAGTCCCGCTGCATGCTGCAACATGGGTGAATCTTGCATACACGTGGAGTCAAAGAAGTACTGGTAGGGTACAGCTCTATTCACAGGAAATGTCTAGAACAGTCAAATGCATAGAGACAGCAGGTAGATTAGTGCTCGTCCCGCATGAGGGTGTGACTGCAAATCCGTGTGGGACTTCTTTTTAGGGTGATGAAAGTATTCCAGAAATAGTGGTGATAGTTGCCCAACTTTGTAAATATATTAAAAACCACATGATATCTCAATAAAGCTGTTATTTAAACTTTTTCTTTCTTTTTTTTTTTTTTAAGATTTTACTTATTTGCCAGAGAGAGAGAGAATAAGTAGGGAAAGCTGCAGGCAGAGGCAGAGAGAGAAGCAGGCTCCCCACTGAGCAAGGAGCCGATGCCAGATTCAATCCCAGGTCCCTGGGATTATGATCTGAGCTAAAGGCAGCCGCTTAACCGACTGAGCCACCCAGGCATCCCATAAAGCTGTATTAAAAAAAAAAAAAAGAAAAGAAAAGAAAGAAAAAGAAATTAAAGAAAAGAATCACTGGAGCCCACTGCTTGGAAAATAACACCACAAATTAGAGGGTACCTGGGGCTGGGCTGCCTTTGCCGCAGGAGTGCCTGGACACACCACTGGAAGACACTGCTTTTCTGCGAGGCCTTCCTTAAACCAGGTTGTTTTTTTAAAAACTGCACCTGGTAGCATCCAAAATCAGTAAATACACAAAAGAGCATCCCACAAATAAAACCAAAAGTAGCCCCAGAGATCTAACAATCTTTGAGTAGAAGCATTTGGTGGGGTTGCAATGGAATAAATTAATTTGGTAAGCAGTGAATAAAGAATTAGAAATATAAATTTAAATGAGAGTCTTCTTCAAATTTTTTAAAAAGATCTATTTATTTATTTTAGAGAGGGAAAGACAAAGCGTGCACACACTGTGCACATGTGCGGGCAGGGCTGAGGGGGAGAGAGTCCTAAGCAGACTCTGCATAGAGTGCGGAACTCAACAGGGGCTTGATCTGACAGCCCTGAGATCACAACAGGAGCCAAAACCTAGAGTTGGACATTTAATTGGCTGAGCCACTCAGGTACCCCTGTCTTCTTCAAATTTAACAAGCAATCTTAAGTACATGCATACCTCGGAGATATTCCAGGTTTGGCTCCAAACTACAGCAATAAAGTGAATATAGCAATAGAGATGGAGGGCCCAATGAATGTTTTGGTTTCCCAGCATAAGTGAAAGTTAAATTTATACTACATTGTAGTCTATTAAGTGCCCAACAGCATTATGTCTTAAAAAAATATATAATACCTATATGGTGGCTAACATAACACAATAAACATTTTTTTTGTTTAATTTTGGCAAAAAAACAAAAACAAAAACAAAATATAATGCCTTAAGAAATATTGCTACAAAATGTTAACCATCATCTGGACTTTCAGCAAGTTGTAATCACTGATCACAGATCATCAGAACAATGTAATAATAACATTTGCAATACTGTGGGAATTACCAATATGTGACAGAGACATAAAGAGAGCAAATGCTGTTGGAAATATAGGACCCACAGACTTGTTTGATGCAGAGTTGACACAATCCTTCAATTTGTAAGAAATGTGTTATGTGAGAAGCATGATAAATTGAAGTGCAATAGAATGAGGTGTGCCCACATGTTATCTTCAGGGTTTTTAAAAATTTTTATTCTTTAATTTTTATTTATTTATTTATTTCACAGTAAGCTCTATGCCCAGTGTGGGGCTTGAACTCAGGATCCCAAGATCGATAGTCGTATGGTCTACTGACCAAGCCAGCCAGGCACCCCTGTTTTTTTGTTTGTTTGCTTTTTAAATGGTTCTTACACAGAAGTAAAAAGTCAAGAGAATTTCTGGTTGGTTGCAGTTATAGGGAGATGACACGGCCGAGATTATTGCTTCAGTATGTGTCTCTGCATCGTACTCCTGGCTGGCCTTTTCTGTCTGGTGCAGGCAGCCCTTCATCATGGGACCAGCCCTGCCTTTTGATCTGGTGCCATGTCCTTGTACATTAGTAAGATTCTCCAATACCACAGCCTGGCCATCTCCTGCAGAGTATGTCCATGAATAGTTTGCAGAAGCAGCATATCCTTGCCTGTAAGAAGTTGGTGGAGAGGTCTCTCAGGGGAACCCTATTACTGCCCCTATGGCCAACAACACTGCTGTCTGACCAGTGCCTGCATTTAATTCTGCTATAGACAAACTCAATTAAAACTGGCTCCCATGACAACAGGGTGGGAGGAGGGTAAATTTATAACTCATCCATCATCCCACAGGTGTCTTTAAGCTGTTATGCAAGATGGCAAGAGGTAGAATAACAAAAACACAACAAAGAAATGTCTGTGATCAAGCAAACAAAAGACAACAGAAAGAAATCTTCCTGCTAGGGGCGCCTGGGTGGCTCAGTGGGTTAAGCCTCTGGCTTCAGCTCGGGTTGTGATCTCAGGGTCCTAGGACTGAGCCCCGCATCGGGCTCTCCACTCAGCAGGGAGCCTGCTCCCCCGCCCCCCTCGCTGCTCTCTGTCTGCCTGCCTCTCTGCTTGTGGTTTCTGTCTGTCAAATAAATAAAGTCTTTTAAAAAAGTTATTCCTGCTATAACCATAACACTAGGTTGGCAATGAGGGGCCTCTGAGTTTCTGTCTTATGAATGTACATTGCATAGACTGTAAGGAGCCTGAATGGGTCAAAGCACACAGGTGTACAAGGGCTGGTGTGCCTCTGACAGACACACATGCATAAAGAACTCTGCATGAAATCACCCAGAATGTACCAGGAGGACAAGTGCAGTTTTAAGGTTGGAGAGAGTATGTTTACAAATTAAGCAATAGATAAAATCTGTTTTAAGTTTTCTTTTACTGTTAGCCATACTTTTCCCTGTCAACTTTTTATTATGAGTGTGTTCAAACATACAAAAGTATTAAAAGAATTGGCAGTAAACACTCACGCACCTTCAACTTAGGATCCATAACTGTTAACACATTGCTATATGAGGTGTGCCCATATGTTACCTTCAGGTGACAGATTTATCATATATCCATCCATCAACCCATCCAATTCTTGATGCATTTCAAAGTCAGTTGCAGACATCTGTACGCTTCTCCACGAACAGTTGAGCATGCACACCGTTAAGGAGAGTGCATCCTGTGTTTATGTTTTGGTTAATTTGTACACAGAGCAATGTACAAAGTTGAAGGATACTCTTGAGCTCTGGCAATTGCTTGTGCCCTTGACCCAAGCCCCATCAAGACACAGGAGCTTTCTATCACCTCAGTCTGTTCATGTTCTGTACTACTCTCCTGTTACAAACCTTTTAATCCCAACCACAGCCCTGCTTTATATGTCACCGTTAGGCCTCAAATTATACTACAGAAACTATTCTCTAGTCAAGTGGATAGCTATGCCTTCCATTTTGAAGTCCTGAATGAGGGAAATGGTCTCCTTGTCCATTGGAGGGCAATGAGCCTGCACTCAGACACCGCACTCTTTCCACCAATGTGATCTTGGGCACCTCCCTTTGCTGTGGTTTGATGCTTCAGAATCCAAGCTCACTCTTCCCCAGAGCCACTTTGCTTTGCAGTCTGGCCTCTAACCCCCAGGACACTGACCTGTCTCTGGGGTCATGGAATGAAGGCAGAAGGTGGGAACAAAACCTACAATAACTACTGTTTCTCAAACTACTCTGAGTCAATTGTCCCACTGAGGGTGAAACAGAGAGGGTCACTTTTGCTCCACACTGAGGGACAACAGGGAACCAGCACACAGCATGTGATGTCCTCAACCCCTGGTGCTCCTACAAGAACAGTTGGGCCCCGGGTCCCACCCCAAAAGGCCTGGCTCACAAAGAAGTTGTGTGCGATGAGCTCACACAGAAGATCAGCCTCTGGCAGCCCACAGAGAACTCTAAGGGAAGCATGGAGCTCACAGGATAGACCGTCCCACCTCTGCTTTGGCCAGGACTAGCAGACAATCTCTCCAGAAAGGAGTTCAACATATAAAAGGCTGGACTGAAAGTGCCTGTTTGTTTTCTTGTGTACATGAGAGCTGGAAACAAGTGAAGAAATGGAGTCTCACTCACCTGCCAGCCATTGACAATCTTCTGGTTGAAAATCCCAAACTCATAGCGGATTCCATAGCCATATGCTGCTAGGCCCAACGTGGCCATGGAGTCAAGGAAGCAGGCTGAAAATTCCAAAAACAAAGCACTTCTTGGGATCAAAGAAAATCAGCAGCTTCGAGGCCCACTGGAAGCAAAGCCTAGACACCCATGTTAATTAAGTAGGTCCTGGGATGCCAGCCTCTGGGTGCCAGATGGCAATTAAAGGATGACCTATCAGCTTCAGATTTCATGAAAGGAAAACAGCCCTCTCCCCTCCCTTCAGTTTGAGAGCCAGGGGACCAGGCCAAGAGGGTGTTCAGCGTGAGGGTGAGGGGAGGTGGCAAGGACAGAAGTAAGGCACCCCACAGAGAGCCCATCCAACTTGGCGTGCCTCTGAGTGCACAGTCCCCTCACTGCTAGCTTTGTCGTAGAGAGCCTCATGCAGGCTGGAGGGTGCAACACCCCTACACGTTCTACTTAAAATCCAAGTAGTTTGGACAGTAACACCACAAAATAGCTCTACACACTAGTGAAGAAGGCAAAGGGATGGGGGCTGGGAATGGATGGACATCTAAGGACTCAAACACCTCAAACACCTAAGAGCCAGAATTCTCCAAGACCTCCAGGAAGGTGGCTGGAGCAGCAAGTTGACATAAGGAGCCTTTGTTCCAATCAAAATGTCTTGGGGGAAAAAAAACCAAAACCACCAATGTTTTAAAGATTCATTTATTTATTTGATAAAGTGAGAGAGAGCCGGGGGTGGGGAAGGGAAAGGGAATGACAGTATTAAGCAGACTACATGCTGAGCATGGAGCCCGACGCAGGGCTTGATCCTATGACCCTGAGATCATGACCTGAGCCAAGAGTCAGACACTTAACTGATTGAGCCACCCAGGCATCCCAACAAAAACAATGTTTTAAGTAAAGATCCAGAAAGCAGCCTTATTAAACTACCAGATTAAAAAGAAAAAAAAAGTCCATAAGAAACAAGCAAAAAAAATACTTGCTGAACTGAAAAAATACGCCCAGACCCCTTTTATCAGACCTTGTACTAAGGGGAAGCAACAACAGTATCCACAAATGTAAGACCTGGGCTCCTGTTTTGAAGAAATCATTCTCGCAAAAGGAACACAGGACATATCAAGTTACAAGGGGCTGGTGGCTACCCACATCTACACGGGTGAGAGGAGTCCCAGAGGAGGTCACACCAGTCCATGGGCAAGGCCAGTGGTGCTGCAGAAGGAGCAGGAAACTGACGAGGAAGTCTAAATAGGAACCAGACTGTGGAAGGCCTATAGACGCCTGAAGCCCTGAAGGGAACAGATGGTGGAAGGCCAGGGATGGGACTGTCCTGGCTGACAGTCACCAGCCTTGGGGTCAGAGGGGAGCTTAGGCAGCTGTCCTGAGCTGTGAAGGAGACAAGTGGTCTGGAGCCTTCCTCCAGTTTGGTGAAACGGGTGCTGTTTTACTGACCGGGAGAAAGCTGTTGAGGGTGCAGGGGGCTGCAGGGGACTGATGTCCCAAGCTTGCAGCACAGTGGGGCTCCCTCAGGAGGGGGCGCCCTGATTCCATCTGTGGGGGAAGTAAGGTTCAGCTTCCTGTCTGGAATGATCACATCATAAGCTACAAAAAAGCCCTGCATTTGAGAGCAGATGCAGGGGACCTCAAGACCTTTCCCACGAAGAGGTGGAGGTAGGCAGGCCCTGCCAGCTGTTCCATTACACAGATCCAGGAGTTATTTTGTTTGGGAGAAACATATGCTGCTTTTATAATTTTTGAAGAATTTAACTTAAGATTTGAAAACATAAACACACACACATACTCAGATAAATCTGAGGTGGTTTGATCCCTTTACAAAATGACAACTCTCAGAAGGAGCAGTAATACAACATGGCAGGGGTCTGAGCCCACCCTGAGCCCACCCTCCCGTGGCTCCCACACAAGGGAACATAAACATAAAACTTGGCCTATTTCTCTTCCAGAAACACTGTGCCCAAGAGCCTTGAAGCACACAGCAAAATCAAATTTCACTGTGACGGTGATTTCCACCTCTAAGTTCTTGTTTTTTTTGTTTGTTTGTTTGTTTTAAGTCTATTTATTTATTTGTTTGTTTAGTAATCTCTATACCTAATGTGGGGCTTGAACTCACGACCCTGAGATCAAGAGCTACATGTTCCAACTGAGACCACTAGGCAGCATTCCACTTCTAAGTCCTTCACTCTGCTCCCTTTGCCCTAAAAGGCTAGCAAAAATAACTCAAACAGGAAAAACAAAACAAAACTGGATATGCTCTCCAACATAATGACCCTAAGGAGCAATATCCCAAAAGGAATGACTCCGCTATTCTGGGGCAATCTGTTTACTACAGTAAAGCAGGAACAGCTTGCCAGCAGGGCTGCATTCATCAGTCGTGTGTGTGTATGCACATGTGTATGTGCCCGGACCTGTGTTTGTGTGTGTACAGATGTGTGCATGCATATATGTGCATGTTCACTCCTTTGCGTGTGTATATGTGTGTGCCTGTGTGCATGCATGTGTGTGTCTGTCCATCTTTCTCCTAATTACCAGCTGTGGGATGTGATCAGTACCTTGGAAACCACCCCCCAGGGCCAGCTACCCAACACTGGCAAGCCCCGTCTTCATGATCATCGGAAAGTATCCTTGTGTGAAGGAAAACATGTTTTGCATTTTATTCCACTTGGATGACACATTCTCCCATCCACTCAGAGGGGCCAATTTACCCCAACAAACTGCTGTTGGGAGCACAGCTAACGTCAGCCTCACCACGTGATCAGCGACCAGGGCACCGTATCAGGAGAGGCCACGCCTAGCCAGAGGGCGGGGTTACCTGCCAGCCTCCCCAGGCCACCATTCCCGAGTCCGGCATCCTCTTCTATTTCCTCCAGTTCTTCCAAGTCCAACCCCAACTATGAAAAAAAACAGCCAACATTTCAATATCACTTAATATCTTCCTCAAGCAACAGGTGAAAAGATAGTAAATCTTGTCAGTTTGTATCAGTCAAAGCTCACAGTCTGTTTTCTTTTAGACTTGAAAATCTAATATTAAAATCAGGCACTTAATCAAAGCATGAAAATGAAAGTTTCCAGGCATTTTAAAAGCTGCCAAACTACATAAGAATTAATGATCAAAAGGGAGCATGGTTTAACAGCCAAAGATAAATATTGCCAGGTTATTAACCTATGTACAGTGAACAGATTATAACATGTATCCTAAAAATGAAAGCAGTGGCTTCAGTAATTCTCTAGTTTTGTATGGTCTCATATTTATGTGACTTATTTATTTATTTACTAATTATTTAGTAAATAAATAGCTATATTTATTATCTGCCTCCCCGAAGTGTCCTCTTCTCTACATTTAGCTGTGGAGAATCTGTTCTGCCAGGCTTCAGGTCAGTTTCTGGGTTATTTACACTGAGGTGAGCTTATGGTCCTTCTGCTCTGCCATCTTCTCTGGAACTCCTATGCGACAGCTTTTTAAACTAAAGCACCTTTCCCAGGGTATCCCAACTGCATTCAAGCAATCTTGTGAAGCAGGTATATGGAATGTTGAAAATCGGAACGAAAGCAACAAAGTCCCAACTTCTTCACCTGACTTGAAACCATCCCACAATGGTTTGGATGGATAACTGTTCCATCAATCTGGCTTTAGTGTGTTAAACTTCACAAATGGCTCACATTAATTATCTTGATGAGTGTGTTTTTAAACCTTTTGGCTTCTGGAGGACTTCAAGAGCTATTCTTTAATGGAATTATATCTATAGTATCAAGTTAGAAACTTAAAACATTAATATTTTTAAAGTATATATGAATTCATTTTAAACTAATAATCCCATTATTATTAACATAACACAATGTAATGACAGGGTTTTTTTTTTTTTTGTAATGACAGTTTTTATTTTATTTATTTTATTTTTTTTTTTTTTAAAGATTTTATTTATTTATTTGACAGAGAGAGAGAGATCACAAGTAGGCAGAGAGGCAGGCAGAGAGAGTGAGTGAGGGAAGCAGGCTCCCCGCCAAGCAGAGAGCCCGATGTGGGACTCGATCCCAGGACCCTGAGATCATGACCCGAGCCGAAGGCAGCGGCTTAAACCACTGAGCCACCCAGGCGCCCTGTAATGACAGTTTTTAAAACAAATAAATATACTAAGAAGAGTAGCAGTGTTTTACATTTTTACAAATCTCTTTAATAAATTTTCTGCTTTAGGAGAAAAAAGTTGAGATATTACACATCATACAGCCTCTGGAAAGCTTCACCACATAGTCATGATAGAATAAAAATAAACAGTTCTGACCTAGTGGACCACTTGAAAAGGTCTCAGAGTCCCCAGAGGTCTCCAGACCACACTTCGAGAATCCGATAAATTACAAAGGGTGAAAGCAAACTTGTGGAAAAATAAAAGCATCAAAGTCAAAAAGAGATGGTTTAGTGTCTATTAAATAAATTGAATGGCACTAACACAAACAGTAATCTGATTCAGAGTAAGATTTCAAAATATTGTCTGAACTCCCATAGCAATTTCAAGGAGCGTGTTCCACCAAAAATATTTTGGGTATGTGCGGGAGGCAGGATTTACCCAGTAGTACACACTGGCTCCAATTTAAGAAACACATTTAACTACATTTTCCAAATTTATCTGACTATGGAACCTCTTACTCATGAAACATTTGCTAAAGTCAAAGACCACTACACTACATAAAGGCTAGCTAAGAGCCAATGTGGGAGGCAAGATATTTTGTTCTCTTCTGTTTTTACCTTGAATGTTGTAGGTACACCTCAGCCTAGTAAGGCAAATTTTGCCATGAGTTTGAGACTATTCAAAAGAGGCACAAAAAAAGAGCTAACTGACAGCAAGTCTAAAATCTCGCAAAAGCGGGCTTCTGAACCGAAGACAGAAAAAGCACGATAGAGCACGCTTAACCTGTTTTTTTATTTATTGAGATACAATTCACATCCCATATAAAATCCACCCTCTAAAGCAAATAATTCAATGGTTTTAACATACTCACAAAGTTGTGCAACCACCACTAATTCCAGTACTTCCCTGCTCCCAAAACCAACCCCATACTCTCTGGCAATCACTCCCACTTTCCCTATTCCCTCAGATCTTGGCAATCACTTTTCTTACTTTCTGTCACTACAGATCTGCCTATTCTCATCATTTCATATAAATGGAAACACATACAAACATTTGGCCTTTTGTATCTGGCTTCTTTCAATTAGAATAATGTTTTCAGGGCTGATCCATGTTGGAGCACATATCAGTACTGTTTATCACTGCATAGCTTTCTGTTGTAGGACTAGTCTACATTTTGTTTATCCATTTATCAGCTGAGGGTTATTTAGGCTTGTTCCACTTTTGGGCTATCAGAAATAATGCTGCTATGAACATTCATGTACAATTTTATGTGTGGACATATGTTTTCATTTTTCCTGGAAATAAACCTTGGAATGAAATTGCTGGTTTACATAATTCTATGCTTAACTTTTTGAGTAACTGCCAAACTATTTTTCAAAGTGGGTCCACCACTTTACTTCTCCCAGAAGTGTATGAGGGTTCCAATATCTCCACATCCTAGCCAACACTTGTTCTCTGTCTTTACAATTATAGCCACTCAAGTGGATGTGAAACGGTAGCTCATGGTTTTGATTTGCATTCCCAGATGACTAATGATGTGGAGTACCTTTGCACATGTTTTTTGACCATTTTCATACCTTCTTTGGGAAAATGCTGATTCCAGTGCTTTGCCCATATTTAAATTAGGCTGTCTGTACATTCTGGACACCAGATACTGATAAGATTTATGATTTACAAATATTTTCTCCTATTTTGTCTTTTCACCTTTTCATAATATACTTGGATGCCCAAAAGTTTTTACTCTTGTCCAGTTTAACTATTTTTCCTTTTATTGCTTATGCTTTTATGTCATTTCTAGGAATCTATTACCAAATCATGAAGAATTACTCATATATATTCTTCTAAGAGTTCTATGGTTTTAGCTCTTATATGTAGGTCTTTCATCCATTTTGATTTAATTCTTATATGTAGTGTGAGATAGGGATCCAACTACATTTATTTGCATGTAGACATCCAACTGTTCTAGCATCATTTATCAAAAACACTATTTTTTCTCTACTGAGTTGTTTTGGCACCCTTTTCTTCAAAAAGAAGAAAAGCAATTGACTACACAGGCCACCAAAAGCACAGGTGACAAAAGAAAAAAAAAACTGGGCTTCAAGAAAATTGAAAACTTTTCCACATCAAAGGTCACTATCAACAAAGTGACAAGGTAACCCAGGGAAAAGTATTAGCAAATCATATATCTGGTAAGGGATTAATATCCAGAATGGAGAACTCCTAAAACTCAACAACAGCAACAAAAACAAAGAGCTCGATTGAGAAATGGACAAAGGACTTGAACAGACATTTATCCAGAGAAGATATTTAGATGGCCAATAAGCACATGAAAAGATGCTTAACATCACTCATCAGTAATAATGTTAATTAAAACCACAATGAGATACTATTTCCCCTACAATAGGATGGCTACTTTAAAAAAGAAAGAAAAAGAACAAGTGTTGACGAGGATGTAGAGAAATTGGAATTCTTGTGCACTACTGGTGGGAAATTAAAATGGTGTCACCACTGTGGAAAATAATATGATGTTTCCTCAAGAAGTTAAATACAGAATTACCATATGATCAAGCAATTCCACTTCTTGGTATAGACCAAAAAGAACTGAAAGCAGGTTTTTGTTTTTTGTTTTTTGTTTTAGATTTTATTTATTTCAGAGAATGAGAGCGAGATCCAGAGAGCAGAAGTGGGGTAAGAGAGCACGAGTAGGGTGAAGGGCAGAAGGAGAAGCAGATTCCCTGCAGAGCAGGGAGCCAGATGTTGGGCTCAATCTCGGGATTCCAGAATCATTACCTGAGCCACCCAGATGCCCTTGAAAGCAGGGTCTTGAAGAGATATTTATACACTACCATTCATGAAAGTATTATTCACAAGAGCTAAAAGGCAGAAGCAATCAAAGCGCCTATAGACAGATGAATGGATAAACACAGTATGGTATATACATACAGTGGAATATTCACAGAACCTTAAAAAGGAAGGAGATTTTGACATATGCTACAACATGGATGAACCTTGAAGGTATTAGTATTAAGCCAGTCAGCCACAAAAAGACAAACATTGCATGAGTTCACTTACATGAGGTACCTAGAATATCAAATTCATAGAGATGGAAAGTAGAATGGTAGCTGTCAGGGGCTTGAGGGAAGGGAGAATTGGGAGTTAGTGTTTAATGAATATAGAGGCGCAGCTTTGCAAGATAGAAAGGGTTCTAGAGATGGATAGTGGTGAGTATGGTACAATATGAATACAATTTCTGTTGTGTTTATTTTACCATAATTTTGAAAAACTGGAGAAAAAAAATCAATGGACTATAAATGTTAGGGTTTATTTCTGGACTCTCAATTCTATTCCACTGTTCTATATGTTTATTCTTATGCCAGTACCACACCATCTTGACGACTAAAGCTTCACAGTAAATTTTGAAATTGGGAAGTGTGAGTCCTTCAACTTTGTTCTTCTTTTTCAAGTATGTTTTAATGATTTCTGGTCTGTTGCATTTCATCTGGATTTTAGGATCAGTTTGCCAGTCTCTGCAAAGAAGACAACTGGAATTTTAGTTAGAATTGCAGTAAGTCTGTAGATGGATTTGGGGAATATTGCCATCTTAAGATTAAGTCTTCTAAGACATGGATGGACTTGTAATGTCATTTCATTTTTAGGTCTCCTTTAATTTCTTTCAACAATGTTTTACAATTTTCAGAATGTAAGTCTACATCTCTTTCGGAAGGTAATTCCTAAGAATTGTATTCTTTTTGATGCTATTTTAAGTAGCATTGCTTCCTTAATTTCATTTTTGGACAGTTCAGTGCAGGTATATAAAAATGCAGTTGATTTTGTATATCCTGCAATGTTGCTGTACAGACTCATTTGTACTAATATATTTTTATTGGTTTCCAAAGGATTTTCTAGATCATGTCAGCTGCACATAGAGATAGCTTTCCTTCTTACTTTCCAATCTGGATGCTTGTTATTTTATTTTCTAGCCTAAATACCCCAGCTAAAATCATCAGTATGATGTTGAGTAGAATTAGTGAGAGCAAAATCCTTGGGACAAGGTGGGAGGTTAAACACCAGCTGTGGGCGTCTGGTGTCTCAGTCGGTTAAGTGGTCTGCTTTCGGCTCAGGTCATGATAGCAGGGTCCTGGGATCGAGTCCCACGTCAGGATCCCTGCTCAGTGGGAAGTCTGCTTCTCTCTCTATTCCTTCCCCCTGCTTGTGATCTCTCTCTCTCTCTCTCTCTCTCACTCTTTCTCTCTCAAATCAATAAATTAAAAAAAAAAAAATACCAGCGAGGGACACCATCACTCAAATAGAGACTGTACGACACTCTACAGGACAAACCCAGATTCAGCAAATAAACTGCAAGGCAGAACACTAAAAAAGTAGAGAAGTTTATAGATTAAGAGAGACCTAAGAGACATATCAACCAAATGCAAATAATTTTCTGAATACATTATTAAAAAATTAGAAGGCAATCAACAAGTTTTTTTTAACTGCCTGAAAATTATTGTCAGTATCTTAGGGGTCATAATGGTATGACCCTATCTTTTGAGATACTTGTTGAAATAGCAACAAGTGAAATTATACTGTTTGATATTAGCTTAAATAATACGGGAGTGGTAGGGGTGTGAGGGGAAACGAGAGGTCATGAGTGAGGCTTGAAGATAGGTGGAGGCCAGTGATGGGTATATGGAAGGAGTTCATCATAGCAGTCACTCCATTTCTGTACATAATTAAAATTTTCTATGATTAAAGAAAATATTTAAATGCACCCTTGATGGTTCAGTCAGGAGGGAGGTACTTCTATTCAAGTTCCAGTTTTTAGCGTAACCTGCTCTCCAGAACTACTTTCCAGCTCTGTACAATAGAGTAGTGGCATGTTTCACTTTTCACACTACATTATAAATTCAGGAGCCTGGGGGAGGGGGCCCACCTAAGCCCCGCATCATCATTTGGTTCCCACTCAAAAAATCTGGCACCCCATCTTACAACTATAAGGGCCCAGCAGTTGTGTACCTAGAGACACTAAAGATTTGATCATCAGGAAAACCTTTCAAATATAAGATTAATAAAAAAGCTTAAAGTGAGTGAAGTATCACTTTTAAGAAAAAAATGTACATATCTGGTTTTGGAATCAGGGTAATGTTGGCCTCATAGAATGAATTTTTAAGTTTTCCTTCCTTTTCTTTTTTTGGAATAGTTTGAGAAGAATGAGTATTACACCTTCTTTAAATGTTGGGTAGAATTCACTTGTGAAGCTCTCTGGTCCTGGACTTAGGCTTGTTGGAAGTTTTTTGATTACTGATTTGATTTCCTTTTTTTTAAAGGTTTTTCATTCATTCATTAATTATTTTTGGACAGAGAGAGACACAGCAAGAGAGGTAATACAAGTGGGGGGAGGGAGAGGGAGAATCAGACTTCCCACGAAGCAGGGAGCCCAAAGCGGATCTCAATCCCAGGATCCTGGGATCATGACATGAGGCAAAGGCAGATGCTTAACAACTGAGCCACCCTGGCACTCCTGATTACTGATTTGATTTCTAAAGAAATCAAGTTTTCTATTTCTTCCTGCTTCACTTTTGGTGGGTTATATGTTTCCAGGAATTTATCCATTTCCTCTGGGCTGCCCAATTTGTTGGCATACAGTTTTTCACAATATTTTCTTATAGTTATTTGTATTTCTGTGGTGTCAGTTGTTATTTCCCCTCTTTCATTTGTAATTTTATTTGAGTCCTTTCTCTTTGTTTCTTGATGAGTCTGGCTAGAGGTTTATCAATTTTGTTGAAGTTTTTAAAGAATGAGCTAGTTTCATTTATCTGCTCTACTTTTAAAAATTTTATGGTTTCTGTACCATTTATTTCTGCTCTCATCTTTATTATTTCCTTCCTTCTGCTGCTTGGGGGTTTTATTTGTTCTTTTTCTCGCTGCTTTATGTGCAAGGTTAGGTTGTTTAAGATTTTTCTTGCTTCTTGAGAGAGTGTTGTGGTCAGAAAAGATGCATGGTGTGACTTCAATGCCTCTGAATTTGTTGAGACTTGCTTTGTGGCCCAATTAATATGTGATCTATTCTGGAAAGTGTTCCATGTGCACCTGAAAAGAACATGTATTCTGCTGTTTTTAGGATGGAATATTCTATACATCTGTTTGTCATTCAAAGCCACAGTTTTGAGTGCCTGGGTGGCTCAGTAAGTTAAGCGTCTGCCTTCAGCTTAGGTTGTGATCTCAGGGACCTGGGATTGAGCCCCACATTGGGCTCCCTGCTCAGCAGGGAGCCTACTTCTCCCTCTCCCTCTGCCCCTCCTCCCCCCTCATGCTCTATTTCTTGCTCTGCTCTCTCTCACCTATAAATAAATAAAATCTTTTTTTAAAAAAAGCCATGGTTTCCTCATTGAATTTTTGTTTGGATGATCTATCCATCAGTAAGAGGGGTGTTATGGTCCCTACTATTATTGTATTATTATTATTATAACTGTTTATGTATTTGAGTGCTCCTGTGTTGGGTACATAAATACTTACAATGGTTTTTTCCTCTTGTTGGATTGTCTCCTTTATTATTGTATAGTGTCTTTCTCTGTCTCTTGTTACAGTCTTTGTTTTGAAATCTATTTTGTCTGATAGAAGTATTGCATCTTCAGCTTTCTTCTGATATCCATTTGCTTAATAAAGATTTCTCCATCCCCTTGCTTTCAATCTGCAGGTGTCTTTAGGTTTAAAATGAGTCTCTTGTAGACAGCATATAGATGGGTCTTGCTTCTTTTATTCATTCTGATACCCCATGTCTTTTTTTAGAAGTTTAAGTAACATCTACACCCCACATGGGGCTTGAACTCAGAACCCCGAGGTGAAGAGGTGCACGTTCTTCTGACTGAGCCAGCCAGGTACCCTTGCCCTATGTCTTCTGATTGGAACATTTAGTCCATTTACATTCAAAGAGATTATTGATAGATATGTATTTATTGCTACTTTATTACTTATTTTGTGGTTGTTTCTGAAGTTTTTCTTTCTTTTCTTTCTTTCATGGTTTGCTGTTTTTCTTAGTGATATATTTGGATTTCTCTCTATTCTTTGCATATTTGTTAGTGGTTTTTGATTTGTGGTTACTATTAGGTTTTTTGTTTTTTTTTTTTAAGATTTTATTTATTTATTTGACAAAGAGAGAGCGTTCATAAGCAGGGGGAGCTGGAGAGGGAGAAGCAGACTCCTTGCTGAGCAGGGAGCCCAATGCAGGACTTGATCCCAGGATCGGGACCTGAGCCAGAGGCAGATGCTTAACTGACTGAGCCACCCAGGCTCCCCCTATCAGGTTTTTATATAACATTTTCTGCATATATGTCTATATTAAGTTGATGATTGTTTGGACCATTCTTTACTCCTCTCCTCCCTATGTTTTAGGTATATGGTGTTATATTTCACATCCTTTTGTCAGTTCCTTGACTGATTTTTTTACTGAAATTTTCATTTTACTGCTTGTGTTTCCTACTTTCATGGTGTCATTTTTGGTCTTTCCCTTCCACACAAATGCCCCCTTAATATTTCTTGCAGGGCTGGTTTAGTGGTCATGAACTCCTGTATTTTTTTGTTTGTCTGGGAAACTCTTAATCTCTTCTATTCTGAGTGACAGCCCTGCTGCATAGAGTACTCTTGGCTGAAGATTTTTTTCATTTAGCCCTTTGAATATATCATGCCATTCCCTTCTTGTCTGAAAAGTTTCTACTGAAAGTCTGCTGAAGGCCTTAGGGGGTTTTCCTTCTGTGTAACTGTCTTCTTTTGTCTTGCTGCTTTAAATTTTTTTCTTTATCACTACATTTTACCATTTTAAATACTATATGTCTTGGTGGGGATCTACTTTCGTTGATTCTGTCGGGGGAATTCTCTGTGCCTTTTAGATCTGGCTATCTGTTTCTTTCCCCGGATTAGGAAGTTTTCAGCTATTATTTCCTCAATTAAATTTTCTGCCCCCTTTTCCCTCTCTTCTGGGATGTCTGATGGAGTCATTACCCTAAATCTATTCTTGTTTTGCATAATCCTTTTCTCTCTCTTTTCTTAAACTTGATTACTTTCCAGTATTCTGTGTTTTAAGTCATTAATTCATTCCTCTGCTTCTTCCAGCCTGCTGTTCATTCCATCAAGCATGCTTCTCATTTTGTGTATTGAACCTGTTATGCCTATTATATTATTTATCTCTGTGTTAAATGTCTGAGGGCTTCTACTCTTTTCTCAAGTCCAGCAAGTATCTTTATGATCATTACTTTACATTCTCTATCAGGAATAAATAAATAAATAAACCAACCAACAAGTAAAATTCTCTATCAGGCATGTTATTTTTATGGGTCTTGCTTAGACATCTGACTGCGGCCTTATCTTGTTCTGTCATTTAGAATAAATTCCTGTCCTCTCATTTTGTCTAAGTTTCTAAGCCTGTTTCTGTATGTTAGGAAAGTCAGCTATATCTCCTATTCTTGAGGTAATGGCTAAGGAAGATAAGGTTCTATAGTGTTCTGTAGTGCAGTGTCCCATGTTCCCTAGGACCTGGCATTTCAGGGAGTGTCTCCAATGTGTGCTCTGTGCACTCTTCTGTTGTATCCTGGCCACTTTGTCCTTCAAGCCAGTAATCTGCAGTCACTCTCTTTGTTGTGGGCAGTGTTTAGTCCCTGGCCCAAATGTGCAAGTTTTGACTTAGGTGTGCTCTGGTCTGCTTGTGAAATGATACCTGTCTCCACCACTGCTGAAACCGAAGCCCCCCCAAAACTCCCACAACAGGAGACACAGTGTGAGCAGGGATTTGGTCCAGTCTTCTGGTGGAAGGGAT
This sequence comes from Martes martes, assembly GCF_963455335.1. NCBI lineage: Eukaryota > Metazoa > Chordata > Mammalia > Carnivora > Mustelidae > Martes > Martes martes. The sequence goes on along the minus strand of NC_137896.1, from coordinate 50,384,664 downwards.
CACCACTCTGGGACTGAGACAAGCCTGACTGGGAGGAGCAATTCCACCAGGGGGTGGGGGGTGAGACCCGGTATAAGCAAGTGACCTAGTGAGTTTTGGCACTATGCCAGTTCCCCCAGGTGGCCCTGTGCATATGCTGAGGGGTATGGGAGAGAAATGGTGCCTGCCAGTTCCTTTGCTCTCAGAGGGGTCTCTGTGAATGCTGCCTCTCTGTAACATGCTCTGAGATAAGCAAATAACCTCCCCACTATGTGTCCCAGGTGCTCTTCAGGTAGCTGTTTCCATGCTGTGTGTCTGTGGGCTGTTTGCCTGCCTTTTCTCTAATAGCAGTGCAACGCCCACTATCCCACCGAGCCCACTGATCTTTAAAACCCCAGGCTTGGGGCGCCTGGGTGGCTCAGTGGGTTGAGGCCTCTGCCTTCGGCTCAGGTCATGATCCCAGGGTCCTGGGATCGAGCCCCGCATCAGGCTCTCTGCTCAGCAGGGAGCTTGCTTCCTCCACTCTCTCTGCCTGTTTCTCTGCCTACTTGTGATCTCTGTCTGTCAAATAAATAAATAAAATATTTAAAAAAAAAAAAAAACAACCAACCCAGGCTTTAAGTAAGCCCCACTGGTTGCAAGAAGTCATGAAATTCAGCCCCTCTCACTTTCCACATCAGTTGCTGTGGGGATTCGTCTTCCCCGTGTGCTCCCCTCTGTGCTAGTCTGACTCTTGCCATTCTCTGCAATCATGGCTCCCTCCCAACCACCGTGGCTGTGGTCGGTTTCTCTCCCAAACTGTTCATGTCTCCATACTTCTGACCTTCTCTGATGTAGCTTCTTTTCTCTCTTTAGTTGTAGAGCTTGTTCTGTCAGTCTCCAGATTGATTTCTGGGATATTTAGGTGTTCATGGAACAAGGTGAGGCTAGGATCCTCCTACTCCACCACTGTCTTCCCTTTCAGTCTCTTTTTAGATAATTTTGAGGATTGATTCCCATTTTGGGGAGTTACATTTTTTTTCCAAATTTTTACTTTGTCAACTGAAACTACCTGCCCCAGCAACTCCTCTCCACTAAGTTGTGGAAGGGGGGACGGGAGCCCCACAAATGTGAGGCTGCTGAGACCCATGTGAGGTCCCTACCACGCTGCTACCAGTGGTGCCTCCAGAGCGCCTCCCACACCAAAACTGAACAAAAGCAAGGGTGCTAGGGGAGGGAAGGCTCTGTTGAGGACCCTGCTACGTTCATGCAGGAGGGAGGGAGTGCTGCACGTTCGTACCCTAAGAATTATGTATTGAGTGTCCAGTGCAGGAGGAAGGTGGTGTCCAGGGAAGCGGGGTACGTACGGAGACAGAAAACAGACGTGATGGATTTCAGTTCTGCTCTAAAGCCACAGATGAACTGTGGATGGAATCAGCATTCAAGTGTACAATTGTTAATGAAGAACCCTTAAGCAAAAGCAGTTTTTATTCTGACTGGGGAGAAAGGGCAATTTTATACCTAGAGGGCAAGATGAACACAACAGGTTGCCTGGGGTGGGAGAGGGGACCGGAGGTGGGTTACTAGTTCAGTAAAGTGACAAAAAATGGGACAGAACCACTCACTTCTGCCCTGCGGTAAATCTGCCTCTGGGGTGGGAATGAGGAGTGCAATGGCTTTTCGAAGCCTTGAAACCTTAGCATGACAATGCAACCTTGTGCTCACAGGCTCATGCATTAGCTTCCCCTCCAATCCTTATGTTTTCCCCTTGAGGAGTGCCACCCACTGACCCATTCTGCCCCATGTAGGATAGACTATGCCACAAGTCACTCCTAGCCCCAGATGGAGAAAATGTCAACGTCAGTGCTCACCTCTTCGAGGCCTGGATTAAAACTTAGTGTGCCATGAGAGGCTACCCAACAGCTGGGCCCAGGGTCCCGTCCCGTACCTGATAAATGGCTTCATCACAAGCATTCTGAAGGCCCAGGTTCACCATTGTGTTCTGCAGTGTGCGGCCCATGTAGAATTCCAGGGAAAGGTAATAGATGCGCTGAGGAGGCAAAAGAAAGCATCTCAGATTTTGCATTCACTTCTGCCCTGTGGTAAATCTGCCTCTGGGGCAGACATGATGAAGATTAGGGTGATGAGCAAATTCATAAGAGTACCTAGTTAGGTCTTTCATTTGGGCTACCCACACAGTCCCCAGATGGGCTTACAGCCTTGGCCAACCTCAGCTTTCCAAGGGCAGCACTCAGGACCCTTTGACTACAGAGCCTCTGCTCACTGCCCTGCTGGATGTAAACTGGCCTCCCCCAGATGGCAGGAGGGAGGGCAGGGCAGCGCTGGGGAACAAGGCTCCGAGAATGGACAAAGCCAGGTCTGAACTTACCTTGGCCTCTTCCCCACCACACGCCCTTGAGTAAAGGACCTCCTCACCTCTCCAACATAGGAGAAAACAACCCTGTAACAGGGGAATACTTCCAAGTATTAACAGCTTCTGACACCCACGATAAGTACACCCAGTCAACACAACAGGATGGATGGATGGACACATCCCTTTCCACTGGGCACACGTCTGGATAGTGTCTGCTGCCTGACTCTGGGGGACTGGGATATGCAACAGTCTGTGTAAACAAGGAGAAGGACCAACCCCTCACTGGGAGCTAAGTGGGGTTCTGAGCCTTTCCCACGCAAGGTACGAATTAATCCTCACAACCATCCATCCAGCGGGCCATGGGGCAGCAGTGAATGAGCCACACTCTGGCCCTCAGAGTCTTGCTCTTACACGGGACTCCATGCTGCTTCCTGCCATCGAAAGGAAAGCCTGGGAAAATAAATGAGGAAGAAGGGAGAAATACTGCTTACAGAAGAATTCCAATGAATGCACACAGGTGGAACGAGTGGGACAGAAAATCACCACGAGTACAGCACAGTGTAACTGTCACAGACAAGAGCCACCATGAAGACTTAAACCAGTGGACACAGCTTTACAGACTAATGGGGTATCTGTCAGCCTCCAACATCACCCCAAAAGATTTATTAATTACAATGGTGGTTTCAATAAATGTCCAAAAATTCTGATATCTGTCCCTCCAGTAGGTTGTGCCCAATCCCTTTCCCTGAGGGTAGGCTGGATTGGGGTGACTCCCAGCTACTCAACAGTGTAGGAGGGGAAACTGTAATTCATAGGGAAGGGAACTGGCTGTGCCACCTTCCTCAGGTGACAGGGATAACAGCCTCAGTACCAGGTCATGGTGATATGCTGTGATGAGAAGGTACCCTGCAGTATTCCTTCCAAGCCCCCAACCAAGACTAATCAGGAGACAGCCCTGGACAGGCCCCCAACTAGGGGTCATTCTATGAGAGGACCCTGGATGTGATCAGGGACAGAGATAATATTAGAGGGAAAAGTGGTAAAAATCTGAAGAAGGTGCTGAGCCAGTGCCAGCTCATTTTGATAATGGTGCTATGGTCACGCAGAAAGAGAGCACCACACAGTACTCAAAGTACACAAAGTACACAGTACTCACAGTACTCAAAGTACACAAAGAGAGTGCTCTTTGTGACCCTCTGCAAATCTAATGTTGCTCCTAAATAAAAAGTTACAAAGCAAAACCAGGCTTTGGAAAGGGGTGTGCCTGTGAGTGCACATGCACAATGATGAGTGTATGTATCTCGGATTCAGGTATGAATCAATGGGGAAGTATGGACTGTACTGTTTTATCTTTCCTGCAAGTTAATATGTTCAAAAGATAGTTTTTAAAAAATCAGCTCCTCTCCTGGCTGCAGAATGCAGTGAGAGAATTCACTTTTCACAGACTGTCGTCAGCAGGCTTTGTTGGGCCAGGGTTTTACTGGGATGTCCTGCCTGTACAGGGCGACCAGCCTGAGCCACTTTGGGACCCATATTCCATGCAGTGAAACTCTTAAAATGTATTTCTTTATACCCCATTTAGAATTCTGCCAGCAGCTGACCAGAAGCCTTTTGAGAAAACTCACGGTTTCAGTTTCAGCCTCTGAGGTTTTACAGCTGCGTTCATACTTCACACTTTCATGCAGCAGTTTTTAGACAATTCTCCTCAGAACCAAGAAGCAGCCTCAGAGGGTGAGCCAAGGTAGAAAGGGGCTCCCAATTTGCAAAATACACAAGGCAGGGGAACTAGGAAAATGGAGACATCCCATGTCAATGGATTGGAAGGCTTAACATTGGTAAGATGGCAATACTTCCGAAATGGATGTACAGATTCAACATAATCCCTGTCAAAATTCTAGCTGGCTTCCTTGCATATTGATAAATCCATGAGGTGGATTAGGTGGATCGATGGAAATGCAAGGGATCTGGAATAGTCAAAACAATCTTGAAAAGGAAGGACAAAATTAGAGGACTTACTTCCTAATCTCAAACCTTATTACAAAACTATAGTCAACAAGACTGTGTGGTACTGGCATAAGCATGGACACACAGGGCAATGGAACAGAGGCCAGAAATCAACCCTCACATTTATGGTCAACTGATTTTCAACAATCATGCCCTGATAATTCAGTCAGAGGAATAATCTCTTTAACAAATGGTTCTGGGCAACTGGATATCCACATACAAAAGAACAAAGTTAGACCCCTACCCCACACCATATATGAACATTAATTCAAAGCAGATCAAAGATTTACACAATCATACAACTTGGAGAAGAAAACACAGAAGTGAATCTTCAGCACCTTGGAATAGGCAATGGTTTCTTTTGTATGACAATGAACGCACAAGTAAGAAAAAACAGAAAAATTAGACTTCATCAAAATTAAAAACTTCTGATAACATGAAGAAAGTAAAAAGGATGGGAAGAAACAGAATGGGAGAAAATATCTGCAAATCATATAACTGACAAGAGATTTATATCTAGAATATATACATCTTAATAATAAAAAGACAACCCAATGGTTTTTTGAGCAAAGGATCTGAACAGATGTTTCTTTAAAGAAAATACCCAGTGCCAACGAGGACATGAAAAGATGCCCAACATCAGCAATCATCAGGGAAATGCAAATGAAAACCACAATGAGACATCAATTCACATCCTCTATAGGACGGCTGTAATCAAAAAGTTATCAGATGATAACAAATGCTAGCTAGAGTGTGAAAAAATCAGAGTCCTCATATGTGGGGTATGGAAGGTGAGTTCTAAAATGGTACAGCTGCTTTGCAAATAGTCTGGAAGGTCCTCAAAAAGTTAAAAGGAGGTACCATGTGTCCAACAGCTCTACGCTGAAGCTGGTACCTAAAAGAAATGAAAATCAATGTCCACTCAAAAACTTATATGGGGGCACCTGGGTGGCTCAGTGGGTTAAGCCTCTGCCTTCGGCTCAGGTCGTGATCTCAGGGTCCTGGGATCAAGCCCCACATCGGGCTCTGCTCAGCGGGGAGCCTGCTTCCCCTTCTCTCTCTGCCTGCCTTTCTGCCTACTTGTGATCTCTCTCTCTCTCTCTCTCAAATAAATAAAATCTTTAAAAAAAACAAAAACAAAAACTTGTATGTAATAGAGGATGGAAGCCACTCAAATGTCCATCAGTTGGTGAATGGGTAAATAAAATGTGGTATATTTGTATCATGGAATATTATTCAGCCATAAAAAGGAATCAAGTACAGGGCACCTGGGTGGCTCAGTTGGTTAAGCGTCTGCCTTCAGCTCAGGTCATGATCCCAGGGTCCAGGGATGGAGCCCTGAGTAGGGCTCCCTGCTCAGTGGGAAGCCTGCTTCTCCCTCTCCCTCTGCCTGCCACTTCCCTTGCCTGTGCTAGCTCTCTTGCTCTGTCAAACAAATAAAATCCTTACCAAAAAAAAAAAAAAAAAAAAAAGAGAGAGAAAAAGAGAGAGAGAGAAAGGAATCAAGTACTAATATATGCTACAACAAGAAAGAACCTAGAAAATATTACACTAGATGAAAAAAGCCAGTCACAAAGGACCACATATTATATAATTCCCTTTATAAAATATAGATAAACCTATAGAAAGAGAAAGCAGATTAGGAGTTGCCTAACTAGGAGCAGGTAGGGAGTTTGGGGTGGGTGATAGCTAAAAGCTGTCGAGTTTCTTTTTGGGGTAATGAAAATGGCTTAAAACTGACTGGCGGTGATGGCCCAACTCTGTGACTATACTGAAACTCTATGACTACATTGAAACTGAATTGTTACTTTAAATCGGTGAACTGCATGGTATCTGAATTTTATCTCGAAGCTTTTACCAAAAAGTATGAAATATTAGGGGCACCTGGGTAGCTCAGTCAGTTAAATGTCCAACTCTTGATTTCAGCTCAGGTCATGATCTCTGGGTCCTGGGATCAAGCCCTGTGTTGGGCTCCACATTCAATGAAGAGTCTGCTTGAGAATTCTCTCCCTCGCGCCCCCCTCCATGAACACGCACATGCTCTAATAAATAAATCTTTAAAATATATATATACATAAAATAGTACAAATGATGTATAAAATTTTGACAGATTATAGTAAAATAAATGTACATTAAGTAGAATACTTCCAATGTAAAGATGATAGAATAAAAACGTTTCTGCCCATTTTTCCCTAAAACACACTGATGGGAAGTCAGAACAGGGAGAACTAAATTAGAAAACTGGCCCTCATACCTCTTTACCATCGAGCTGCAAGGGGAGGACAAGGGTGATTGTCCGCAGCTGGCTTCTGCTTTTCTGAAGCGGAGGAATGGATAAAGCACTCACGCTCCCAAACCTGTGCACTCACACACACCCACAGATGCATGCACTCATGTACACAGTCACATGTGGGCACACGTGCATGCACTTACAGATGTGCACACTCAAACCTGTATGCAATTCACTCACTTGCATATGTCCACTCACACATATGGACACACACAAACACATGTACACACTCATAAATCCGGGGACCAAGAAAGGGCTGTTTGCTCCAAGGCTGCACACACCCTCCAGTCCTCTGCCCCATTATCTAGTTGCAAAAAGCTAGTTCAGGAAGAATTCCCTCCACTCAGGGAGATGGAACTCAGGATCTACAATCTGAAATTTAAAACAGGAAAACTTGCCCCTTTGGGCTGCATGGGAAAAAAATAATAATACAACTAAAAAAAATTAAGTAAAACAGGAAAACAGAACAGGAAATAAGAAGGGCAAACAACACCCAGCATTTATCAAGGGACAAATATAATTTGTTAATACAGACTAATCCCAGATATCAAGAAACACTGATAAGGTAACAAAAGGACAGCACCACACACAGAAAGAAAAAATAAGTAAGAGATAAAACCACCACAGAAATGGAGGTACCACTAAATGCAAAACAGGGGCAAAGCTGGAAACAAAAACCTGGCTTGAAAAGTGATCAAAATGGGGGACAAGCATGAAAAAGACTGGAGAGGAAAATATCCATACGGAATACAAAGAATACCTAACATCTGTGTGATTAGTGTCCCTAAAGACAGCACCTGAACAAAATATCAAAAACTTTTTTTGATATAATTGAAGAAAACTTTCCATACCCAGCTAAATCCACAAATTCAGAGAATCCATACGTTCAAAAAAATCATGCCGAGTTCCGTCTCTGACAGCCTTTTCTCACTTTCCTGAGACTTTTCTCATCACAAACTCGGCAGCACAGTGAGTGAATCCACAGCCACGCTGAGGACAGCTGCCGTCACCACTGCTCATGGTCCATTGCTTCTTCCCAGACGCTATTTACTCTGCACTTGAACTGAGTTATTGTCATACAGGGTTTCCATAGCATTGCGCAGCCCCTCCCTCCAGATGGGGCTCAGCCACCGTGAGAACACATGGAGCCCAACAAAACCCAGCTGTCTGAGAAGAGTGTGAGTGAAGGTTTCAAGAACAGTTGTGCCCTTTTCCTATGTACACACGAAGGCTTGCTTCTCCCCCACGTAACTACTTTTGAGATTCTCCCCAAGAGGCTTTATAACAAGTTGGCAGCTCAGGAATGTGAAATCAAGATGCTTTTATGTTGCCTTTAACTAGAATGTGTGTTTTTATTTTATTTATTTATTTATAGGGAGACCATGCGCTCACACAATACACAATGGGGGAGGGGCAGAGGATGAGGGAGAGAGAGAATCTCAAGCAGGCTCCCCACCCAGTGCAGAGTCCCATAGGGGGCTGGATCTCATGACCCTGAGATCATGGCCTGAGCCAAAATCAAGTGCTGGACGCTTAACCAGCTGAGCCACCCAGGTGCCCCATAGAAATATGTACTTTTGAGTTGTAGTTCCATCTCTGCTAAAGTCTCTAACTTTTTTTTTTAAGATTTTATTTATTTATTTGACAGACAGAGATCACAAGTAGGCAGAGAGGCAGTCAGAGAGGGAGGGGGAAGCAAGCTCCCTGCTGAGCAGAGAGCCTGATGCGGGGCTCGATCCCAGGACCCTGAGATCATGACCTGAGCCGAAGGCAGAGGCTTTAACCCACTGAGCCACCCAGGCGCCCCTAAAGTTTCTAACTTTTAACTAGCACTAGGAAAACAGCTTGACTATCTTTTTGTAAGGGATGAAATGTTGGGTCTAGTCTTAAAATCTTCCAGTCTTTCTTTTTTCTCCCAAGTTGAGCACAGATGTCAAGGGCTCAGTGGTTTATTTAATTCTTCAGACAGTTCCAGGGAGCCTCCCCTGTGAATAAGAGGGGAGCAGAAGCAGTGACCTTGGGGCTCCCCTGGTCACTCAGAGAAGACTGGAGACAGTGGGCTCTAGGTCAGGCATGGCTGATCTGTCCAGCTGGAGCTCTGCACTCTGGCCGGTGGCATGTTTTCTGTTGTTGCTGTGTAATTTGTTCTAGGAACTTTTAGAGTTTCCTCAAATGTGTTGAAATTGTTTTCCCCATTTCCTTAAAATGGTTCAGAGTAAAGGCAAACTGAAGAAGGCTTGCCAGCGGTGTGGCCCGAGGAGATGCGCACACTTTGGAATCGCACACACTCGGGCCCAATCTCATCACCTAGCCTGGCCAGCTGTGTGGCCAGGATCCCTTCACCTCCCTGAGAAACACATGTCTACCTTGGGGTACAACCAAGCTTTGAACTCAGGCTATAATGGTCCCCTTGCCAGGCCAGATTTTCAGGGAGAGTAACAGAACCTAATTAGCAGGGTGGCAATTTTGGACAAAACCACCTGAGGGCACAGGCTTGGTGTAAGAAAAAGTGTAGTCAGCTCACCTTCCAAGGCTCAGCTCCTCAGCATGACCAAACTCTGCTGCTGCTGCTGCAGGCCCAGGTTCATCCCAGGCCTGGCCCAGCCTCTTTCCACCCCTCCCACTCTCCTGGCTTCCCCAGCCACTGTCTGTGCAACTGTGGACAGGGCCACCCAGCTCAAGGAGAGCCAGCTGAAAAACCAGACGCTCCCCTGCTTTGGCCTGAGAGAGACAGGGACCCCTTTAGCCCCTCTATAGCAGCTGGGGAGGGGGGCCTGCCGCCTAAGGTGGGCTGGGCTGGGCTGGGCTGGGCTGTTGACCTTTCCTGTATGGTCCCTTCTTGCAATACAACTGTAACACATATCAAGTAGCTTAGAGGGGCGCCTGGGTGGCTCAGTGGGTTAAGCCTCTGCCTTCGGCTCAGGTCATGGTCTCAGGGTCCAGAGACGGAGCCCCACATTGGGATATCTGCTCAGCAGGAAGCCTGCTTCCCCCTCTCTCTCTGCCTGCCTCTCTGCCTACTTGTAATCTCTGCCAAATAAATAAGTAAAATCTTTTAAAAAATTATTTTTAAAAAAAGTGGCTTAGAGGCAGCTTTTTTTTTTTCCCCCAAATTGTGTTCATTTATTACAGGCGAAGCCTAAACCAACAGGCAGCACTGCAGAAAAACAAATGAAGCTCCCTAACAAAGAGATAAAAAGATGAGCAACACAAACACTACACAACACAGTAATTTCCCGAAGACATTTTAGGAGTTAAGGAATTTGAATCGTGGAGCTGGAGCTGAATGACAAGACACAGAGCCTCATTTTCTCTTTACACGATGGAGATTCATTAACAGAACTGGACTTCTACAGACCACCAATTTCTTTTCCCTCTCCAAGGGAAAAGAAAGTCTTTGTTTAGCAGAAGGCTCTGACGCTCTGCAGGAAAAGGAACAGAGAACTTCTCCAACATTCAGGGCAACGAAACACAGACTGGGCAACTGTTTTCACCGAGAAGAAGCAGATTCTGGCCAGAGACGTGTCATCCTGTGCCCCGGAAAAGGCAGCAGCACTCCCCTTCTCGACCAGATTCAGTCTGTGCTGTCTTCACACGCCAGCTGCCTCCTCTGGGTGGCTAATCAGGCACAGTGGCCCCCACAGCAGGCAGCTAGCTCTGTCAGGGAGCTGGCCAGGATAGAGACCACCAGCCCAACAAGAGGCCAACTCTGTTGGGCTCCCCAGCCTCTCCAGTGGCTCCAGGGCCACACTGCCCCAGCCTCTCCCTGCTGCCGACAGCTGAGGCTCATCCTCATCTTCACTGGCTGTGTCACGGCACATATTCTGCTGCATCTGAGAGGCTTTCTGGAGAGTCACACTGACAACACCTTTATGAAACCACTACTCTGTCTGCCATAAGGATGTTGAACATTAGCTCATCTCTCTCTTTCTTAAAGATTTTATTTATTTGAGAGAGAAAGCATGTGCACATGGAGGGGCAGAGGGAGAAGCAGACTCCCCACTGAGCAGGGCACCCAATGTGGGATTGTGTCCCAGGACCTGAGCTGAAGGCAGATGCTTGACCGACTGAGCCACCTGGGTGCCAACATTATCTCAGCTCTTAAACTCCCAATCTATGAAGTCACACTCAAGCACTTTCTTTTAGGATTAAGTGCCAGGGAAACTTGGCTTCCTATGAGTAACTGGAAGATTTTTGTTCCAGTGTGGATCAAGAATTTCTTTTTCCACTTTAGGTAGTGGTATCTAGAACCAGAACATGGGGCTGTTTGCTCAATTTGGAAAATGTAAAATATAATAATAGAATTTGAGAACTTGCAGGGATCACAAAGATCACTCAGCTCTGCAGTGAACAGATTTCCTACCGTGACATTTTTACAATCCCCTGCCTTCTGCCTTCCATGCTGTTAAGCTCTACAAAATATCTACTCACTCCCATTCCAGTGCCAATCATGCAAGTCTCCCTCCCACAGCCAGAGAAGCCAGAGCCTAACCAATTTATGTGAAGTGATCTGGACTATGTCGAAGTAGGTTTATAACCCGTGTGGTCCTAGTCAGCATTTTTTAAAAAAAATTTTTTTTCTAGTCAGCATTTTAACCTTTCATCTTAAGTGCTGTTTCCAGGCTGAGAAGACACTCAACTAGAGCTGAAATCACATGTAATTCCTACACCAGAAGATCCCATCCAAGACATAGCTGATAAAACTTTTCTGTAGTCTGACTATCTTGCTAAATTTGTGTTTATTTCTCTTCCCTTTACTGTGTCCTAAGAACCCCATCCCATAGAAGGTAGGGGAAAAAAGCCACTAATTATCTGTTGCTGATCTGCTTCGTATCTCAGAATGCGCAGATTTCTAAATAGCTTAAAGCTTTGATTTGTTTGATGAAAAATTAGGTACTATCTGAAAAGACAAAGTTCTCCCAATTGTCTTATTTGTATTTATTAGCTGGGCAACTGGCAAAGCCATAGGAGATCTTTAAGTGGCAGCACCATGTCCCTATGAATGACCTGGGTTTACTCTTTCATGGGGTTTGTCTAACAGAGTCTCCCTGATTTTGTAAGCAGACACTTACATTTTTTTAAAAAGATTTTTATTTATTTATTTATAGACAGAGATCACAAGTAGGCAGAGAGGCAGGCGGGGTGGGGGGAGCAGGCTCCCCGCTGAGCAGAGAGCCCGATGCGGGGCTCGATCCCAGGACCCTGGGATTATGACCTGAGCCGAAGGCAGAGGCTTTAACCCACTGAGCCACCCAGGGGCCCCCACACTTACATTTTTAAGGGTAAAGGAGCAGCAAGTCTGGAACTTACTTTCAAATGGCTCAGAGAAAAAAATGTATTAATATGTAAAGAAAAGGACACAAGAAATGTGTTAAAAATGTTTGTGAATTTGCATGAAAAAGGGAATTTATTTATTATTTCTGCAACTTTTAAGTCTGATGTCATATAAAACAGAATTATTTAAAAAGTCATTTAAAAAGGGCTGGAATTCAGAAGCAAGGTCAGTTATGGTATTTCATAAAAATACAAAGGGTTCTTGCAGCCATCCATTGCATCTGGGTATTAGAGCTCTCCAGAGACACAGAATCAACAGGAAAAATATATATATAGAGTTATTTTAAGGAATTGGCTCACACTGTTGTGGAGGTCTGAGGCTAAAATCAGATGAGGGAGGGAGGATGGTGTTTGCAGTCCAACCTCAATCTGCAGGCAGAATCTCCTCCTGCTAGGGAGGGGTGAGCCTGGGGGGTGGGGTCAAGGGTGGTGCTATCAGTCTTTGTTCTATTAAGGTCTTCAACTGATCAGATGAGGCCCACCCTACACAACAGAGGGTAATCTGCATGACTCAAGCATCCACCGATTTTAATATTAATCTCATCTAAAAAAAAAACTTCACAGAAACATCCAGAATAGTATTGGATCAAATTTCTGGACACTGGGGCCCAGAAAAGGTGACATAGTAAATAAGCCATCACAGCTCTTAAGAGCAGAGCCAAACCGTCTTCTTCGAAAAATCATAGCACATACTCTGAGAGGCTTCTTAATCTCATAAAATGACGGCTTAACCCTGTCTTCTACTTGGCGAGCTGTCAGGTTAATCAGCAACACAAAACATCTGTCTATCCTCAAGCTTCTAGCTTAAGAGAAAATAACTGAGCTATCTGGTGTCAGGGAAGCTTGCCCATGGGATACAAGGTCAACTTCACAAGACAAGTGGAAACATATCAAAACTGAGTGTGTTAAAAAGACCCCAGTGGCTGGTCCCATCAATAAAAGGAAATCTTGTAAGTGGAGGCTGTGGGCAGCCAAGACTGCAGAAACACTGCTCTAGATCATATTCCTTTAACTCCTGTGTCCAGCCAAACCATAAGATTAATCATATTCATTATGGTTATCCTATTAGAAATATTTAAGACTGCAGTCTGGGCCCATGGTGGAGCTGTCTTTCCTTAATCTACTATCACAGCTATGCTGTGAGCATAATTATGGGAAAGAGCCGTTAGTAAACATGCTCTTCCACCCACTGCAGGGATACAGTAGGCCAGCTGTCCGCATTCTACACTACCTACTTTAAAATCCCACAGAAGATATCTCACACCTGCTCACTCTAGCAATTATCACAGAGATCCCATTACTCCTATAAGTGGACATGAACTGCCATTTGCTTTGGTTGCCAGAACTTATGTCTGCACTTTGAATGCAACCTGTTTCCCTACTGTTACTCTGTGGCCCCAACCTTCTCTTTGAGGTCCTCTATTACTTTGAACCTTCTATGTCATGCCTTGCTTAAGCATTCTCTGATTCTTTTTGGATAGAGATAGAATGTCAATATAAAATGGAAACATTTTATAAGCAAACACAAGCCCCACAACTTTTTAGCATGGCAGGGACCTGAGAAGTGGATTACCTCATTTCACCCTTCCCCCATTTTAAAGATGAAAAATCTGAGGCCAAGCAAGATTAAGAAATCCAGTCAAGTCCAAGGTCTCACAGATGGAATGGTAAAGCCAGGACTAAAAGGAGCTTAGGATCATGTAAGCCATCCCTCCCAATCCAGCTCTCTTCTATTCCTGAATTCAGAGTGGAGTTCCAGCTCTGGAGTTTCATTCCAGACTCCTGACCTTGCCATTACTTCGGAGAATCTTTGAATCAACTTCAGAACGAAGTATTGCCTCCCATCAAGTGCCCACCTCTCAATTTTAGCCAGATTTTTTGACCTGGTTCACCAGGCCAGTTGCCTGAAAAATCTTTCTCTGAGCACAAGTTCCATTTGTTTCTGCTATTGCCAAAAATAGAAGGCTAAAAGGGTTCCGAAACAATAGGTACAGCATTATACTATTTTGTATAATAAAAAGGTGTTGCTACCAGTGTAGAAAAAAAGATGTAGGATACAAAATGTTTATAGCATTTACCATGTTATTACTATGTGTTCAGAGAGATTAAAAATAATGTTTTCCTTTCGGCTTATCTGTTTTCCAATTTTTCCTCCAATAATCATAAGAACTTGCATAATTGTCTGGAAGACAAAAAATTAAGTATAAGCACTTAAATTACTAAAGATAGATCATTTGGCTACCCCAGTCAGAAGTGCAGTGGTACAAGACCCCGAGGTCATTCCCAGGCTGGGTGCAGCTCTGTAGGATTTTTACTGAAAGCCTACCTCCCATCGGGCTCTGACCTTTGTGGAGCTTATATCTGGTCCATTAGAAGCAAACATGTAACTTCTGCAGAAAAAGGAGAGGAGGAGCTTGTTTTTCAACGTGAATTAGCCAGACTGAAGCACTTAACTTCAAATTTTCCGTTTTAAATGGCCTTGCTATCCAGAACAGGCAAACAACCTTCCACTTACAGGCTGTGTGGTTTCTTTAAAAGACAAAACTTTCCATCTGTATACACCACGGCAATCAAAACTCAGACCTTTCACTGAGGACTGGGAAAGCCGTTTTGTTAGAGGAATTAATTCTGTTCATTAAAGGTCATTTCCGTAATCCCTGAGTCTCACTGTCCTTTTCAGGATCTAATTATACATAAACACTCTAGCGGGAATGCAAGGTTTTGGGGTGTGTCCTGGCCCAGGTCCAGGGAAATGTCCTTGAATGTGCAAGCAAAGCTGTACCCCTGTCAAGTGCTATACTGACAGCTAAAATGATGTTGCAAACCAGAGCTCTGACATCCTCAGGGAGTTCTGGGGCAGCCACTGCCTCTTGGCTAGTGTCCCTGGCAAAGCCATCCTAAGCCCCTGTTGTAAAAACCCACTTTGCCCATTTGGTGCCACTTCTTTCTATGCTATCTTGCATGCTAAATGTGAAGCAGCCCATTTGGTATTCTAACAAATCTGTCCTTCTTACCATCTCTATTTTAGAAAAAAAGAGTGCCCCGGAGTAAGTTTGGAAAAGCAGTCAATCTCAGTCTTACTACTTATTAAACATTTCTTAATGCCTCATGAAAATACTCTAAAATACTATCAACAAAGCTACGCACTGCCCATGTGTATACTGCAAATCGGGTATTTGCAAACTGGCTTCAGGCCTGCAAGTGTGTCCTTTCCTCATCAGTCGCTCTACCTCAGAATCATAGAAAGGACAATATTCTCTACAGTCAAGAGCAAGAAAAACCCCAAACTGGCAGCAGACCGGTGACCAAGACTATGATAGGCCCATCGAACTACCAATGGTATTTGAGAAGCATATTTACTAACTTGGAAAGCTATTGAAAAAGCTACAAATGTCAACAGAAAAACCACAAAACTGTATATGCAATATACTTTTAAAAATGTGTATGTATACTTAATAGAAAAGGATCTGAAAATCCATACACGTTTATTTTAATATGGTTAAGAGTAATGGAGTCACATCAGTGACTTTTCTTTGGCATATTTCATCTTTTTCTACCATAAGCATAAATTTCTGCAAAATACAAGAAGTAACAATTAATTAATCTCCGCGATTAATTACTTAATCTCCGTGAACTTTAACCCAACAACGTTCTTCAAGGAAGGTGCAGAAACCCCTAACGACAGAGCTTTCTTGGAGGGCTCCTTCTCTGAGCTCCTTAACCCCTGCTGCTCTAGCGGGCGTCCTCAACGATTTTCTTCTGGTTACCGCCTAGCCAAAAAAAGCCCCACAATTCCCCGCAAATGACTGAGCTCACCCACCTTCGACACAAAATTGCCCAGGCCTGGCTCCAGTACCCTCTTCTCTCACACTCTGCTGCAGAAAAACAAAAGGTGGGGGGCGGGGACAGTGGAGGAGGAAGCACGGACTGGGCAGCCGTCGCGGAAGCTCCGGGCTAGAAACAGACTGGAAAATTCCGCCAGGACTCCCGGGCTCAGCAGTCGCGGGGAGCAGCGGACCCCTTCAAGACCGAGCTTTTCGTGCTAAGGGTCTGTGGGCTCGGGGCCAAGCAGAGGATGTGGAGGCCAGGCCCCCCGGGGACCCCAGGGTAGACAACACCCTAATCTGCCTACTTAGACGACCTCTTGACCCCCTGAATCCGCTCTGCGCCCGGGGTGACGGTGCGGGAAGTCCCGGACCAGGCCTGTGCAAAGCTGGCTGACCGGGGAAAAGCGGTGGGAGAGACGTGCCCCCGTCGAGAATATTCTCCCCGCAGAGAGCCCGGTGCGTGGATCACCGACGGCCTGTGGAGACGGAGAGGGGGTGGCCGTAGTCAACTTAAAGACACCCCGCAAGCACAGGCCCTACGTGAGTCTTTCAGGGAGAGGCGCGTCACTCTGCTCTCTCATCACAGGGGCCCCCGGCATGCGAGAGCCGGCAAAAGGGCTGCCCTTTCCCGGGGTGGGGCAGCGGCCGCGGCAGGACGAGCGGAGTGACCCCGGACAGGCGACCCTGGCCTCACCTTGGGGTCGCGCTCGTAGTAGTGCTGCTGCGTGCGGATCCAGCGGCCCACCAGGTGGTCCCGCACGGTGTGCGCCAACGCGAAGTAGTAGTCGCGCGGCGTGGCCACGTTGCGGTCCTTGACCAGCGTGAAGTGCAGGTGCCGATTGAAGCTCTTCCGCACCTCGGCCACGTCGCCCAGCCCCGCGATGCCTCGCACACTGATCTGCTTCCGCTTCTCGCTGTCCGTCAGCGGCTTCGCCATCGCGCCGGCCGAGGAGGAGGCAGACAAGATGCAGAGCGGAGAGAACTCGCGGACACCGAGGATGCTGCGGCGGCTCTGGCGCCGGGCACTGCGGCGAGGCGGCTGGCATGGGCCGCGCCTGCGCGGTGTGCCGGGGCGGGGCTGAGAGGCGAGGAGGGGCGGGGCTGCATAGGGGCGGGACGCTAGGTGAGTCGGGGCCTCAGGAGACGCGGGGCGGCTCAAGGGGCGGGGCCTCCAGAGAGGCATCGCAGGGTCCCGAATCCAGGCTTTAGTCTTCGGACGGTGGCAGGGGCGTGCTGTTTCACAGGTGGGGAAGATGAAGTGATTTATCCACGCCAACCAAGAGCCGGGTCTGATCCAAGATGCCCAAGCCCGGCCGGAGCGGGGGAGACTGGAGGAGCCGGAGGACTCGGAAAGAGCGTCGATCCCGCCCTGCCTGCCCCCAGGGCCACGTGGGGATGGAATACTCTCGTTTTTCGCGGCTTTCGGGATTTGGGGGCCGGCGTCCCTCGCCCGGCCAGGGTTCCGCGCTGCCCCAGCTGGGAGCGCCCTGGGTGCTGGGGTGCTGCCGAGGCCTGAGAAATGGGAAGGGAAACCGGTGCATGTTAAAAACGCACCCACCAACGCCTGGTGGGCTCAGTCTCCCGAACTGGAGGCGGAGTGGCTCTGAAAACGCAACTACTAACGTAAAACTGCTCATACTGATAAATGCCAGCCTGCCTGCGACCCTCAGCCTGGGCTGACACTCAAGGCTGGGGAACAGGAGACAGCATTCCCCAGGGGCACTGCCGCCCTGAAGTGTCACAACAACCCCTCTGAGGAACAACCGCTGCTTACTCACTGAGAAACCGGATTCCCTAAATCACTGGCCCTCACTTTGCCCTTCAGATTACTTCAGGAAGAAGGAAACACCGCATTCTGGCCGAGGATCTGGGTGATGTGATGCAGGCTCCTCCATCCCACCCAGGTGGGAGCCCCAGGTAAGGGGTATCTGGACACAGACTCCCACATCTGCTTAACACGGGGGCTGGCGGTGGTTTCCCAAGGGAACTGCACCTGGCGCCTTGCATACAGCTCTACTCTGCTCTGAGCTTCTGCTTCATGGGAGTTTCACCCTGACCCCTGCCTTTCTTTTCCTTTGTTCCCTGGATGCCCACGTCCCACTGCCTGTAGTTAACTTCACAGCGGTGGATCAGTAGCCCGATTTTGTGCCACTGCAGGTTTGCACTTGGTGGTTTCGCACTGACGGGCTGCAAAGATTCCCCACTTACATGGAGGTCAAATTTGCCTGCAGAAGATGTCATAAAAGTAGATGCAGGAGTTTTGTTGGTGTGATACTTCCAAAGTAATCTTCTTACCTGGACACTCTCCTATATGCATACTTCTTGAGGGACAATAAATGTGGAATTTATTGCAGGCTGGCTGCAATAAATTGCAGGCAGGCTGGCATTTCTCCAGGTGGTCACTAATATAACTGGAATGGATAATGAACCCCATGGTCATCTCAGCCATTTTCAGATAAGTAATTTTTAGATAGTTTTAAGTGTTGTGAAGAAAAGCACATTAAGCAGCCAGGAGATGATATCTGAGTTGAGACCAAAAAAAATATTAATGAGTAAAGAATCTGGGGGAGAAGGAACTACAGAGGTCCTGAGGTAGGCACCCACCTGGACAGTTCACAGAACAGCAAGTCCAGTGCAGGTGGA
The DNA here is from genome assembly GCF_963455335.1 of Martes martes. Taxonomy (NCBI): domain Eukaryota; kingdom Metazoa; phylum Chordata; class Mammalia; order Carnivora; family Mustelidae; genus Martes; species Martes martes. Next base: position 50,366,234 of record NC_137896.1, on the reverse strand, counting down.
GCAAAGAGGGCAGCTGAGGGGTACCAGAATATGCCAGCCCCAAAATGCCTCTTTAGCCTATAGACTATTTTGAGCTAAAGGCTTCTGAGAAAAGAGCAAAAGCAGGAAAACTCTAAAAATAGGGTGCAAATTTTCCCTTTGTAGAGGAAATTTACATTTAAAAGGGCACTTCCATTCCTAGAAATCTTTCTGCTCCTAACAGGTGTGACTATAAAACATTACTAAACAACTTTCATTTACCATATTTCTGGTCACCTTCCCATAACTTGCCTCCCTAGCTAGGACCCCCAAACCCTCTCTGTTGTTTTAGTCTAGAATGATATTTAAACTCAAGTTCTAACCACCACTTTGAGTTGCTCGTTTCTGGGTACTCATGGGTGTTTGTGTGATGCACATGCTAATAAGCTTATGTTTGTTCTTCTCTTGTTAATCTGTCTTTGGCCAGCCAAATTTATAGGGCCCCACATGGAGAACTTGAGATAGGTAGCAGAAAAGATTTATTCCTCCCCAAGACAACCAAGGGGTACATTCAGACTGGAGGTGGGGAGCCAGGTCAGGCTTGATGAAGAATCTGGCTTCTGAACAGATAAAATGGAAAGAAAGTGGGCTCAGCTTTGCCCCTCCAAGGAAAGGACTGTTTTTTTGGCAGTCTGGTCTCAGCTATGACTGGGCCAGAGCACCTCCTCTCCTAATGGGAGAGGATTATGAGGCCAGTCAGGCCACCTTGTAACAGTCCAGTTCTCTATTTTTAGGAGAACATTTTAAATACTAATTTACTAAGAAGTGATGGATATTGATCCAGGTTCAGTTACTTTTCTAAAAAACATTTATTTATTTGACATAGAGCAAGTGGCGGGGGGGGGGGGCAAGCACAAGCAGGGGGAACGGCAGGCAGGGGGAAAAGCAGGCTCCCTACCGAGCAAGGAGCCCAGTGCAGGGCTTGATCCCAGGACCTGATCGATTGATCATGACCTGAGTTGAATGCAGATGATTAACCAGCTGAGCCACCCAGGCACCCCTGGGTTCAATTACTTTTGTAGTGAGCTGTTCTGTATTGCAGAAGATAGATTACCTTTAAAGTTCTTTAAAACAGGTATTTCAGACTGTCTATAGCTAGTTCTCTGCCTTGAAAACAGACAAAAGATGTCTTGTGTGTGGAATGAAATGCTGCTGGAGTTTGAAGAAATTGGGTGTGGAAAACGGACCCTTGCGGTCTGCTTCAACTTCTTGAGTGTTTCATTGATCACAAAGGTCCAATAAATGTTGGTTAAGTGAGTGACTTGGAAGCTCTGCCAGCCTTGTTGGGACTATACAAGCTAAGGGTAAAGACTGCCTGGCACTCTGAGAAACAAACTGAGGGTTTTAGAGGGGAGGAGGGTGAGGGGTTGGGAGAGCCCCGTGGTGGGTATTAAGGAGAGCACATATTGCATGGAGCACTGGATGTGCTGCATAAACAATGAATCTTGGAACACTGAAAAAATAAAATTTAATTTAAAAAAAGAGAGTGAAGGAGACTGCCTGGGACCCCAGCAACACCCCAGCCAATCTGTGAGGGTTAATTAAGTATTGCAAATGAACACAGACCTGGCCTTTCAGGAAACGGGAGACAAACAATAAATGCATTATTTTTGAGAGGTCCATAATTGTAAACCTCAGTAGAAATAAGACCATCAGCTAGAATGATATTGCAGAATTGGGGATCTCCCTTCACTGGGGTATGTAACAGATACTCATAATGACATTAATGTATTGTAACACATTGATGTCAAAAAGAAATCTATGGGGCACCTGGGTGGCTCAGTCAGTTAAGCATCTGACTTTGGTTCAGGTCATGATCTCAGGGTCCTGGGATCAAGCCCCCTTCAGGGTCCTTGCTCAGTGGGGAGTCTACTTATCCTTTTGTCTCTGCAGCTCCCCATACTTGTGCTCTCTCTGTCTCTCTCAGATAAATAAATAAAATCTTAAAAAAAAAAAAAAGAACGTTCAACTGACTGAGCCACCCAGGTGCCAGCGTCTTTAATCCATTTTAAATTTAGTTTTGTGTGTGGTATAAAAAAGAATTTCATTCTTTTGCATGTAGCTGTCTGGTCCTAAGATCTGCTACTTCTTAAGTGATTGTGAGGTAGTGTCTAAAGCCAGCAAGAGTCAGTTTAGGAGGTCCCCCTTACCCGGAAGCCCCTCTCCCCTGGAAGGGAAGGTGACACAGACAGGGGCTGGCAAGGGGCTGGCAAGGGACAGGGTGGTGAACATGCTAATGACAGGAAGCTGGTTACACTCCAGGGCCATTGCCCTGGTGTCCTCCAAGCCAGAAACATTCCCCAACTTGGGTAGAGTTGAACTGGACAAGCCCTTGCAGTTTTAAGATTAGCCTGGAATTGAATACTGGATGGGCTTCCTGCTGTACCGGAGTAAGCTGGGGGACAGCAGTTCACCCATGGGGCCAGGGTAGAAGGGCCAGGGGTGAGGAGAGTCTGACATGCACAACTGCACCCCCCAACTCCTGTTCATTCAAGGTCAGACCCCCAGGAGGAAATCAGCCCTTAGATGTTCAGGGTCCTCAGTATCACTCCTGTCCCTTAGCACAGACCTCCTGGGAACGCATGGAGAGGAAGGTTCTAGTACACAGGCAGGCCTGGTTTTTGCACTGCCTGTCTTTGCAGAGAATATTTAAGCTCACAGTGAGGAAGTCTGGCTCAGCACAGCCTGAATTAATGTAAAATGAGGGGTAACAGCTACCTGTGGAAGTCACCCTGGAAAACAAGTGTCTTTGTGAATCCATGCACAGCCCAGGGGGAGGGTGGGGAGGAGCTAGACTCGAGGTGGGCCTGAGTGGGGCCTGTGCTCCTCAGGCTGCACGAGGAGGCGCCTGGTCTGTGGCACCTGCTCCCCTGGCACAGGAACTTCCCAAAGTCTCTGGCACTCCTAACACCTGCTGTGCACAGCTCAGGCTGTGCATCTGCTCCACACCCACAGAAGACACAAAGAAGGGGGCTGGCAGGAGACCGGGGTCCAGCCCAAGGGGAATTTTAGGATGCTTTCTGTGAGAGAAGCTGTGTGAAAATTCCATAAGAGGACAAGGTAAAGGGCTCCATTATTCATTCCTCAAACCTCCTTGAGTCTGGTGGACTCATTGTCAGGTGGAGGAGGCATGCCCCCAGGAGGCCTGCTTCACCTGGGTAACAGTTATAGCAGGCCCCTGGCCCCTGCTTCCTGGGAGGTACACAAGAGTGTCAGAAGGCAGGTGCTGGGGGCACCTGGGTGGCTCAGTCAGTTAAGCATCTGACTCTTGATACCAGCTCAGGTCTTGATCTCAGGGTTGTAAGTTCAAGCCTTGCACGGGGCTCCATGCTTGCCATGGAGCTCACTTTAAAAAAAAAAGGGGGGGGTTCTGATTCAGCAGGTATGGGGTGTGGCTGCAGTCTGCATTTCAAACAAGCCCCCATGTTCTGGGAGCACACCTTAGGAGTTGAGGCCTTACAGGATAATCACAGCTCAGAGTTTTTAACGATAGAAATTAGTAGAAAGGGGTTTTGAAGAATCATGATTTCCCACACTCCCTGCCACTGTCCTGAGCAGGGAGGAAGAGCAATTCCTCAGGGTGGCTGGGCTGGTTGGAAGTGTCCCTCCATTACATCCACCTATCTCTGCTGACTTGGAATTTCCAGACTGTGCTGTGACTCTGAGTGAGCTTACCTGGAGCTGTTAGGGACAACCAGTGCCTTTTGGGGGATGGGTGTATGCCACACCATAAATACATCAAATTGTTTTCTTTCTTTTTTTTTTCTTCCAACACAGGGTTTGAACTCACGATCCTGAGATCAAGATCTGAGCTGAAATCAAGAGTCAGACACCCAACTGACCGAGCCACTCAGGCATGCCCATCAAATTGTTTCTTAACTGGCATCTCCTACAACTTGCTATATGACGATTTCCTGCCATCTCCTGACCCCTGGATGAATGAACTAGCTGAATTTTTCAATATGCAGAGCTGAGGATGAGGTCTGGACCTATGGTCCACACTCCTGCTGGCATCTGTCCTTCCCTCCATGCCATGACAATGTCTCAGCACCCCTCTCCTCTTGCTCCTCCTCCTACCCAAAGCCAGGGTTACCTAGTTCCTGCCTGCAGACCCTGGGCTTGAGGACCAACCCCTTGCTTACTCTTACCAGCAACTCAGGTCCACACCCATTAACATCACTGCTGGTGTTCCGCAAGGCTGAGTCCCTGGCTCGGCCCTGCTCCCACTGACCCTGATCTCATCTTGGCCTCTGTAGTTTCTGTATCAGTAAGAACACTTACAGGTTGGTATGTTGAAAAACTGGCAGTATTCCTTTTTTTTAAGTTTATTTATTTATGTAATCTCTACACCCAAGTGTAGTTCAAGTGGGGCTTGAACTCATGACCCCAAGATCGAGTCACATTGCTCTTCCAACTGAGCCTGCTAGGTGTCCTGGTAGTTTTCCTGAAAGTTAAACAAACACCTGCCTTGGAACAAGCTATTTTAGTCCAAAGAAAATACCCAACAGAAATGGGGTGCCTGGGTGGCTCAGTTGGGTTGAGCAGCTGCCTTAGGCTCAGGTCATGATCCCAGGGTCTTGGGATCTTGGGTCTTGGGATCAAGCCCTGCATTGGGCTTCCTGCTTGGCAGGCTTCTCCCTCTCCATCTGCCTGTCCCGCTGCCTACTTGTACTCTGTATCTCTCTGTCAAATAAACAAATAAAATCTTAAAAAAAAAAAAAAAAGAATACTTATGCCGACCCAAAGGCATCCACAAAAATGTTTGTAACAGCCCTAATCAAAATAGTTCAAACTGGAAACCATGCAAATATCCATTAACACTGGATAAATACATTGCAGCATATTCCTCAGCTGAATAGTCTACAGTGGCGAGAATGATCAGCTCCAGCCAGGAACAGGGGCGAATAATGCTGGGTGAGAGCACTGGCAGTAGAGCACATCCAGTAAGATTCCATTTACATGATGTTCTAGGACAGACAATTCTCTAGGACATCAGCCTTAAGATTGGTGGTTGAGTTTGAGGGGTAGATACCACTGGGGATGACGTGAGTCTGTGGGGTCTGGGAAAACTATTGCAGTATGGTGTGAATAAGTGCAAAAGTTCACCTTGTGCACACTAGGAGCCAGTCCCATGTGGAGAGCATCTGTGGGCATGGTGAACACCACAGACTGGGGGCAGGGCCTGGGGGTTCATACTGTGCAGCCCCTGGCCTTCCACCATCTTCCTCCCCAGCTTATCCTATTTCCTCCCTCCACAACCAACAGACCAATGGGGCTCCAGATCCTTTTTTAGGCCAGTGGCTTTCTGCCTACTTCTAGATCAGGTGCCAACACCACAAAGGGCCGTGGACATCTTCTCCCCAAGCTCCCAAGGGCTGTCTCAGGAACTGGTCCTCCAAGAAATCTGGGGCCTCTAGCCACCTTGTTCTCTGCGGGTCTAGACTCCTTTCACCCATCCTCGGTTGCTCTTTAAGTCCTCCTGCTGGGATTCCTGTTGTAGCTTCCTAATGTGTTCCCTTTCCTCCCAGGCACTCCCCAGAACTGTCCTACACAGGCTGCAGAATTGAACACTCCTTCAGGGGAAGGTTGAGCCCAACAATGTTCTTATAAACCGCAACCCCAACTGGGCAAGATTCCGAAGCCAGTCTCAGCCACTCCCTGGCAGGCCTCTGGGCAGGCATGGGGCTGGCCCAGAGGGGGATCTGATGTGCAGGTAGGGGATGGGGGGCACCTGACTGCAGTGGGTGGGCATTCTGACGTATCTGATTCCAAAGGAAGCAAGCAGGAGCGGGAGTGTCAGAACTAGGTGAGGGTGGGGAGGAGCCCCAGAACTATGGAGCACAGGGCTGCCCGTGTTGCTGTGAGGGCCTGTGAGGAACACACAGTCAGACTTTACAGGCCTTCTCCTTCTGGTTCTTGCACCACTGCCCCTTTCAGCCTTTCCCTGAGCAGGAGGCCCAGCCCCTTGATCTCATGGAGTCCCTTCCTGGAGGAGTGGGATGTCGCCACTCTCCCTGATGGGTACTGGGCCCTCGGTGAAGCTCCTGCCTGACTTAGGGCTGCACCTGAACCGGCCACTTCTGCTTAACCTAGGGCAGGTCCTCAGCCCTTACATGGCCCTCAAGCTAGGAATACCTTTTATGTTTTTAAATGACAAAAATGACCAAAAAATCAAAAGAAATCTAATTCTCGATATATGGACATGACATGAAATTCAAATTCCAGCATCTGTAAATCAAGTTTGGCTGGAACACAGCTGCAGCCATTCTTTCACATTTTGTCTAAGGCTGCTTTCACACTTCCACAGCAGAGCTGAGCAAACAGGACAGAGGCCACATGGCTGCAGAGCCTGAAGTATTTACTATCTGCCCTTAACAGAAAGAGGTTGCTGCCCCCAACCTGGAGTGTGTCCCCAGCACTGCCTCACACGTGTGGGCTCCACAAGTGGACACTGAATAAAGTAGTTCCCAGTGGATCTGCGTGCAGCATGGCAGCCAAGGTGGATTGGGGGGTGGAAGAGGCAGCTGGCCCTGGCAGGACTCTTGAACCTTCTTTATTTTTTTTAAAGATTTTTATTTATTTACTTGAGAGAGTGAGCGAGTGAGCATGAGAGGGGAGCAGACTCCCCATGGAGCTGGGAGCCTGAGGCACCTGATCCCAGGACTCCGGGATCATGACCTGAGCTGAAGGCAGTTGCTTAACCAAATGAGCCAACCAGGCACCTTTGAGGCTTCTTTAAAATTCATCATATCACATCAAGGAAATATATGGTCAAACCACTGCGGGGTACCAGAACTCACCTGCTAGAATGGTTAGCATTAAAATGACTGGTGAAAGTACCGAGTGTGGGTGAGGATGTGAAGCACTGCTAGTGGGAGTGTAAATGGTAATTCACACTGGAAAATGGTTTGGCAGGTTCTTACAATTAAACATACACTTACTTACCATATGACCCAACCATTCCACTTGTAGGTTCAGGCATACCTCAAAGATACTGTGGGTTTGGTTCTAGACCACAATAAAGCGAATACTGCAATAAGACAAGTCAAATGAATTGTTTGGTTTCCCAGTGCAAATAAAATGCATATAAAAGTTATGCTTGGACACCTAGGTGGCTCCATCAGTTGGTTAAGCATCTGCCTTCAGCTCAGATCATGATCCTGGGGGCTGTCCTGGGACTGAGGCCCACATGGGGCTCCCTGTACAGTGGGGAGTCTGCTTCTCCCTCTGGCCCTTCCCCTGCTCATGCTCTCTCTCAAATATACAAATGAAATATTAAAAAAAAGAGTTATGCTCACAGGGGCGCCTGGGCGGTGCAATCAGTTAAGCGTCCAACTCTTGGTTTCCACTCAGTTCATGGTCTCACAGTTGTGAGATTGAGCCCCGCATTGGGCTCTGGGCTCATTGCAGAGTCTGCTTGAGATTCTCCTTCATCCTCTGCCCTTCCCGCTTATGGATGCTCTCTCCCTCAAATAAATAAATCTTAAAAAAAAAAAAAGTTATGCTTAGGGATCCTGGGCGGCTCAGTCATTAAGCATCTGCCTTCAGCTCACGTCATGATCCCAAGGTCCTGGGATCGAGCCCTGCACCAGGCTCCCTGCTCAGCAGGAAGCCTGCTTCTCCCTCTCTTACTCCTCCTGCTTGTGCTTCCTCTCTTGCTGTCTCTCTCTCTGTCCAATAAATAAAGAAAATCTTAAATAAAAAAGTTATGCTTACACTATAGTCTATTAAGTATTATGTCTAAAAAAACGCATGTAATTAAAAAATCAGAGTCATTATCGGAGCTGTCAGTGACTCAGAATCACTGATCACAGAGCACCCTAACAAATTTGATAATAATGAAAAAAGTCTGAATTATTTCAAGAATTACCAAAATGTGATATAGAGACACAGAGTTAGCAAATGCTGTTGGAAAAATTGTACCAACAGATTTTCTCAATGCAGGGTTGTCGCAACCCTTCAATTTGTAAAAAACAAAACAAAACCAAAAAATATTACCTGTGAAGTTCAGTAAAGTTTGCTTTGCACAATAAAATGAAGTATGCTTGTATTCATTCAAAAGAAATAAAAACATGTCCACAAACCAACTTGTGCAAAAATGTTCACAGAAGTCTTATCATTAAAGCCCCAAACGGGAAACAGCACAGGTGACTGTCAACAGGAAGAAGAGGAAACAGGTGGAGTATATGGAAATAATGGACTCCTACTCAACAATAAAAATGAATAAACTGCTGACCCGCATGTTGATACTTCACCCACACTCACCCACACACATGCTGAGCCGAAAGCCAGACATACGAAAGAGCACATACTGTAGGATTCCGTTCATATGAAGTTCCAGAACTGGCAAAAGTATGGTGCTGTGATGGAAATCAGAACTGTAGTTACCAGGGGCCAAGGGTGAGGGGCTGTCTCGGGACTTTCTGGGCCAACAGAATAGGGGTATGTGCCTCGTGTGTTTGCCAAATCCGTTTGAACTGTATAGTTAAGATCTGTACACCCTACTATATGAAAATACCTCAGCAAAAATAGTCTTAAAAAATTCACTAGTAGTAAAAGCTAAAACAATCTTCAGTTCCAAACACAGGCAGCCTTTTGCAAATCCAGGCCTGTAGGAAGCAGTACCAAATTCCTTCTAAGATCCATTTTCTGCAGAGGAATTCCAGATGATCTCTGAGTCAACTGTGAAGGCTCCATGCAAGAGGGAAGTGAAGGAAGCCTTCTTGAAGAAAACCTATTTGCTGTGCTGACAGTTTAACCTCACAGTTTGGCTTGGGTGGAGTCCTGGCCAGGCACTCCCACTGAGTAAACAAGAGGATTATTAGCTCCACTAGGAAATCTGGAGGGTAGGAAGGGAAGGTCCATGTCCCTATTCTCAGGGGTTTCCAATTCTCCTGTTTTCTTTCAACCTTCCATTATTCAGTAGGCAATAGAGAGCTCCTCCCCAGGAGCTCAGAACTTACAGGACCCAGGGGTTCAACAGGAAGGAGCAGACCTGATCCCTCCCCAGGGATGGGATTTTCTCATAGCTCACAGGTTCAAGGGGTGTCCATGAGACTGGAAAAAGTCTCAGGGTTGCCTTTCCATTTTGATTCCCTTTGTTCCGCAGAAGGCTTTGAGTTTGATGTAGCCCCCACTTGTTTACTTTGCTTTTGTTGCCTTTGCTTTTGGAATCAGGTCCATAAGATCATGGCTAAGGCTAATGCCAAGTTGCTGACCACCTAGTTTCTCCTGGGAGTTTTATGGTCTCGGGTCTTTTGAGTTAATTTTTGTGTATGGTGAAAGAAAACGGTCTACTTTCATTCTTTTGCGTGTGGCTGTCCAGTTACCCCAATAGCATTTATTGAAGAGACTGTCTTTTCTCCACTGTATATTCTTGTTTCCTTTGTCATAGATTAATTGACCATATAATTGTGGGTTTATTTCTGGGCTCTCTATCCTGTTCCATTGATCTTTGTGTCTGTTTTTGTGTCAGTACCATATCATGTGTGAAACAGAGGCAAAAGAATCAATTAAATTTCCTTCCTACTCACAGCCCATTGACAAATCCTTGAAACAGGTAGAGTGACCTTCCTCTGGGAGCTCAGCTGCTTTGATGTTGATGTTAAAGGAAAAAGCAATCTTAGCTTGACCCCCCACCCCCCAGGATCCTATAAGTCTACTTTAACATATACATTCCTTTGGAAACCTCCTTTATCTCTAAACCCACCCCCCCCCCAAGATACATGTTAGCAATCATCCTCTCCAAGCATATGGCCCACTGATACCATCTGAAGGGTCTCATGACTGAGGGTTTACTAAACAATAATAAATGACTTTTTCCTAACAATAACTAGCCCCCTCAGGATCCTGGAAACCTTGTTTCCAAATACCTTGGAGTTTGGAAATACCAAATACCAAGGTATTTCCAAATACCTTGGAGGCTTGTGCTATTCCTAACCATCTCCCAACTTGAAAGTATATAATCAACCACTGCTCATGACCCCAGAGCAGTCCTTCCTGCCCAGGGGTCCTGTTCTTGTGCTTTAATAAAACCACCATTTTGCACTGAAGATGTCTCAAGAATTTTTTTTTGGCCGTTCGCTCTGAACCCCACCACTTCAAACCACATCACCACACTGTTTTGATTATTACAGCTTTGTAATAGTTTGAAATCAGGGCTTTGTACTTTAACTTTGTTCTTCTTTCCCAAGATTACTTTGATTTTTTGGGATCTTTCGTGTTTCCATACTAATGAGGATTGTTTTTTCTGTGAGGAATTTTGATAGGTATTGCATTGAATCTGTACATTGATTTGGATGTATGTACATTTTAACAATATTAATTCTTTTGACCCATAAACATGGAATACCTTTCCATTTATTTGTGTTTTCTTCGATTTCTGTCACCAATGCCTTATAATTTTCTGTGTACGGGTTTTCCAAAAGCTTTTGCACAGCAAAGGGAATCATCAACACCACAAAAAGGCAACCTACTGAACGAGAGAAAGTATTTGTGAATCATATCTGATAAGGGGCTAATATCCAAAATATATAAAGAAATCTTACAAGTCAATAGCAAAAAAGAAATAATCCAATTAAAAGATGAGCAGAGGATCTGAATTGACGTTTTCCCAAAGACATCCAGATGCCCAACAGACACATAAAAAGGTGCTCAACATCACTCATCATCAGGAAAATGCAAATCAAAACCACAATGAGATATCACCTCACACCTGTCAGAATGGCTGTTGTCAAAAAGAGAAGAAATAGTGAGTTTAGGAGAGAATGTGGAGAAAAAAGAACCCCTGTGCACTGTTGGTAGGAATACAAACTGGTGCAGCCAGTGTGGAAAACAGTATGGAGGTTCCTTAAAAAGTTAAAAATAAAACTACCAGATGATCCAGCAATTCTACTTTATACTGAATAAAACATCGACATTAACTCAAAAAGATATATACACCCCCATATTCACTGCATTATTTACAATAGACAAGAGATGGCAACGAACTAAAGTGTTCATCAATGGATGAATGGATAAAGAAGATGTGGTGTGTGTGGTGTATGTGTCTGTGTGTATCTTCTAATGGAATATTATTCAGCCATAAAAGCATGGACTCTTGTCACTGTGACAATGTGGATGGACCTTGAGGGCATTATGCCAAGTGAAGTAAGACAAAGAAAGACAAATACTGTATGATCTCACTTATATGTAGAATCTAAAAACAAACAACAACAAAAAACCAGAAACAAACAAAAAAAGAAGCCCAAGCCCACAGATACAGAAAACGGATATGTGGTTGTCAGAGGCAGGGGGCATGGGGTGGGCAAAATGGAAGAGGATGGTCAAAAAATTACAAAATAATCAGATCCTGGGGATGTCATATACAACATGGTGACTATAGTTAATAATACTGTATTGTTTATTTGAAAGTCGCTGAGAATAAATCTTAAAAGTCCTCATCACAAGAAAAAAATGTTTTAAAAATTCTAGCTATGTATGGTGACAGATCATAACTAGACTTAGTGTGATCATTTTGCAATGTGTACAAATATGACACCATTATGTTGCACACCAGAAACTCACATATTGTTACATGTCAGTTATACCCACTTAGGGGAAACCTGCTGTTTTAGGTTTTTGCCCTTTTGGAGTTCCCATCTCCATTTTTAATTTATTTTTATAGTTTATTTTTTAGAGAAGGGGAGAGATGGCTATGGAAGAGTAGAGCGAAAGAGGGAAAGAGAGAAACCCAAGCAGGATTACACACCCAGCATGGAGCCCTATACAGGGCTTGATCTCACAACCCTGAGACCATGACCTGAAAATTATGAGTTGGATGCTCAACTGACTGAGCCACCCAGTTGCCCCTCCAGTCCTCATTTCTTTTTTTTTTTCCAGTCCTCATTTCTTAAAGTGCTGTATTAAGATAAAATTTATACACCACAAAGTCACCCATTTAAAGTGCATGATCAGTGGTCTTTAGTATATCTGCAAACGTGCACACCCACCAAGATAATCGTTTAGAACCTTCCTATCACCTCCCCAAAACCCTGTATCCAGACCACTCAGCAGCTACCTCCGATTCTCTCCCCCTCACCCCAGCTCCAGGCAACCACCAATCTGCTTGCTGTACTATCGAGTTGCCTGTTCTGGACATTGTATACAGAATCATGTAACATGAGATCTCTGTGTCTGGCTTCTTTCACTGACTAGCCTAATGTTTTAAAGTTTCATCCACGATGCAGCAGATGTCAGTACTTCACTCACTTTTACTGGCAAATAATGTTCCAGTGTATAGAGAGTCCTTAAAATCTCTTCATCCCCAGCAAGCTGAAAACCCTGGTTTACATTCCCACTTCTTGTTGCTTTAGGACAAGCCCTGTGGCCTTCTAAACTTTGGCATTTTTACTTGCAAAACCTTAGCTGACCTCCAAATGGATCTGGGAAACCGCGAGGGTGCTTTTTTCAGCACCTCACACCGTGGAAGCTGTTTGGAGCCATCCCACTGCCCTCTGGGGCAGTCACACCATAAACGTGACTCTGGCGCTCTTCTGACCTTGAGCGGCTTCTCAAGGCAGGACACCATATAGGGGGATGTCTGCTCTGCACTATGTAAATCCGGAGACCGACATGCAGATTTACAGAGCTGCACTTAAGCTCTTAGGCGGAAACCTTTATCCACCAATCAATAACACAGAAAAGTAGGATCAGGCTGTCAAAATGATAAAAGGACACTTAGGCCCAGTTAGTTTTAATTTCTTTTGACTGTATAACTACGTTTCTAAATATTACAAAGCAAATTATTACAGTGATAATTGATTCTTTAGCAGGGAGACCTGCTTTTGATAAACAGCTTTGTGCAAGGCCTGATGTGAGGAGGAAGAATTCCTCTTTTAACACCTTTGACTTTGCATGCAATGTGGCACACTGGTTTGGAAGCCTCCAGATCTGGGTCTGAGTGGCGCCATTCACTCCTCACTAACCTTGAGTTCCTTGGAGCCCCCTGATCAGTACCTGCTCATGGGTGCCACAACAATGCAATCACTCATACCTGACGCATAGTAAGCACTCCACAACAAAGGCCACTGTCATTATTTCAATTCAAATTCAGGGACATTACATGCAAGTACGCTTACCTGGTCATGATGTTCAAGATCATTTTCTAGGTGAATCCAAAGATCTTGGGTGTGAAGAGGCCTTGCTGGTGCCTGATTCCGACCTCTTATCTGGGCAGGAATCCCTTTTTGAGCACCCTTGCGTGCTGACAGGGCAGCGATGCACACGACTGAGACCCTGTCTTTTAGGACATCTTTCCTTGTTAGACAGAAATCTGAAACGCTTCCCTGTAACTTGTGCCCACGTGTCTGAGCTCTGGCCTCTGCAGCAACACAGGCAAGGCCAGGGTCTCACAATCCTCATAGTAATGAAGATGCTGTCAGGGTCCCACCTATCCTAAAGCCTCTTTCCAGGACTGCACACGTGATTTGTAACAGGAAACAGATTTGGCCTTCATTCCTGCTCCTAGCTCACAGCTCCCCAAACCCTTGGGGTTAAGCATTAAGAATAATGGGAGCATCTTTGTTATAATACTTGGGTCTTTTGTCCCAGGTTCTATTCAACACAGCTCATTCAACCACATCTGAATTTATGTTAATGAGGTGATTTATGGAGAGCCTCTGGGGAACAAAGTGTGGGGGATAGTTGCCAAGGGAAAGCAACCATGTAATCAGAAGGTTGGCACTTTCAGGAGCGCCTGGGTGTCTCAGTCAGTTGAGTGTCCAACTCTTGGTTTCAGCTCAGATCACGATCTCATGGGTTGTGAGATCAAGTCCAGTGTCCAGCTCCATGCTCAGTGGGGAGTCTGCTTGTAGATTCTCTCCCTCTGCCTCCCTCACCCACTCTCTTTCTCTAAAATAAATAAATATATCTTAACAACAACAACAAAAAGCAGGATGGAATTTTCAGCCTCTCCTATCCCTGACTTCTGGGAGGGAAGAAGGGCTGGAGATTGGCCTTATCACCAACAGCCAATTTAATATTTAATCAAGCCCACATAATAAAACCTCTATAAAAATCCCAAGTAGGGGTTTGGAGAGCTTCTGGTTTTTGTTCTAAGATTTTAAGTAACCCCTACACCCAATGGGGGGCTGGAATTTACAACCCTGAGATTACTAGTTGCATGCTCTTCCCAGCAGGGCAGGGCCTGCAGGCTCCCCGATTCTGGCTTAATTAACACATATAGGTGCTAAGAGGGTGGCATGCCCAGAGAGGACATGGAAGCTCCAGACTCCTGCCTCCATGTCCTGCCCCGTGTCTCTTCCACCGAACTGTTCATCTGTATCCTCTGTAGTAAATCAACAATAGTAAGTAAATTTTTCTTCTGAATTCTGTGAGCCTCTTTACCAACTATAGAATCTGAGAAAGGGGTCATGGAAACCATGGACTTAGAGCCAGCTAGTTAAGAAGCACAGGTGGCAAGCTGGATTTGTGCCTAGAGCCTGAAGTGGGGGTGGGGGTACCCGTGTGGTCTGCACCAACTGCAGGTAGACAGGGTCAGGCCACCCAGTTGGTGTCACAGCCCTGCTGCGCCTGGGGTAGACCCTGAATAACTAGTGTCAGAGGGAGGTATGGAGCGCAGAGGACTGAGTGGGCAGCAGAGGAGGAGGGGGTTTTTCCTCCATGAGCATGAACTGACTCTCCCAGGGGCTTCAGTCGTTCCTCACGCTTCATGCTCTCCAAACAAGTCATGAAAACAACCTTACTATACTGCATGTGTAGTATGGCTTCCTGGGGAGACTGTTCCTGACACTGCTAGGATTCCGCACACTTCTGAAAGAGCCTCAGTACTTTATAACCAGACTTGATTTTATCCAAAAATGGTATTATCCCAGTTTGAATATCACATTTGCCTTCCAGTAACCCTGAAATGGTTCCAAAAATCAAATCTGCCTTGAAACAATGAGTTGCTGTGCCTGAGGGTGTTCATAAGCATGCATTGGAAGTTAAGGTAATAAAAAAAAACCCACTGCAACACTGTTTTGTTGACTTTTACAACTATCTCAGTGGAGAAGCCTTTCTAATTATGACACAAAACCTGGAAGTCATTGTAATAAAGTTGTATAAAAATATAAATACATAAAAATAGTAAAACTGTGCCTTGAAGAAAACACCATATAGTAAAAACGTAATAACAAAATGAGGAAAAATTTGCAACACTTCTATCCCAATGGTTAATATCCTTAATATATAAAAATCGAAAACCAGTAAGAGAATGACCACAGTCTCTCAGAAAAATTGGTATGGGACAAGGATGGATGTTTCATTGAAAAGGAAATGCTCTTGGACATACAAACAAGATGAATTATGGGTGGCTCAGTCAGTTAAACGTCTGCCTTCAGTTCAGGTCATGATCCCAGGGTGCTGGGATTGAGTCCCACATCAGGATCCTTGTGCAGTGGGGAGCCTGCTTCTCCCTCTGCCTGCCTCTCTCACTCTCTCTGCCCCCTTCTCTCTGACAAATAAGCAAAATCTTAAAAAAAATGAATTAGGTCAGTGCACAGTAAAATTACCAGTTATTTTCTACCCTCCAGTAAGGTAGAGTTAACGGTGTTGGCTGTAGCTTTATTGGTGAGGACGACTCAGGAAGCTGGCACAGAAGCTGCCAGTGGAACTGAAGGGAAAACTGACAACACAGCCATAATTTAAAACACTTCAGCCCTTGGATCTGGCAATGTCAGAAGGGTCATGCACAGGGATGTGGGACTAGAAACCACCTGATGCCATGGGGTTCTGTCAGCCAGATGTAGGACTGCCACTAACCACTGCAAGACAGAGGCAACTCAGCGTGCACTGATAATGCAGCTGTTCTGAGACCAGGAAGGTGCAGGACATGTGGGCAGGAGGTAGTGTGTGCGGTGTGCCAGGAAGATCTGAGCACACAGATGCACATGTTTTCTGTGAGGTGGGGCACACCAGAGGTGATGACATCCTTACCGTACCCCTAGTTTGCATCCTTTATATGTTTGGATATGTGTTATATAGATACATTTTTAAAAAACAAGAGCCTACCTTATAATCACAAAAGACAGAGCAAAATGACTTGCATACTTTGCTGGGCCTAAAAATATTCCAGGACTTATTTGGTGATCTTTTGGGAGACTTCCAGTTGTTTCCATTTTTTCAGATGTGAGATCACTAACCTAGAAATGGACCAAATCAATTTTCACTTTTACCTTCATGCATATTTGATTCCTGGCCTCTGGAGTTCTGTAAATATTTAAAACTGTTAGATACTATGGAAGGAAAGGCTGGGGAGACCCAGGCAGGGGTGATGAGGTGCTGGAGGCTGGATTTTCCTGTCCTTGTCAAGGGAAGGATTCGTAGCCCAAAGGTGGCTTTTTATTTAGGGGAAGCACCTTTCCTGCTTTGTTTTCTTCTGCTCATGTCACATGTACACCTCTGGACCTCTGCCCCAGGGTTTAAGTTTTGGGGAAATCACTGGGCAGAGGGTGGTTAGCCTTATTTTGTCAGTGGTTTTTGTGCAGGGTGGGGGGGTGTTTCTCTCCAGTCTTCTGGAATTGGGGCAGTGATGATCAGACCACCAGATTAGGACCCTCAGAAAAGGGGAGAATTGCTCCCCTGGCACGTCCTGTGGGCACAGCACTTCTTCAACATCAAAGAAGGTTTTAGGCTTGGACTCCTCCCTGCCTCTGCTTGTGGGGACTGGGGACAAAGGGCTTTTAGAGGTGAGGAGTTAAACCAACCTTCGCAGCATTCTGCAGAACCCTTTTCCCGACGAGCCTCCACTTGTGGGCTCATTCGGGAGTCATGTCCATCATGGTCCTGCTGTGGCTCTGGGTGGTCAAGGGGCCAGACCCTGTGCTCCTGCCCAGTCTTTTCCTGGCATGCAACCCCTTTCCATCTGTCCCAGATTAGAGCCAGGTTCGCATGGAACACACCGTGTAGCAGGTGCTGCAGGTCGCCGGCCTAGGGAGGGGGGGAGCTCTGTTGGGAAGATGAGCAGCTCCCCTGGAACAGCCTGGGCCTCCAAAGAGCCTGCCACCACGGGGACACAGGAGTGCCTGAGGGTGGCCGCCATGTGTCTTGTGGTTGTCTCCTCAAAAGGCACACTGAGGAGATCTAATGTGCCACCTGTCACCCAGCCTGGGCAGTTCTTTGTTCCAGCTACAGTAAACAGGGACCTCAGGGGCTTTCCCACCAGTGCTGGGGTAGATGAACACTGCTGACACTCACTGAGAGGAGTCGCCAGGCCAGAAACCCTTGTAAACCCTTTATTTTGAGTGGAACACATAATGTTTAGCTTATTCCACATACCATACATGTACCGCAGGAACGACTGTGATCCAGGGGGCCAGATCTCACAGATCTTGCACCCCAATGTAGAGTCTGGGCCAGTGCCCTGTGGAGCTCCCAGTGTCCTGTGGATGGGCATGGCCCCGCACCCCAGCACAGCCAGAAGGCAGCTCCAGGGACTGCAGCCTGCCTGACCCACAGGGGACTGGTATGTGTCTTCAACACTGCTCAGCTGCAAATGGCTCACGGTAGCGATACATCCACTGGGGCTCAGAACACAGTTGCTACACAAACACTCAGCACCACACGATGGAGACATCACTCACACAGCACAGCCATAAATATTGCAAGCAGTTCACGCTCACATTCAGACCTCCTCTGTAGGGCTGGGGCACACGAGAGGTATTTCCCCCAGCCCCTCTTCCCATTCACAGGGCCAACTCTTATGAGCTCCAAGCCATCCAAGAACCTGAAAAAACAGACCTCTGGATGACCTCACACATCCACATCCAAGGAGGAGGCAAACACATTCAAGTCTGACAGAACTCCTGTCCCAGAGGGCATGGTAGTTGCCACCCGGCCCTCCCTGAGAGCAGCCAGGGAGCCTGTACAACCTTCCCACCGAGTCTCTGGAGAGGTGGTGAAGGTCTGTCCTGGGCATGCAGGGAGGGACCAGACAGGGGCAGGGAGATAAAACAAGACTCTTAACACAGAAACACGTTACAACCACTCCATCCTGCAGAGAGGGACAGGTTGGGGATGGTGTGGCTGCATCACCCTGGCCTCGGCATGTGCCCTTTGCCCTACCTGGTTCACTGTCCACCTGGAGCCAAGGCAAGAGACACTGGGCCTGGGTCACACTACAGCCCTCTGCCTGTCCAGGGGCAACTCTGCAAGGCCAAAGGGAGAGTAGCAGCTTCCTCCCAACATGTCAAGGGGTTCCACAAAGGTCTATTCTCATGAAGGTCTGTTCTCATGGAGACGCAGCCACTTCTGTGAGGTTGGCCAGGGCAGCTTGGCCGCTACAAGGCTGGACTCTTCTGTCTGCTCAGGGAGTCGATGTAATGAAAAATGGCCCCCAGAGCCCAGCTGGTCTCAACATTGTTGATTTTCCGAGTCAGCTTGAAAACACAAAGGGAGGGGCAAAGTGGGCATGGTTGGGAGGCTGGAAGCAGTACCCCCAGCCCTTCTGGCCATAAAGGGCAAAAGGGGAAATCTAGAGACAGTCCTTACCTTCAGCACTTTGTTCTCTGGGAAGCCAAACTCTTGGAGCAGCAGGCTGATGTAGGTGAGGTCCATGCACAGAAAGGGGTTGCCCTGCAGCCGCGTCTCTGCCGTCCGGCACACTGGGGGTGAGAGAGCCCTTTCCCAGATTCCAGGTGGGGGCAGGGGGGGCAGGGCTTGGGCAGACTGGCTCTACACACTCCAGGTGCCCACCCTATGCTAGGCTCTGTGCTGGCCCCAGGTCCTCACTGGTTTAGACAAGATTACAGCCTATAGCAAGAAGTTGATTCACCAAGAGTACACCAAAAGGTAGGATATCAAGGTGAACCAGCCTCCACTGGGCCTGGCCTCCAAGACCAAGAAGGACTTGTATGTCTTGTTTTAGTGTCATGAGCTGAAGGCCACAGTCTCACAGGGCAGAGCTCTGCACCTGTGACTCTGGACACCTTTTCCAGGTGTGAATCTGGGCTTTCTGGGGAATGTAAACACAAACAAAACTGTCTCAGAACATTCTATTCTTATTCAACAGATTTCCCAAAATTCCGCTCAGAACCTCTTCCTGTTGAAGAGTCATGGATACCAGGTGTCCATGGGATAAACCCATAAGTGATAAGAAAGCTTAAAAAAAAAGCCACTTGGGGAGAGTGGGGGAGAAAGGACTTTCTATAGAGAAACAAATAAAGTTTAACTCTTTTGATCTGTAATTGGGAACAGCACTGAAGAGCAGAATATTTACAGCCAGCCTTCATGTCATACCCCATCCGGCTGGATTGTGATGGACAAAGGAGAGGAAGGGGGTCAGCCACCTGTAAATTCAAGGGGAAGAGCTCTTCACCCCCCACAAGCTGGGTCTGCTGTGACAATTGTGAATTTGCTGGGACACTTTCAGGGGAAATCCCTGTGACGATCACCTGAGCTACAGTGAAGAGATGTCAGAAAAAGTGACAACCTAACAACCCTAGGACTAGAACTAAGCACTTTCAGAGTGAAGGACACTGAGGCTCCCCCTCCCCCTGCTGTGGCCACATAGGATGAGGCAGACCTATGGTCTGGGCCCACAGGACAGTGACCCCGCAAGCACCCCCCCTAACGTGTGTTAGGCTGGCTGAATCAGGAACCAAACCTGGAACTTCCAGTACTGCCTCACAAGTACCAAGCTGCACCTGCCACATGGTGGGGCAGGGTTCCTGCCTCCCACCCTGGCCTTTCTCAGCCGGCAGGGAAACCGCTACTCACCATACTTGGCCGCGATATCAAAGTCTCCTACGACGAGGCTGCCTCCCTTTTCCGCATCTGTTGGACAAGACCAAGCACCTGGTCTGCACCAGCATCCCTGGACCAGAGATGCCACCAAGGCCCTGAGGCTGGCACCCGTGAGAGGATGACATGGGTGGAGAGTCCAGGCTGGCTGCAAGCCTGGGTATAAGCAGGGCAGCAGCCCCACATGCACTGGTCATGTGTCTGAGGTGATGGGGCTGGGGGTGGGCAATTGTTCTGTGCAAGACCACAAGGGGATGATTAGCAGTCACGGGTCTTTGAGGGTCCCTCACAGGAAGGTCACCAGGAGCCCTGGGCCCCACAGACTGAGAAATCTCTTCATTTTAAGTTAAAAAAACAAAAGCACAGAATCAGACATGTTTCCATGAGCTGTGGCCCTGAGTTCAGCAACGGTATTCTGGGTATCAATTTTCTGAATGTGGGGGAAAAAGTTCTATTAAAAAAAAGCCAAGAAGTGGTTTGTCAGGTCTTAGATCAAATGGGCAGAGCCTTTATAGGGCTCTCAAGAAGAGAGTGGCCCTAGGCCTCTGTGACATTCCCAGGGAAGTAGGCATGAAAGCTGTGTCCCCCCAAATCTTACGAATGGCAACTGTTACTTCAATGCACGTGAAAACCTCTACATTTGATAGAGGGTTCTCGAGCTGTCCCACACATTTACATTTTGTATGAGGCAGCTTCTCAGTGAGCTGACTTTTCCTTGACTTTGGGCATTTGCTCAGTCAGCAAATGTCATCTCTGAAGATGGATTCCATTTCTTAAAACAGACCCAAGCAGCTCTTTCAGAGCCATGTGTGACCACAAAAAGGAGTTGGAAGAGCTTTCTGAACAGCCCAGCACCTCCTGAGGTCATTCTGGGATACTGTCAGTCCCTTAATGGAAGGGCAATCTAAAGGCAAGGTGAGGGGCCCCAAATTGATGATGTGATACTTGTGGAGAGGTCCTTTTGAGCTAGCCTGAAAAGGTGGAGCCCCCAATACACTGCAGGCCAGGTTTGCATGTAGTAGACCCTGAGCATTGTGATGTCCATAGCTGGTGGCACAGCCAGGAGAGTACAGATCAACGAACTGCTGCTCCAGTTGTGGGAAGCCCACAGGGGCCCTCAGGACCAACAGATCAAGTAGCTACGGGACCAGCTACTGGGAGGCACCCCAGGGACCTTGCTCTGTGCCAGAGAGACCCGGGCCCAAGCAAGGCGTGACAAGGTCACCTTATACCTGGACTACCCACTCCTGGCTGGATGCGTTGCATACTGGGCCCGAGCAGTAGGTGGCTCAGTGAGCCTTGAGATACCACAGTGCCCATAAGATCCTAAGGGTGGTCTGTGGAGTGCGCTGACCCCTCCCCATGCCAGCCTGGGTGCTATATGGGAAAGATGGCCACATGACCATGTCACAAAGGGCTCCCTCAGCCAGAAACCTGGGGCCAGGCAGGAACGACTAAGGGTCAGTTACATAGGTAGGTCAGTTCTGCCTTAGAGCAGAACAACTTGACAGCAATTAACTGTTCCTGCACTGACAATGTAACTTTACTAAGTGGCTCAAAGACCTGATTTATTTATAAAAAGGGAGCTTACCACTTCCTATATGGATGACAAGACACTCCTCTATTTCTGTTACTGTGAGAGTAACTGATAACATGATTACTCTTTGCTGTAGGCCCTCTGTCCAGAGAATCTACACCTCAGCCCTACCCTTACCTATGAGGCCTACATTTGCAGCAAGGTCGTAATAGTAGGAAAAAGCATAAAAATCCACATCTTTCACTTCTTCCGTTCTGTGCACTTTGTTTCGAAGGATTTCCGATACTCTGCTGGCACACAGCTCATGGAGGTTCACTGCTGGGGCGAAAGAAAAGCACAAAGACAATGGTTAGGGGGCTCAGCGCCTGGGCCACACAACCCCCGAGGCCCTTCCCAATGACTTGAGACCTGGACCTGGAGGGTGAAGTGGGACAAGAAGCCCGCATGACACCTGGGTGTGGGTGCTCATCAACACCACCCATGCCAACAGGAACCTTACAGGAGCCATGGCACTGCAGGCTCAGGTCAAGGGAGAGAAACCCAAAGTGTGAAGGTCGCTAGAGATAGCATGGCCCTCAACCCTGGAGGACACCAGCCTCCAGCTGGGCACAGGCAGCTGTCCTGACATTAGCCCAGTGGGTTCAGGTTCACACTGTTTATTTTCTGCTGGCCCTTGCTGAGCTCTAAACATGCAGGGCTTTACTCTGTCCCATCAGTCACTTTGGAGGTGCGGCCTACAACCTCCTTATGTCACAGATGAGAAAACAGAGGCCTAACAGACAGCTTGTCAATCACATAGCTGAGATCATTGAACCCCTGATTGGAAGAAGGACAACAGAGAGCCCCAGAGGTAAACAGATGTCAGTATCCTACTACCCACCCCTAGAATCAGCTTCCCATCTCCACTAGCAGACCTGCCCACAGCCTCAAGGCAGCTCCAGCCAGTTCTCCCCATGCCCTTGCCTGTTGGGCCTTATTTCTCTCCACACTCCCGTATCAGGACAGCCATACAACCTCTCCCTTTCCTTAAACACAGCAGCCACTCCAGGGCCTTTGCATACGCTGCTCCTCTGGTCTGGAAAAGTGCTGCTTTAGATCCATGTGGCCCATTCCCCAGCTCCCCATGTTTTGGCTCAAATACCACCCAGGTAGCCTTCCCTGGCTATCATATTGAAAACTGCAATCTTCTCTTCAGCCCTCCTCCCTTTTTTCCTACAAGTTACTTCCTCATGTGTTTTAATAACTCCTCACACTGGAGTATCAGCTTGGTGCCAGGGGCTGCTGCAGGATCTGATGCTATCACGTGCATGAGTGGCTGGCTGAGTCAGAGTGAACTCCATGGTCACCAGATAATAAGAAACAAATATCTGGTCTTTGTTCCTGGTTCTGGATACAGAGCTTTCAAAACCCTTGGAATTTCCTGCGTGATGGGGATGAGATGAGCCTCTTCCATTATTCACTATGAGCCTCTTTTTCAAGTATACCTGAGTTTATGTGAATGAGTGCACACTTGTTGGTGGGTCCCAGGTGGCTTCAGGATGGATGCTAGCTGTCAGAGGAGCCAGCCATGTGATTAGAAGCTTGAAACTTTCAGCCCCACCCCCAAACCTCCAGGGAGGGTAGGGGGTTGGGGATTGAGGTAAACCAGCAGCCAGTGATTTAATTAACATCTGTGTAGTGAAGCTTCCCAGAACCCTAAAGGATGGGTCCCATGAGCCTCCTGGGTAGTGAACACATCGAGGGGCTGGGAAGTAGTGCTCCTAGAGAGCATGTGGAGGTTCTGCACCCCTTCCCCAACACCTTGCTCTATGCATCTCTTCCATTTGGCTGTTCCAGAGTTGTATCTTTTATAATAAAATAGTGATAATAAGTAAAGTGCCTTCCTGAGTTCTGTGAGCTATTTTGGCAAATTATTTGGGGGTGTTGTGGGAACCCCCAATTTGTATTTAGCTGGTCAGAAATACAGGCGGCCTAGGACCTGCGATTTGCATTTGAAGTGGAGGGTGTGTAGGGGGAGCCTTGGTGAGACTGAGCCCTTAACCTCTGTGGTCTGCATTAACTCCAGGGAAAGTGGGAATAGAATTATTCATGGGTGGAGAATTGGCTGGTTTGGGGGAAAACCACACACATTTGGTGCCAGAAATGTGGGTAAAAATAGCTCTGTCACCAAAGGCAGACAAAATTCTTGCCCAATGTGTCCAGCTTGGAAACAGTATTTGAATGTTTCTATTAGCACCACTGAAGGAGCACAGGGCAACAAAGACCACCCACATGGGGTGAGAGGGGCCAGGCTGGTGGGACAGCACACCCACTGTCACAGGCCATGGGCTACACAGCCTGGAGCAGCCTCTCCTGTGCTCACCAGGCAGTCTGAGGTGACAGGTGATTTCGCTGAAGGAGAAGCTGTTTCTCCCTCAATTCAGAGATGAGCTCATGTTGCTACTGGGCCAATAGCCCCAACTTGACCATTTGTCTTAGAGCGGCAGAATGCTCAGGTCCTTCCTCACTGGAGGCTTGTTAGGAAATGCAGCCTTTTGAAAGAAAGCATGTGGCAACAGAGAAGGGAGTGTTGTGCAGAGAGACCCTTTGCCAGTGGTTCCCGGCGTGTTCTGGCAAGGGCCTCCTGCAACCCTGACGGTTCACAGAGCTACTTTCATTTCCTGGACAAGTATGGGCTTGTCTGTGAATGAGGTCATCTGACAACAGCCTCCCTGGTTCTCAGAGGTATCTGGAAGGTATGGGATAGAGGACAGGCTGCCATTCTTAACCCTTACACACCAATGACAAATGAGAACTCCACCTTACCTGCCTTCTGTCCTGAAATTCTGTATGTTATTTCAGCATGTTCCCACTCTCCTGTGAAACCTGGAGACAAACAAGGGCTGACCAACTCCTTTCCATCCTCAGCTGAAATAAACAGATAAAGAAGAAAGGCACATTACCACAGGAAGACTGGGATGTGGATTCTGCTGGGAGGAGGTCTGTATTCTAGTGAAGGGGAGGTTTTTACTTCTCCCTTAACTACCTTAAAGAATTTAAGTAGGGGGTCTGGCCCAGAAAGAGAAGTATTACTAGAGATAAATTTTTATCAAAATGACCACTGTATGGAAAGGCAAACATCTAATGACCAAACATCTGTTCTTCTTTTGTTCTGTGAATCCCCCTCCTTCCTTTAAAGCCCCCGGCCCCTAGCCTATTCCCTAGCTCAAGATGACACACAGCTTCAATTGCCCAACTTGTCCTTGGGTGTCATTTTCTTCTGGGGCTCCCGTACATATATAAACTTGCTTTTCTATTAATCTGCCTTATGTCAATTTAATTAATAGACTAACCAAAAGAACCTAGGGCAGGAGAAAAATCTTTCCTCCCCTGTAGTTGATGAGCTAGCCAGGAGAAACTTCACTGGCCACATATTGCCTGTTCAAGGGCTGTGGCAGCGGGGAGAGCCTGGGACCTCTGACAGGTGCAGCAGAAGGTAAGAATTCTTATTACCACATCAGGCTCCTGGATCTCTGCCTGCAGGATCTAGCTGAAGCAAGTGGTGAGAATCTTTCCCCCCCAATTTCTAAGTTTAGATTAGTAGGAGAAAATATTTGTGGAACCAGTTCCTTGGGTATAGTGACCAGTAAAGATGTATTATGAGTATTCTTAACTTTTTTTTCATGTGTTTCTTCCTGGAGATGGTAACTGCTTTTTTTTTTTTTTTTTTTTTTTTGCTCTTGTCTGTTGTGTCATTTGTCAGAATGAAAACCACAAGGTAGGATGCAGGCCTGGGCCCTATAAGCCTGCTGTACAAGCTGGACTCACAGACTGGTAAGTTCACAGTTCTCACCAGGCCAGTATAGACAAATGTTGCTGTGGGTCAATGTGCACACAAGGTGAATGCAGTTACTAACGAAGAGCTTGGAAGCCAAAGTTGCAAAACTAGTGGGCATGGGTTGAGAACTTAAAAGCTGTTAGAGCACTCCCTACCTAACCCAAAGACTCCTGTGTTAGGATGAGTTAGTCACACTACTGGCTAGGTTGATGCTAGGTCACCAGTCAAACTCAAGAAAATTTCCATGCAAGGAACTCTGTAAAATACCTCACAATTTCCAACCCAGCAGCACATCCCTCTTTGGTACAATTTGGCTCTGAGACATCAAAGGTTCAGCTCAAGCTGTTAATGTGCCTATGAGGGGTTTTCCTTTCATCCTGTTCATGTCTTGAGAGCTTGTCCTTATGACCAGTGAGAATGTTCTCTCTGCACATATCACATGCACCTTGGTGGCCAGTTGAGTAGCCTGGGGTTCTGAGACTTTAAGTCACAAGCAGCACTTTCTGTCAGACTGTTAGAGCTCTCAGGAGAGTTTGTTACAGGGCTTCTGGTCCATAAGGGGTTTCTGCCATCTCATCCTCACTGCTTTTTGGTAGTGCTGGAAAGGTCCCATTCTAGTAGTACCTGCCTGGTGTCACAGATTCACAGATCTATGAGTAGAGGTGCCTCATGTTCTCACAGGAAACTGGAGACAGTGTTTTCACTACACCATTCTTACTGCCTGTAACAACAAAGGGCTTTACCAACTTAGACTCTTTATGGGAGTAAACTTTCTGGATCTTAAAAGGGCTGCATTTTTTGGTACCGTCTTTTGGGACACCTCTTATATTCATGGTTAAGCCATAAAAAGGCTTATTGGTTTGTGTCACTAGAGAATAATATAAGATCCTGCTTACCAACGGCAATGGCTAGACAATGGATCTTTTGAATTGATAATATTTGAGAGAAAGAAAAATACTTTCGAGAGCTCTTGTCCTAAGTAATTATCTTATTGGTACCTACGGAAAAACCAAGTTAAAAAAAATAGACACAAAGAAATGTAATAGCTAAGCTTTAGGGACTCACTTAATAAGATGGAGGAGGGGAGAAGAGAAATTAGACTTAGAACAAAAATTAAAGTCCCTGTCTACCATAAATTTCCCTTTTTAAAATCTGGCCCTGTCTCCTCAGCATATTCTAACTCCCAAACTCTCCCACCTTCCCCAGAAAATCCCTTAAACACCCAGCTACTTATTTTAGCCTCCCTTTTCCTATAAGATATACAGAGAGCATTCTGGCTTGATCTCTAAGCCCAGGGAATACAGGTAATTCATGTAAATACTAAAAGTCAGAGAACAAATTTAACAGAAGCACCTAAGGTAGATAATAGTAATAAGCTTTATACAGAAAGCTCATTTTGCAGGGCTCTATAGTCAGGCTCTGCCAGCTTCAAGCCTTCTGTGCAAGGTCCTTTGCAGCTATATCCCATCCAAATAATTCATGTCCCCTAGACAAAAGCATATTTTTAAAATTATAAAGCCCTTAAAAGCCTTGACTTTTAAGGACCCTACCAAATTAAACTTTAAGTTGAATTAAACTTAATTGATTGATTGATATCCATCACAACCCCACTCATAGGGACCTTGTTTGGCTGCAAAGGGGTGTTCTTCCCACCCATGAGATTATCATTATATTGTAGTTATCAGACAAACCGGATGGTCCCCTGGAACCAACACCACCCCACTTGAGGAAACAGATGACTAGCATTTCTCCTTGGCCTTCCTACAAAGGATCAGCTGAAGGCTCATGTGAGGGGTTAATACAGAGGCTTTTCGTTCTAAGGTAAAGGTCTAAGGTTGAAATGTGCACTCAGAAAGGAGGCCTTTGTTAAAATGCTGTAAACGGACTTTATAAAGGCATACTCCATTAGTCCCGGAAAACATCTGCTGTTTGTCCCAACTGAAAAATGACAAGATATTTGAAAGAGTTGTTTCAATAGCTCTGTGGTTGGAGACTGGCCAGACTGGAAGCTGATATTCAGAGCCTGATAAGATTTTTTAGGTCTCCCCCCACTAAGCTAAAATGAAACTATGTATCCAGAAGGAAAGAAAAACCTCCTGACGCCTCTGTAAAAAGATTTACTAAAACATTCCATAGCTCTCTGATAAAAAAAAAAATACTGAGGACAATGTGGTTGGATGGGTAGATCAATCTATGATGCCATTTAGGCTGCAACCCTATTCTTTACAGGAATTGAGAGCAATTGTGCTCATCTTACAAATCTCTGCAAAACTAAATATATAGCTCTAGAGGCAGCTCAAAGTTCACCTGTTCCAATACTCCCCCTGACCACGATTTATCTTAAAAGACCTGTAACGTGCATTTTTCCTTGTGCCTCTGAGATATAAAAGTTAAAGTACAAAATTCAGGGAGGTAATTATTTTTCTTAATTAATATATAGGGCAGGTAAATCTTTTTTTTTTTTAATTTTTATTTAATTTCTTTTCAGTGTTCCAGAATTCATTGTTTATGTACCACACCCAGTGTTCCATGCACTACATGCCTCCATAATACCTACCACCAGGCTCACCCAACCTCAAGGAGATAATTCTTACCAGAAGAAAAACAAAAGAGGGAATTATCATTTGGAACTTGGGCTCATGGGAAATTTTAAGTGTATGGAAGCTGTAAAGTCTCAGTTTGCATGTGTCTGTATGTTTATGTATTCTATACATATGTACTGAAGTTGGGTGTAATCTTCCATGTCAACAAAATTAATTTGTAAAAAAGCTCTACTTAATTGATTTAGAGAAATTAAGTGCCTTATATCAATTGAATTCTCAGGAATATAACAGAAACTAGGGACCTTTGGCAGGTTCACCTGGTAGAGCCTGTAACTCTTGATCTTGGGTTCATGGGTTCAAGTCCTATGTTGGACATAGAGTTTACTTTAAAAAAATAAATAAATAAAAATAAGATCTTTAAAAAAGAAAACTAACCCAAATGTTTTTCAAATTCATGTGATCTAGTATTAACCTTTAGTAAATAAAAACTAGTTTAAGTTGGTTGATTAAAAAAGGAATATCTTCAGAAGTTAATCAGTATGGAATATAATACTTTTATTCTAGCTTGGTTTACTAAAGTAAACTTGGTTTACTACGAGTTCATGCTATCTCTTACAAAAATTTGTCAGCAAGGGGCACCTGGATGGCTCAGTGAGTTAAAGTCTCTGCCTTCGGCTTAGGTCATGATCCCAGGGTCCTGGGATCAAGCCCCACATTGGGCTCTCTGCTCAACAGGGAGCCTGCTTCCCCCCCCAACTCCGCCTGCCTCTCTGCTTACTTGTGATCTCTGTCAAATAAATAAATAAAATCTTAAAAAAAAAATTGTCAGCAAGAAACATAGCTTGGGCTGATGGCTTACTTTGTGTCTCATGAAGCAGTCTAAACACAGTTGTTAAGAACAAGTAAATATATATAAGTAGTATAAAAGGTTTTTAGGTGAACTTTTTATCAATAATTATCTTTTATGGTGTGTGTACTTAAAAATAGTTTCCCTAAATCTTTCAGGTAAGCTGAAGCTTTAAACTTTTACGAAATGATAAATTAAGTTAAATTAACTGAATATCCATACCATTTCTAAATAAAGCACCAAACATAGATTTACACACTTTTAACCGCTGAACAAAGATTTATACAGTATTCCTTTTAGAGAAGAACTAAAAGGTATTTGGGTCATAAGTTAGCATACATCTCTAGAAATTATTAAATGTATTCATAAGTTTGCCATTGTAAATAATGCTGGTGTGACAGTTCACTACTGCTTACTTCTTAGTCAAGGTTTCTAAGGGTTAATTCTAATTAATATATGTAACTAAAATTACTAGAAATAATATAAGAGAAACAACTCTGTATGCAAGGAAAGTAAGATGTGTTTTTGGTAAGAAGAGGTATGAGGTATGAAGAGGCATTTTTTTGTTAAGGGAAAATAAGGGAAAGTAAATTTGTCCTAGGTAAAACTGGTTATTTTCAGATGGGAAACAGGAAAATAAAGACAGATTAAATGGAAAGCTAGAAAGACAGAGAAAATGTTACCTTGTGTGGTTCAGGTGGCTAAAACTGAATGACTTTATTTTAACGGTTATAAAACGAAGCTTTAAAATCAGTAGTGTACTAATACAAGACCAAAACTAAATGTTCTTTCACCTGCTGAAAGGACAGTTTTCTGGGACTACTGGCCTGCTAAGACTGTGAAAGGCTTTTTGTCACCTTCTAAGTAACCAGTCTTCAAAAAGCAGATTATATTTTATCAAAATAATTTTCCATGTTTTATCAAGTCTTTGATCAGTTTTGCTCACAACTACGTAATGTTCTGTATTTGCCCTTAAAATCCTTTGTCACTTTGGTTAAAGAGATAAGTAATGCTTCATAATGATCTGTTAACCTATTTAGTCAAGTGTCCAAATCTTGTGGTATTTTTGACAAATTTCCAACATCATTCTAAATGAAGTCTTTTATGGCCTTAAACTCAGTTTGAGATTTTCAAGAGGGCCCCTAGAACATACCAAAAATCGTGGTTTTGATTTGAATTTCCCTGATGGCTAATGATGATGAACATTTTTTCATGTGTCTGTTAGCCATTTGTATGTCTTCTTTGGAGAAGTGTCTGCTCATGTCTTCTGCCCATTTTTGATGTGATTATCTGTTTTTTTGGGTGTTAAGTTTGAGATCTTTATAGATCTTGGATATCACACCAAACTGTGATACAGACAAATGGATAAAGAAGATATAGTCCATATATACAATGGAATATTATGCCTCCATCAGAAAGGATGAATACCCAACTTTTGTATCAACGTGGGTGGGACCAGAGGAGATTATGCTGAGTGAAGTAAGTCAAGCAGAGAAAGTCAATTATCATATGATTTCACTTACCTGTGGAGCATAGGGAATATAATGGAGGACATTAGAAGAAGGAAAAGAAAAGTGAATTGGGGGAAATTGGAGGAGGGAGACGAACCATGAGAGACTGTGGACTCTGAGAAACAAACTGAGGGTTTTGGAAGGGAGGGGGTGGGGTGTTGGGTGAGCCTGGTGGTGGGTATTAAGGAGGGCATGGAGCACTGGGTGTTACACCTAAAAAATGAGTCTTAGAACACTATATCCAAAACTAAAGATGTACTGTATGGTGACCAACATAACATAATAATAATAAAAAAATATGTGCTCTCTGTTTACAAAAAGAGATGTTACACTGAGTTTATCTGGTATGTTGAATTACCTGGTAGGCATGTCAAATAAGGGATGGTAAGCCTTCTTAGGTTATAATATACAGGTATGGGACGCCTGGGTGGCTCAGTGGGTTAAGCCTCTGCCTTTGGCCCAGGTCATGATCTCAGGGTCCTGGGATCGAGCCCCACATTGGGTTCTCTGCTCAGCAGGGAGCCTGCTTCCCCCTCTCTCTCTGCCAGTTGCTCTGCCTACTTGTGTTCTCTCTCTCTGTCAAATAAATAAATAAAATCTTTAAAAAAAATAATGTACAGGTAAATGTTATTAACATAATAATTATAGAAATTTTACGAAATTCCTAAAATTCTGATATGCCCTGGTATAACGTTATCAGTCATAATTCTATTACCTTAAAATATTGCACACCACAGAAATAACCAGACTTGTCAATTCTGCTACAATGAACTCTCATTATATCTTTAATAATGGGCATCTTAAGTCTTTTGTCAATTACAGTTACTGTATCACTATGATTCTGGGTAAAAGTGTTCCTGCAAAAGCACATCCCTTCAAGGAGATTTAAGAAGGACTTTTGACAAGTGAACTTGTCAAAACTTGTCAGAAACCTCCAGGTTTCTTATAACCTTAAAGGCCATAAAACTGGGCTGGGTAAGAATTTCCAGAACTAAAGGGAAAACTGGATTTAAGGAGAACAACTACTACTCATATGGAACTGAATAAATGGAGGAGGAGGATTATAATGTTTATGAGTTTTTGTTTGAAACACTGCCTGTTCTTTTTTATTTTTCCAGATTGAAGGAAACCTTTTACTCTTTTCCTAAGCTATCAACAATTTGGTAAGATATACCTTTGTGAACAAAGATGAAACAATTGCTTTTTCTCTCTACCTGATCCTTCCACAATTTGGAAACAGTGAGTATTCTTATTTTCATGGCAATATAGTTATATGCATAACTTCAGGAGGAATCTATTCTCCTTGTGTCTCCAGAGCACAACTGCAAATGCCGGTTATATTACCAAGGTTTTGACTGGAATGTCTTATTTGAGAAGGATAAGTGAAATTCAGATATGACCAGATAGCTTTACGGAACTAAGGGTGACTTTATGAAGCCAATGAAGCCCCTGGAAAAATTAGCCTGGTACCTTACTTGCAAGATTCACAGCATTTTTACCAGGTGAGTAAACAAGGTCCTTTCCTGGCAGGCACAGAAGCCCATGAAATTTTTGGGATCTCCAGAAGAAAGGGATTAACCCAAATCTAAAGGTATGGCAGGTTAAGTCTGATGGCCAAGGATTGTCTTTCTGGTTTTAAGAGGTTTTTAAGAACTTCAATCTGAGACTCCTTATGAAAAGTTCCAGCAAAGAGGATTAAAAGAGCCTAAATGAAAAAAAAAAAAAAAAAAAAGCCTAAATGGCCAGTCCCTATTCTTACTGCACTTATACAAGTAATCAAACCAAATTTATTGACACTAGACACTAATTGCAAACAAATTAGTCTTACTGTTGTTATCTTCAGTAGACTGTAGAAAGAAAAATTATGTTTCAGTAGAAACCCTAGTATACACTTGTGGGTATTAGATTCTACTCCTGCTGTCTTTGAGGTTTTCCTTTCTGCCTGAAAGTTGGACTGGATCCTCCTTATTCTACCTTCCTCCAATATTTGGCTGTAACTCTCCAAAATAATATTTCCAGTTTTTCTCTCACCCCTCTGACTTGGAATCACTGAGAACTAACACTGCCCTTTTTTCAAAGTCATGCAACCTAGGCTAGATGCTCTGATAACAACTTCAGAGAAATCACCACAACAGCTCAAGAAGAGATAATCTTCATGCCTCCTGCTATGTGGACCACTCCGAAAGATTACCAAAGACACTGAAACTGCAACAGGAAAACCTATCAGTTTGCTGCTGCCTGCCCTCACTTTGTCTGAAGGTGCTTCAAGCCGGAGATCTAGAAATCTTTGTCAACTGGATGCCTTCAGAATGCAAAAACTGGGATTATGTGTTCCAATCATTAACCACGATTTATTTCCATGGAAATGCCTTTTATTAAATACCTGATTTCTTGTACCACAGGCCTAACTTGGGAGCCCACCTGCATCACTGCCTCCTGAAATGAGATACAACTGTCTAACTGAACCCATTTATTATTGGGACTAAGAGCCTGGTTCAGTGAGATGAAGCAATCTAGCAGCTTGACTTTTGGACTGTGAAACTTCCTAGGGAAATTTCAAAGACAGGACTGAGAGGAAGTAAAATACATTACCCCAAACTGTGCCACTTTGGCATGTGGACTATTCTGAGCTAAAGACAATCTAGACCCAGCACATTCAAGAAAAACTTTTACCCTTCTCTTAACTATCTAAAAGAATTTAGATAGGGGGTCTGGCCCAGAAAGAGAGCTGTTAACAAACATAAGCTTTTAAGAATGATTTCTGTATGCAAGGGTAAACATCTAATGACCAAACGTCCATTCTTCTTATTGTCCTGTGAATTATCCTCCTCCCCTTTAAAGCTCCAGACCCCTATCCTATTCCCTAGTTCAGGATGGCACATAAGCCTCAATTGCCTGACCTGTCCTTGGATGTCATATTCTTATAGGGCTCTTGTATATACATAATTAAAATTTTCTCCCATTAATCTGTCTCATGTGATTTTAATTGGTAGACATGCCAAAAGAATCTTGAAAGGCAGAAGAAAAATTCTTCCTCCCCAATACTAGTAATGAAGGCACTGGGAGGGCCAAAGGAACATTCTTCCTTTTTGCCAGATGAGACCTGACCTGTGTAAGCATTCCAGGTCAACTAGGGTATGCAAGCCTTTCTCTATCACAGAAGCTGCTGCAAAGCCTCATCATTCTAGACATAGTCTCTAGCTTACATGCTCTGAGGCGCTTCAGGGTTCTAGGCACTGGGCCAAGTGCCATTCAGTCAACCGTCACAACCACCCTAATAGAAGGGAAGCAAACACTACCTGATTTTATAGATGAATGAGGCTGTTAGAAACCTGGCAGGGCCAGGACAATGCCACCATGCCATATATCTGTGCTGCCCCACAACACAACATCTGGGGCCCCACAAATAACAAAGGGCATATGGTGGTTGACCTCTAAGGTCGGCCTCATGATGCCTCCCCTCAAGGATGTGCATGCTAAGTAAGTTCCTATGCCTGCCCTTGATTCTGGCTGGGGCCTGCTTTCACTAGCAGAATGTGCAAGCTATGATGGCATATGATTTCAGGCCAGTCTTCCTTCCTGAGCTGCCAGAGAAGCGCAGGCTGTTCTGCTGGGGGACGCCACAGGGGGGAACACTGAGGTGAAAGACATTCATGCAGCCACCCCAGCTGTCATCACACAAGACTCTAGGGATCCCAGGAGAGGCACATCCCAGCTCAAGCCTGTGCAATCACAAGATACTATAATAAAATGATTGCTATTTGCTGGTTTTGACCACTCAGTTTAGTGTGTACTTGCTGTGCAACAACAGATAATACAATAGGGAGATGCTTCCTCTGGGGCAAGGAGCTGTCCGCACCCTTCTTGGCAGGTGTTACAGCCCTATGTGTCCCAGGTAGGCACTTCATGTAGTTGATGGGTTTAAGGCTAGCCCTCAACAAGCAAATGGGTAACTGCCTTCTTCCTGCTGGCTAAATAGGTGTTTTCTGGCCACAAAATGAAAGTTACAAGTGTTTCTGAGACATGGAAATGTTTTTGCTTTGCAACAGAGGAATACCATAATGAGGTTAAACACCAGGATTTGAAATAAGATGTATGTGAAAAACAAAAATTCCAGTCAGAACAACCAGGCCCTTGGAAGAAGTGCAGAGAAGTGGTAGGCCTGTGGAGGGGAGCAGGTGTGGGGCAAGAAGAGGCATGTGGCTGGAGCATATGTATGGGCCCACAGGTACACATCTGGATCAGAGGCATGGGTCAAGGTCTTCAGGCCCTGATCGATGTCGTCAGGAAAGACAGGCCATACCACCCTTGGAGCAACATTCCCCTCTTCCCAAACTGGGACACAGTGATCCCCTAAGGCCTCCTTAGAGTTTATGTACCTGTTGGCCAGCACCAGGCTTCTCCTCAGCCAGGCCAGTCAGGAATGATCACAGAAGGCCTGGGAGGAAACATCCTGACCTGACATAGACTCCATCTCCAGTTCAATGCCATGTCTGTAGGAAGGGCCAAGTTCATGTTTAATGATCCTTTACAGAGCAAGAGAAGATGGAGGGACATCCACATAACACTAGAATCTCTGTGAATGAGGGGAAAAGTCTCCCCAGCTCCACAGCAGCAGCCCCAGAATCACCTGCTCATGGTCCCTGCTGTACTGTCATAAAGAATAAAATTCCCTTCAGATGCTTAAAAACCAGTCCACTCCAAACACAGGGGATGACTAAACAGTTACTTGGTGGCTAAATGCCCACAGCTCAGTGTCTGAGAAATGAATTCTCCAGCATCTCTTCCTTTTAAAAAATAACAGCATACATACACAAGTAAAACACATGACCATTTCTCACTCTCATAGTGCCCACTGACAAGATGTGGGGTGCATTCTTCCCCACAGATCCCTCCTGGGCTCCCCTAGTCCTGCGAAGCAGGGTCCAGTGGGCTGCTGTGATGATGGAGGGCAGGGGCACATTTCCTGAAGGGTTCCTCAAGCCTGCTGAGCAAGGAGGACTCTCAACTCTCATTGCACTCACCAGGTTTCCCCTCTATGCCACCCAGAATCGCCAGCCGCGCCGACATCAAACCGAGCCCCAGGTAGCTGTGGAAAGAAAATTCTGGGTGAGGGGCTGGCCTGCCACAGCAACCGCTGGGTAACATCTTCAATCCTGCTTCCAGTTCACCTGGCCTAAATCCAAAACAAGTGGGAAAGGGAGGAAACCTGTGGCGAGGCAGCAGACTTTCTGCTTCTAGAAGCCTTTATGGAGGTTAGGGCATTCAGATCAACAAATGAAAGCCTGTTACTTAACAGGAGCTTGCCTAGGAGCCTCAGATGCCAGTGAATGACACAGATGTGCCCTGATCTTTATGGAGTGCATATGCTTTACACCAAGAATCGACGGAAGGTGCCATGTGGTTAACAAATGGCCAAGAAAATTCCTGCACAATCCATGGGCTCTTCCCCACCTTTTAGAAACTTCCTCCAAAGCAGAACAAAATAAACACACAAAAAAAGAAATGGGATTTTGCTGTAGGTGAACTAAAAAATGAAGTGGGGAGAAGGCAGGAGGAGAAAGGAACAGCAAGGGAGGAGGAAGTGCTAGAGGGAGAGCCTCCAGCAGTGGGATTTCCAGGTGCTCTGGGTCACAGCACAGGGCTGACTGAGCGATAATCCTGGATGGGCAGCCTCTCCCTCTTCCCCCAACTCCCAAACAAACCTGTAAGAATAGAGCTTGTAGGTCCGATTAAACATCTGGAGTGACGTCAGGTAGCCAGGCGGGGAGGTCTGGAGGGTGTCCTGAAGAAGAACATGAAGGTTATTATCCTTCCTGCTGGTCTTTCTTTTGAAAATACCAGGGTATTTATAGAGGTATTCAATTAAATTAGTTTTTCATTAAGTCACATATTGTGAAAGAGTTTGAACAAGCAATGAAAAATAAAATGACCAAAATGAAAAGATGTTTTTCCTCCTCCTAACTAGCATTTACCATTCTGACAAATATGGCCCAACCAAGACAACTGTGAATAAATTTAAGTGTGCTTCCACTGTAAATTAAAAATAATAATAAGAAAGTGGTGGGTGAGGAATGCACTGTGGTTAGAGCAGCAGACAGTCCAGACTAGAAGCATTTTCATCTCCATTACAATGTCTCATCCCACAGGGCTTGAGGCTCTCTCCCCTTCTAGGAGTCAGACTAAGTAATGGCCCCCTCTCTGGCTTGTCCTGGGGGAAAAGGGGATATCACACATCCTGTGGCTGGCCCTGAGGGTTCTAGGTAGTACCCAATTTATCATCACACTGAAGATCAACTTTCCATTTCTCCCCCAGACAGAATTAAAATCAAGTGAAGGAGCATTAATTGTGAATGAATCTGGCCTTCAGGACAGAAACTGAATGCACAGGCCCAGAGGCACCAGGTTAATGGGCCTTCCCTGAGGGACTGCAACTCCTGGTGGCAGGTGGCTTTTGGAGGGTGGGGGCCACAGTGGAGCAGCAAGGGCTGGTTACCTCAACTCTTGGAAGGAAGGTGATCTGAGTAGATCCTCCGCCTAAATCCAGCATGCCCACACTGCTCCTTCCTGGGGTTTTCAAACTGCCTGGAGCAGAGTGAGTAGAAACCGACACAGCACTGTCACATAGTAAATAGATGAGAACAGGTGAAAAAGTACAGCTAGTTTGAGAGCCAAGCCCCACAGTGGAAAGAAAAACAGACAAACAACTGTGGGTATTTAACAATCTCCATGGAAGGATGCACATGTTGAAGGGACATGAATGTGGCTCTGCCAGCTGTGGCTTTAATTTGAACAATGTAAAACAATACTGACCTTCAGCAGAGAATCAATCGGGGCCTGCCTTATCTACTGCTCACCCCCAGGGACACTGACTTCCATCAGGTCCCTTCATGCCCAGAGGCATTCCTTCCCCCAGCACTGTGCTCCTAATGTGTCCTTTAACATGGCTTTCCATCCCCAAGGGGCAAATTCTGTTACAAAGCTTCTTTCTTTTTCACACATGCATCTCACACACAATAGTCTTTGCCATAATTACCATAAAGGTACAAAAGCAACCTATACTGAGAATAATCTAAGAAAAATGATTCCTTGTCATTTTGTTTCAAGAACAGATATTTCTGTTCCCTCTTCTACCTACAGAAGAGGAATTCAATTTTAAAGTGAAGAGCATTCCCACCACATTGAATAACTGAAAGCATGACAGGTTTTCTTCATGACTTCCCTTAGAAATGAGAGGACAGGGCCCCTGGCCGAAGCGGTTACAGGAAGCAGGAGCTATGCTGGAGAAATCCAGGCCTACAAAGCTCCTTTCCCCAGCATTTTTATCTGGAAGCTTGATATTCGCCCTGATGAGCCCTCACCCAACCTAATGCCCTACTTCGAGCCAGTACCACTCCAGAAACCCAAGGGATTATTTGAAAGAGTAGAAATGAGACCTCTGCCATCAAGAATGGCATCTGTGGACTGTCTGCTTCAGGGAGAGGGAGGAAGAATGTACCTGTTAGGAAGTTGACAGTGATCCACGCTGAAACGCCTACAAGAGAGGGTCATAGACAGCATATGAATCACCTCAGATGGCTGTAAACAACACATGCACTCAAATGACCACTTTGAGATTCCAGGAGCTCAAAGTGAGTGCCCCTCACTCCTCAGCCTCCAGATCAGCTACAGGAAGAGGCAGTGGTCATCAAGTCACCCAGCAGCTTCTGGCAGACTGTTCCAGAAGATGCCATACTACAACACTACAATACTCGGCCAAATGTCACATCTCTCCCTCCTATTCTTTATTATGAACTTCCTCTTTTTGGAAAGAGAATTTTGCTCTCCCTCTCCCCTGGTCATATTTTAAAATCAGGAGCTGATGAAGAACCTGACGGTCTCTATCTCAGCATTAACAATACAACAGCAAACTTCTAAAATCTGGGGATTCTCTCTAAGTGCTCTTAAAGCTGAAAAGATGATTTGTTTTCAGGAACTTCATCTGTGCCAGGTTTGGAGCTCGTTGAGAGAAGAATCTGTCTCTAATACTGGCCCCCCAGAGATCCTCTGAAGACAGTGACACTGTGAATACAATGGGACTGTCACTTTGGTTCTTGCTTGCCAATGTGGGAGAAAGCTCCCACAGCAGCCCTGCACACAGCCTGTCTCCCAGGACAGCCTCGTTGCACAGAGAGCTTCTGGAGACCCTACCTTCATCCGTTCCGTTCATGATGGAAACACAGTCATCTCCTACAAGGAAGGGCGATGCCTTAAACACTTCTTTCACCTAGATGCAAAGGGAGACATGCCGTTATCCTTTACAGTCAAAACTCAAAGTTCCCAATTACACCGTGCTTTCAGCAGGTCATGACAAAACAGTAGAGGGTGTCAGCTGGTGCTGTGAAGTAATAAAATTCATGTTTTATTTTAAATTTCTTGAATCCTCTGCAAGTGATATCCTTATCTACTGCCTAGACTGGTGGAGGCAGATGCTACCCTGAAGAAAACCTTCTTTTTAAAATTTTTTTATTGTGTTATGTTAGTCACCATACATCATTAGCAGTGTTCCAAGATTCATTGTTTATGCACACACCCAGTGCTCCATGCAATATGTGCCCTCCATAATACCCACCACCAGGCTCACCCATCCCTCCACCCCTCTTCCCTCTACAACTCTGTTTCTCAGAGTCCACAGTCTCTCATAGTTCGTCTCCCCCTCCGATTTTCCCCCTTCACTTTTCCTCTCCTTCTCCTAATGTCCTCCATGTTATTCTTTATGCTCCACAAGTGAAACCATATGATAAGTGACTTTCTCTGCTTGACTTATTTCACTCAGCATAATCTCCCCCAGTCCCATCCATGTTGATACAAAAGTCAGGTATTCACTCTTTCTGATGGCTGAGTAATATTCCATTGTATATATGGACCAAAGCTTCTTTATCCAACATCTGTTGAAGGGCATCTTGGTTCTTTCCACAGTTTGGCTATTGTGGACATGGTTGCTGTGAACATCGGGGTGCATATGGCCCTTCTTTTCACTACATCTGTATCTCTGGGGTAAATACCCAGTAGTGCAAGTGCCAGGTCATAGGGTAACTCTATTTTTAATATTTTGAGGAATCTCTATAGTTTTCCAAAGTGGCTGCACCAACTTTCATTCCCACCAACAGTGTAAGGGGTTCCCCTTTCTCCACATCCTCTCCAACGCTTGTTTGAAGAATCCTGTTTTAAAGCCACTCTGGGCTAGAAGAGCTCAGGGGCACCTTGAGCCTGCTAGGCCCCCAAACACTGCCCTGCTTTGGACTGGAGATGAGGCTCCAGAAGCTCCTCAAAGCAGAGCTCAGCCTGGGACCCAGGAGATGGCCCTGTAGCCAGGAGGTAAAGGCAGTGAACAGCAGCATTTGGGTGCACTTCCTTCCCCATTTTTTAGCAAGTACTGACACACAGAAACTTCAGTACATCTGCACATCCCAACTACACCTGTGACCTACAATCAGACTTGAGCATGTAAAGGTAACTTTTACAAGGGACCCTGACCAATGTACAACATTTCATCATTTAGCAGCTGCATAGTTTAGAAACAGTACTAAGGATGAAAAGCAGTTTCCCTAATGGGCCTGACAACAAGAACTGTCCAGGCACTTGTAAGAAACAGGGTTCATGGTTTTTTTGCAGGGCTGCCGCTAGGCTTGGGGGCAATCTAGGCCATGTGAGAGTCAGATCCTGGCAGGGGAAGGGTAAAGGCCTCCTCAGCAGTTACATCTGTGGATCAGACCAAGAGAAGAACTGGCAGTTACTACGAGAACATGCAGCCTGGAAATGAAGTGTCAGGAACTCAGGCCTCTATAGCCCTCTACAAGGATCTAGTCTCTGCATGGGTAGAAGCCCTTCAAAAGGCCTCAACACATACTTAAAACAAAGTTACTGTTATTACATAACAAGGTTCATTATAGAAAACAGGAACAGCTAAAGGTGATGCTGTTAACATTTTGATGTGTTTTCCTCTTCAGGAAGCTTCTACATAGCCCATTTGACTGCTCAGACACTGGCTGAGTATCTGGTGTTTTCAGTTATCTTAAGCTATCCACCCCCTCCTCCCCCCACTGGGGAAAATGGGTGAAATTACCTTTTGCAGTAACTTTTGAGCCTTTTCTCCTGGTAACAGACGTAAACCAGCTGTGGCCTTGAGGACCAAGGGGGTGGCCTTCCAGAAGTCAAAAGGAACATCCTGTTTAGCAACATCCAGTAATTCCTGAATTCCTGAAGTGCTCTGTGAATGTGGTAAAAGTAGGGTCTGTCAAAGCTCAGCATACAGGGTCACAGATGCTCCTCCAACCCTTTTGGCTTTATTAACTTACAAACACATCCTCTTCCAACTTTCCAAATTGGCAGAAAATGACTCAAGTGGTGCTCGTGAGTGTGAGGGGTATAGGGACCAGGCGAGTACAAAGCAACACTCCTGGCAGTGGCACATGGTGAGGTGAAGACACATAAGAGGGTCCTGCTATTCTAAACTCTGGCAACCAAAACCCTGCCTAGCCCCATCACCAACCCTCACCAGACAATCTCAGATGAGCTGTGACTCCTCTGGACATCATGAATGAATCCTGGGGTTCCTCATGGTGCTGAAAACCCCAAAGGAATCATCAATACCTGCCAGAATGCTTGAGATCCAAAATTGGCTAAGGCCCTGTGTCAGTGCAAAGGTGGGAAAACAACTTTGGTAAAGTACTTACTGATATTACCAACAGCTACAAAGCTGAGGGAACAATTTGGCAATGCCTGCCCAAGTAGAAAGGGTACATTCCTCTTACTCAGAA
The DNA here is from genome assembly GCF_963455335.1 of Martes martes. NCBI lineage: Eukaryota > Metazoa > Chordata > Mammalia > Carnivora > Mustelidae > Martes > Martes martes. The sequence goes on along the minus strand of NC_137896.1, from coordinate 50,325,383 downwards.
ATCTCATTCTATGAATTCATCTGAGATTGATGCCCTTATATATGTGGGTAATGAAGTTCAATAAGGTGACAAACTGTAGCCTTTCTCAGACATTATCTGAATGTCCTTCAGGGGAGGACCGGTTCCCATAAATTCAATGTGCCCGTACACACTGCAATATCATTGCCAGAAAAATCAAGGAAGCTCTTTTCATCCTGATAGTAAATACTCTCTATGTTATATTGTTGAGTGACAAAAGTAAGTATGTGACAACATGAATGCCATTCTATTGTGCATGTGAAATAAACACGGGAAGGGGAAGAATACAGATGAATTTGCTTATAGGTATGTCAACAAGCCCTTGAAAGACATAAGAAACCAGGATCACCAGCCCTCCTAGGGAAGACTGGAGCAGGAGGAGCACTCTCACCACCTGCCCTGTGAAGCTGTGAAATATGTCCCACTTGAATGTGCATTGCCTAAAACAACTAAGGTTTTAAAAACCTTATGAGTTTATTCTAAAGCTACCCAATTTACTCATGTGTAATATTATAGTTACTCTAACATCACTCATTTTGATTTTTGTTTTCAACTTGTTTTTTAACCAAGCCACAGGAAAGCAGGCCTATGAATTTACTGTCTGAGATCAAGATGGACCTGTGCGCAAGAATGTGTACTACCTTTTTTTTGGTAAGATTTTATTTATTTATTTGAAAAAGAGAGTACAAGCAGGGGCAGAGTCAGAGGGAGAAGTAGGCTCCCCACTGAGTGGGGAGCCTGACATGAGGCTTGAACCCAGGACCCCAGGATCATGCCCTGAACTGAGCCACTCAGGCGCCCTGATGTATTAGCTTTGAAGACATACTTGACTCAAAAGGAACTTGTAGCTATGTTACTACCCAGTCCATTTCATCAGCAGAAATACAGGTGTCCTGTATTAGTGCAGCTGTAAGCTTTAAGGAGTTCAGAAGTATAAAAGTTACAAATTTACAAAAATCATTATTGGACAGTTTAAGTAAATCACTTTTACACTTATTTGGTTTTGAGGATTTTTGCAAAACACATTTTAAGTTCAATTTTTTTTGTCAACTTTTGTCATCTTCAGTTGGAGGAACTGGAACAAAAACAATTAAACCCTCAAAACACTGCTTTTTTGTCAGTTTGTAGCCTTTGTGTTTTTGAACTGCACCAAGACTTCTGGATGGCATGCCTGGTGGTTGGGGGAAGGGCCCGGGAAGCCGGAGTGTGGGGGAAGGTGGTGGGGTAGGGGTAATGGTCCTCTTTTGGCCCCATGCACTGTACCAGTTTCCCCCATCTGACTATCCTAAATAGCATGAAATGTCTCAGGGCAGCACCATCACAGACGCTTTCCTCTGCAAAGATAACGCACTCAAAAGAAAGGGAGTTGGCTTTAACAAACTGCCAAGTTGGAAAACAAATTTGAAGAACAAATAGACCTGCGAGAAAATCATTACCTTTTCAACATCATCAGCATAAGCAGAAAGACCTGGCTTCAGTGCTTTGAATGTCTCATGGGTCAAAGTGGGAGTTTCTAAGAGGAAAAGATGTTTAAAAAAAAGTACAAGTGTGAACATATATATGAATATATGAATATATACAATTATGGCTAGCCACCCTTTTTAAAGGCAAATGTCTGAAATCAGACCAATTCCAAAGTGACTGGAAAACTGCCTCTTTAGCCCAGATAAACAAAATAAGCATTCTACCTGATGCTTTGGTCAGAACTTTTAAAAAAAACCCAACTTTACTGAGGTATGATTTACGTATAAAACTATATCCATCTAAACTGCTGAATTTTAATACGGTTAATTCTTGTTACAACAAGAATTTTAATGTGGTTAATTCTTGTTACATTCTTGTTAATCTTGTTAATTCTTGTTACAGGGCAGATGATTCTAAACTGCAAATATAAAAGTTATTTTTCTATCCTGGGATGGGTGTAGTAGGTTCTAAAGAAAATTTTTTTTCTCTTCGTTTAAAAAAACAGTTGTCCTAAATTATGAAGGCCCTGGATTCATGTGCACACAGCAGGGACTGTTTATAGGAACACTGGTGGCCAAGGGATGTTGGCCTGAATTTGGACATGAAGACCCAGGAGGAAAAATCAGGGACAGAACTTTTTGAAAGGAGGTCTCTTTAGAGATAAAACACTGGACTATGGCTATTAAAGGATTACATGCTGACAAGTTGTCTTAAAAGCTTAAAAACCATTTTTGGAGGTAGGTAGGTCTGGCAGATAAAAACTTAACTACTGAACTGAGTTAAAAGATAAAGCAGATGAAAAGTAAAACATGACAGCTCTGGAGAGAGCTACTAACAGTGTCTGTTGCCACCAGCTCTGTTAAATGCCCAGAACAGTGTCCACTCAAAAGGTATTGAGGGTCAGCAAAGAACCAGCTGTGGCCGATGGACCTACTGAGCAGTCAGGGGGAAAACACTCACTGGCTAGAAGCTAGAGGGTGACTCTCAGATCAGGAGGGTACAAGAGGTGACAGGAAAGGAGATCAAAGGGAGAAAGGACAGAGTACGGAGCTGGACAGTGGACTGGATCTCCCCACAGAAGCAGCTACGGGGAGAACACACATAAACTCCCTCCACCCCAGTGCCAGAAGCCTGCGGACCCCCATCCTTGGGTTATAATGGGGCTCAGGCTCCAGCTCCCTTCTCACTGCTGAGGTCACTCTCATCTGTCACTCTGACTGGACCCACTGGGCTGCACCGTGTCAGCCTAGGTCCCAGGTCCTTGCTAGTTCATGACTTTCCCAGACTCTGCCTCATACTAGCCCAAGTCAGGGGCAACTTCCTGCCTTAAACTCTCTCAATGCAGCTTCTGGCCTAAGTCACGATCCTGGCCACCTGATCTGCTGCTGAATGCTGGGATTGGACAGGCCACCCAACACCCTCAGGGATCTCAGATGCCTTCAGGTAGTCACCAGAAGCTACTGTGAGTAAGGACAGTCAGGGAGTCCTGGGAAACTTAGATTCCTGGGCCCCAACCCACACCTGAACCAGCCTCTCTGGGAACCTGTATTTTTGACAAACTTCCAGGCGAGTCCGAGGCAGGGCATCCAGCCTAACCACTGTGCTGTAAGTGAAAGAGATGCCAAGAGCTCTGCTGTGAGTGAAGAGATCCTAGCAGTGAGAGGCCAAGGCACTCTACCCAGCATACCTCCAGGCTGCCGGTTGAACTGGAAGATGTGGACACGGGTTCCAGTGCTTCCTGCATCAAACATGATGCCGTAGAAAACTTCATGACCATGTGCAGCTGTCCCTGGGGCACTGTGAGCCTGGTGGCCCCTCCGGGCCCCTGATGCCACCTCAGTGATGCTAAAGAAGGCCTGGGTGGCAGAGGCCCAGTGCCACTTGATGTAGGCGACATAGATGAACAGGCATATGAACAGCCCCAGGGGGTACGCCACCTTTGTCATCTTCAGGTTCCCATTATTTGGTATTTTTCTCATTTCTCTGTCTGCTGAGGACTGTGCTGCAGCTGCTGAAGGGAAGGCAGGAAAGACATGTTAGGATACAAGCTTCTGGGGCAAGTCAGAAGTCCCTGTGCTTAGGGACAAAACGTTCAGCCAGAAACTGGTCTGCATTTTCCCCCTGGAATCAGAAGTTTCATTCAGTCCTCAAAGTGCTTCCAGAGGTATGAGCCCAATTTACAGAAGAGAACAGAAACTGGAGTTTACAAAGACTAGAAAACCTGTTTGAGGTAGCAGGTCCCGGAGGGTCTGACTTGGGGCAGACCCACAACTGTTGGCTCTAAGGCCTGAGCCTGGTCCCCAGCCAATAATGTTCCAGACTATTGGCTTTTGGACTTGTTGCCACTTTAAAAAGCCACATGTAAATGGTGTCCCCAAACTTTTCAAGGTACACAAACACATGTCCAATCCATTTTTTCAATTCTCACTTCCTCTTCTATACAGATATTCAATTCTTAGAAGGCTTAAAGTCTCATCCCTTGGGAACTACAGAGAGCCCCAGCCATGTCTGAGAAACGCAGCTCATTTTCCTGTAAGTTTCACAGATGTCTCTTTTCACTCAGGTACTACACTCTGCCAAGGAGGAAATAATGCCTGTGTGCTTTCCAAGCTTATGAAAATCCTACCTGAGTATCAAAAGAACTAACTCAGGGCACCTGGGTGGCTCAGTGGGTTAAAGCCTCTGCCTTCGGCTCAGGTCATGATCCCAGGGTCCTGGGATCGAGCCCCACATCAGGCTCTCTGCTCAGCAGGGAGCCTGCTTCCTCCTCTCTCTCTGCCTGCTTCTCTGTGATCTGTGTCTGTCAAATAAATAAATAAAATCTTTAAAAAAAAAAAACAAAACTAACTCAGCACCACTGTCTTTGGCTCAATGCCCCCTGTGCCCCCAAATGAATGCATTTGTTTGGGCTTTCTTAGCAGCTTCTGGTGTAAGACATCATGCTTCAAAGTTTGGAGAGAAAACACTGGAATATGGCTATTAAAGGATTATATGCTGACAACCTGAGGCTTCAAAGGACAAGAAGTGGGGTACTTGATTCTCAGGGATCCCCTACCCTTGGGGAATGTCCACCCGTGTCCATCCCTGACTCCTGTTAGTTGTGGCAAGTGGAGTGGACACTCCTAGAGGTAAGGAGACAGGAAAGTGCCATGTTGAAAGAAAGGCACATAACAGATCAATATCCCTGATAAACATGGATGCAAAAATTCTCACCAAGATACTAGGCAATAGGATCCAACAATACATTAAGATCCAACAATACAGGGAGAGAGTGGTGAGGTTATAGACATGGGGAGGGTATGTGCTATGGTGAGTGCTATGAAGTGTGTAAACCTGGCGATTCACAGACCTGCACCCCTGGGGCTAATAATACATTATATGTTTATAAAAAAATAAAAAAAATTATAAAAAAAAGATCCAACTACATTAAGAAGAAATGTTCACACACACACACACACACACACACACACACAAAAAGACTGTTCACCGCAACCAAGTAAGATTTATTCCTGGGCTGCAAGGTGGTTCAACATCCGCAAATCAATCAAGATACATCACAATAAAAGAAAGGATAAGACCCATACGATCCTCTCAATTGATGCAGAAAAAGCATTTGATAAAATACAGCATCCTGGTGCGCCTGGGTGGCTCAGTGGGTTAAAGCCTCTGCCTTCGGCTCAGGTCATGATTCCAGGGTCCTGGGATCGAGCCCGATGGAGCCTGCTTCCCTTCCTCTCTCTGTGTCTGCTGCTCTGCCTACTTGTGATCTCTGTCTGTCAAATAAATAAATAAAAAAGATCTTTAAAAAAACAAAAAACAAAACAAAACAAAATACAGCATCCTTTCTTAAAACTCTCCACAGTGATAAAGGAAATATACTTCAATATCATAAAAGCCACTTATGAAAAGCCCACAGAGAATATCATTCTCAATGGGGAAAAACTGAGAGCCTTTCCCCTGAAGTCAGGAACATGACAGTGATGCCCACTCTCAACTACTGTTGTTCAACATAGTGCTAGAAGTCCTAGGCTCAGCAATCATAAATAAAAAGAAACAAAACGCATCCAAATTGGAAAAGAAGTCAAACTCTCGCTCTTTGCAGATGACATGATATTCTATGTGGAAAACCCAAAAGACTCTAACCAAGAATTGCTATAACTCATACAGGAATTCAGCAAATCAGCTGCATTTCTATAGACTAACAATGAGACAGAACAAAGAGAAATTAAGGACTTGATCCAAATTCTAATTGCACCAAAAACTGTAAGATACTTGGGAATAAACCTAATGAAAGAAGAAAGGACTTATACTCTGAAAACTATAGAACACTTACGGAAGAAATTGAGGAGGACACAAAGAAATGGAAAAACATTCCATGCTCATTGCACTATTGGGTATATACCCCAAAGATACAGATGTAGTGAAAAGAAGGGCCATCTGTACCCCAATGACAGGCTAAAGAACATGTCTCAATATATATTTTTAATTAACATATAATGTATTATTTGCTCCAGGGGTACAGGTCTGTGAATCATCAGGCTTACACATTTCACAGCACTCACCATAGCACATGCCCTCCCCAATGCCAATAACCCAGTCACCTAATCCCAATCCCTACCTCTCCACTCCCCAGCAACCCAGTTTGTTTCATGAGATTAAGAGTCTCTTATGGTTTGTCTCCCTCCCATCTTCATTTTTTCCTTCCCTACCCCCGACAGCCCCCTGCCCTGCCTCTCAAATTCCTCACATCAGAGATCATGATAATTGTCTTCCTCTGATTGACTTATTTCACTCAGCACAATACCCTCTAGTTATTGCAAATGACAAGATTTCATTTCTTTTTTTTTTTTTAAGATTTTATTTACTTATTTGACAGACAGAGATCACAAGTAGGCAGAGAGGCAGGCAGAGAGAGAGAGAGAGAGAGGAAGGAAAGTAGGCTCCCTGCTGAGTAGAGAGCCCAATGCAGGGCTCAATCCCAGGACCCTGGGATCATGACCTGAGCCAAAGGCAGAGGCTTTAACCCACTGAGCCACCCAGGCGCCCCAAGATCCCATTTCTTTTGATGGCTACATAGTATTCCATGGTATATATATACCACATATTCTTTATCCATTCATCAGTTGCTGAACACCTAGGCTCTTTCCATAGTTTGGAGATTGTGGACATTGCTGCTATAAACATTCGGGTGCATGTGTCCCTTTGGATCACGACATTTGTATATTTAGGGTAAATACCCAGTAGTGCCATTGCTGGGTCATTGGGTAGCTCTATTTTCAACTTTTTGAGGAAACTCCATACTGTTTTCCACAGTGCCTGCACCAGCTTGCATTCCACCAACAGTGTAGGAGGGTTCCCCTTTCTCCGCATCCTCACCAGCATCTGTCATTTCCTGACTTGTTAATTGTAGTCATTCTGACTGGTGTGAGGTGGTATCTCATTGTGGTTTTGATTTGTATTTCCCTGATGCTGAGTAATGCAGAGCACTTTTTCATGTGTCTGTTGGCCACTTGGATGTCTTCTTTGCAGAAATGTCTATTCATATTTTCTGCCCATTTCTTGATTGGATTATTTGTTCTTTGGGTGTTGAGTTTGCTAAGCTCTTTATAGATTTTGGATACTAGCCCTTTATCTGATATGTCATTTGTGAGTATCTTCTCCCATTCTGTCAGTTGTCTTTTGGTTTTGTTGACTGTTTCCTTTGCTGTGCAAAAGGTTTTGATCTTGATGAAGTCCTAATAGTTCATTTTTGCCTTGCTTTCCTTGCCTTTGGCGAAGTTTCTAGGAAGAAGTTGCTGTAGCTGAGGTCGAAGAGATTGCTGGCTGTGTTCTCCTCAAGGATTTTGATGAATTCCTGTCTCACAATGAGGTCTTTCAACCATTTTAGTCTATTTTTGTGTATGGTGTAAGGAAATGGTCCAGTTTCATTCTTCTGCATGTGACTGTCCAATTTTCCCAACATCATTTGTTGAAGAGACTGTCTTTTTTCCATTGGGCATTTTTCCTGCTTTGTCGAAGATTAGTTGACCATAGAGTTGAGGGTCTATTTCTGGGCTCTCTATTCTGTTCCACTGATCTATGTGTCTATTTTTGTGCCAGTACCATACTGTCTTGATCACAGTTTTGTAATAGGGCTTGAAGTCTGGAATTGTGATACCACCAACTTGTTTTTCTTTTTCAACATTCCTCTGGCTACTTGGGGTCTTTTCTGGTTCCATATAAATTTTAGCATTATTTGCTCCATTTCTTTGAAAAAAAATTGATGGTATTTTGATAGAGATTGTGTTAAATGTGTAGATTGCTTTAGGTAGCATAGACATTTTCACAATATTTGTTCTTCCAATCCGTGATCATAGAACGTTTTTCCATTTCTTTGTGTCTTCCTCAATTTCTTTCATGAGTACTTGACAGTTTCCTGAGTATAGATTCTTTGCCTCTTTGGTTAGGTTTATTCCTAGGTATCTTATGGTTTTGGGTGCAATTGTAAATGGGATCGACTCCTTACTTTCTTTCTTCTGTCTTGTTGGTGTATAGAAATGCAACTGATTTCTGTGCATTGATTTTATATCCTGACATTTTACTGAATTCCTATATGAGTTCTAGCAGTTTTGGAGTGGAGTCTTTTGGGTTTTATGTAGAATAAAGTATCATATCATCTGCAAAGAGTGAAAGTTTGACTTCTTTGCTGATTCGCATGCCTTTAATTTCTTTTTGTCTGATTGCTGAGGCTAGGACTTCTAGTACTATGTTGAATAGCAGTGGTGATAGTGGATATCCCTGCTGTGTTCCTGACCTTAGGGGAAAAGCTCTCAGTTTTTCCCCATTGAGAATAATATTCACTGTGGGTTTTTCATAGATGGCTTTTATGATATTAAGGTATGTACCCTCTATCCCTACACTTTGAAGAGCTTTGATCATGAAAGGATGCTGTACTTTGTCAAATGCTTTTCAGCATCTATTGAGAGTATCATATGGTACTTGTTCTTTATTAATGTATTGTATCACATTGATTGATTTGTGGATGTTGAACCAACCTTGCAGCCCAGGAATAAAACTCTCTTAGTTGTGGTGAATAATCCTTTTAATGTACTGTTGGATCCTATTGGCTAGTATTTTGGTGAGAATTTTTGCATCCTTGTTCATCAAGGATATATATTTTAAAAGATCACAAAGTATATATTCTGATCACAATGGAATGAAACTAGACGTTAACAGGAAAAGGAAAGCTAGAAAATTCCCAAATACCTGGAAACTAAACACCACACTCTTTTTTAAAAAACCATTTTATTTATTTGTGATAGAACAAGAGTGAAATGATCTATGTGAGATAGGATAAGAGAGAGAGCATGGGGCAAAGAGAGAAACAGACTCCCCTGTTGAGCAGGGAGCCCAATGCAGGGCTTGACTCCAGGACCCTGAGATCATGACCTGAGCCAAAGGCAGACTTAACCAAATGAGCCACCCAGGTGCCCCTAAATACCACACTCTTAAAACAACCAATGGGTCATAAAAGAAATCAAAAGGGAAATCAGGAAGTATCTTGTGACAAATGAAAATGAAAACACAACATAACAAAACTTATGGAATGCAGTTAAAGCAGTACCAATAGGGAAAATTATACCTGTAAATGCTTACATTAAAAGAGAAGATTTCAAACCAACGACCTAACTGTATACCTTAAGAAACTAGAAAAAGAACAACTTATTTATTTTTAAACATTTTTTAAAAATTTAAATTAAATTAGCCAACACAGTACATCATTAGTTTCAAATGTAATGTTCAGTAATTTATCAGTTGCATATAACATCCCATGCTCATCACATCAGAGGCCCTCCTTAATGGCCATTACTAAGTTACCCCATCCCCCCCACCCACACACTTATTTTTAAACATTTTTAATTTTTATTTATTTTTTTTAAGTAGCGTCCACATCCAGCATGGAGCCCAATACAGGGCTTGAACTTAGGATCCTGAGATGAAGACTTGAGTAGAAATCAATAGTTGTATGCTTAACCATCAGTTGGATGGTTAAGCTCAGTTGCATGCTTAGCCACACAGGTGCCCCCCAAAAGAATTAATTAAACACAAAGCTAGAAGAAAAGAAACAATAAAAATTAAAGCAGGATAAATAGAGGATCGAAAAACAACAAAGAAATATCCATGAAACCAAGAGTTGGTTCTTTGAAAAGATCACCATAACTGAAAGCTTTAGCTATCTTGACTAAGGAATAAAGAGAGAAGACTCAAATTATAACTAAAATCAGAAATGAAAGAGGGAACATTACTACTGATTTTATAGAATTAAAATGCTTATGAGAGTATTATGAATCATTGTAGACTAATAAATTGGATAATCTACATGAAATAAACAAATTCCTAGAAACATATAATCTACCAAGATGAATTACGAAGAAATAAAAATCTAAAGACACATAACTAGTAAGGAGACCAAATCAGTATTCAAAAATCTCCCAACAAAGAAAAGCCCTGGCCCAAATGAATACTGATTTGTTGGTCACATCTTATTTTACCAAACATTTCAAGAACAATTCCAAAATCTTCCCAAAAAATGAAGAGAAGGGACCACTTCTTAACTCATTCTATGAGGCCAGCATTATCCTAATACCAAAGCCAGACAAAGACACTACAAAAAGATACAGACCATCATTCCTTGTGAATAGTGATGTAAAAATCCTCAAAAAAAAAAAAAAAAAAAAAAAAAGGCAGCAAACTGAATTCAGCCACAGAGCAAAGGGACCAAGTGGGATTTTTTCCTGGAATAAAGGATGGTTCAAGATTTGAAAATCCATCAAGGCAAATATATCACATTAACAGAATAAAGGGGGGAGGGCGCCCTCAGTGGCTCAGTCGGTTAAGTGTCCAACTTTTGATTTCAACTCAGGTCATGATCTTGGGGTCATGAGATCTGCCCCACTGGACTCTGTGCTGAGCACAGAGTCTGCCTGTCTGTCTCCCTCTGCTTGTTCTCCAGCTCTCTCTCTCTCTCTCTCTCTCTCTCACACACACACACACACACTCTCTCTCTCAAATAAATAAGTAAAAATAAAATCTTTAAAAAAACCACCCAGAATAAAGGGGAAAATCAATATGATCATCTCAATTGATGCAGAAAAAGCATTTAATAAAACCTGATACCTTTCCATAATGAACACAACCAATAAAAAGGAATAGGAGGAAACTACCTCAACATAATAAACTACCTACCATATATGAAAATCCAACAGCTAATATCATACTCAGTGGTGAAAGACTGAAAACTCTTTTACTTTAAAATCAGGACCAAGAAAGAATGTCTGTTTCCAACGCTTCCATTCAACATAGTACTGGAAGTTCTAGCCAAATCAATTAGGAAAGAAAAAGAAATAAAAGCCATCCAAATTGGGAAGGAAGAAGTAAAACTACCTGTTCATAGATTACATGATCTTATATGCAGAAAGCCCTAAAGATTCCACAGGGAAGGAAAATAACTGTTAGAACTTATAATTTCAATAGTACATAATATCAACACACAAAAATCAGTTGTTTCTATCCTTTATAGTGAACAATTTGAAAAGGAAGAAAACAATTCTATTTACAATAGCATCAAAAAGGATAAAATACTTAAAAATAAAGTTAACCAAGGAAGTGAAAGCCTTGTACCCTGACCACTACAAAACATAGCTGAAAGAAAATTAAGAGTCAAATAAATAGATATCCTGTGTTCATGGATGAGAAGACTTAATATTGATAAAGGTATCAAAACTACCTATAGTGGTCCACAGATTCAATGCAATCCCCATAAAAATCCAAATGATTTTTTTTTTTTTGTAGAGACAGGGAAAATAATCCTAAAATTCATAGGAGATACAAGGAATCTCAAGGGACCCCAAATCACAAAACAATCCTGAAAAAGAACAAAGTTGGAAGCCTCATACTTCCTGATTTCAAAACATACTATAAAGCCACACTAATAAACAACTTGTGGTAGTGGTATAAAGACAGACACAAAAACAAATGGAACAGAACAGAAACTCCAGAAATAAACCTTCACATACATGATAAAATGATCTTTGACAAGGGTACCAAGACCATTAATAGGGGAAAGGACAGTCTCCTTAACAAATGGTACTGGCAAAACTGGATATGCACCTAAAAAGGACTGAAGTTGGATCCTTACCTTACAGCATATGCAGAAACTAACCCAAAATGGATTGAAGATCTAAGTATAAAACCTAAAACTATATACACTCCTAGAAGAAAATATAGTAGAAAAGCTTTGTAGCATTGAATTTGGCAATGATTTCTTGGATAAGTACCAGAAACAAAAACAGGACAGCAAAAGCAAAAAGACAAATGTGACAATTAAAAAAACTACGCATCAATGGGCACTAACCACAGAGAGAAAAGGCAAGCCACAGGATAGGAGGACATATTTGCAAATCATATCTGCTCAGAGATTAATATCTGGAATATAGAGAACTAAAACTTGACAACAAAAAAACTGAACTTAATTCATAGCATGAATGCATGCAAAGCATCTGGATACACACCTCTTTAAAGATACATAAATGACCGGGGCGCCTGGGTGGCTCAGTGGGTTAAAGCCTCTGCCTTCGGCTCGGGTCATGATCCCAGGGTCCTGGGATTGAGCCCCATATCGGGCTCTCTGCTTTTCTCTCTCTGCCTGCCTCTCTGCCTATTTGTGATCTCTCTCAGTCAAATAAATAAGTAAATAAAATCTTTAAAAGGAAAAGATACATAAATGATGAACAAGCATATGAAAAGATGCTCAACAGCACTAATCATTAGATGTGAAAACCACAATGACGTATCATCTCACACCCATTAGGATAGCTACTAAAGTGTTGGAAAGGTGATGGAGAAATCAGAACCTCTGTGGGATTATATATATTTTTTAAAGATTTTATTTATTTGACAGAGAGTGTGTGCATATAAGCAGTGAGAGAAGGGGAGTGGCAGGCAGAGGGAGAGGGAGAAACAGGCTTCCTGCTGAGCAAGGAGCACAATGCCAGGCTTGATCCCAGGACTCTGGGATCATGATCTGAGCCCATGGCAGATGCTTAACTGACCAAGACACCTAGATGTCCCCCTCTGTGGGATTATAAAATGGTTGAACCACTGTGGAGAATAGTACAGATGTTCCCCAAAAACTAAAAATAGAATCACCATATAGATCCAACAATCTTATTTCTGGGTATGTATCAGAAAACGAATTGAAAGCAGGGTCTTGAAGAGATAACTTGCATACCCATGTTCACTGCCACATTATTCCCAATAGCCAAGAAATGGAAACAGCCCAAAAATCCACTGATAGATGAATGGATAAAGAAAATGTAGTGTACATACAAAATGGATTATTATTCAGCCTTAAAAAGGAAGGAAACTGACACACGCTACAACATGGATGAACCTTGAAGACACAATGCTAAATGAAATAAGTCAGTCACAACTGAACTAATAGTCCACTTACATCAATTATCTAGAGTAGTCTAATTCAGAGACAGAGTGTAGAATAGTGGTTCCAGGGGCTGGGGTAGGGTAGGGAATGTTTAATGAGTGCATAGACTCAGTTTGAAATGATGAAAAAGTTCTGGAGATGAATAGCTATGATGGGCACAACAATGTAAATGTAATGAATGCCACTAACTATAAACTTAAAATAGCTGAAAGGGTAAATTTTATGTTATATATATTTTCACAAGAAAAAAAAATCCTTTAATGACTCTGAGGCCAGACAGGTAACAAAAATGAGTTCTGTGGGCACAGGACTAAAGGCAGTGGTGGGGGGAGAAGGAAGAGGGCTGGGCCTGCTTATTGCATCAAATGTTTAAAGTTTCAATCCTGCCTCACCTCACTCTCTCAACAACAGCAGCAGGTCATGTCCTAATGTGATTCTTTCTACCTTCAGCATTTTTTCTTTTTTTTTAAAGATCTGTTCCTTTGGTCCTTTCTCCATACTCCTACAAAATCTACCCAAGATGCTTACTGCCACTCTGAACCTTGGCAGCTAGAGGCTTTTCTCTTGGGCTTTTCAGTGTCCCTGAGTAAACAGAATGTGGAGTTGTTCATTTTGCCGTTCTTTCCCCTGGTTAGAGTACCTCTCTAGAAACAGGGACCAGCCCACTCGTCCTGGGTCTTCCAACCCCAAAACAAGGCCAGAGCCGCACCCATTCAGTCAATACTTGCTGGTGAAGAAGGCTCTCGGAGAGTCTAGCTGATGGAGCCATCAACAATGCTTCAGGACCCAGATGATGGCCACCAACAGAAGTAGGCCATTTAGGAAGGGGCTATTTGGGCAGGAGACGATTGTGACCAGGTTTTCAATATGTTAAATCTGAAATGACAGCAGGACATTGGTCAGAAATGGAACTGACCCTTGTGAGACAGCAGGTTTGGGGTTGGGACCTAGGGAATGATCTGCATCAAGAGGATGTTAGCTAAGATCAGGAGTGAAGACATCAATGAGAAAAAGAAGACCCAGGAACGAGCAGAGGCTGAAATGTGACCTGGGGAATGCCTGTTCCCAAGCAGCCAGCACTCACCCTACAACTAAACTTCTCACAGGCCTCCTTTCATTAGGTTACTGTAACCCAGAGTTTTCCATTGCTAAGAGATCATTAAACAAAAAATATTTACAGACAATGTTCTAAAGCAGCTATTTCTAAGGATGAACAATAAGGACACAAAAGTAATACTAACATCTTATAACCTGACAATGTTTTAAAAGATCCTTCTTCTTTTTCTTTTTTTTTTCCTTGCTCTCCTGTTCCTCTGCCAGTGCAGCACCGGTATAAGACCCTTTTACATAATCAACTTTTATTATGTCCTATGTTAGTCTAAGAACCATGACCTACATGATCAGATTAATAGGTGGTAAAACAAATTTTGAGGCAAAGGTTGCTCTTTATTAAACTTGTCTACCCACGGGCGCCTGGGTGCTCAGTTGGTTAAGCAACTGGGCTCAGGTCATGATCCCAGAGTCCTGAGATTGCCCCCCACATCGGGCTCCCAGCTCCACGGGGAGCCTGTTTCTCCCTCTGACCTTTCCCCCTCTCATGCTCTGTCTCTAATAAATAAAAAAATAAAATCTTTTAAAATAAATAAATTAACTTGTCTACCCACTAAAAAGATACCCTTTACATATGCTATATCCTGTTGCCAGAGACCCACAAAGCCAGCACTTACACCACACAACAGACGACAACTTATTTCCATATAACAGTGCCAAGACCCAGGGAGTATCTGTAAACAGACTTGCCTGGAATCACACGGCTGGCATGTGGTGAGGCACAGACAAGACTTTGTGGCTTCTGTCTCCAAATCAAATGTGCTCCATCATTTCACTTTCCCTATTAACATTAAGACTCTATTTTAGACAACCAAAAAATACTCACATGAAATTACATGCATATAATCATTACAGTTACACACCAACAAGCTCAGCCCGACATAAACAGAGTCCAAACAGAAAACATTTAAGGGAGCACAGAGCCTGGAACAGCCTGGCCCAAAGGCACCTCCATGTTGTGGAGGTGCAAACCTAAAAGCCAGCTTCACTCCGTTGGGTTAAGGTGTTCAGCAATATTAAGCACTCTAAGACAATTTCCAGAGGAGCAAACTGCATTTCCATGGGCACCACTAACACCATAGCATAAATGTGTCAATCAGGTCCTTTCTAGAGGTCCACTCAAGAAAACGACCCAGCTTTAGTTTTGTCCTTTAAAAGAGAGAGAGAGTCTAGAACAAGGCCATAAGGAAGGGTAAGCCAGGTGGGGAATAAGGAGTAGGTTGGGAGTAGGGTGGGGCATGATGTAAGGTGCACAAAGGCAAACAGGTTTGGCTCAGCAAACCTTGTACTCATCTGGCTCCTGTCCCGGGCTACCCTCTGTCAGATGGAGGTCGGGGTCAGAGAGAATTTGGGTGTGGAACAGTGGTACCGGAGGCAGGTGCCTGCCCCATCCCTCAGCTAGCTTTCTAGGAGCTGGGGAAGGCAGGTGAGCTCTCAGAAATATAAGCTTTATCTGATATGGATCAGTGGCCACACAATCTGTTAGCCAGTTTCTTCAAGGTTTTCCTTTAAAGCACACAAAAGAGCCATGTGTACAAATGACTTCCACATATGCTAAAAACCTATCCAAAATTTAACGACATTAACAAACCACTACTTATTCTCCTGGAGGTTTAAACTGACTTCTCTCTCCTTTTCTGAAAAAAAGTATACATACATGAGTCAGCCCTGTTAACACCACTGGTTGTTTCCTTTCCACAAGACACAGTGGGCAGGGAAGCTCTTCCAGATCTCTTTACATGGTTATCCACCTCTGATTTTTCATATTAGGTTCCACAAGGGAGAGAGACACACATCATATTAGCCAATTGATGCTCACGAGTGAAGGAATGGGGGTACAGAAAACAATTTCTGGATTTATACTGCTATGCCCCCCACTACCCTACCCCCCACGAACCTTGTTAAGGTATTGGTAACACCAACAGGAGAACCTCCCCAGACAAAACCGAATTCCCCACCCATCATGGCTCTTGCACAGTGGGTCAGAAAGCCCTTGTAATCACAGCTGCTATCTACCTATCCCCAAGAATCTCCCTTCTAGAGTTTCAGATTCCCTCACGGGGTGGGTGGGTGGGTGGGGGGTGGGGAGGGGGGTGGAGGACTACGGGCTAGGACCACCACAAGATCTTGAAGGATGTACAATGTATGGCTTGGTATGCATGATCCTGGAATGCACGTGTCTGGAGGGACAAGTGGAGCTACCCAGACACTTCTGGGTGTCTGATTCTGTTGGATGGACGCCTGGGATATGGAGCACTGTGCTCATCATAATCAACAAAAACAAGTTAGGCTTTCCCCAACCCTTAAAACCATTCTATGGCTCTGAGCTGAACTTAAGATAACGGCCACCCTTCTTTCCTTCCATGGTCCCCTGTCCATCTCTCCCTCCTCTTTCATTTTCCTGACTCAAGGATTTCCACTGAAGGGAGTCGAGCCCGGTGTCCAGCTCCATCCACCTCACGGTGTCTTTCTCCTTCTCTCTCTTTCTGGTAGCCTGGAGCACTGTTGGCTCCTGCCTCAGCTCAGGCAGAACCGCCTTGAGCTCTTCTGGTCACCGCAGCAATGTCAGTTACTGTCCTCCCATCTGCAGTAGTGTCAGAATGGCATGGTCTTGCCTGTTACCTGGGCTTTCCAACCGGGCTGTGAGGCCCAGGCGGGAAGGGGCCTCGCCAGTCCTTTCCCTGTTGGATCTCCTGCAGCTGGCACAGAGCTGGGAAGCGGGTCAGCAAACGCTGAAAGAATGAACGCAGCAGCTCCAGGCTTCCTTGGGGTAGAGACCCTTGCTGTCTGGCCCATCCAGTATCCAGAACACGGATCGCTTCCCTCACAGGTCAGCCGAACCCAGAGTTCTGGGTTCTAATGGAGCCAGGGCAGGAAGGCAGCAAGAGGGAAAACCCGTGTGCGAATGACCCTGAGTCCGCCTGCTGGAGCCGCTGCTAGAGACCAAGGAGCTGACAGGTGTGTGGGTCTAGATCTCCAAGACCCCGACCCTCTTCCACTCGGGCCCCCTCCTGCAGCGCGCAGTACGCCGGGCTGCCCACGTGCAACTACTCGGGCCCTGCGGACTCCGCCAGCCCCACGCGCGTCCCCGGACCGCCCTTACCCGGCAGGGTCCCCTCTGCCTTACCACCGAGGGAGGTTCTGTTTACCGGGAGCGCGCGGGCGCCTGAGTAAGATTCTCAGCTCTCGCTCGCGGCCGGCGTTACCGAGGCCTCCGCCCACAGGCCGCGATCCGGCGGATCCCGGGAGCAGGAGTCCCGCCCACGTGCGCGTCGCGTCACCGGCCGGGCGGAGCGGGCAGTTGGGGGCCCAGCGCGCAGGCGCGGCGGACCGTCGGGGTGGGGTGGGCCCCGCTGCGCAGACGCGGCCGGGTGTTCTGGCCGGTAGGTGTTGCGGTTCCCATCAGAATAGGTTTGCCTAGTGTCAGCCCTGGCCGGGGTCTTGGCCCGTCTGGCCTCCAGAGCGCCAGTCCGGCCCTCGCCGGCCGGATTCGGCTCCTGTCCCAGCTCGCAGGGGTTCCTCTGGGCGGCAGGGCAGGCTGTGGTGCTGGCCAAGGAGTTACCGCCATAACCTCACAACCTTGACCTTGACCAGCCTGAGGAAATTTTGAATTTAACTTGGGTCCCTCCACACCTAAAGCCCCCCCCACCCCACCGCCTTCTCTTTTGAAGGTCGTACATGACAGAAAATGCAATTCATCGACAGGCAGTTCGATGAATCTCTCCTGTTCTTGACCCCCATTTTCCTAACTTCCCAGGTGCTGCCAAGGTTGGCTGGAGCTCCTGAGTTCGGTTAGGCATCCACGCAGGCTCCCGGTTTATTTAAGGATCGTGGTGGAAGGGTCAGCCAGATGTCTGCTTAGTCAGTCCCCTTTTGCTCAGCCCAGTGCTGGAGCTGCCTTCCCAGCTTCCCTGGCGGCTGAGCTGCCCATGTGACAGCGTCTGGCCAACGAGCCAAGTGTGTGCCTCCTCTGGAGCTGGTTCGGAACCCCCCCATCTCGAGGTGGTGTGGGGCAGGGGAAGGGGGAGACCCTGGGAGGGCCCTTAGTGGATTCCAGAAGCACATGGTGCTCTTAGGTCTGTGGTCGAGATGGTGGCACTTTTGAAAGTGAGTCGGTGCTAACCAGACAGGACATAGGGACAACATACATAGACCAGGAGTTGGAGCGGGGCATGTCATCACCATGAGCACCTGCTTGGGCTCTGCCCTTCTTTACCAGGTCAAACTGCTGAGACTTGGTTGTTTATACAGCAGTTAGCACATATGGTCCCTTGTTCCAGGTGCTTGCTGTCATGAATAATGCTACAAGGATCCTAGAGGACTATTTTTGTGTGCATGTGTGGGTATATCTATAGGAAAAATTTTTAGAATTGGTATGGTAAGGACTATGTCCTCCTTTCCCCTTTTCTTTTAAATATTAAGGTACATGTGGCTAAATTGCTTCTTAGAGATTGTACTTACATACCCACAATAATATATGGGAGTGTGGGTTTCCCCACTTTTCCCCAGTGGAATCATTACAAACCTTTGTATCTGTGCCAACCCACTGTTTGAAAAATTCTATCTCACATACAGTTTAAATTTACATTTATTCTATTATTTTGAAATTTCTGTTCACGAAACCGTGATGACCTTGGTTCTGTCCACCTCACCCATAACATCACCTTCACCATATTTCACTCCTAGAATTTCTAGAATTTGTCAATTTTACTGACATGCGCTTTTGTATATGCCATTCACTGCTTGGAAAGCTCTTACCCCAGGTCTTTGCTTAGTAAACTGCTATGGTATGAATATTTGTATACTCCCCAAATTTATATGTTCATATCATAAACCTGGAAGGTGATAGTATTAGGGCTTTTGGGAGATGAATGTGATTAATGCCTTTATGAAAGAGACTCCAGAGAGTTCCCTTGCCCCTTCTGTAATGTGCAGTTACAGCCAGAAGGCAGCCCTCTGAGGAAGCCAGCCCTTAGAAACCGGATCTGCCAGTGCCTTTATCTTAGCTTTCCAAGCCCCCAGAACAGTGGGAAATACATGTTTGCTATTTATAAACCACCTATTGTATGATATTTTTGTCATATAGGAGTCCCAATGGACTGAGACATAGATTCTTTCTCCTCCTTTAAGACTCAACTCAAATGTCATCAAAACATTTTATCTAGAGTGGTTCTGTCCCCCTCCCCCGATAATCTTTTTTTTTTAAATTTACTTAATAGTACTTTTCAAACCCATCATTATTTATTTGCTCATTCGTACTTTGGTATATTCCTTATACCTTAGCTGAAAGGTGAATTCCATGGAAGTGAGGAAGTGGTTTGTCCTGATGGTTGTTGCATGGGTAGCGCCTAGCACTCTGCCTGGCATGTGGTAGGTACCTGTAGCAGACACTATTTTTACCTTATTCCCTCAGTCCACTTCTGACTTCAACTCTCCGGTGGTGGAGGAGAGTTCCCACGAATGCTGTCACCTTAAGTAGCTCTTTGCTGTCCACTGTAGAGCTTACCTTAGAACTTTCTCTGGTAGCCCTGGGAGCAGACATAATCTGGAAGTTCAGGGAAGTTAACCCTTGACTAATTGGGGTTGAATGCTTCAGCCTTCCATGCTTCATGAGAATTGGATTGAGCCTGAGTTTCCCACAGTGGTAACCAGCTCAGTCATGTCCAGCCCCTTGGGTTGACTTTTTCTTCTTCCTTGACCCCCTTTCCCAAATAAACTACTTAGATCTAAGCTCTTGTCCAGAGTGCCTTTGGGGAAACCCAAACCAAGACAATGCTCAATAAATACTTGTTGAAGGGATGCATAGATTAATTGTAGTGCTTTGGCAGTTTTCACTGTTGAGCCAAGAAACAGCAGCTCAGTCCTTCAGGTGAAAGATGGTGGAAGCCAAGTGGCACCTGTTCTGGACATACAGGAAATGGGACAGATACCAATGATATGGAATGGCAGAAAATGTGTGCAAGTGCTCTGACAGCAGGGAGGCATGACTGGCCCTACCTTTGGGAGGTGAGGAAGTTTTGGAAGAGGTAAATGAGTTACTAAATTGCCTCAGTTTACCCAGTGTGACTAAGGACAGAGTGGCAAAAGCCCATTATTTTGTGCAGATGCTTGCTCAGATTTATCTACCTACTCACATCAATCCAGGGGGACATCTGCAGATCTGTTACATGAAATAGAAAAACATGGACTCCACACTGCCCTGGTAGCAGAATGTACCAGCACCCTCCTTGCCCCATATCCTTCCGACTTCAATCACTGATGATTCTCCCCATGACTGCTTTCTTTTGGCCCAAGCATGCCCGACAACTGGAAGCTCCAGGGAGCTAATACTTCCCCTTAGCCAATGACAGGTGTGAATACCCTGGATCGTTTGCCTCTCCCTCCCTTGCACCTCAAGTAGAACAACACTCTGGCAAGTTGTACAGTGGAATTGAGCCCCAGTTGCCCAGAGCAATGACCCATACTGGCTTACTCCCTGTCCCTGTCTTTCCCACTCTACTAGTGTTTCCTGGGGTCACACACTCCTTTTTTATTTAAGATTTTATTTTATTAGAGAGAGACAGAGGGAGAGTAAGATAGAGAGCATGAGTGGCAGAGAGCCAGAGGGGGAAGCAGACTCCCCACTGAGCAGGGAGCCCAACAAGGGGCTCCATCCCAGGATCCTGAGATCATGACCTGAACTAAAGGCACATGCTTAACTGACTGAGCCATCTAGGCTCCCCAACTACTTACACTCCTTTTTCAGCATTTGTTTTGGGGAGATTTTTTTCTAAGAGATCCATTGCTCACAGGTCATTTTGATAACAAAAATCTTAATCACTTCTGATTCTCTGGAGAGTATAACCACAAATTGCTGCTTTCCCATTCTAATTTTTCTTTCTTAACTCTCCAGAAAAGTCACATCCTCTGCATTCATGGCTAGCCCTCCATTTTCCAAAAGTACACACATGAAAAATGTGAGGGAAAACTTCCTTTTGCCCAGAGGAGGTTGGCTTTTATTATTTCTGCCTGCCACATTGGCCATTGAAAGGTCTCCTTTGACTTCCTGATATATGGTCAACAGAGGCCACCTGCACCATAGTGATAATTTAGTTGGGACCCCAAGAAATGTGGCTATAACAAGAGTAAGTAGTGTTCTGGGTGATTGGGTTAACTATCAGATGGACTAATGTGGAAGATTGTTCTATTTAACTCCTTGAGCAGCTGTGTATTTGCTGTTCTCCCTTCCATGGAGTCCCTTAACTTTTTAATCATTAAATATTAATGTGCCCCTCATCTGATTAAGAAAACTTTCTTTTAAGAGCTTTTAATCCATTTGGGGCGCCTGGGTGGCTCAGCGGGTTAAAGCCTCTGCCTTCGGCTCAGGTCATGATCCCAGGGTTCTGGGATCGAGCCCCACATCGGGCTCTCTGCTCAGCGGGGAGCCTGCTTCCTCCTCTCTCTCTGCCTGCCTCTCTGCCTACTTGTGATCTCTGTCTGTCAAATAAATAAAATATTAAAAAAAATAAAACCATCACCATCAGTTGTATACATACTAAAATACTTCACTTTAAAAAAAGAGCTTTTAATCCAGTTTAATAGTTTTAAAAAATCATTACAGGATGTTGAATTTTATTTTGTATATTTTATTAATCTATTAAGGCAATCATCTGAGTTTCTCCATTATTTTGTAAATGTGGGAAGTTGAATTTTGATGTTGAATCACTCCTGATTCCCAATAGAAAACACATTTTAAAAACTAGTTTCAGAGGTAGAATTTAAAAAAAAAAAGATTTTATTTATTTATTTGAGAGAGAGCAAGCGAGCAAGTTCACTTGAGTGCACTAGCCTGGATGGGGGGATGAGGAAGAGGGACAAGCAGATTCCCTGCTAAGTGGAGATCCTTTTCCCAAATGGCAGGATCTCCTTTCTCATGGCATATATTCCATTGCATGCAAATATATATATGTATATGATCACATCTGTATCCATTCATCCATTGATGGACCCTTAGGTTGTTTCCATGTTTGCTACTGAGAATAATGTTGTAATGAACATGGGAGTATAGATATCTCTTCAAGATACTAATTTTGTTTCCTTTGTTTTCTTTTCTTTTTTTAAATTAAGTTATGTTAGTCACCATATAGCACATCATTACTTTTTGATATAGTGTTCCATGATTCATTGTTTTTGTTCTCCACCCAGTTCTCCATGCAATATGTGCCCTCCTTAATACCCATCACCAGGTTCCCCCCACCTTCTTCTGTCTAAAACCCTCAGTTTGTTTCTTGGAGCCATGAGTCTCTCATGGTTCATCTCCCCCTCTGATTCTCCTCCTTGATTTTTCCCTTCCTTCACCCAATGTCCTCCATGCCATTCCTTATGTTCCCCCAATAAGTGAAACCATCTGATAATTAACTAGTCCCATCCATGCTGATGCAAAAGTTGGGTATTCATCCTTTCTGATGGCTGAGTAATATTTCATTATATATATGGGCCACATCTTGTTTATCCCTCCATCTGTTGAAGGGGATCTCAGCTCTTTCCACAGTTTGGTGACTGTAGCCATTGCTGCTATGAACATTGGGGTACAGATGGCCATTCTTTTCACTGCATCTGTATCTTTGGGGTAAATATCCAGTAGTGCAATTGCAGGGCCATAGGGAAGCTCTATTTTTAATTTCTTGAGGAATCTGCACACTGTTTTCCAAAGTGGCTACACCAACTTGCATTCCCCCCAACAGTGTAAGAGGGTTCCTCTTTCTCCACATCCTCCCCAACACTTGTTGTTTACTGTCTTGTTAATTTTGGCCATTCTAACTGGTGTAAGGTGGTATCTCAATGTGGTTTTGATTTGAATCTCCCTGATGGCTAATGATGATGAAAATTTTTTCATGTGTCTGTTAGCCGTTTGTGTGTCCTCTTTTGAGAAGTGTCTGTTCATGTCTTCTGCCCATTTTTTTTAAAAGATTTTATTTATTATTTTGACAGACAGAGATCAGAAGCAGGCAGAGAGGCAGGCAGAGAGAGAGGGAGGAAGCAGGCTTCCTGCTGAGCAGAGAGCCCAATGTGGGGCTCGATCCCAGGATTCCGAGATCATGACCTGAGCCGAAGACAGAGGCCTAACCCACTGAGCCACCCAGGCACCCCTTCTGCCCATTTTTTTGACGTGATTATCTGTTTTTTGAGTGTTAAGTTTGAGGAGTTCTTTATAGATCTTGGATATCAGCCCTTTGTCTGTAATGTCATTTGCTAATATCTTCTCCTGTTCTGTGGCTTGCCTCTTTGTTTTGTTGACTCTTTCCTTTGCTGTGCAGAAGCTTTTGATCTTGACAAAATCCCAAAAGTTCATTTTCACTTTTGTTTCCTTTGCTTTGGAGACATATCTTGAAAGAAGTTGCTATGGGCGATGTGGAAAAAGTTACTCCCTATGTTTTCCTGTAGGATTTCGATAGATTCCTGTCTCACGTTGAGGTCTTTTGTCCATTTCGAGTTTATCTTTGTGTATGGTGTAAGAGAATGGTCAAGTTTCATTGTTCTATACATAGCTGTCCAATTTTCCCAACACCATTTATTGAAGAGACTATCTTAAAAAATTTTTTTTTAACAAATAATGTATTATTAGCTCCAGGGGTACAGGTCTGTGAATCGTCAGGCTTACACACTTCACAGCACTCACCATAGCATATACCCTACCCAATGTCCATAACCCAACCACCCTCTCCCTATCCCCTTCCCCCTGAAAACCCTGTTTGTTTTGTGAGATTAAGAGGAAGGGACTGTCTTTTCTCCATGGGAAATTTTTTCCTGCGTTGTCAAAGATTATTTGACCATAAAGTTGCGGGTCCATATCTGGGCTCTCTACTCTGTGCCACTGGTCTATGTGTCTGTTTTTGTGCCAGTACCATGCTGTCTTGGTGATCACGGCTTTGTAGTAAAGCTTGAAATCAGGCAACGTGATGCCCCCAGTTTTGTTTCTCTTTTTCAGCATTTCCTTAGCAATTCGGGGTCCCTTCTGGTTCCATACAAATTTTAGGATTGTTTGTTCTAGACCTATGAAAAATTCTGGTGAAATTTTGATCAGGATGGCATGGAAAGTATAGATTGCTCTAGGCAGTATAGACATTTTAACAATGTTTATTCTTCCGATCCATGAGCATGGAATGCTTTTCCATCTTTTTGTGTCTTCTTCAATTTCTTTCATGAGTGTTCTGTAGTTCCTCGAGTACAGATCCCTTACCTCTTTGGTTAGGTTTATTCCCAGGTATCTTATGGTTCTTGGTGCTAGAGTAAATGGAATCAATTCTCTCATTTCCCTTTCTATATTTTCATTGTTAGCGTGTAAGAAAGCAACTGATTTCTGTGCATTGATTTTGTATCCTGCCACATTACTGAATTGCTATATGAGTTCTAGTAGTTTGGGGGTGGAGTCTTTTGGGTCTTCCATATAAAGTATCGTGTCATCTGCGAAGAGAGAGAGTTTGACTTCTTCATTGCCCATTTGAATACCTTTTATTTCTTTTTGTTGTCTGATTGCCGTTGCTAGGACTTCTAGTACTATGTTGAACAACAGTGGCAAGAGTGGGCATCCTTGTCGTGTTCCTGATCTCAAAGGGAAGGCTGTCAGCTTTTCCCCATTGAGGATGATATTCGCTGTGGGTTTTTCATAGATAGATTTTATGAAGTTGAGGAATGTTCCCTCTATCCCTATACTTTGAGGAGTTTTAATCAGGAATGGATGCTGTATCTTGTCAAATGCCTTTTCTGCATCAACTGAGAGGACCTTATGGTTCTTCTCTCTTGTCTTATTGATTTGCTCTATCACATTGATTGACTGGCAAATGTTGAACCACTCTTGCATCCCAGGGATAAATCTCACCTGGTCATGATGGATAATCGTTTTAATGTACTGTTGGATCCTATTAGCTAGGATCTTGTTGAGAATCTTGGCATCCATATTCATCAGAGATATTGGTCTGACATTCTCCTTTTTGATGGGGTCTTTGACTGGTTTGGGGATCAGGGTAGTGCTGGCTTCATGGACAGAGTCTGGGAGTTTTCCTTCTGTTCCTATTTTTTGAAACAGCTTCTGGAGAATAGGTATTATTTCTTCTTTGAATGTTTGGTAGAATTCCCCAGGGAGTCCGTCAGGTCCTGGGCTCTTGTTTTTTGGGAGGTTTTTGTTCACTGCTTCAATCTCGTTACTAGATATTGGTCTATTTGGGTTGCCAATTTCTTCCTGATTCAGTCTTGGAAGTTTATAGGTTTCCAGAAATGCAACTATTTCTTCTAGGTTGCTTAACTTATTGACATATAACTGTTGATAATAATTTCTGATGTTTGTTTCTATTTTCTTGGTGTTAGTCATGATCTCTCCGCTTTCATTCACAATTTCATTAATTTAGGTCCTCTCTTTCTTCTTTTGGATTAGTTTGGCCTGTGGTTTATCGATCTTATTGATTCTTTCAAAGAACCAGTTTCTAGTTTTGTTGATGTGTTCTACTGTATCTCTCGTTTTTATCTCATTGATCTCTGCTCTAATCTTGATTATTTCCCTTTGTGTGCATGGGTTAGGCTTAACTTTTTGTTCATTCTCCAGTTCTTTAAAGTGTAAAGATAGTTTTTGTACCCAGGATTTTTCTATTAAAAAAATAGAGTGAAGCTTGGATGGCTATGTATTTCTACCTTAGGACTGCCTTTGTCACCCCATAGGTTTTGGACAGATGTGTTTTCATTCTCATTCTTTTTCCTGAATTGTTTAAGTTCTTCTTTGATTTCCTGGTTGATCTAAACATTCTTGAACAGGATTATCTTAGATTTCAAGTGTTTCAATTCCTTCCAAACTTTTTCTGGTGGTTGAGTTCTAGTTTCAAAGCATTGTGGTCTGAGAATATGCAGATAATAATCTAAATCTTTTGGTCCTGGTGGAGACCTGATTTGTGACCCAGTATGGGATCTATTCTGGAGGAAGTTCCATGTGCACTCGAGAAAAATGAGTATTCTCTTGCTTTAGGGTGGAATATTCTTTTTTTTTTTAAGACTTTATTTATTCCCTTCACAGATGGAGATCACAAGCAGGCAGAGAGGCAGGCAGAGAGAGAGGAAGGGAAGCAGGCTCCCTGAGCAGAGAGCCTGATGCGGGGCTCAATCCCAGGACCCTGAGATCATGACCCTAGCTGAAGGCAGAGGCTTTAACCCACTAAGCCACCCAGGCACCCCTGGAATATTCTTTATATATATATGAGGTCCATCTGGCCCAATGTGACATTCAAAGCTCTTGTTTCTTTGTTGATTTTCTGCTTAATTGATCTCTCTATTGCTCAGAGTGGAGTGATATGGTCTCCTGCAATTAACATATTATCAATACGTCTCCTTATTTTGGTTAAAGGTTTGCTTATGTATTTGGCTGCTCTCATGTTAGTGATATAGATATTTACAGTTGTTAGATCTTCTTGTTGGATAGACCCTTTAAGAATGATATAGTGTCCTTCTATATCTATAACCACAGTCTTTAGCTTAAAGTCTAATTTGTCTGTTATGAGAATTGCTATCCCAGCTTTCTTTTGGGGTCTGTTGGTATGAAAGATGGTTCTCTATACCTTCACTTTCAGTCTGGGCGAATCTTTAGGTTCAAAATGAGTCTCCTGTAGACAGCATATGGATGAGTCCTGTCTTTTTATCCAGTCTGCAACCTTGTGCCATTTTATGGGAGCATTTAGGCTGTTCACATTGAGAGTGATTATTGAAGAATATGATTTTATTGGCATCATGTTGCCTGTGAAGACTTTTATCTATAGATTGTCTATGTAAATTTCTGTTCTATATCACTTTTGGGGTCTTTCTCCTTTTGTGGTCACATATTCTTTCAGTTTCTGCCAGTCATGGATGCTCTTTATCTTTCCATTTGTTCTGAATTATAGCCTTGCTGGGTAAAGTATTCTTGGCTACATGTTCTTCTCATTTAGTACCCTTAATATATCTTGCCAGCACTTTCTGGCTTGCCAGTTCTCTGTGGACAGGTCTGATGTTATTCTGATGTTCCTCCCTCTGTATATAAGGAATCTCTTCCCCCAACTGCCCTTAAGGTGGTTTCATTGGTTCTAAGATTTGCAAGTTTTACTATTACATGCTGGGGCATTGGTTTATTCTCTTTGATCTTGTAAATGGTCCTCTCTGCCTCTAGGACACAAATGCTTGTTTCATTCCCCAGATTAGGGAAGTTCTTAGCTATTATTTGCTCAAATATATCTTCTAGTCCTCTCTCTCTTTCCACCCCTTCAGGGATCTCAATAATTCTGACAGTAGAACATTTCATGGTGTCATTTATTTTTCTCTAATTCTGTTTTCATGGATTTTAAACTGTTTGTTCCAGGCCTCCTCCTTTTCCTTCTTTTCTATCAGTTTGTCTTCTAAATCACTAATTAGTTCTTCTGTCTCATTTACTCTAGCTGTTAGAGTATCTATATTAGATTGGATCTCATTGATAGCATTTTTAAGTTATGCTAGATTAGCTCTCACTTCTGACCTTAGAGAATCTATGTTGTCATTGATGGTTTTCTCCATTCTAGCTATTGTCTTCATAACTGTTACTCTGAAGTCTATTTCTAACATCTTGCTTATATCTATATCCATTAGTTCTGTGGCAGAGGTCACAGTCTCTGACTCTTTCCTGTGTTGGAGATTCCTCCTCTTAGTCATTGTGTTGATGGGTGGTTGAGGGAATGTACAGAGTCCAAACCATTGACCACAACCCAAGCAAGATGCACCTGTTTCATAGGGACCTTAGGGTTGTCGGCCTCTTTTCTTCCAGCCTGTCTTCTGTGGGAGCGATCTGCCATCCTGTTACTCAGGCAACTCTGGGCAGAGTAGCCCTGCCCGTGTGTGTGTGTGGGGGGGGGGGGCTCTGTGAAAACTAGTTTTGGGGGGCTTTTTTTTTCTGGTGTCTTTCCCTGGTGGCTTTCAGTGTCTCTTCTGAAAGTCAGAGCAGAAGTAACTGTATCCAAACCTCTGTCTCAGAACTGAGAGATAGCAGTCTGCTCTCCACTGAGCTCTCCAGGCCACATTATCTCTGTTTGTTTCTGTGCTGCTAAAAACTGCAGCAACCTGGGTTGTGTGCCCCATAGCAGCACTCCCAGCCCTCGCTTCCAGGTCCAGACACATCTCTGCCCTTTGTGTTTCTAAAACTGCCAGCCACCCTCAGTTTGCATGTGTACCCCTGCAGCTCCAGGTTTCAGTCTGGGGGCTGCCCTAAAGTCCTTTCCCTGCCACTACCGCTACAGGTCTGTGAGTCTGTGCCTGGTCAGGGCAGGAGGCTTTTGTGCTCTGGTGGCACAGGATCACAGAACCTTCCTCCCCCTTCCATGTATCTTCTGATATCTTCCTGACCACCCACCACAGACATTCTGTTTGTAGAGATCCAGATATATCTTCTTACATCTCAGCTGATTTCGTGGGTGTTCAGAATAGTCTTGTAGATATCCAGTTCAATTCAGGGGACTGGTTGAAATAGGGTTCCTTACTTCTCCACCATCTTTTCCTGTTTCCCAGAGGTAGAATTTTGTCATTCATCAATTGCATATAACACCCAGTGTTCATTACATCAAGTGTCCTCCTTAATACCATCATCCAATTACCCCATCCCCACACCCATCTCCCTCCTGCAACCCCCAGTTTGTTTTCTAGAGTTCAGCACCTCTTATGGTTTGCCACCCTCTCAATATTCATCTTGTTTTATTTCTCCTTCCCTTACATTCATTTGTCTTGTTTCTTAAATTCCACATATGAGTGAAATAATAGGGTATTTTTCTTTCTCTGACTGACTTATTTCACTTAGCATAATTCCTCCAGTTCCATTCAGGATGTTGCAAATGGCAAGATTTCATTCTTTTTGATGGCTGAGTAATATTCCATGGTGTGTATATATACCACATCTTTATCCATTCATCTGGATAATGAGACATCTTGGATATTGTGATCATTGCTGCTATAAACATTGAGATGCACGTGCCCCTTTGAATCACTATATTTGTAAACTTTGGATAAATATCTAGTAGTACAATCACTGGGTCATAAGATAGCTCTATTTTCAACTATTTAAGGAAACTCCATAATGTTTTCCAGAGCGGCTACACCAGTTTGCATTCCCACCAACAGTGTAAGAGGGTTCCTCGGAAAGCACATTTTTTATACATTGCTGGATTTGATTTGCTAGCATGGTGTTTAGGTTGTTTCTGTGTTCATGAGAGAGCTTAGGTTCTAATTTTGTTTCTTATATTGTACTTATTTGGATATACTTTCATGGTTATATTAGCCTTACCAAGGGAGTTGGAAATTAAAAAAAAAAAAACCTAAAAGAGTTTGTGTATGGTTTGAACTTTCTATTCCTTGCATATCTGAGAGAATATGCCTAATTTCTATGTGGGCTATTTTAAATTGCTGATTCCATTTGTAATCATTCAAGTGTTCTATTTCTTTTTCAGGCAATTTTGGTGTATTTCTAGTGAGAGCTTTGCCCATTTCACCTATGTTTTGAACTTAATTGGCATAACATTGTTCATATCTTATCACACTAGCATTTGTAGTTATAGTCTCTCTCTTACTTATAATATTACTTATTTGTGCCCTCTCTTTTTTTTTCTTGATCAAGATTCCTAGAAATTTAAAAATTTTGTTGCTTTTTCCCTACAAGAACTAACTTCTGGCTTCGTTAAATACCTCTGTTGTGTCTGTTTGATATTTTAAAATTTCTCCCATCTTCATTATTTCTTTTGTCCTACTTTTTTTTGAGTGTTTTCTCTTTTTCTTTTTCTAATTAATCATCTTATTAATATTCAACCTTCTTCCCTAATATATGCATTTAAAAGTTTAAATTTTCAAGTATCATACTAGCATGTCCTACAAATTTTGCATATTGTCTTTTTATAATTGTCATCTTGAAATTTTTTTCTGATTTCCACTATAATAACTCTCTGTCCTATGAGTTATTTAGAAACATGTTTTTAAATTTTTGAATTAATTTTTAAAATTAACCTTTTACTTAGTAAATTCTCACTTGATTGCATTGTAGTCTGAGAATGTAATCTCTGTAATACCTATTCTTTGAAATTTTTTGAGACTAGCTTTGCAGCTACTATTTGTAAATTGACCATGGGTATTTGAGAAGAATGTGTGTGTCTAAGTTTTTGAGTGAATAAAATACCCATTAGATCACCCTTGTGATATTAATAAGCTAAAGTGCTGAAAGGAGACCCCACCATAGGTCTAAAGCAAATAGAAGATGTTTGTTTGCAATTTCAGTGATGCAGAATGGGGAGCTCTGCTCCCCATGGTCCATTATCCTAAGACCCAGATTCACTGGGCTCTGTTAACTATCAAATATGCTGTCTAAGACCATCCTCTCAGTAGAGTCTACACTCTGGGAGGGCAGGAATGTGTCTGTTTTCTTTGCCTTTGCTCCTTCAGACAGTGCCCAGCACACAGTAAGCTTTCACTAAGTATTTGTTAAGTACATGAATCAATGAAGAAAAAATGGTCCCTTAATTAACATACCAACAAAATTTAATATATATTTTTTCTTTTTAAACTTTGCTTATTTTTTCAATTAACAATACATAATTGTGGCTTAAATTTTAAAAAGGTATAAAATTATATACAGTGATGGTTTTCCTAGCTACCCAATTCCCCTTCCTGGTAACAGCTTGTTTATATTCCCCAGAGGTATTTTATATATACACAAGCAACCATGCATATGTATAGTTTTTTTTTGAAAGACAGAGAAAGAGAGAGAAAGAAAGTGAGAGAGCATGCACAAACTCGTGTGTGTGTGTGTGTGAGGGGCAGAAGGAGAGAGAAAGAATCCCAAGCAGGCTCCACACCCAGCTTGGAGCCCTACATGGGGCACCATCTCAGGTCTCCGAGATCATGACATGAGCTGAAATTAAGAGTCAGTCGCTTAACAGACTGAGTCACCCAGGTGCCTCTGTATAGAATAGTTTCTGACATATTCTCAATCATAATAAAATGCCTTATTCTTTCTCTTAGGTATTCCATTATTTCTGAATTCACATTTCTGGGAAAGTGTTTGGTTGTCAGTCTGTTGAAGGGACACTAGGTGGCAGCATACAACCAGAAGCTGGAGGCCAGTTGGGGATGGGGGTAGGAGTGGGTTGTGTGTGTGGGGTTTAAACGGGGGTTTCACATGGTTGTCCTCTGCACAACAGGTCTCCTGAGCCCTCCTGGCCATGTTTGTCTGTGTTGGTGTGTGGGTAAATGTCTATCCAATTTTAATAAATGAGTTCTTGGTTGAGTTTTAAATCTATTACAAATTGAGCTATAGAATCTGACACGGAACTTATTTGTTGAAAATAACGGAATTTTAAAGCCACTCCCAATCCAAACTCCCCAATACACCCTCCAAGATTATACATATGCCTAGGCTCATCCCTCAGAATTGTTAGCCTAAAATGATTTAAACCCACACGACACACATAATCTGAGGTGTTAAAGTAACAGTGGAAGCCCCCTTACTTTCTCCATACTTTAAGTTTTCCCTTGCTTTAAGATTTTCCCTTTCCTTGACCATTTTTCTCACATGAATACTTTTCTCACCAAACCCACGGCCACCCCTTCTCTTCTGTCCTGGTGACAATGCCTCCCTCATTTCTCCTACTCCTTTCTAATGAAGTTTGAGGAAACATAAGGATCAAAGTGTGTGTATTTCCGTTATGGAACCCCCTCACCCATCACAGATTGCATTCTATATACATTGTTGTGTATAATTTTTTATTTAACATATACCCTGGATAATTACTCATCAATATATAAAGAGAATAATTTTTTAAAGCTTTAAAAAATTGTGCTGTAACTTACATACAGTAAAGCGCAATCTTATGTGGGGTGCTTGATGCTTTTTTTGCAGGGGTTCACACCTGAGTCACTACCAACCCCTCATGACATAGAACATGTCCCAGCTCCCAGCCTGCCCCTCCTGCCCCCTTCTAGTTGCAACTTCCTCCAAGTTACCACAATTGTGACTTACAGGGAGGAAATCAACTCTTTTTAATGGCTGCATGGTAATCTCATGTATGGATGTGACTTCAGCCACGAATTTCCAATCTTTTGCTATTATAAATGAGGATACTTGCACTATCCTTGAACACAGGCCACCTCTTCTCTTTTTACCTTTACAGGCAAGCCCAAACTCACTTTATAGAAAACACATATAAGGTAATTTTTAAACAGAGCCTGGTCTTGCTATGTCTTCCTTTCATTTCTATCTTTATTCTATACAGATTCCTTTCCCTGCTTTGAATTCCTATTGTTCTTCTTGTCTTCTCAATCAGTACCCTGCATCCTCTTGCTCTTTCTTTAAGGCAATCTTCAGCCTCTCTCACTAGAACAGACACACCCTAAGGGCCTGGACCTGGAACTCATCTCTTTGCATTCCTATACTTGGCCCAGTGGTTGGCAAAACCAGATCAAATTCAGTGTCAGCTTGGTAAACACATTTGTATGCCAATATATTAGATTTTAGGATTGTTAAAAATGTGTAACACTCTCAAGGGTCAAACGTCTGTCTGCTAAACAGATAAACAACAAAATCATATATAATAGACTGTAGAGCAGATTAATTGCTTAATTTAATAGCTATAATTAGTTCTTCTTACTAAGGCTTTTACTACAACACTCTCCTACATAGGCAGTGCACTCACCAAAGTTAGAAACTTAACACTAATGCAATACTACCAGGAATCCACACACCAAGTTTCACCAATTGCACCAATAGAGTCTTTTATAGCAAAAGAAAACAGAACAAAAGTTCTTTCCTTCGCCTTTCTTCCTTTCTGGTCCAGGGTACAATCCTGGATCATGTACTGAAATTAGTTGTCTCTGCCAGTCTTTTTCTTTTCTTTTTAAATTTAAATTCAATTAGCCAACATATAGTGCATCATTAGTTTTTGATGTAGTGTTTGATGATTCATTAGTTGCATATAACATCTATATAACATCTAGTTGCATATAACATCCATCATATCAAATGCCTTCCTTAATGCCCATCACCCAGTTACCCCATCCCCCATCCACCTCCTTTTCCACAACCCTCAGTTTGTTTCCTGGAGTCAAGAGTCTCTCATGGTTTGTCTCCCTCTCTGATTTCTTCCCATTCAGTTTTTCCTCCCTTCCCTTATGATCCTCTGTGCTATTTCTTATATTCCACATATGAGTGATACTATATGATAATTGTCTTTCTCTGATCGGCTTACTTGACTTGGGATAATACCCTCCAGTTCCATCCATGTCAATGAAAATGGTATATATTCATCCCTTCTTGATGGCTGAGTAATATTCCATTGTATATATGAACCACATCTTCTTTATCCATTCGTCTGTTGAAGGGCATCTTGGCTCCTTCCACAGTTTGGCTATTGTGGACATTGGTGCTGTGAACATTGGGGTGCATGTGGCCCTTTTTTCATTGCATCTGTATCTTTGGGATAAATACCCAGTAGTGCAATTGCTGGGTAGTAGGATAGCTCTATTTTTAACTGCCTGAGGAACCTCTCTACTGTTTTCCAGAGTGGCTGTACCAGCTTGCATTCCCACCAACAGTGTAAGAAGGTTCCCCTTTCTCCACATCCTTGCCAATATTTGTTTTTCCTTGTCTTGTTAATTTTAGCCCAACTGGTGTATCTTATTGTGGTTTTGATTTATATTTCCCTGATGACAAGTGATGTGGGGCATTTTCTCATGTGTCTGTTCTGCCACTCTTTTTCAATCTATAATAGTCCCTCAGACTTTCTTTATATTTCATAACATTGCCATTTTTAAAATCCTATTCCATTTTAGTTTATTGATTTTTGTTATGTTCACTTAGCCAACATATTGTACATCATTAGTTTTTTATGTAGTTTTCAGTGATTCAGTAGTGTGTATAAGACACAATGAGATGGAAAACATTCCATGCTCATGGATTGGAAGAATAAACATTGTTAAAATGTCTATGCTGCCCAGAGGAATCTACGTTTTCAATGCCATTCTTTTTAAAATACCATTGGCATTTTTTTTTTTACAGAGCTGGAACACATAATCCTAAAATTTGTTTGGAACCAGAAAAGACCCCAAATCACCAGAGGAATGCTGAAAAATGAAAACAAAGCTGAAGCTGGGGGCATTGCATCACCCAATGTCAAGCTATATTACAAAACTGTGATCATCAAAACAGTATGGTATTGGCACAAAAAGGACACATAGATTAGTGAAAACAGAATGGAGACTCCAGAAATGGACCCTATGGTCAACTAAACTTTGAAAAAGCAGGAAAAAGTATCCAATGGAAAAAAGACAGTTTCTTCAATAAATGGTGCTGGGAAAATTGGACAGCCACATGCAGAAGAATGAAACTGGACTATTCTCTTATACAACACACAAAGATAAGTGTCATTTTTGAAGAGTATGTGCCAGTTACTTTGTAGAGTATCTCTCAATGTGGGTTTGTCCAATGTGTCTTCATGACTCAATTCAGGTTGTATATTTTGGGCAATACCACAGAAGTGATGTTGTGCACTTCTCAGTGCATCGTGTTAGGAGCCTGTGATGGTTCATTATTGGTGATGTTAACTTTAATGACTTGGTTGAGATAGTATCTGCTAGGTTTCTTCACTTTGTTACACACACTGTTTAATTCCTCAGAAAATTATTATAATCTTCGTTCTATGAATGAGCACACTGAGGCACAAAGATGTAGATAACTTGCCCAAAGTCATACTCATAAGCCAGAATCTCAACCCAGCCCTTTTGGCTCCAAAGCAAACACTCTTATCTGCCACACTAAAGGGAGACTTTGGGGGCTGGAAGACTTGAGGTTCTTGGCCTGTGGAGAACTGTTGGAGGGCAGGGAATATGTGGATGGACAGAAACATGAAGTGTAATGGGCTAAGCCTCTTTATTAGTATGTCTGGCTTGGGGCTTGGTGTATTACTCTCTGGATAATTTTGTTAAGGATGCCCTGGGGTATGATTTGTGCTGGCCTGGGCTTTCTCTGGAATGGCAGGGCTGGACTGCTTGAGAATGCCACTACTCCAAATCCCCATTCTGGGGGTAAGTTCCTTGCAGTTGTTCAGAGGTCATGATGTGCCCCCAATCTTGGTTTCTTGGCTACATCCATGATTTGTATTGTAGAAGTATAGTGAAAAAGTTGTCATAATTGAGTCATGAACAAAAAGAGTTGATCTATATTTTGGAATTCTGTGTGGACAAGAGATACAGACCTGTTTCACAGATAACTCCCTGTCTGTTAGTGTCCAAGCTTAGTGAGGGCTAGACTCTCCCAAGCACCAAGGCTTTGAGCATACCTGTGCCTGATCCTTTGTTCTTTTCCTCCAGTTCTTTTGACCTGGCTTCCCCTAAGCCCTTCCTGACCCTTGAAAAGCTCTTGGTCATCTGCTCACTCCCTTGCTTCCCCAACTGCTGACTCACTATGTGCTCACAAGATACACTTTACCATGCACTCCTTCTCCACACCTGGCACAGCTCCAGCTTTCACTCAGTCAAGTTTCTTCTGCTTCACAGCAGTATTTCCAGATTCTCAGTCTTAGTTTGGACCCCCTGGAAGAAAAGTCTGGGGAAGGAGGGAACTCGAGTAGTTATACATCAGCTCCTGTCAGTCATTTGTTAAGCTTTAATTTTTCTGCATATCTGCATATCTTTCATGCATGCTCTGAAAGAGCCCTTAGGCACAGAGTTCAGATAAGGCAGATGGGACTGACTATAGTTGATACTGGAAAAGTAAGGGTCTGAAGGCTACTGATGAGAGCAGTGGCAACCTGGTTCATAAGCTCTTAGGATTTTAGATGGGATAAATTTTAGATTTTTAGATGGGATTTTAGATAGTCAGATGGGACTGACTATAGTTGATACTGGAAAAGTAAGGGTCTGAAGTCTACTGATGAGAGCAGTGGCAACCTGGTTCATAAGCTCTTAGGATTTTAGAGCAGCAAAGGAGTTTAGAGACCATCTAGTCCACTTTCTCCATCTCCCCCAATGGAGTCAGAGATAAACCTTGCATGTATAAAGAGGAAACTCAGATGGGAAAATTTCCTGAATTTTCCGGATTTCTCTAAACTTCACTGTTTTTTTAAAATTTTATTTTAAATTTTGTTTTCATTTTTTTAAAAAATTTAATTCCCGTGTAGATAACACAGTGTTTTATTAGTTTCAGGTATACAATATAGTGATTTGACAGTTCCATATATTACTCAGTGCTCATCAAGATAAGTGTACTCTTGGGATGCCTGGGTGGCTCAGTTGGTTAAGCCGCTGCCTTCGGCTCGGGTCATGATCCCAGGATCTTGGGATCGAGTTCCGCATCAGGCTCCTTGCTTAGCAGGGAGCCTGCTTCTCTCGCTGCCTCTGCCTGCCTCTCTGCCTGCTTGTGTGTACTCTCTCTCTGACAAATAAATAAATAAAATCTTAAAAAAAAAAAAAGATAAGTGTACTCTTAATCCCATTCACCTATTTCACCTGTCCCTCCACCCACCTCCCCATGGTAACCATCTGTTTTTTCTTTGTAGTTAAGAATCTGTTTTTTGGTTGTTTTCTCTTTTTTTCTTTTGTTCATTTGTTTTGTTTCTTAAAGTCCACATATGAATGAAATCATATGGTATTTATCTTTCTGCCTGGCTTATTTCACTTAGCATTATACTCTCTAGATCCATCCATGTTGTTGAAAATGGCAAGATTTCATTCTTTTTTTATGGCCAAATAATATTTCATTGTGTGTGTGTGTGTGTGTGTGTGTGTGTGTGTGTGTGTGATGGGTACTTGGGCTACTTCCATAATTTAGGTTGTAATTAATGCTGCTATAAACATCAGGGTGTATGTATCCCTTTGAATTAGTGTTTTTGTGCTTTTTGGGGGGTTAAATATCCAGTAGTGTATTTACTGGGTCATAGGGTAGCTCTATTTTTAACTTTTTGAGGAAACTTCATACTGGTTTCCTGAGTGGCTGCATCAGTTTACATTCCTGCCAGTGCTCCATGCAATACATGCCCTCCACAATACCCACCACCAGGCTCACCCAACCTCCCACCCCCCTCCCCTTCAAAACACTCAGTTAGTTCCTCAGAGTCCACAGTCTCTTATGGTTCGGATGCTAACTTTTTATTGAATATGTCATTTGCAAATATCTTCTCCCATTCAGTGTGTTGTCTTTTAGTTTTGTTAGTTGTTTCCTTTGCTGTGCAAAAGCTTTTTATTAATTTTAATTTTAATTTTTATATTTATATATATATTTGTTTATTTTTGCAGTTTTTTTATTGTGTTATGTTAGTCACCATAAAATACATCATTAGTTTTTGGTACAATGTTCCAAGATTAATTGTTTAGGTATAACACCCAGTGCTCCATGTAATATGTGCCCTCCTTAATACCCACCACCAGGCTTACCCATCTCCACATTCCCCTTCCCTCAAAAACCCTCAGTTTGTTTCTCAGAGTCCACAGTCTCTCATGGTTCATCTCCCAATCCAATTTCCCCAATTCATTTTCCTTTTCTTCTTCTAATGTCCCCCATGTTATTCCTTATGTTCCACAAGTAAGTGAAACCATATGATAATCGGCTTTCTCTGCTTGACTTATTTCATTCAGCATAATCTCCTCCAGTCCCATCCTTGATGCAAAAGTTGGGTATTCATCCTTTCTGATGGCTGAGTAATATTCCTTTGTATATATGAACCACATCTTCTTTATTTATTCATCTGTTAAAGGGCATCTCAGCTCTTCCCACAATTTGACTGTTGTGGCCATTGCTGCTATGAACATTGGGGTACATATGGCCCTTCTTTTCACTACATCTATATCTTTGGGGTAAATATCCTGTAGTGCAATTGCCAGGTCATGGGGTAGCTCTATTTTTAATTTTTTGAGGAATCTCCATGCTGTTTTCCAAAGTGGTGCACCAACTCGCATTCCTACCAACAATGGTGCTGGGAAAATTGGACAACTATGTAGAGAATGAAATGACCATTCTCTTACACCATACACAAAGATAAACTCAAAATGGATGAAAGACCTCAGTGTGAGACAGGAGTCCATCAAAATCCTGGAAGAGAACATAGGCAGTAACCTCTTCAACATCAGCCACAGCAACTTCTTTCAAGAGACATCTCCGAAGGCAAAGGAAACAAAAGTGAAAATGAACTTTTGGGACTTTATCAAGATTAAAAGCTTCTAGAGTGCCTGGGTGGCTCAGTGGGTTAAGCCTCAGCCTTCAGCTCAGGTCATGATCCCCGAGTCCTGGGATCAAGCCCCACATCGAGCCCCACATCAGGCTCTCTGTTCAGCAGGGAACCTGCTTCCCCCTCTCTCTCTGCCTGCCTCTCTGCCTACTTGTGATATATATCTCTGTCAAACAAACAAAAAAAGATTTAAAAAAAGATAAAAAGCTCCTGCAAAGCAAAGGAAACAATCAACAAAACAAAGAGGCAACCCATGGAATGGGAGAAAATATTCACAAATGACACTATATATTAAAAAAAAAGATTTTATTTATCCATTTGAGGGAAAAAGAGAGAGCGAGCCCGAGGGGGAAGGGACAGAGGGAGAGATTCTCAAGCTGGTGTGGGGCTCAGTCTCACAACCCTGGGATCATGACCTGAGCTGAAATCAAGAGTCAGATGCTCAACTGACTAAGCCAGTCAGGCATCTCAAAGCTTTTTATTTTGATATAGTCCCAATAGTTTGTTTTTGCTTTTTCCCCCCTTTTCTTAGGAGACCTATCTAGAAAAAAGTTGCTATGTCTAATGTCAGAGAAATCACTGCTTGTTGAGCTTCACTTTTATCGTATGTAAAGTGAAGATTAAAAATAGTATCTAACCTGTGGGTAGTGCAGAGTAAACCATAAATGTTAGGTGTCATTTTAGGAGAAAGAGACTTGGATTAGTTAGCTGTTGCCACAAATCATCCCAAAACTTAGTGCCCGCAGTAGGATCATTTCTGAAATGATGTGTGATGAGCTCTGCAGACCTTTTCCCAAGCAAAACAGCCAAAACAGGCAAAGATTATTTAAAAGAAATAGCCACGTAATGTCTGAAAATGCTAAGGGCATACAGCACATGGAAAAATGCTTATTCAAGCAATTCTAGAACTCTTGGTAAGAACAGTGAGAGTCAGTGGCACTGAGATATGATCTCCCCCCTTTCCCTCCCTGAAGCTCTATTCCAGGTGGATACCATCAATGAGATGGACTCTTCCCCTCAACTCTCAATTTTGGTCTATAGATTGACCCTAGAAGGGAAAATCTGCTCACATCTCTCATCTCCCTCCAGCTCCATGTTCACAAGAGCTCTATTTAAGACAAGAGTGGTTAAGAAGCCTGTTGCTATCTTTCTCCACCTATGAGCACCCACACATATGGCAAAAGCAATACTCCAGTTATGACAGGCCAAGAATACGGGGTCCTGATTGCCTGTACCCCAGCTCATTCATAAGATAGACATTCCCATACCAGAAAAGGTAAGTTGAGAAAACCTCTGAAAGCTGAGGGGCTATGTCCCTGCTTAGTGCCATGCTAGTAAAGCAAGGATATCATTCTAGGAGCAGGGGACCCCTGTCCCTTTCCCCAGAATCAAAGCAGTGGTGCAGTTTTTCTGTGAGGGAAAGAGACAGGTCATAAGAATGACATAGGGCTTTGTAGTTCTCCTCAAGGGGACTGACTTACATGAGACAGAGTATGCGAAAGTTGAAGTCTAATCACACTTTCCAAAAGCAATAGAGACTTTGGTGCTCAACAATTAAGAGGAGATGGATAACAATGAGGGAATTGATGGGCCAGCATACTTTCCACAGAACCAGGGAAATAGGTAGCTAGGAAGAGCCCTACTGGAGTCAGAGCAAGTCTCAAAGACTGATTCAAAGACTACTCCTTTAAAGGGACCCCAAGTTTAATTGGATCATCCAGAGCAATTTATGCCCCAGCATATTGTCAAAAACAATAGACAATAAGCTAACAAGCAGTGGAGGTTAAATCTGACTACAGTATCAGTAGAGGTAAGTGATATAGAAACATAAAAGGAAATAGTCCTTTCCACAGAGAAAGAGAAGTCAAAGCAAGTCCAGCTAGGACAATTGTCCTCCCTGGATGGGGAGGGTCAAAGTGATGGTGAAAGAGCTGAACATTGTGCCTTCTAAAGAATGAATAACAGTTTAGGACAGGAAATATATATCAATAAAAAGGTCTAGACAAGTCAGTAAACAAATAAGCAACTATAATGTTGGAATAAGTGTTCAGAGTTGCTACATTATATTACTTAAAATGCACAGTTTTCAATGAAAAAGAATGAGACATGCAAAGAAACAGGAAAGTGTGACCCATTCACAAGGGGAAAAAACTAGTAGTAGTAGAAGTTATTCTTCAGGAAGCCAAGATGTTGGACTTATAAGACAAGTACTTTAAGCTGGCTATTCAAAGAACTAAATGAAAATATATCTAAAGAATTAAAGGAAAGTATGAGAACAATGCCTTGCCAAATAGAGACTGTCAACAAAGAAATAGAAATTATTTTAAAAGAACCAAATAGTAATTCTATAATTGGAAAAGGGCAATATTTAAAGTGAAAAATTACTAGAATGGCTCAATAGCTCTTTGAACTGATGGAATCAAGAATCAGCAATTTGAAGGTAGAGCAATTGAAATTATGCAGTCTGAGGATCAGAAGGAAAAAAATTAGACAAATGAAGAGTATAAGAGACCTCTGAGACATCATTAGGCATACGAACATACACATAGGGGAATTCTTAGACGGAAAGGAGGTAAAAGAGCACAAAGGATATTTGAAGGAACAATAGTAAAAAATTCTCCAAATTTTATGAAAAACATTAATCTGCATATTTCAGAAGCCAAACTATTTCAAGTAGAATCAGCCAAAGAGATCTACACCAACACACATCACAAACAGCTGAAAGCCAAAACAAAGAGAGAATCTTGAAAGCAGTGAAAGAGAAGTGATTCATCACCTAGAATGGATCCTCATTCAGAAACCATGGAGGATCAAAGGACACTGCCTTCCAAGTGTGAAAGAAAAAAACCCATAAAATTTATATTCAACAAAAATGCCCTTCAAAATGCAGAAGAAATTAAGACATTTCCAAATAAAACCCAAGGGCGTTTGTCACTAGTTGACCTAACATACAAGAAGTGCTAAAGTGTCTTCCAGGTTGAATATAAGGACACTAGACAAAAACTTGAATCCACATGAAAAAGCAAATAATACTGAAAAGATTATATATATATGTATATGTATATGTATATACATATACATATACATATATATATATCTCTGTATTTTTGTTTTAAGCATTTTCCTTTCATATATGATTTAAAAGACCACTCTATAAAGCAATCATTATAAAATTGTGTTGATGAACTCCTAATGTATAAAGATGTAATTTGTTTGACAATAATAGGACAAAAGCAGGAGCAGGGAACAGAGCTACATTGTAGCAAAGTTTTTGTGTACTATTGAAATCAATTAGCCTTAGTCAAAACTAGATTATTTTAAATTAGTATGTTCACTGTAATCTCTGGGGCAACCACTAAAAAAGTATCCAAAAGTATAATAAAATAAACAGAGAGAGAATTAAAATGATATATTAGAAAATATTTAAATAGAAAAGGCAGTCATGGAATAATGGAAAAACAAAAAAGATGTAAGAAGTGATTACTGATAAGGTAGGATTTATGGAAGACACGAATCCTACCTTATCAGTAATCACTTGCAGTGTAAATGGACTAAATATTCCAATAAAAAGACAAAGATTGTTGGAATGGGCTAAAAATGATCCAACTATTCTATTAGCCAACCAGGAAGAGTTCTTTTATAAGCTGATTTATTAATACTCTCTCAAGATAGGGCAATGTTATATAATTAAATAATGAGAAGGAAAGGTCTTTCTGAGTCACAGACGCATAAACACTAAGATGGCTTTAATTATACAATTTTAACTGCAGGCAAAAGATACAAGATTTAAAATTCATAGGTCTTGATATCATAGAGTGTTTTCCAGTGGGCTGATGTGTGCTCAGACAAATATGCAAAAAAAAAAATCAATAATGATAAGTCAAATTTTCTGTCATCTCTAATCCCAACAGAGAATATAACTCTATAAATCCATTGACCCATGTATAGATCACCATGTGATCAGACCAAAACACAATCAGACCAAAACATAATCATTGCTGTCACTACTGGGGAATCACTTGTCAGATATAAGTAAGGCAGAAACAAAAACACAAGTCAAAGGAGAAGGGGGAAAGTGTGAGAGAAACAATAAGTCAACAAAATTAAAGTTCCATTTGTGCTTGAAACACACCTGTGGAAGTCAGCAAAAGTGGTTCCTGAGCTTAAGCTGCCCATGTAGTGTGTTTCTTCAGCAACATAGTTTACCTGGCTTTGGGTAAATCCATTGGGCATCTCAGTTAATAACACCCCAAACTGTTAAAGGATTTTTTAAAAATATTTTATTTATTTATTTGACAGAGAGAGATCACAAGTAGGCAGAGAGACAGGCTGGGGGTGGGGGAAGCAGGCTCTCTGCTGAGCAGAGAGCCCAATGTGGTGCTCGATCCCAGGACCCTGAGATCATGACCTGAGCTGAAGCCAGAGGCTTAACCTTCTGAGCCACCCAGGTGCCCCTAAAGGATTTTTAAAGAAGGTAATATTATGACTTCCAAAGCCATATAAGTTGCTCACATGCCAAAGATTATTTGGCTCATTAATTAATGAGGGAAACTGTAAGTAAAATCTTAAAACCAGTTTAAAGGCAAATTTTGAGGAGAATTATGTAGTCAAATATGAAATGCTGAAATAAGTTTTAAAAGAGAGGGAAAAACTTACAGCTTTAAAAAAAAAATCCACAATATCCAAGTTCATTCCAACACACAATTTATATTGTAAAATATCTCAAAGTCAAGGAAATGTGAAAAACCCCTGTAGAAACAGATACACAAAATGGGAAGATCCTCAGTAATCTCTCAGTCCATTTCAGGTCTTCAAAAAAGATCCAATGGTGTGTGTGTGGGGAGGGAGTCTGAGTGGTTCATTTGGTTAAGCATCTGCCTTTGGCTTAGATCATGATAGCAGGGTCCTGGGATCTAGCCCCAGGTGGAGCTTTTATTCTCAGTGGGGAGTCTGCCTCTGCCTCTCTTCCTCTGCCCCTCCCCATGACTTGTTTTCTCTCTTTCAGACAAATAAATAAATAAAATCTTAAAAAAAATCC
Organism: Martes martes; assembly: GCF_963455335.1. NCBI lineage: Eukaryota > Metazoa > Chordata > Mammalia > Carnivora > Mustelidae > Martes > Martes martes. The sequence goes on along the minus strand of NC_137896.1, from coordinate 50,282,062 downwards.
AATGTGTATAAGAGACACATTAGATTTAAGTCCACAAATAAGTGGAAAGTAAAAGAGTAGAAATAAAATACAGTAACCAAAGGAAAGCTGGAATGGCTATGCTGACATCAGGGAAAATAGACTTTAAGACAAAATTTTACTAGAAACAAAGAAGACATTTTATAATGATAACAGGGACAGTCCACCAAGTAGAGATAACAATTATAAATATGTATGTACCTAACAAGAGTTAAAAATAAGTGAAGCAGGGGTGTCTGTGTGGCTCAGTCAGTTAAATGACTGCCTTAACCTCAGGTCATGATCCTGGAGTCCCTGGATGGAGTCCCACATCGGCCTCTCCACTCTCCAGGGAGTCTGTTCCTCCCACTGACCTCTCTCTCTCTCATTCTCCTCTCTCTCAAATAAATAAATAAATAAAATCTTAAAAAAAAACAAGTGAGGCAAAACTGAATAATTTAATTAAAAGTACATGAAGCAAACGTAAATAATTGAAAGGAGAAACAGACAATTCAACAATAATAGTTGGAGACTTTAATATTCAACTTTCAATAATGAATAGAGACCATGTATGCAAATGGCTGAAAAGGAAATAAAAAATTTGGACATTACAAACCAGCTAGATCCATTAGATATTTATGGAGTATTTCGCTGAAGAGCACACAGAACATATTCATCTCAGGCACAGGATAGACCATTGGTAGGCCATAAAGCAAGCCTCAATGAATTTAAAAGAATTGAAATCATACAAAGTACATTATCTGACTTCGATGGAATGAAATTAGAATCAGTAAACATATGGAAATTGAACAACATACTCAAACAACTCATGAGTCAAAGAAGGACTCCAAAGGGAAATTAGAAATTGTGATGAATGAAAATCAAAATACAACATACCCAAACTTACAGAATGTAGCTAAAGCAGTGTTTAGGAGAAAATTTATGGTTATAAATGCTTATATTAAAAAATAAGATCTCAAATAAATAACTATCCATCTCGAGCAACTCGAGAGAGAAAGAAAATCAAATTCAAAGCAAGCAAAAGGGAAAAATTAGTAAACATTAAATTAGAACTTAATGAAATAGAGATTAGAAAAACAGAAGAGAAAATCAAGAAAACAAAAAGTTGATTTTTTGAAAGCCACAAAATTAATAAACCTTTCACTAGATTAGCCAAGAAAAGAGAGAGAGAGAGAGAGAGAATACTCACATTACTAAAATAAGAAGTTAAATATGTTTATCATGGGGGCACTTGGGTGGTTCAGTAGGTTGAGCATCCAACTCTTGATTTTAACTCAGATCGTGATCTCATGGTTGTGAGATCAAGCCCCACATCAGCACCACGCCCAGCAGGGAGTCCGCTTGATATCCTCCCTCTCCCTGTGCCCCTAGCCCTGTGGGTACATTCTGTCTCTCTCTTTCCGAAATAAATAATAGAAAAAAAGATGTTTATCATGACCAAATTTCAGAAATAGTAAGGATTATAAGAATACAATGAACAACTGTATGCAAACATATTAGATACTCAATGAAATGGTCAAATTCCTAGAAAGACATAATTCACATAAAATTACAAAGACTGACTTAAGAAGAAATAGAGAGGGGCACCTGGGTGGTTCAATCTGTTAAGCAGCTGCCTTTGGCTCAGCTCACGATTCCAGTGTCCTAGGATCAATCCCTATATTGGGCTCCTTGCCCAGTGGGGAGTCTGCTTATCCTTCCCCCTGCACTTGTGCTCTTGCTCTCACTCTCTCTCCCTCTCAAACAGATAAAATCTTTTAAAAAAGAGAGAAGAAATAGAGAATCTGAACATACTATTATAAACCAGAGATTGAATTAATAATCAGAAGTTAAAAACAACAACAAAAACTCCACCCCAAACCAAAAAACAAAACAAACAAAACTTCCTATAAAGAAAAGCTCAGGCCCAGATAATTAAACCTATATATCTATAAGATATATATAGATATCTATATCTATATAAAATTTAGGATATAGATATCTAGATACCTATAAAATATATATATAGATATCAATATATATCAATATATATATCAATATCTATCTATCTATATTTATATATATATTGATATCTATATATATATTTGGGTGTGATTAGAAAGGATATATAGTTATATGTGTAATATAGATAGATAGATCTATCTATATATCTAAATAAATTCAAAAAATATATATATCCAAATAAATCAAAAATTGATCAAAGATCTAAATGTCAGAGCTATCTATCGATCTATCTATCTACATATATCTATATATATACATACATGATATCTATATATCCATCCTTTCTAATCTCACCCCAAAAATAGAAGGGAACATTCCATAACTCATTCTATGAAGCATGTTTTACTCTGATAACAAAATAAAAGACATCACAAGAAGAGAACACTACAGACCAGTATTTCTTATGAATATAAATGCAAACCTCTCAGCAAAATAGTAGCAAGCCAAAACCACCAACATATTAAAAAAAGATTGTGTAGCATGACCAAGTGTAATTTATCCTAGAAATGCAAGATTGGTTGTATGAATACCGAAGTTAAATATCATATTAATAAAATAAAGGACAAAAATCACATTATCATCTCACACTTGACCAAATCCAACACACTTCCTGATGTAAACTAGGAATGAAGGGAACATTCTCAAAGTATTAAATGATATATATAAAATCCACAGCTATACTAGCATAAGGACAGACATGAAGACCAGTGGAAGAGAACAAAGAGCCCAGAAATAAGCCTGTACCTTTACATCAAACGATTTTCAACAAAAGCGCCTGATCATTCAGTGAAGGAAAGAACAGTCTTTTCAACAAATATTGTTAAGAATACTGGATATCCACATGCAGAAAAATGAAGTTGGATCCTTACTTTACAATGTGTACAAAATGTAATTCAAAATAGATCAAAGAGGGGGGCCTGGGTGGCTCAGTGGGTTAAAGCCTCTGCCTTCGGCTTGGTCTTGATCTCAGGGTCCTGGGATGGAGCCCCACATTGGGCTCTCTGCTCAGCAGGGAGCCTGCTTCCCCTCCTCTCTCTCTCTGCCTGCCTCTCTGCCTACCTGTGATCTCCATCTGTAAAACAACAACAACAACAACAATAACAAAATCCAAAATAGATCAAAGATCTAAATGTAAGAGCTAAAATAAAATCCTTGGAAGAAAACAGAAAACAGGAAAAAAACGTCATGACATTAGATATGATGGTGATATCTTGGATATGACACCACAGGTACAGAAACAGATAATAAATAGATAAATACATAGGACTACATAAAAATTAAAAACTCTCATGTGCATCAAAGATAGAGTGAAAAGAATCCACAGAATGGAAGAACATATTCACAAATCATATGTCTGCTAAGGGATTACTATATAGAATATATAAAGAACACCTATAAGTCTACAACAAAAACAACCTGATTTTGAAAGGGGAAAAGACTTGACTAGACATTTCTTTAAAGATATAGAAATTAACAATAAACACACAAAAAGATGCTCAACATCACTAATTATTAGGGAAATGCAAATCAAAACCACAATGAGATACCTCTTCACATCCATTAGAATGGCTATTATTAGCAAACAAAACAAAACAGAAAATTACAACTGTTAACAAATATGTGGAGAAACTAAAACACTTGTGCATTTCTGGTGAGAATGTGAAATGATGCAACTGCTATGGGGAAGAATATGACAGTTCTTCAAAAAATTATGGAATTACCATATAGTCCGGCAATTCCAATTCTGGGTATATAACTGTAAGAATTGAAAGTAAAATATTTGTGAAGCCATGTTTATAGCCGCATTATTCACAATAGCCAAAAGGTGGAAGCAACTCAACTTTCTGTCAATGGATAAATGGATAAACATAATTTAGTACATCCACACAGTGGAATATTATTCAACTTAAAAAAGGAATAAAATACTGACACATGCTGCAACATGAATGAACCTTGAAGACATTATGCTAAGTGAAATGAGTTATGCACAAAAGGTTATGATGCCATTTCCTTTAATATGAAATACCTAGAGTAGTCACACTCACAGAGAAAAGAGTAAAATGGTTATCAGGGAGTAAACGGTTATCAGTAGGAAAGAATGGGAGTTAGAGATTAATGGGGACAGAGCTTCTTCAGTGTAGGGACATATCTCATTCTATGAAGCCAGCGTTGCCTTGATCCCAAAACCAGGCAAAAATCCCATCAAAAGAATTACAGACCCATATCTTTGATGAACATGGGTGCCAAAATACTCAACAAAATGCTAGCCAATAGGATCCAACAGTACATTAAAAGGACTATTTACCATGACCAAGTGGGATTTATTCCTGGGCTACAAGTGTGGTTCAACATTTGCAAATCAATCAACACGATAGATCACATTAATAGAAAAACCAAGAATGATATTATGCTTTTAATTGATGCAGAAAAAGCATTTGACAAAATGCAACATCCTTTCCTGATTAAAACTTTTCAGTATGTAGGGATAGGGGGAACATACCTAGGTCTCATAAAAGCCATGTATGAAAAGCCCACAACAAATAGAATTCTCAATGGGGAAAAACTTGAGAGCTTTTCCCCCAAGGTCAGGAATATTACAGGGATGTCCACTCTCACCACTGTTCAAATAATACTAGAAGTCCTAGCCTCAGCAATCAGACAACAAAAATAAATAAAAAGCATTCACATTGTCAGAGAAGAAGTCAAATTCTCACTCTTTGCCAATACATGATTCTTTATGTGAAAAACCCAAAAGATTCCACCCCTAAATTGCTAGAACTCATATAGCAATTGAGCAATGTGGCAGAATATAAAATCAATACACAGGAATGTTACATTTCCATACATGAGCAATGATACAGAAGAAAGAGAAATTAAGGAGTTGATCCCATTTATAATTGCACCAAAAACCATACTTTACCTAGGAATAAACCTAACCAAAGAGGTAAAAATCTGTACTCTAAAAACTACAGAACACTCATGAAAGAAATTGAAGAACACACAAAGAGATAGAAAAACATCCCATGTTCATGAATTGGAAGAATAAATATTGTTTAATGTCCATGCTACCCAGAGCAATCTACATTCAATGTAATCCCTATAAAAATACCGTTGACATTTTTCAGAGCTGAAACAAACAATCCTAAAATTTGTATGGAACCAGAAAAGACTTCAAACAGCCAGAGGAATGTTGAAAAAGAAAACCAAAGCTGGTACATCACAATACTGGCCTTCAGACTCTACTACAAAGCTGTGATCATCAAGACGTATGGTAATGGCACAAACACAGATACATATTGATCGATGGAAGAGAACAGAGAACCCAGAAATGGATCCTCAACTCTGTGGTCAACTAATCTTCCACAAAACAAAAAAAAAAGAATATCCAAATGAAAAAAGACACTCTCTTCAATAAATAGTGCTTCTGCCACATGCAGAAGAATGAAACTGGGCCATGCACAAAGATAAACTCAAAATGGATGAAAGACCTGAATGTGAGAAAATAATCCATTAAAATCCTAGGGGAGAATACAGGCAGGAACCTCTTTGAGCTCAGCTGCAGCATCTTCTTGCAAGACACATCTCTAAAGGCAAGGAAACAAAAGCAAAATTGAACTATCGGCATTTCATCATGATAAAAAGCTTTTCCACAGCAGAAGAAACTGTCAACAAGACAAAAAGGCAACCTAAAGAATGGGAGAAGATATTTGCAAATGACATATCAGATGAGGGGCTAGTATCCAAGATCTATAAAGAATTTCTCAAACTCAACACCCAGAAAAACAAAAAATCCAATCAGGAAGTGGGCAGAAGATATGAACAGACATTTCTTCAAAGAAGACAGGCAAATGACCAACAGAGTCATGAAAAAATACTCCATGTCACTTGCCATCAGGGAAATACAAATCAAAACCACAATGAGATACCACCTCACACTGGTCAGAATGGGTAAAATTAACAAGTCTCTGGAAACAACAGATGTTGGCAAGGATGTGGAGAAAGGGGAACCCTCTTACACTGTTGGTGAGAATGCAAACTGGTGCAGACATTCTGGAAAACAGTATGGAGGTTCCTCAGGAAGTTAAAAATAGAACTATCCTATGACCCAGGAATTATACTACTAGGTATTAACTTCAAAGATTCAAATGCAGTGACCCAAAGGGGCACCTGATCCTCAGTGTTCACAAGAATGAAACTCGGGAAAGAGCTGAGATGTCCATCAACAGATGAATCGATAAAGAAGATGAGGCACACACACACACACACACACACACACACACGCACACAAACACTGGGATATTACTCAGCCATCAGAAAGGATGAATACTTCACATTTACATTGATGTGGATAGAACTGGAGGGTATTATGCTGAATGAAATAAGTCAATCAGAGGAAGACAATTATCATAACGTTTCACTTATATGTGGAATATAAGAAACAGTGCAGAGGATCATAGGGGAAGGGAGGGAAAACTGAATGTAAGTCATCAGAGATGGAGAAAAACCATGAGAGTCTATTAATGATAGGAAACAAACTGAGGGCTACTGGAAGGGAGGTTGGTGGTGGGATGGGGTAACTGGGTGATGGTTATTAAAGAGGGCACGTGATGTGATGAACACTGGGTGTTATATGCAACTGATGAATTATTGAACTCTACATCTGAAACTAGTGATGTACTCTATGTTGGATTATTGAATTTAAATAAAAAGAAAAAGAAGAAAAAACCCGTATGAGGTATTGCTTCACTTCCACTAGGATGGCAACAATAAAAAAGAGAAAAAGAAATATTGATGAGGATATGGAGAAATAGAACCCTTGAACATTGTTGTTTTGAATGTAAAATGATGTAGCTGCTGTGGAAGACAAACTGGTAGCTCCTCTAAAATTTAAAAATATATCTTCAATATGATCTAAGAATTCCACTTCTGGGTAGGAATCCCAAAGAACTGAAAACACATGCTTAAAACAATTATTTGTGAATGTTCATAGCAACAGTATTCACAGTAGCCAAAATGTGAATGTCCACCAATTGATAAATGTATCCATTTATAATGTGACATATTACCCAGCCCTAAAGAAGAATGAAGTTCTAGTACATGATGTGACATGGAACCTTGAACACATTGTGATAAGTGAAAGAAGACACAAAAGGCTACATATTGTATCAGAAGTTTCCAATTTTATGGAATGTGCAGAATAGGCAAAGTCACGTAGACACAAGTAGATTTAATGATTGCAGAGGCTGGTGTGAGGGAGGAATGGGGTGTGATTGCTAATGCCTTTCTTTTTGGAGTAAGGTAAATGTTCTAAAACTGGATAACAATAATGGTTTCAAGGCTCTCTGAATATACTAGAAATCACAGAACTGTACACTTCAATAGGGAGAATTGTATGGTTTGTGAATTACCGCTCAATAAACCTTTTATAGAATAACAAGTATCTTCTCTGTTATAACCACGGTGCAATAATTAAAATTACAAAGTTAACACACTAATGTAATACTGTAATATAATTCATATATCTTAATTTGAATTTGTCATTTGTTCTATTAATGCCCCTTATAGCAAAAGAAAGTCTTTGATCTTGTGTTGTAATTAGTTTTCATGTCTCATCTCATTTAATCTGGAGCAGTTTCTCAGTTTCCCTGCCCTTCCCATCCCCTGACCACTTAAAAAAAAGATTTTATTTATTTTTGTCAGAGAGAAAGAAAGCACAAGCAGGGAGAGCAGCAGTCTCCCTGCTGAGCAAGGAGCCTGATGTGGGACTCAATCCCAGGACCCTGGGATCACGACCTGAGCCGAAGGCAGGAGTTTAACCCACTGAGCCATCTAGGCATCCCTTGTCCATTTTTAAGAGTAAATTATTTTGTACAATGCTTCTCACTTTGCTTCTTCTGATATTTTCTTATGATTAGTTTCAGATTATGCATTTTTTTGTCAGGAGTACCACAGAAGTGGTAATGTGTCTTCTCTTTGCTGTGTATCCTAGCAAAGGGCAGGTGGAGGTTCGTTGTTCAGTCACTGATGATGTAAGGTGGTGTCTGCTTGGTTTTTCCATTGTCAAGGTGTTATATTTTCTTATGAAATTAATATGTACCTTGTGGAGAAATACATGTATGACTATGTCAATGTCCTCAAATTTCCATCCCTTTGAGTGGAATTGAAGATTTTTGCCTGAAAAATTCAGACTCATATCAGTTCCTATTTTTGTTTTGGTGGGTTTTATTTTGATTTAAAAGACTCAAAGAGCTTTGAGTTTTCTAAAAGATGTAGAGTCAAGCATTGGCCTGCCTATTTTTTAAAAAAGATTTTATTTATTTTTTTGACAGACAGAGATCACAGGTAGGCAGAGAGGCAGGCAGAGAGAGAGAGGAAGGGAAGCAGGCTCTCTGCTGAGCAGAGACCCCGATGCAGGGCTTGATCCCACGACCCTGGGACCATGACCCAAGCCGAAGGCAGAGAATTTAACCCACTGAGCCACCCAGGTGCCCCTGACTTGCCTATTTTGAAGGGAACATAGAAATAGTCAAATTACCCAGGTTTAATCATCCCTATTTGCAGAGAAGATGACGACATCTTGACTCAGGGGCTTAACACCAGCTAATTTTTGGGAGTTTGCCCTCTGTTTTCTTAGACTTGGAGTGGTGTTTTGGTGATTTGGTAATTATTGTAAATAACACTAAGGTAGTTCTTTATACTTCACAGAGGTTGAGAGGGTCCTGGACAACTTTTATTTGTTGAGATTTCAGGAATAGTAAAATATAAGTAACAAAAGTGGGTTGTGACTCTGGTAGAAAAAAATACCGATACTTACTGTCTGTGGGGGTGAGGGTGAGCTGGGGTTGCCTGGAAAAGGCCAGATAACTTTTTAAAGTAATGGAATTTTGTGTATCTTAATTGGAATGAAATACCATGGTGTCAAGTGTTACATTATAATATGTTTTACCTAAAAATCCCCACCAACACATACTGAGCTCTGGTTAATGATGCACATGCTGAGACATTTAGGGAAGGACACTGATGTCAGCTTAACTTAGATGCTGACATCATTGGATGGATAGGTAAACAGAGGGATAAATTTGTGATAAGACAGGTTTCCAAAACTTTAACAATTGTAGAATGTAAGTGGGGGATAAATGAGTTTTCACTTTCAACTTTTCTGTATATTTGAAAATATTCATAATAAAATATTGAAGGAAGGAGGAGGAGCAAGATGGCAGAGGAGCAGGAGACCTAAATTTCCTCTGGTTCAGGAATCCATCTAGATAGTTTTCAAACCATTCTGAACACCTACAAACTCAACAGGAGATTGAAGAAAAGAATAGCAGTAATTCTATGAACAGAAACGTAACCACTTTCTGAAAGGTAGGATGTATGAAGGAGTGAATCCAAGGTGACATTTGGTATTAGGCAGCAGAAGGGTTGGGGGAAGGAGCCTCTGTCAGCCAGTACCAGCAAGTGATAGAACAGAGGAGCACAAAATCAGAACTTTTAGAGGTCTGCTCTGCTGAGGGATGTTGCTCCACTGGCTAAGCAGGGGGTGGAACACTTGCTGGCACAGTATGGTCTTGGGACCCTCAGGGTCACAGAAAGACCAGGGGTACCTGAGTGTGGCAAAACTCCCAGGTATCAGAGAGAGGAATCCGGCTGCAAAGACAGAGCTGACAGAGCTCTCAGCTTGGAGTTTACATAAACCATGATCCATGGCACAGTGGGGCCACTACTCTTCTAGCAGGGACCCCACAAGTGGCAGATCCAGGGATACTCCCCTTCCTCCTGCCAGCAGGAGCAGCACAGGAGCACACCACAGGAATCTGCTGGGTTTGGAAACTCCAAACGGGGTCATGTGCTAGAGATAGAAACACTTGGTCACAGGCTGGGTGAGAATGGAGCATGGCTAGAGAGCAGGGGGACAAGAGAGATTGACTTCTTTTCTCTGAGAGTGCACTGAAGAGTGGGGCCCTGAGCTCTTGGCTCCTCTGGGTCTGAGATTGGGAGGCCACCATTTTCATTATTGTTCTTCAAACCTGTACAGAAAGCTTTCAGGGAACAAAAGCTACTGAGACCAAACCCAAGCAGATTACTTAGCCTGGTCCCTGGCAATGGTGGTGTAATTCCACCTCAGGCAAAGGCATTTGAGAATCACTACAGCAGGCCCTTCCCCCAGAAGATCAGCAAGAACATCCAGCCAAGACCAAGTCTACCGATCAATGAGAACTGCAAAACTCCAGTGCTAGGGGAATACAGCACCTAGAATTCATGGGTTTTCCCCCACAATTCTTTAGTCTTTCAAAGTTAATTTTTAAAACTTAAAAATTTAAAAATTTAAAAATTTTCTTTTTCTATTTTTTTGAAATTTTCTTCTTTCCTTTTTCAACCATCTTATCAATTCTTTTAAAAATTTTTTTTTCATTTTTATACTCATATTCTGTCCCTTCATTGTATTTTTTGTATATATATATCATATATATATATACATATATTATATATATATTATAGATGTATTTTTTAGTATATATATATGGATATATCCATATATATATACATACATATATATGTATATTCTATCCACCAGCCTGATCATATTCTGTTTTCTCCCCTCCCCCCTTCTTTCCCCCCTGGTTTCAGGTCTCTCCTGATTTGTTTAGTGTATATTTTTTCTGAGGTCATTGTTACACTTTTAGTATTTTGTTCTATATATATTCTTTCTTTCTTTCTTTAAAATTTTGGGATACAGTTTCTTCTAGCAGCCCAAAATACCTAAATTTAGGGTATGGCTTTGTTCTAGTGTCCTGCCTGATCACATTCTCTCCTTTTTTCTTTTTTTAAATTTTTTTTTCTTTCTTCTTTTCAACCAACTTCTTATCAATTCCTTTTTAAAAATGTTTTTAAACTTTCATCTTTATAGTCATAGTCCATCCCTTCAACATATTTACCCTTATTTTTGTGTATATATATAGATTTTTCTTTCTTTAAAATGTTGGGAGGCAGTTTCTTCTAAAAGACCAAAATACATGCAAAATCTAGTATGTGCCTCTGTTCTATCCACCAGCCTGATCATATTCTGGTTTCTTCCCCCACCCCTTCTTTCCCCCTGCTTTCAGGTCTCTCATGATTTGTTTAGTGTATATTTTTCTGATGTCATTGTTACACTTTTAGTATTTTTTTTCTCTCATTCATCTATTCTTCTCTGGACAAAATGACAAAACAGAAAAACTCACCTCAAAAAAAAGAACAAGAGGCAGTTCTGATTGTCGGGGGCCTAATCAATAAGGACATTAGTAAGATGTCAGAACTAGAGTTCAGAATGATGATTATAAAGATACTAACTGGGCTTGAAAGCAAGCATAGAAGATACTAGAGAATCCCCTTCTGGAGAAGTAAAAGAACTAAAATCTAATCAAGTTGAAATAAAAAAGGCTATTAATGAAGTGCAATGAAAAATGGAGGCTCTTACTGCTGGCATAAATGAGACAGAAGAGAGAATTAGTGATATGGAAGACCAAATTATGGAGAATAAGGAAGCTGGGAAAAAGAGATAAACAACTACTGGATCATGAGGGGAGAATTCAAGACATAGGTGATACCATAAGATGAAACAATATTAGAATAATTGGGATCCCAGGAGAGGAAGAAAGAGAGAGAGGGGCAGAAGGAATATTGGAGCAAATTATAGCAGACAACTTCCCTAATTTGGGAAGGAAATTGGCATCAAAATCCAGGAGGCACAGCGAACCCTCTGCAAAATCAATAAAAAATAGGTCAATACCCCATCATCTAATAATAAAACTTACAAGTCTCAGTGACAAAGAAAAAATCCTGAAAGCAGCTTGTGACAAGAGGTTTGTAGCCTAATGGTAGAAATATTCTATTGGCAGCAGGCCTATCCACAGAGACCTGACAGGCCAGAAAGGACTGGCATGATATATTCAGAGCACTAAATGAGAAAAATATGCAGCCAAGAATACTATATCCAAACAAAGATGGCCGAGAAGTAGGAGACATTATTTCAACTGGTCTCCTAAGTGAGCTAGATATCTACCAGAACACTCTGAACACTCATGAAATCAGCCTGAGATGTAAGATTATACACTTCTGGATCTCTACAGGAGCAGAAGACATCAGTGGAGAGGTAAAGCAGAGTGGGGACGCTCAGACTGATATCAGAGGATAAGCAGAAGGGGGGAGGGAGTTATCCAAAGTGACCCATTGGAAAGTAATACCCCAATATGTAAGTGCCCTGTGGTTGGGGAACAGCATTAACTTGGAGTCTGGTTGATTGCACTCAAAAAGAGCAAAAGAACTTAAGGGGCAAATGGAGGAGTCAGGCTGTCATGGGCACCAGTCTAAGCCCACGGACCCAGGACAGCCACAACCAGTGACCACCTGTGCCAGAGAGAGTGTGGCGGAGCCTCCAGTCTGTGGTCCCTGAGCCCCTGCCTTTGCACTGCTTGCACCACTGCTTGGCTGGGCACACTCCTGCCCACATGTGAGAGAATCTGGTGTGGGCGCCAGCCGGTGCTTTCTAGGTCCACAGCCTTCTGTGCTCTGTGTGCCCTGTGCAACCATGGAGTGTGAGTACTCTCCTGCCCATGCCTGAGAGAGCTTGGTGTGGGTACCAGCCAGCACTCTTTAGGACCCTGGCCTTCTGGCACCGGTGGAGGGTCTGGATGCTCCCAGCCTGCACCTGGAAGAACCTGGCATGATCTATCATCAGGATACCTCGGTGGCAGCCTTCTGCGACTTGTGCAACCAGGGGGTCTGAGCACACCCTGCATGGGCCTGGATCCCAGACAGCAGACCCAGCAAAGGCAGCCACCAGAAGGGGGCTCCTTGGACGAATATTGCTTGTCGTTTTAGTAGCAGAGGGTGCAGAGACAAGTGGGCACCTCAGGTGACCACTAAGAAAATGGCTAGGGATGCACACCACCTGTAGAAGGTTGTGCTGTTTAGCGGAGTTTGCAGAGGGGGAGTCTGTATGTTCTGGACCATCCAGAGGGGAGAAGACTGAAGCTTCTCTCTGAGGTGGAGGTCTGGGTGCAGTTTACTTTTCACTAAACCTCCAAAAAGCTGCAAAAAGCCTCCAAAGGAAAAAAACCTCCAGAGAAAAAAAGCCTGAAAAACCGGTTTCCGCAGAGCCCAGCCCCTTGAAAGAGGGCAGGATGACTCAACCCAAGCCAGACTGACTGAAAAACAACATGGCAGGCCCCTTCCCCAGAAGGCAAGCCAAAAAAACGAGGGGACAACAACCACAGGGTCCACATAAAATGTAAAACCTCAACATCAAGGGAAAAGAATATATTAAGTTCCTGGTATTGCCCTAAAACCTGTATATTTCATAGACACGACTTTAAAAAAAAAATTCATTCTCATGATTCTTGTTCTTTTAATTTTTTTAACCTATTTACCATTACAACTAGAGTTTTAATACAACATATTCCATAATAACCTTTTAACTTGAACTTTTTTCATACATACACCTGTGTTTTTCTTTTTCTTTTCTTCTTTCTAAAAATATACATATAGGGTGCCTGGGTGGCTCAGTGGGTTAAACCTCTGCCTTCGGCTCAGATCATGATCCTGGGGTCCTGGGATCGAGCCCTGCATCAGGCTCTCTGCTCAGCAGGGAGCCTGCTTCCCCCCTCCCCCTCTCTCTGTCTGCCTCTCTGCCTACTTGTGATCTCTGTCTGTCAAATAAATAAATAAAATCTTTAAAAAATAAAAAAATAAAAATAAAAATATACATATAGATATAAGCTTCAAGGTAATCCTTTTTCCCTAATCAATACTACCCCTATATGTAAACCAGTTTTAATCTCCCTTTATCTCTGGAAAGTTGAGTCCTTTAACAAAGTTACCAAGATACACCCAGAAAGAATAAAATAACCTTCTTTGTCCACATCAAGGATTTATAACCACCCTCCCATCTTCTGTCAGCATTTCTGTGTACCTGTTTTTGTTCTGGTATTATATAAATCTTATTCATGGGGTTTATTTTGGCTGGGTTCATTGTTATTTTTTTTTGTCATTTACTTTTGTTGGTCTTTTTGTTTGTCCATTTTTGTTTATATACCTTATAAATCTTATTTTTGGGGCTCATTCTGGCTGGGTTTTCTCTTTTTCTTTCTTTCTCTCTTCCTTTTCTTAACTTCTTCTTTTCTCTTAACTCTCTTCCTTTTCTTAACTCTCTTCCTTTTCTTAACTTCTTTCTTTCTCTCTTCCTTTTCTTAACTTCCGATTGCTCCAAAACATTCCAGGGTGCACCTTGCGTGGATAGTGGTTGATATATTCAGCTATATATACCCTCAACCACCTCTCACCAAAATGACTAGGAGGAAGAACACCCAACAGAGGAAAAATTCAGAGGCTGTGCCCTCTCCATCAGAACTATTGGATATGGACATAAACAGTATGTTGGAAAGGGATCAGAGTAAAAATTATCCAGGCAATGGCTAGGTTAGAGAAAACCATTAGTGACAACATAGAATCTCTAAGGACAGAAGTGAAAGACCACCTGGCAGAAGTTAAAAATGCTATCAATGATATCAATCTATCTAAATACTCTGACAGCTAGGGTAACTAAGGCAGAAGATAGAATTAGTGATCTCAAGGACAAACTGATATGAAAAAGGATCAGGAGGAGGTCTGGAGCAAACAGCTTAGAAGCCATGAAAACAGAATTAGGGAAATAAATGATGCCAGGAAATGTTCCAACGTCAGAATTATTGGGATCCTTGAGGGTGTGGAGAAAGAGAGAAGACTAGAAGATAGAGTTGAACAAATTCTCCATGAAAATTTTCCCAATCTGGGGAATGGAACAAGCATTCCTATCCTAGAGGCAGAAAGAACACCCACCAAGATCAACGAATCTAGAAAGACCTCAAGGCACTTGACTGTGCAACTTACAAATCATAATTTTTTTAAAAAAGATTTTATTTATTTATTTGACAGAGATCACAAGTAGGCAGAGAGAGAGAGAGGAAGGGAAGCAGGCTCCCTGCTGAGCAGAGAGCCCGACGTGGGGCTTGATCCCAGGACCCTGGGATCATAACCTGAGCCGAAGGCAGAGGCTTTAACCCACTGAGCCACCCAGGCGCCCCTACAAATCATAATTTTAGACAAGTGCTTCTAAAGGCAGCTAGGGGGAAGAGATTCCTTATGTACAGAGGAAGGCCTATCAGAATAATGTCAGACCTGTCCACAGAAACCTGGCAAGCCAGAAAGGGCTGGCAAGACATATTCAGGGACTAAATGAGAATAACATGCAGCCAAGAATACTTTATCTAGCAAGTTTGACATTCAAAATGGGTGGAGAGATAAAGAGCTTCCAAGACTGGCAAGGTTTAAAAGAGTATGTGACCACCAACCCGGCAGTACAAAAAAAATTAAGGAAAGCTCTATAAAAGAAGAAAGAACCCAAGAGTGACATAGAACAGAAATTTACAGAGACAATCTATAGAAGCAAGGACTTCACAGGCAACATGATGTCAATAAAAACGTATCTTTCAATAATCACTCTCAACATGAACAGCCTAAATGCTCCCATAAAATGGCACAGGGTTGAAGACTGGTTAAAATGACAGAACCCGTCCATATGCTGTCTACGAGACACATTTGGAACCTAATGATATATCCAGACTGAAAGTGATGGGTTGGAGAAGCATGTTTCATGCTAACAGGCCTCAAAAGAAAGTTGGGATAATGATTCTCATAAGAGATAAATTAGATTTTAAGCTAAAGACTATAGTCAGAGACACAGAAGGACACTACATGATTCTTAAAGGGTCTATCCACCAAGAAGGTCTAACAATTGAAAATATTTATGTCCCCAATGTGATGCAGGCAATTACATAATCCAACTGTTAATCAAAACAGTCATACTGATATGAATACATTAATAGTAGGGGATCTTAACATGCCATTCTCAGTAATAGACAGATCATCTAAGCAGAAAATCAATAAAGAAACAAGAGCTTCGAATGACCCATTGGACCAGAAGGACCTCATAGATATATACAGAACATTCCACCTTAAAACAACAGAATACTCATTCTTCTCGAGTGCACATGGAACTTTCTCCAGAATAGTTGACATACTGGGTCACAAATCAGGGCTCGAAGAATACCAAAAGATTTAGATTATTCCCTGCATACTCTCAGACCACAATACTTTGAAACTGGAACTCAACCACAAGAAAAAGTTTGGAAGGAATTGAAACACTTGGAAGCTAAAGACGACCTTGCTTAAGAATGTTTGGATCAACCAGGAAATCAAAGAACTTAAACATTTCATGGAAATCAGTGAGAGTGAAGACACATCGGTCCAAAACCTATGGGATACCGAAAGGGCAGTCCTAAGGGGGAAATATATAGCCATCCAAGCCTCACTCAAAAACAAAAACAAAAAACCAGAATACACAAGCACTCTTTGCCACCTTAAGGAACTGGAAAATGAACAACAAATGAAGCCAACCCCACGCACAAGAAGGGAAATAATCAGGATTAGAGCAGAGATCAATGAGATAAAAACGAGAGATACAGTAGAACACATCAATGAAACTAGAAGCTGGTTCTTGGAAAGAATCAATAAGATTGATTGGCCAAACCAATCCAAAGAAACCAATCCAATCCAAAGAAAAGAGAGAGAACCCAAATTAATAAAATTATGAATGAAAGGGGAGAGGTCATGACTAACACCAAGGAAATAGAAACAAACATCAGAAATTATTATCAACAGTTATATGTCAATAAGTTAAGCAACCTAGAAGAAATAGTTGCATTTCTGGAAACCTATAAACTTCCAAGACTGAATCAGGAAGAAATTGGCAACCCAAATAGACCAATATCTAGTAACGAGATTGAAGCAGTGAACAAAAACCTCCCAAAAAACAAGAGCCCAGGACCTGACGGACTCCCTGGGGAATTCTACCAAACATTCAAAGAAGAAATAATACCTATTCTCCAGAAGCTGTTTCAAAAAATAGGAACAGAAGGAAAACTCCCAGACTCTGTCCATGAAGCCAGCACTACCCTGATCCCCAAACCAGTCAAAGACCCCATCAAAAAGGAGAATGTCAGACCAATATCTCTGATGAATATGGATGCCAAGATTCTCAACAAGATCCTAGCTAATAGGATCCAACAGTACATTAAAACGATTATCCATCATGACCAGGTGAGATTTATCCCTGGGATGCAAGAGTGGTTCAACATTTGCCAGTCAATCAATGTGATAGAGCAAATCAATAAGACAAGAGAGAAGAACCATAAGGTCCTCTCAGTTGATGCAGAAAAGGCATTTGACAAGATACAGCATCCATTCCTGATTAAAACTCCTCAAAGTATAGGGATAGAGGGAACATTCCTCAACTTCATAAAATCTATCTATGAAAAACCCACAGCGAATATCATCCTCAATGGGGAAAAGCTGACAGCCTTCCCTTTGAGATCAGGAACACGACAAGGATGCCCACTCTTGCCACTGTTGTTCAACATAGTACTAGAAGTCCTAGCAACGGCAATCAGACAACAAAAAGAAATAAAAGGTATTCAAATGGGCAATGAAGAAGTCAAACTCTCTCTCTTCGCAGATGACACGATACTTTATATGGAAGACCCAAAAGACTCCACCCCCAAACTACTAGAACTCATATAGCAATTCAGTAATGTGGCAGGATACAAAATCAATGCACAGAAATCAGTTGCTTTCTTACACGCTAACAATGAAAATATAGAAAGGGAAATGAGAGAATTGATTCCATTTACTCTAGCACCAAGAACCATAAGATACCTGGGAATAAACCTAACCAAAGAGGTAAGGGATCTGTACTCGAGGAACTACAGAACACTCATGAAAGAAATTGAAGAAGACACAAAAAGATGGAAAAGCATTCCATGCTCATGGATCGGAAGAATAAACATTGTTAAAATGTCTATACTGCCTAGAGCAATCTATACTTTCCATGCCATCCTGATCAAAATTTCACCAGAATTTTTCATAGGTCTAGAACAAACAATCCTAAAATTTGTATGGAACCAGAAGGGACCCCGAATTGCTAAGGAAATGCTGAAAAAGAGAAACAAAACTGGGGGCATCACGTTGCCTGATTTCAAGCTTTACTACAAAGCCGTGATCACCAAGACAGCATGGTACTGGCACAAAAACAGACACATAGACCAGTGGCACAGAGTAGAGAGCCCAGATATGGACCCGCAACTTTATGGTCAAATAATCTTCAGCAAAGCAGGAAAAAATATCCAATGGATAAAAGACAGTCTCTTCAATAAATGGTGTTGGGAAAATTGGACAGCTATGCATAGAACAATGGAACTTGACCATTCTCTTACACCATACACAAAGATAAACTCGAAATGGATAAAAGACCTCAACATGAGGCAGGAATCTATCAAAATCCTACAGGAAAACATAGGGAGTAACGTCTTCCATATCACCCATAGCAACTTCTTTCAAGACATGTCTACAAAGGCAAAGGAAACAAAAGTGAAAATGAACTTTTGGGATTTCGTCAAGATCAAAAGCTTCTGCACAGCAAAGGAAGAGTCAACAAAACAAAGAGGCAACCCATGGAAAAGAAGATATGAGAAAATGGCATTACAGACAAAGGGCTAATATCCAAGATCTATAAAGAACTCCTCAAATTTAACACTCAAAAAACAGATAATCACATCAAAAAAATGGGCAGAAGACATGAACAAATACTTCGCCAAAGAGGACATACAACTGGCTAACAGACACATGAAAAAATGTTCATCATTATTAGCCATCAGGGAGATTCAAATCAAAACCACATTGAGATACCAACTTACACCAGTTAGAATGGCCAAAATTAAGAAGACAGTAAGCAGCAAGTGTTGGAGAGGATGTGGAGAAAGGGGAACTCTCTTATACTGTTGGCGGGAATGCAAGCTAGTGCAGCCACTTTGGAAAATAGAGTGGAGATTCCTTAAGAAATTAAAAATAGAGCTACCCTATGACCCTGCTATTGCACTACTGGGTTTTTACCCCAAAGATACAGATGTAGTGAAAAGAAGGGCCATCTGTACCCCCCTGTTCATAGCAGCAATGGCCACAGTCACCAAATTGTGGAAAGAACCAAGATGCCCTTCAACAGATGAATGGATAAAGAAGATATGGTCCACATATACAACAGAGTATTATGCCTCCATCAGAAAGGATGAATATCCAATTTTTGTACCAACATAGATGGGACTGGAGGAGATTATGCTGAGTGAAATAAGTCAATCAGAGAGTCAATTATCATATGGTTTCACTTACTTGTGGAGCATAAGGAATAACACAGAGGACACTGGGAGAAGGAGGGGAAATGTGAGTTGGGGAAAATTGGAGGGGGATACAAAGCATGAGAGACTGTGGACTCTAAGAAACAAACTGAGGGTTTTAGAGGGGAGGAGGTGGGTGGTTGGGTGAGCCTGGTGGTGGGTAGTAAGGAGGGCATGCATTGCATGGAGCACTGGGTGTGGTGCATAAACAATGAAACTTTGAACTATATCTAGCTAGGCTGTCATTGAAAATAGAAGGAGAGATAAAAAGCTTTGAGGACAAACAAAAACTAAAGAATTTGCAAACACCAAACCAGCCCTGCAGGAAATATTGAAAAGGGTTCTCTAAGCAAAGCGAGATCCTAAAAGTAACAGACCAGAAAGGAACAGAGACAATATACAGTAGCAGTCACCTTATAGGCAATACAATGGCACTAAATTCATATCTTTCAATAGTTATCATGAGTGTAAATGGGTTTAAAGTGCCCCAATCAAAAGACACAGGGTATCAGATTGGATTAAAAAAAAAAAAAGACCCATCGATATGCTGTCTGCAAGAGACTCATTTTAGACTCAAAGACACCTCTGGATTTAAAGTGAGGAGGTGGAAAACTATTTACCATGTTAATGGACATCAGTAGAAAGGTGGGTGGTAATCCTTATATCAGACAAATTAGATTTTAAGCCAAAGACTGTATAAGAGATGAGGAAGAACACTATATCATATTTAAAGTGTCTATCCAACAAGAAGATCTAACAATTTTGAATATCTATGCCCCTAACATGGTAGCATCCAATTATATAAGCCAATTAATAACAAAACCAAAGAAACACACTGACAATAATCCAATAATAGTAGGGGACTTTAACACTCCCCTCTCCCAAAGTGGACAGGTCATCTAAGCAAAAGGTCAAGATCAACAAAGAAATAAAGGCTCTTAAGTGACACAATGGACGAGAGGGACTTTGCGGATATATTCCATCCCAAAGCAACAGAATGCACATTCTTCTCTAGTGCACATAGAACATTCTCCAAATTAATAAAATTATGAATGAAAGAGGAGAGATCAAAACCAATACCAAAGAAATACAAAAAAATATAAGAACATTTTGTGAGCAACTACATGCCAGAAAATTAGACTATCTGGAAGAAATGAATGCATTCCTAGAGAAGCATAAACTACTATAACTGAACCAGGAAAAAGTAGAAAACCTGAATAGACTCACAACCAGTAAGGAGATTGTAGCAGTCATCAAAAATCTCCTAACAAACAAGAGCCCAGGGCCAGATGGCTTTCCAAGTAAGTAGACTTCCCAAGGCAATTCTAGCAAATATTTAAAGAAAAATTAATGCCTATGCTCCTGAAACTGTTCCAAAAAAGAGAAATGGAGGGAAAACTTCCAAGCTCATTTTATGAAGCCAGCATTACCTTGATCTCAAGACAGTACTGGCACAAAGACTCCATAAAAAAGGAGACTATCCATGATGGACATGGATGCAAATATTCTCACCAAAATTCTAGCTAATACGATCCAACAGTACCTTAAGAGGATTATTCACCACGACCAAGTAGGATTTATTCCTAGGATGCAAGTTTGGTTCAACATCTGCAAATCAATCAGTGTGATACAGTGCATTAATAAAATAAAGAACAAGTACCATATGATACTCTCAATAGATGCTGGAAAAGCATTTGACAAAGTACAGCATCCTTTCATGATCAATACTCTTCACAGTGTAGGGATAGAGGATATATACCTCAATATCATCAAAGCCCTCAATGAAAAACCCATAGTGAATATTATTCTCAATGGGGAAAAACTGAGAGCTTTTCCCCTAAGGTCAGGGCCATGGCAGGGATGTCCACTATCACCACTGCTATTCACCATAGTAATAAAAGTCTTAGCCTCATCAATCAGACAATTAAAAGAAATTAAAGGCATCTGAATCAGCAAAGAAGAAGTCAAACTCTCACTCTTTGCAGATGATCTGATACTTCATGTGGAAAACACAAAAAACTTCACTCCAAAACTGCTAGTAAAGTGTCAGGATATAAAATCAATGAACAGAAATCAGTTGCATTTCTAAGCACCAACAACATGACAGAAGAAAGAGAAATTAAGGAGTCAATCTCATTTACAATTGCACCCCAAAGCTTAAGATATCTAGGAATAAATCTAATCAAAGAGACAAAGGATCTGTACTCAGAAAACTAGAGAATACTCATGAAAGAAATTGAGGAAGGCATGGAAATGGGAAAAAGTTCCATGCTCATGGCATGGAAGAACAAATGTTGTTACAATGTCTATGCTACTAGAGCAATCTACACATTCAATGCAATCTCTATCAAAATACCATCAACTTTTTTTCACAGTAATGGAACATATAATCCTAAAATTTATATAGAACCATAAAAAAACCCTGAATAGCCAGAGGAATGTTGAAAAAGGAAACAAAACCTGGGGGTATCACAATTCCAGACTTTAAGCTCTATTACAAAGCTGTAATCAAGACAGTATGGTACTTGGACAAATATAGACACATAGATCAATGGAACAGAATAGAGAGCCCAGAAATGGACCCCCAATTTTATGGTCAACTAATCTTTGACAAAACAGGAAATAATGTCCAATAGAAAAAAGAAAGTCCCTTCAACAAATTGTGTTGGGATAACTGGACAGTCACATGCAGAAGAATGAAACTGGACCATTTCTTTAAACCACACACAAAAATAGACTCAAAATGGATGAAAGACCTCAATGTGAGACAGGAATCCACCAAAATCCTTGAGGAGAACACAGCCAGCAACCTCTTTGAACTCAGCCACAGCAAATTCTTCCTAGAAATGTCTCCAAAGGCAAGGGAAGCAAGGGAAAAAGTGAACTATTGGGACTTCATCAAGATAAAAAGCTTTTGCTCAACTAAGTTAACAGTCAACAAAACCAAAAGACAACTTACAGAATGGGAGAAGATATTTGCAAATGTCTTATCAGATAAAGGGCTAGTACCCCAAATTTATAAAGAACTTATCAAATTCAACACCTCCCAAATAAATAATCCAATCAAGAAATGGGCAGAAGACATGAACAGACATTTCTCCAAGGACGACATCCAAGTGGCCAACAGATGTATGAAAAAGTGCTCAGCATCACTCGGCATCAGGGAAATACAAATCAAAACCTCAATGAGATACCACCTCACAAGAGTCAGAATGGCTAAAATTAGGAAAGGACAGATGTTGTTGAGGTTGTGGAGAAAGGGGAACCCTCCTACACTGTTGGTGGGAATGCAAGCCGGTGCAGCCACTCTGGAAAACAGTATGAAGGTTCCTCAAAAAGTTGAAAATAGAGCTACCCTATGACCCAGTAATTGCACTACTGGGTATTTACACCAAAGATACAAATGTACTGACCCAAAGGGGCACGTGCACCTGAATGTTTATAGCAGCAATGTCCACAATAACTAAACTATGGAAAGAACCTAGATGTCCATCAACAGATGAATGTATAAAGAAGATGTGGTATATATATACAATGGAATACTATGCAGCCATCAAAATAAATGAAATCTTGCCATTTGCAATGATGTAGATGGAACTAGAGGGTATTATGCTAAGCGAAATAAGTCAATCAGAGAAAGATAATTATCATATGATCTCTCTGATATGAGGAATTTGAGAAACAAGACAGAGGGTCAAAGTGGAAGGGAGGGAAAGTGAATCAAGACAGAACCAGAGAGGGAGACAAATCATCAGAGACTCTTAATCTCAGGAAACAAAATGAGGGTTGCTGAGGGATGGTGGTGGGGGGGATAGGGTGGCTGGATGATGGACACTGGGGAGGGTATGTGTTATGGTGAGTGCTGTGAATTGTGTAAGACTGATGAATCACAGAGCTGTACCCTGGAAACAAATAATACATTATATGTTAATCATAAAAAAAAGTTGGAGAAAAATGGGTTACCAAAAAAGCTATGTATATTTCAGGCTATGTATATGTATATTTCAGATTGCATTTAACAAGTTAATGCTTTTAATGCACCAAAATACAGTGCAAGGAAGTTGTGCTATTTATAAGATAATTGTTAGATTTATTAAAAATATTAATTTATTAAAAATATTATTTATAATGTCAAAGCTTCTTGTAATGGGATGCAAGTTGAAAATTGTGTGAACAGATTTTTAATTTTTAAATTCTGAAATATCAGTCAGAATTACACTCTGTTTTAAACAAACAGACTTCTCTGCAAACTTTGGTGATCTCTCCAAAGTCTGAAATTGTTGAGATGACATGGCCCTTGTTATTCCCCTCTGCTTTCCACACTTTGTCTGATGTAGACAGTTCATCACCAACAGCCTTGCCACCACATTTTACAGAGAAAAAGCATCAACATGACACACTTTGAACACACTGGATCCCTGACTTGTGTGCACCCTCACCCCTATCCCACAGGCCCTTCTACTGTGCCTGCAGATAACAAAGCTTTAACATTTACTAAGCGGGAGGTGACAGGTCCTCCCCATACTTTCTATTCATGGCTTCAATTAATAATTAATCGCCTGAAAAATGAGCCAATCTGTTTCATGGAGGGTAAGAACCTTGAGCCAAGCCAATTAGCATCTTGGTTCTGGCTGCCTTGGGAATTTAAGTTAGTCACACAGCCCATTTAACGTCTCCAAATATTGTTGTCTCCCGAAAAGGGAAGTCATGATTGTCAAATGAGGGGAGGCCTTGGGAACGCATATGCTGAGGATGCCCTGCGAGGCGGGTTGGCCAGGGCACGGGGCCTTGGGCTTTTGTCTGGCCCACATGCCCGCTCTATTCTTCTCCTCGGGCTCAGCAGCTGGCTCCAGGCAGCGCAGACCCTAACCACCCGCCGGGGGAGTGGCGGCTGTTCCCAAATACTTGCACACTTGAGCGGCTCTTTTGTCTGCTGAGAAGACATTCCAACTGCCCGTTCCCAGTTGGCCTTTGCACAAAGGGGGTGGCCGTGGAGCAAAGCAGTCTGTCTGCCCAGCATATTGTCGAGGGGCAGCGAATGGCAATCAGGCAGCTGTGAGTTGTCCCTCACTCTGATGTGTGCGTGGGATGGCTGCAATGCAGGGGAAGGACTGAGGCCACGGGGAGGGCTTGAGGAGCGGGACTAACCAGACAATTTAATTAGGGAGATGTGAGGAATCTTACAATTAAGATATTGAGGCTCCAGGGAGAATGTGAGCAATAATCTAGCCCTTTCCCCCTTCTTTCTCAGAAACCCCAAATCACGTGATATGGAATCATCTTTTAAAAGAAACTTCAAGGCTTCCTGTGTTTAAAAACTGTTGCTGGAAGAAAATTCTTTGAATCATGCTGATTCAAAAGTCTGCTCTCCTTTCTCAAATATCTATCAATAACAGCTGGCTTTCTGTCCAGGAGGCTTCAGAGACATGAAAAATGGTTGCTAGTCATGATAATAGCATCATTACAGATGCCTGTCACAGGCCTGGCCTTATGCTGAGTGCTTACACTTCTCTCATTGCATCCCCAGAGCAACCCTGTGAGGTGGGATTATCACCCACATTTCAGAGATGAGGGAACTGGGGCTTTGAAAGGACTCCAGATCCAGCACACTGACCCAGGGACTCAAACCCAGGGTGGCCCCCACCCAGGCCTGTGCTGCACATCCTCCTCACCGCCTCCCCAGTGGCAGCTCTTTTTTCACTGCTGGCTTTGGCTTTTCACCTGTCTGTTGCCCTGGGCAGGTCCCAGAGCAGTGGTCCAAGCACTGCCTGCAAGCCTCCTCTGGGAGGCAGCACCCAAGCCACAGGAGGGCTGGGCAGCGAGCTGCTGACTGCAAGCATTTCTCAGTCCACCCATGCTCCCACATCTGATGCACAGCAAGCAGAGCGCTATGAATCAAGGGTGGTGGGTGCCAGGGAGAGCTCTCCAAAAGTCCACATGCCCTTGCTGGGGATGAGATCACAGAACAATTTTGAGAGCCAGGCTGAGGTGGTGGAGGGAACTGTTCCACTAGATTTGGCCTTGGGAGTGTGTTGTCAAAAAGGGTGGGATGAAGTAAGAGAAAGTAGGATAGGGGAGCTGGGAAGAAATGGTGTGGGTCAGAGCTCATGAGACAAGGCAGAGGTAGGGACAGACACCCAAGAGAGCAGGTCTTCAGGGGGTTCTGGTTCGGCAGACAGATGGGATTGTAGGACAGACATGAGGATGGGTGGAAGTGCTGGGGAGCTGTGCTCCCATAGGAGGGCTGACTCCTTGCTCAGTGTCCAGGGCCTTCCAGTGTACCACCCACGACATTGAAAAATTCCTGCCCCAGTCAGTTGTGAGGGGAACTTGGATATGGTGCTTAGGGCTCAAGGCCCACTCTGGTGGACTTTGGCATCCATGGTGAAGACTCCCTGGGGAAACACTCAGGCTAGGATGCCTGGTGGCCATTCTCAAGGACAGGGATCACAGAATGGCCTCTGTTAGCACTTATTGAACAATGACAGCATCCTTTTGTCTTTCACAAATAAACAATTTGCTGAGGCCACTTGGCAAAATATGAAATTACCCAGCACTGCAGTAGCTGTGCCACCTCTTTCCGAGGGTGTGCAAGCCCATTCGCTGTCTTGCACTGAGATACTCTCAGTCCCTGGAAGGGGGCTAAACAGAGACCCCGCTGGAGGAAGAGGCCCAGAGGCCAACTCCCATGAAGAGGGTTACATTAGCTGCCTACAGGACACACTCATGGGACAGGATAAAGACCCCAGCTTCCCACAAGGCAAACTGGTCTTCCCAGGCTCCCAGAGGTATGCAGCAGCCTTGAACCCACGTGTCCCCAAAAGTAAGCTGCTCACTAATGTGCTTTGCCTTGGCTCCCTTGTATTTCCTGTTTCACTTCCCCCATCCCTCACAGTGCTTCCCAGAGTCACCTCCCAAATAAACACCTTGCACCAAATCCTTGTCTCAAATCTGCAGTGACTGAGCTGGAGTTGGAACACAGCATCGTCAGATTCAGGGTTCAAATGCCTCACTATTGTGCCACCATCAGCAGCTGGGTGGGTCCCATTGGCATATCACGTCCTGTCACAGGACATTAGCATGCTGCCCCCAGCCACTGAGGACCATCTTTCCACCCCTGCTCCAGCTGATATCTAGCTACAGAGGGCAAAACAGACATGGAGATCCTGGGGACCCACCCTGATTCTTCAGACCCGGTAGCCATGCAGAAGGGAAATGTCACATCTCCATCCTGTATTTCTCAGTTAACCAGGTCTCCTGCTCAGTTCCTGTTTACAGGCCAGGGTGGGGACTTGACTGTGCTTTGTGAGTATGTCAGAAAACTCCATGGGAGGACCACGCAGTTTTACATCAACACTGGGCTATAAGGCAAGCAAGTACTGATGAGATGGGAAATACTTCAAACGTATCATCTATATCTCCATGTTTAGAAGTAGGCAGAGAGAACAGTGTTCAGTATGGTTGCTGAGGTCATTTCTTTCCTGGTATAGAGAAAGTTCCAGAAAGTGTCACCTTTATTTTTCCTCATTGTCCTGGAATTCAGGGCCACAACATGAAATGGTGCTGTAGCCACTGTCCATTACTGGCAGCAACTGTTGGAGGGACCCATGGGATAAGTCCAGGGAGCACTTATGTAACTATGTTACATTTAGCAAAACTAAGAGCTTACGCTAGTGCTAGAATATTTACTAAGCTACAAACTTCATTTGGAATTCACCAGTTTTCCCACTAATGTCATTTTTTCTGTTTCAGAGCCTGATCGAGGATACTACCACTATGTCGCCTTCATCGTCTATTTGTGTCTGTTTCTCAGTCTTTCCTTGTTTTTCAGAACTTTGAACTTTTGAAAAGTATGTTTACCAACTTAGAAAAAGCTAAGCCGGCTGACAACCGGTTGGTTGTTTTGTTTCTGTGACTGTGCAGATACAGTGATGGTTTTGGGCTTTATGGTACATGAGGCCTGACTTTACAAGAGCTAAGGACATCAGCATTCTCTCCAGGGCAGTGAAATTGTCAAAGACCTCAAAAAATGAATTGAATGTTGTTGATTTCCTATGCATTTGCGCTTTGATGCACTGTTTTGTTGTTGGAAGGGTGCTCCTGTGAAAATAGGCAGCAATAGGAAGCATTTAGAGATGGTTGCCCTGGATGCTAGCGTTTCTGTAGAAAGGGCACATTTTAGTCCCCACAGACTGTTTAGTTTCAGTGTATTGATGTGGCTCTCTCCTTCTAGCACCTGCCTGGCTCGGCTCATCATCTCCTCAGGGAATTCCCTCTTGGCTCATATTTTTCCCAGCAGATGTCAGACTCTGTGGTGGTGGCTCCAGGCCAGTCTGGACTGGGTGTGAAGATTCTTTTTGACCCTTCTTAACCCCCTTACCCCAAACAAGGTCTTTCTATGTTCCTGTGCAGAGGCAGCCTCATGGAATTTACTGAGATGAGCTCTTTGGATTGCAAGTACTAAGTGCTCTGAACTCGGTACCTTGGGACTTACCTCTGCATTTTATAGTTCCCTAAACAGGCTTGGGGGCTACGAGGGACAGAGATAAGGAAGAAGGTGGCCCATTAACCAGGATCCTCAGCAGCTAGTTGAGTGAATTTCAGACTCACTGTCCTCATCAGGGAGGGTGCCCCTGGCACTTCCTGGCTTTCTCTGGGTGTGGGCTGAGAAGGTTCCTGAGATACCCAGAAAAGCCCGTGGCATTGTACTTTTTTATTTAAAAGCAATTTGGTGGGGCACCTGGGTGGCTCAGTGGGTAAAGCCTCTGCCTTTGGTTCAGGTCATGATCCCAGGGTCCTGGGATCGAGCCCTGCATCGGGCTCTGCTCAGCAGGGGGCCTGCTTCCCCCTCTCTCTCTACCTGTCCCTTGGCCTACTTGTGATTTCTCTTTCTCTCTCTCTCTCTCTGTCAAACAGATAAATAAAATCTCAAAAAAAAAAAAAAAGCAATTTGGTTGTTTTAAAATCCTGGAGTCACATTTTCTTGCTTACCATCTTTTTTGTTTTAAATAGATGTATTTATTTTATTTGAAAGATAGAGAAAGAGAGCAGGAGGAGGGGCAGAGAGAGAGGGAGAGAGAGAATCCTCAAGCAGACTCCCTGCTAAGCACAGGGCTTGACTTGGAGCTCAATGTGGGGCTTGATCCTAGGACTCTAAGATCAAGACATGAGCCAAAATCAAGAGCTGGCTGTCTAAATGACGGAGCCACCGAGGCACCACTTCTTGCTCTGCATCTTAATTAGATTTCTTCAGTTCTTTCTGGAGTATGCGTAATTGTTAACACTGATGGTGTTCTGATTTTCAGTCGCTTTTATATTGGGTCCTGTCATGCTCTTTTTGCCCAACTGTCCAAAGGAATTGTTTATTTGGCTTTAAAGCTCAGTACTTTTACTAGGATATGTCTTGGTATTGGTCATTCCGGATTGATAGTCTCAGGTGTACACTGTGCTCTTTCAATATGTATCTCCAAATCTCTTTTAAGCCCTATGTTTCAGGAAAGTTTTTTTCAGTTACAGATTTCAAAATTCATTCTGTTTCTTTATTCCTGTTTTTTAAATTCAAGTATTCCTGTTACCCATATGCTGACTTTTTTCATCCTTGTCCCTTCTAGAAAAATTCTTTCTGCCTCTTCTTAAATTTCCTTATGACTGAAAAAAAAATCCTCCTATTTCTTCCAAAACATTAACTGTTCTGTTATATGCACTTATGTTCCTTGAAGTTTGCCTTCATTTCTCAACTGATTTTCTTTCATTTTTAATTCTTTCCTGAGTCTTCTGTTTCCTTAATTTCCTTATTTCCTTTTCCTTCCTCCACACAGTGGTGAGACCAAGCAGGACTCTGGACACACGGTGATTATCCTATTTGCTGGTAGTTGGTGGCTTTGGGGCAAATAATTTATCATCTAGTTTTGTTGTAAGTTTGTCCATGTGTTTTCAGTTTTGCTTTCTAATTACGATATTATTTTCGTGTAGGATTCAAAGAGATTCAAAACTTTTGTCACTGCTGCTGCCATCCCAGAAGCCCCTTACTTAAGTCCTTGTGTATTTGACGACATTAGGTATGTAACTGAAAGCCATCCCCATGCTAAAATGGTTGCAGTAACTTAGCTACAACTAGAGGGTGGTGAGTCACAAAAATGCATCCCCAACTCAACTTCACCCAAATGCCTCTGACCACCCAGTACCACTCAACATGAGAGGATGTGAGGGAGGCAGTTTGAGTGGTATCAAGTGCCTGCAGTTATGGTAGTTCATTGTGGCAGATTTTATGAAAACATATGACCATGTGAACCTGTTGCTGGGAAACCTCCCAAGACTTTGGAATGGGCAGGTGTCTGTCATTTTGTAAAGATTAAATAAACCAAAGTGTTTCTGTAAGAATATGCATAGCCAAGGAAAGCAATCTTTTTGCTCTTAAAAATAACCTCTTTGTAATAATAAATGTGCATGCCAGAAAAATTAGAAAATTTGTATAAAAATGCATAAAATAAGAAAATAAAAACATAGTCTTCTCACCAAGAAGTGACCACTGTTAATACCTTAGCATGTATCTTTGCAGATTTTGAAATTTTTTTTTTTTAAATTTTTTATTTATTTTCAGCGTAACAGTATTCATTGTTTTTTCACCACACCCAGTGCTCCATGCAATCTGTGCCCTCCCTAATACCCACCACCTGGTTCCCCCACCCTCCCACCCCGCCCCTTCAAAACCCTCAGGTTGTTTTTCAGAGTCCATAGTCTCTCATGGTTCACCTCCCCTTCCAATTTCCCTCAACTCCCTTCTCCTCTCCATCCACCCTTGTCCTCTATATTATTTGTTATGCTCCACCAATAAGTGAAACCATATGATACTTGACTTTCTCTGTTTGACTTATTTCACTCAGCATAATCTCTTCCAGTCCTGTCCATGTTGCTACAAAATAATGACAGTTATAACTGTACATAGATGATGTGAAGTGAAAAAATTAGTTCAAGTTGTGTCAAAAATTATATTGAGTTGTGAGGTTATGTATATTGACAAGTATTGATTAATATACCAAAAAATAATAACAGGGTTATTTGTGGATCATCAGCTTGGAGTGTTTGATATTTTCTCATTTCCTGTATTTCCTACAACAGGCATGCAGGCTTTTTTTTTTTTAAATTAAATTTTTTATTTATTTTCAGCATAACAGTATTCATTGTTTTTTCACCACACCCAGTGCTCCATGCAATCTGTGCCCTCCCCATCACCCACCACCTGGTTCCCCCACCCTCCCACCCCCCGCCCCTTCAAAGCCCTCAGGTTGTTTTGCATGCAGGCTTTTATAATCAGAAAAAAATGAATCATTTAAAAAAGAAATTTTAGTTTTTCGAAAGTGAGATGCAATTGTGAGCATATGTAAAATCAGATAAACAGCTTATTTTGTGTCCAATGATTATGTGGCTGCATTATGTTGTTTCAAGTTCTCCTTCTTAAAAAAAAAAAAAAAGAGAGAGAGAGAAAGAAAGAAAGAAAGAAACAAACAAACAAAAACAAAACCCAAATCAGATCAGATTGTGATTTTGTTCCTGGACATTAACACATGGACATTACAGGAGCATGTATGTCACATGGTCAACTCATTGGCAGGAGGATTATGTCGTCAGGGGAATAAATTTGAAATTCTCAAGGTACTTTGCTCTAGTAATCAGGACTTTATTTATCTCTAAGCTAAAAGAGGGGATTTAATTCTTTAACAATGATCGGAAAATGCTTTTAGGAAGATTTCTTTCCTATCAAAACATTTCTTAAAGTTGCAGTAAACACTGTGTGACCAGCGATGCAGGGAAAGCCTACAGAAGGCTTGAAAGTATAGTTTCCTTTGCCTTGAAAGACACAGAAAGAATGTCACAGGATCCATGGAGGAAAAATAATTTGTAAAAGGAAGAAATTGAATAAAGGCCTGTCAGTGCTAGCGATGACATATTAGCAAGGTTTCCTGGCACAGTCACTTTTAGGGACTTTGATTTTCCAAATAAATGTCAGTTGGTGACAAAACTCCCATCATAGTACACAGAGTGCTCCCTAACTATTTGAGAAAACTAGGCCTTAAATTAAAATTGGACTTATGCAACTTAATTGTATTTTAGCAGTTTGATTTAAGTGCAAGTTCTGTATTTGAAAGGTGAGAGTGTCTTTAATTTTTTAGTAATGTAATTGGAAGGGCTGGTTCTTAACAGGTCACCCAGCTCCTGAAGGCCTGAATCCTTCCAGTGAGAAGACTCTAGACCACAACCACTTAACCCTACCATTTCTTTGTGGCTGCTGGAAATATCAGGATATTTCCCATGGTTCATACTATTGCACTTACACTGTTGGAACACAATGGTGAAATTGCCATCCCCATGCCACTGCCCAGAGGGCAGGACCCCACCTCCCAGGAACAATGGCTGCCCTTCTCTTAGACAAGAAAGTCAGTGGGAGCCCTTGTCCATCAGCAGGAGATTAGAAAGGAGTCCTCAATGTTCCTCTCTCCAGCTTCTGGGAAAGCTGAGTGGATGAGGGGGCATTCCTGTTTGCTTCTAGGTGACTCTTCTAGATCTAGGGATCCACACCCACTCAGAAGAGAAAGAATCTACTCCCCAGTTCCATGTTTGGAACTGAAAGGTGCATGTTTATTCAGACCAGATAGTAGGTAATTACAATTTTGACCGGGAGAAAGCCACAGATTGGACAGTAATAAATACTATAAATCATATGACAGAAGTTAAATTGTGAGCTGTGTACCTTCACAAACAAACTATTGTTAAACAGTTTTCTGGACACTGGTACGTATAATCTACCCTTTCAGTTTATTCGAGAAAGCCTCATGGGTACGAATTTGGTGTTCACTCATTATGAGCACTGAAATATCAGAATTTCTATGCAGATCTCGCAAAAATCTTTCAGTGGTTCAAGGGATTTGTTCACATATATGAGACTTACTAGTAGTAAGAGTCTTTTTATATGTCATATATAGGCATACTTTTAAAAAAATTTATCTTTTAAACTTTCTTTTTAAAAAGATTTATTTATTTGAGAGAGAGCAG
The DNA here is from genome assembly GCF_963455335.1 of Martes martes. Taxonomy (NCBI): domain Eukaryota; kingdom Metazoa; phylum Chordata; class Mammalia; order Carnivora; family Mustelidae; genus Martes; species Martes martes. The sequence continues at coordinate 50,249,690 of NC_137896.1, read as the reverse complement.
GAGTGAGAGCAAGTGAGTGAAAGAGAGAGAGAGAGCACAAGCAAGGGGAAGGGGGAGAGGGAGAAGCAGACGTTTCCCTGAGCAGGGATCCTGATGCAGGACTCAATCCCAAGACCTTGGGATCATGACCTGAGCCGAAGTCAGATGCTTAACTGACAGCCACCAGGCACCCTGGCATACTTTGTTTTATTTCATTTTTCAGATGGTGTGTTTTTCACAAATTGAAGGTCTGTGGCAACCTTATGTGGAACAAGTCTATAGGCACAATTTTTCCAACAGCATTTGCTCACCTTATGTCTCTGTGTCACATTTTGGTAATTTTTGTGATATTTTAAACTTTTTAAATTGTTGTTATATTTGCTGTGATGATCTGTGATCAATGATTTTTGATGTTACTGTTTTAATTGTTTTGGCTATGAACCGTGTCCGTATGATGGTGAAATTGATAAATGTTGTCTGTGTTCTGACTACTTTACCAACTAGCCATTCTACACCCCCCCCACCTTGGGTATCCTTGTTCTCTGAGACACAACAATATTGAAACCAGGTAGTTAATAACCCTATAATGGCCTCTAAGTGTTCAAGTGAAAGGAAGAGTTGTATATCTCTCACTTTAAATCAAAGCTAGAAATGATTAAACTTAGTGAAGAAAGTATGTCTAGTGATGCCTGGGTGGCTCAGTCATTAAGCATCTGCCTTTGACTCAGGTCCTGATCCCAGTGTCCTGGGATTGAGCCCTGCATTGGGCTGCTGCCTAGCAGGAAGCCTGCTTCTCCCTCTCCCACTCCCTCTGCTTGTGTTCCCTCTCTTGGTGTGTCTCTCTCTGTATAAATAAATAAAATCTTCTTAAAAAAAAGAGAAAGTATGTCTAAGGTTGAGATAAGCCAAATGGTTGGCCTTACATCAAATGCTTAGCCAAGTTGTGAATACAAAGATAAAGTTCTCTTTTTTAAAAGATTTTATTTATTTATTTGACACACAGAGAGAGAGAGAGATATCACAAGTAGACAGGCAGGCAGAGAGAGGGGGGGAAGCAGGCTCCCTGATGAGCAGAGAGCCTGATGCAGGGCTCAATCTCAGGACCCCGAGATCATGAGCTGAGCCGAAGACAGAGGCTTAACGCATTGAGCCACCCAGGTGCCCCAGAAAAAGTTCTTGAAGGGAATTAGAAGTTATACTCCAGTTAATACATGAATGATAAGAAAGTGAAACAGCTTTATTGCTGATATGGAGAAGGTTTCAGTGGTTTGCATAGAAGGTCAAACCAGCCACAACATTCCCTTGAGCCTAATCCAGAGCAAGGTCTTAACTCTCTTCAATTCTGAGAAGGTTGAGAGAGGTGAGGAAGCTGCAGAAGACAAGTTTTAAGCTAATAGAGGTTGATTCATGAGGTTTAAGGAAGAAACCTGGTCTGTAACATAATAGTACAAGATGAAGCAGCAAGTGTAGAAGCTGCAGCAAGTTTTACAGAAGATCTAGTGAATATAATTAAGACAGATGGCTATACTCAACAACAGTTTTCCAGTGTAAACGAAAATCGCCTTTTATTGGAAGAAGACGTCATTTAAGACTCTCATAGCTAGAGAGGAGAAATCAATGCCTGGCTTCAGAACTTCTAAGGACAGGCTAACTCTCTTGTTAGGGGCTAATGTAGCTGGTGAGTTAAGCCAATCCTCAATTATTATCATGAAAACCCTAGTGTTCTTTAAGAATTATGCTAAATCCTCTTCCTCTGCTCTATAATGGAACAACAAGGCTTGGATGACTGCACCTCTCTTTATAAAAATGATTTACTGTGGGGGTGCCTGGGTGGCTCAGAGGGTTGAGACTCTGCCTTTGGCTCAGGTCATGGTCTCAGGGTCCTGGGATCGAGCCCTACATCGGGCTCTCTGCTCAGCAGGGAGCCTGCTCCCCCTCCCCGCCTGCCTCTCTGCCTACTTGTGCTCTCTCTCTCTGTGTCAAATAAATAAATAAAATCTTTTAAAAAACAATTTACTGAATATCTTCAGCCCACTGTTGAGAACTACTGCTTAGAAAAATAGATTTCTCTCAAAATATTACTGTGCATTACCAACGAACCTGACCACTCAAGTGTCCAGTGAGATTAATGGTGTGTGTGTGTGTGTGTGTGTGTGTGTGTGTGTTTAAGTGTGTGCAGTGTGTGTGTGTTTAGAGATGCGGGGGGCAGAGGCAGAGGGAGAGGAAGAGAATCTTAAGCAGGGTCCATGCCCAGCCTCATGCGGGGCTTGACCTCACAACCCTGAGTTCATGACCTGAGCCAAAACCAAGTTAGTTGCTTAACCTACTGAACTACCTAGGTGCCCAAAGATTAAAGTTGTTTTCATGCCTGCTAAAACAACAACCATTCTGCAGCCCAAGGATTAAGGAGTTATTTTGACTTTCATGTCTTATTATTTAAGAAACTCTTTGTAAGGCTATAAGTGCTATAAAATTGTGATTCCTCTGATGGATCTGGAAAAAATTCACCAGTCTAGATGCCATTAAGAACACAATTCATGGGAAGATATTGAAATACCAATGTGAACTAGAGTTTGGAACTAGTTAATTCTAGCCTTCATGGATGACTCTGAGGGGTTCAAGACTTGTCAAAACAGTAAGTGCAGATGTGATGGAAATAGGAAGAAAACTAGTATCAGAAGCGGAGCCTGAAGATGGGATTTGAGTTGCTGAAAACTCATGATAAAATTTTAATTGATGAGGAGTTGTTTCTCATGGATGAGCAAAGAAAGAGATTTCTTGAAGATTTCATCCATTTATTTGACAGAGAGAGAGATCACAAGTAGGCAGAGAGTCAGGCAGAGAGAGGGGGAAGCGGGCTCCCCACTGAGCAGAGAGCCCGATGTGGGGCTTGATCGCAGGACCCTGAGATCACGACCTGAGCCGAAGGCAGTGGCTCAATCCACTGAGCCACCCAGGCACCCTGAAAGAGGTTTCTTGAGATGGGATCTACTCCTGGTGAAGACACTGTGAAGATTATTGAAATGACAACAGAAGATTTAGAATAACATATAAATGTAGTTGATAAATTAGCAGTCAGTTTTGGGAGGATTGACTCTAATTGTGAAAGAAGTTTTACTGTGTGTAAAATGCTATCATACAGCATCCCCTGTGACAGCAAAATTGTTTGTGGAAGGAAGACTCAATTGATTCAGCAAACTTCACTGTTGTCTTTTAAGAAATTGCCACAGCCATCCTAGCTTTTAGCAACCACCATCTTGATCAGCCAGCAGCCACCAACACTGAGGCAAGAACCTCCACCAGCAAAAAGATTACAACTCACTGAAAACTCAGGTGATGGTTAGCAATATGTATTTTTAAATTAAGGTATATATATTGTTTTTTAAGATTTTATTTATTTATTTGACAGGCAGAGAGCACAAGTAGGCAGAGAGGCAGGCGGGGGTGGGGGGTGGGGTGGAGTGGGGAAGCAGGCTCCCTGACGAAGCAGAGAGCCTGAGGTGGGACTCAATCCCAGGATCCTGGGATTACGACCTGAGCTGAGGGCAGTGGCTTAACTCACTGAGCCACCCAGGCACCCTGTATATTGTTTTTTAAAGACAATACTATTGCACACTTAATAGACTACATTGTAGTGTAGCATAACTTTTGCATGCACTTGCAAATAAAAAAATTCTTTTGACTATATTGTGATATTTGCCTTATTGCAGTGCTCTGGAATCAAACCTGCAATATCTCTGAGATATGCCTGTTATATGATCCTAGCTGCTTTGTAAGGGAAGGTGTATGCCTGAAAGATCATGTCATGTGGGATTAAAGTGTCTTGTATTTGAATATTGTATGATCTCAGGCAAATTACTTAGTCTCTCTGAGCCTTAGATGTATATCAGCCTTAAGAAGAAGGTAAAATGGAGTCACGTTATATGACTTTTGTAAATACATTTACACAAGTTTTCAGAGAGAGAGAGAGAGAGAGAAGGACAGAGGGAGGGAGACAGAAATAATTAGAAACAACAATTTAAACAGTGGTGACCATTCAACGAGTACTATACCTAATGATCACATGCTCCAAAGAGACAGCATATTCTCTTTGGTTATTTTCAGCACTCGTGTTACTGCTGAGCATGACCCTAACATTCTTCGATACATGGAACATCCTGAGTGAATTCCAATATTCTTAGACATATGGTCTTCTTTGTGGTTAAGTTTGCTGAAACGTGGTATATGTCTTCCACATAATGGCTTCCTATGGAGTATTCAAAGTTACCCTTTCCAAAGGGGTTTTCTGACAATATGAATGTCTTTGCTCAAACCCTTTGGAAGTCCATCTTGTGGTGAGCCATGACTCCCAGCACTGCTTTGCCAAAGGCTTGTTGTGAGGAGGAAAGGAGGTACAGCCTGGGAACATGGCTGGATACATTAGGAACTCAATGGATGTGTATTTTATCAAATCCATTGGGGTAGAGTCCTTTAAATCCAAAGTCAAAGGATCATTTAATGGGACTAGGGGACAAGCACTTTGGGCAGTTATCCATGAAAGCTGACCATGTGTGTCCTCCATGACCCAGTTATTCTTCTGCTAGGGCACTATGCAAAGACTTGTATACCTATGTTAATTATGTGCTTCACAGAAGCACTATTTGTAAAGCTCCCAAACTGGGGAAATGCAAATGCTCATCACCAGGATATGGACAAATAGATTGTGAAATACACAGTGACAGCTTTAATGAACCAACCACAATTCTGACGTGAATATGGATGAAATGAAAAATGTAATTATGAGTGAAAGAAGCCAGAAAGGAAAAGAGTTCACATTGTAGGATTCCAATTATATAATGTTTAGAGATTGACAACACTAATCTGTGGTGGAAAAAGTCAGGAGAGTGGTATCCTTAGCAGGTGGGGGAGGGTGTTTCTATGGTTCTAATGCATTTCTGTTTCTTGATCTGGGTGTAAACATTTTGTGAAAATTTAAAGAGCTGTACTTTTATGATTTGTGCATTTGATTTCTTATGAATATTATACTTTACTTCAATAATATGGTTGTGATTCTGGCTTTTTAAAAAATGCTGTGCATGCATGTTTTTTAGTTTTGATGTTTTTGCATACTGTCCTTGAGACAGGGACCATTTTTCTCACTTCATTGTGAACCACCACAGAACCAGACTGGGACAGTGCATACTCAAACATTTGTGGACAGATCTTGGACATCTCTGTGATAATGGAGCCATTCTCCTCAGCAAAATCATTATGTTGGGCATTGGTGGGTGGGAAGAAATGAAACAACAAAGCAGTTGCTTCTCTGCAATTCATTCCCAGACTTGTTAATTTTGGACACACCCTCATCTAGTCATCTCTATTGTGGACAGACCAGGTGGCAGAAACTAGAGCAGACACAAGGAATTTCTAAGCTGGGAAATGATGAATACTTGAAGTACCCAACCATGAATCCTGTGTGGTCTTTGTTACTTGCAATCACTGAGAATAAACACTCCTTGTGCTCTGGAGAGGGATTGAGAGGCTAGCCATTGCAGTGTGGCTTTCAAATGACTTCAAATAGAAGGCTTGAGTACCATCAGTTTGGAAGCTCTGAAAACACACGCCCTGCTGCCAGTTCTTCCACTGGAAGAACCAGGATTCATGGACCTGCTTGATGAGTCCTAGTCATCCAGCCCATCACAGCATTGTGAGGCTCTCTCTCCATCAGGGACACATGGGCAGCAGGAATGTCTATAACAATCCAAGGGTGGCTAGGGCCCCTGTTCATGCCATATCTGTTTCTTGCCATTGTCTCCCAGACCATTCTATGCGCTGAGAACACAATGAAGAACCAAAACAGTGTGGCATCTGCCTTGACTTGCTGCAGGTAAGTCTTCCTTGGTGGCACTTCCTGGTCCTGGTAGTCTTGTGTAAACATTGTTACCCCTCCACAGTTCAAAGGCCATTCAAGGGCAACTTCCCATCTGGGCAGAACAACTTGTAGAGGTGAAGACACAGCAGCTCCAAGGTCTTGGATGAGGAACAATGAGTGTCTTCATCTTTCTGTCTGCTGAGGGCAGTAGTTCACGTTCATCACCCTTCACTATAATTGCTCCCTCACACAGCTGAAGAGTGAGAGCAAAACAAAGTATGTCTGTGATTTCTTTTTTTTTTTTTTTACTTTTTTTTTTAAATTTTTTATTTATTTTCAGCGTAACAGTATTCATTGTTTTTTTCACCACACCCAGTGCTCCATGCAATCTGTGCCCTCCCTAATACCCACCACCTGGTTCCCCCACCCTCCCACCCCGCCCCTTCAAAACCCTCAGGTTGTTTTTCAGAGTCCATAGTCTCTCATGGTTCACCTCCCCTTCCAATTTCCCTCAACTCCCTTCTCCTCTCCATCTACCCTTGTCCTCTATATTATTTGTTATGCTCCACCAATAAGTGAAACCATATGATACTTGACTTTCTCTGTTTGACTTATTTCACTCAGCATAATCTCTTCCAGTCCTGTCCATGTTGCTACAAAAGTTGGGTATTCGTCCTTTCTGATGGAGGCATAATACTCCATAGTGTATATGGACCACATCTTCCTTATCCATTCATCCGTTGAAGGGCATCTTGGTTCTTTCCACAGTTTGGCGACCGTGGCCATTGCTGCTATAAACATTGGGGTACAGATGGCCCTTCTTTTCACTACATCTGTATCTTTGGGGTAAATACCCAGCAGTGCAATTGCAGGGTCATAGGGAAGATCTATTTTTAATTTCCTGAGGAATCTCCACACTGTTCTCCAAAGTGGCTGCACCAGTTTGCATTCCCACCAACAGTGTAATTCACTCAGAAACTTAGTCATATTTGTTCTATGTCTGTGGCAATTGGCCAGGCACTTTCATTGGCTGATTTCCTATTCCATTGTTGGGTCCATGGTCAAAGGAGCAAGACTGATACAAAGCGAAGGTCAAGAAAAGCTTTATTTCATGCCAAACATCAAGAATCAAACTGACCAGCCAGGGACGTCTCTTGCAAAGAGGCGATATCTCTCTTCTTTACAGACTAGCTTTTAAGGGCAAAGGACACGTGGTTGGGCCTGGCCAAGCACAGGTGATCAATGAGATTGTAACACAGAGAAAGCTGCACAGTCCTGCTAGGTCACACATAAGTGACCAATTGAATTACAATTTATGCTATAGTAGATATTTGAACTAGTCTATCACCTTGGTCAGAATTGGCGCCCAAAGGGCACCCAAAAGGCGGGGCCCATATTCCTTGGTAGCTAGGGAGACAGTATGTGCCCCCACCGATTGGATACCTCCACCTGGCCTGACCCACCCTTGTATTTGGGCTTTGTTACCTGGGACTGGTTTCCGGGACTTGTTTTTAAGTAAGTTCCCTGAAGGGATGGGGCAGGGTCAGGATGGAGCTGCTTTGGCTAAATAGGCCCTTACACCATAAATATTTCTTCTGTCAGATTCACTATTCAGACTCAGACATGGTGCAGGATTAGCTGTGGGAGAGTCAGGAGAGCAGAAGGAGCACTTAAAGCATCGTGAATGTGCTTTGTGGACAAACTTATATAAGAGTTATCTGGTTAACTGCATGTCCACATTTCTGTTTACATGTGTCAAGTTTAGGTGCAGGCATCGGATTTAGGCTGAATACCAAAACAGAAACCAAACTTTAGTGAATTTCTTTTTTTTTTTTTTAAGATTTTATTTATTTGACAGAGATCACAAGTAGGCAGAGAGGCAGAGAGAGAGAGAGAGAGAGAGAGAGGAGGAAGCAGGCTCCCTGCTGAGCAGAGAGACCAATGCAGGGCTCGATTCCAGGACCCTGAGATCATGACCTGAGCCAAAGGCAGAGGCTTTAACCCACCGAGTCACCCAGGTGCCCCTAGTGCATTTCTAACATAATATTTTCCCCTTAGAGTTCCCCTGGAAGGCAGTGAAAGGCATATTTCAAAATGATAAATGCACAAGCTTCCCAGAGGCTATATCACAAACCTCATGTATCTAACTACATAGTTGAAATGTATGCCTGAAACACATGTCTTTTCATCTCTACCATCTCCAGAATGAGCATGTCTCCCAGGGGCTTTTGGCCAGGCAGCAGTCACTGCTTGTGAACACACAAGCTGGCCTGTTACTCACGATGACCAGATGGGTGACGGCAACCCTCACCTTGTCTGTCAGCAAACCAGGCAAGGGCCATTGGGGAGGGTCACCGTCTGAAGACCTTCCAGGAACACATTAATGAAGCAACAGCTTTGGTGTGAATGAATGCAAATGCCTAGGAAGGAAAACTCAGAGAACAGTGATGCACTTTTAAAGAAATCCTGAATTGTCAGTGCTCCTCAGGGAACAGAAGACGAGATGTGCAGAAACACATGGACAGCACTGGCCCTAACTCAAACAGTGGTTCAGAAGCATCAGGTTCTGAAGGAAAACAAATCTTAGGAACACATTAACCAATATATTTCACTTAGATCTGGCTTTTTAAAATATACTTAAGAGAAATATATGATAAAAATGATTTACAACTAAGTCTAGAAGAACTCTTTCAATAAATGTAAAAATTCTCCAGTGAGAAAGCAGTGCATCATAGAAATTGGTAGCTTTCCCCCACTCAGTGGCATATAAAAAACCAGCAAAGCTCAATGAATAACAGTAGCTGAAGTAGTAGGACTTGTATCTTGCAGTCTAAGTCTAAGCCTGCTGTTTTCTAGGTTTGTGATCTAGAGTCCTTCTTTGCCTTGGATGTCTTACTTAAAAACAAGGATAACAATAATGCCTCCCCCATAGGTGGCTGTGAAGATGGGATGAGATAATATGTATGGAAGGTCCTCGGCACAGGGTCTGATATGTACCACGTGGTGAATAAACTTGAGTGACTTTTATATCTAAAATAAAAACTGATAGAAATACAAAGAAAAATTTATTTGTTTTTAAATTTTTAAGTTTTTTAAGTTTTTGCTTTAATTCCAGTTAGTTAATATACAGTGTTATATTCATTTCAGGTGTTCAATATAGTGATTCAGCACTTCCATACACCACCCAATGCTCATCACAAGTGCACTCCTTAATCCCCATTGTTTATTTCACCAACCCTCCCCGCCCCCAATGGAACTATCAGTTTGTAAATTCGCCATCATGTGTGAGATTTGTATGGACATTTTTCAAAATTGACAGAGATCAAGAAGATAAAAATAATCAGACCATTTGAATAACACAGATGACATGCTTCATATAATAGATAGTAGGTTTGTTCACCCATCAGAGAATCTACATTATTTTCAGCCGTACCCAGCATGGTCACAGAAACTGGGTGTGTGTTAAGCCATAAAGAAATTGTCAACAAAATAAAAAAAAGAGAAACCATAATATAGGGCACATTGATCACAACACAATAAAATTAAGAAATGGCAAGTGAAGATTTTATATATAAATATGTATACATATATATATATACATGTATATATAAATATACACTGAAATGACAAACTACATAAAAGTAAATGTTGTACAAAGATGCATATACAAAGTTTATCATTGTTAGTAATAGGAAAAATGCAAACAACCAAATCGCCTTCATTAGGCAAATGATCACAACCATGGTACATCCACAGTATGGAATGCCACTCAGCAGTTAAAAACAATAAGGTAGGTTTATTATATACATATGCATGGAATGATGTCCAAGACATGTTGATAAGTAAAAAAGTAGTTTGATGCACTACATAGAGTTTATGGAAAAAAAACCCCACAAAATGAAATTACCTTTCTTGTGAAATTAAATCCATTTCATACCCCGCTTCCCCCTCCCCACACATGGTATGGAACACAAAGAGAACTGTAAAGGACAACTCTGGGATATTACATACATCATGAACTTGACATGGGGGCTCAGGATTTTCTGTTTCTGTAGGCGGCCACATCTCTGTCTGTGGTGGCCTGTTTCCAAGATGGCTGCCAGGGATCCTTGCCTCCTGCAAGCCACACTCTCCTGCAGTCCCTCCCACATGGAATCATGGCTGGCCTCCGAACTACCCAGGCAGAAAAAGCATTGCAACTTCTATCTTGTTCTCTTTGATGGCTTACGTTGAGGGAAGCCAGCCACTGTGCCCTAACGATGTTCAAGCAGCCCACTGGAGAGGCCTATCCCACAGCCAGCACTGTCTCAGCAGCCCAGTGGGAGGGAACCCTCCAGTTCCAGCCAAGCCTTCAGGTGATGGCAGTCCAGGCAGACATCGACTGTAACCTCGTGAGAGACCCAGAACCACCTAGTGAATTCCTGACCCACAGAAATGATGAGATAATAAATGATTACTGCTCTTTTATACCATTCAATTGTGTGGTAATCTGTTACACAATTTGCTGGAGCATTCTCCCTGTCACCCTCCCTTCACAGGCATCTGATGATTTCAACTGTCCTTGATCTCTGTATTTCCCCAGAATGAGGAAAGATCATCAGCATGCCTGTGCTGTGCTCAAGCCTCCCCCTTGCATACTGTGGCAGCCATTACAATACTGTGGGCCAACTCTTACATAACTTTGTAGCTGGATGAGGGGTTCCAAGGAGGACACAGACTCTTTTGTCTTCAGGAATCAGTTCTCATCTTTCTTTTTTCTAGGGGATGAACCAGACTGGTGGGAAATTATTCTGGCACAAGAGGCCAGACCAGCTTTGGGGAAAGAGAGAGGCTGTCCTTTGGGGTCAGGCATTTTCTGGAAAAGGGATTAAGTCACTGAGTTCCAATGTTTGGTAAGGGAAGCCTCCTCCTCTCATGTATTAGTTCACCTATAGAGATAAACCTTTTCAGGCCTGGTTTGCTGCCAACACATTACCTGGCCCCACAATAGTAGTCCTAGTTCTGAAGAGAGGACTGGGCTGGTGAAGAGGAGGGGTCCTTCCCAGAGCACCTTCTGTTCAGAGAAGTGAGCCTTCCTGGGTGGCAGACTTCCTGTTGCCCACTTAGGGCAGGCCGACAGGCAGGTTTGAATGGATGACTCGGATTTTCAGAGCTAGAAGGGAGCCTAAAAAGCTATTTAAAATTATAGTGCCTGACAGGAGGAGTCAAGATGGCAGAGAAGTAGCAGCCTGAGACGACATCGGGTAGCAGGAGATCAGCTAGATAGCTTATCTAACCATTGTGAACACCTACAAATCCAACGGGAAATCGAAGAGAAGAAGAGCAACAATTCTAGAGACAGAAAATCGACCACTTTCTGAAAGGTAGGACCTGCGGAGAAGTGAATCCAAAGCGACGGGAAGACAAACCGCGGGGGGAGGGGCCAGCTCCCGGCAAGTGGCGGAGCAACGGAGCACAAAATTGGGACTTTTAAAAGTCTGCTCCACGGAGGGACATCGCTCCAGAGGCTAAACTGGGGGGAAGCCCAGGAGGGGTCAGTGTAACCCCAGGTCCCGCGGGGTCACAGAAGGATAGGGGGTGTCTAGTGCCGCAGAGCTTGCAGGTATTAGAGGGGGAAGCCGGCTACAGCGACAAAACCGAGGAGTGAGCTCTCAGCCCGGGGTTACCTTGTGCTGGTCGCAGGCTGGGTGGGCTCGGAGCGCGGCCGGAGGCCACGGAGACAGAAGCGAGAGGGCGCATTTCTCCAAGTGCCAGCAATTGACTGCTTTCCTACCGGCGCAACTGCAGGTCAGGGAGGTGGGGCGGTTGGGCCCTTTTCTCTGAGGGCGCACTGAGGAGCGGAACCCCAAGCTCTCAGCTTCTCCGGGTGGAGAGATTGGGAGGCCGCCATCTTCATTCCCGTCCTCCGGAACCCTACGGAAAGCGCTCAGGGAACAAAAGCTCCCGAAAGCAAACCCAAGCGGATTACTTAGCCTGGCCCCTCGCAAGGGTGGTGCAATTCTGCCTGCGGCAAAGACACTTGAGAATCACTACAACAGGCCCCTCCCCCAGAAGATCAACAAGAAACCCAGCCAAGACCAACTTTACTCACCAAGAACAGCGGAATTCCACAGCAGGAGAAAGCAAATCTTATCTGGACAAAATGACAAGGCAGAAAAACTCACCACAAAAAAAAGAACAGGATGCAGTACCGAAGGCTGGGGGCCTAATCAATGCGGACATTGGTATTATGACAGATCTAGAGTTCAGAATGACGATTCTCAAGGTTCTAGCTGGGCTCGAAAAAGGCATAGAAGATATTAGAGAAACCCTCTCTGGAGAGATAAAAGCCCTTTCTGGAGAAATAAAAGAACTAAAATCTAACCAAGTTGAAATAAAAAAAGCTATTAATGAGGTGCAATAAAAAATGGAAGCTCTTACTGCTAGGATAAATGAGGCAGAAGAAAGAATTAGTGACATAGAAGACCAAATGACAGAGAATAAAGAAGCTGAGCAAAAGAGAGACAAACAAATACTGGACCATGAGGAGAGAATTCGAGAGATAAGCAACACCATAAGATGACACAACATTAGAATAATTGGGATTCCAGAAGAAGAAGAAAGAGAGAGGGGAGCAGAAGGTATATTGGAGACAATTATTGGAGAGAATTTCCCTAATATGGCAAAGGGAAAAAACAGCAAAATCCAGGAGATGCTAAGAACGTCCCTCAAAATCAATAAAAATAGGTCCACACCTTGTCACCTGATAGTAAAATTTACAAGTCTTAGCAACAAAGAGAAAATCCTGAAAGCAGCCCGGGAAAAGAAGTCTGTTACATACAAGGGTAAAAACATTAGATTGGCAGCGGACCTATCCACAGAGACCTGGCAGGCCAGAAAGACCTGGCATGATATATTCAGAGCACTAAATGAGAAAAACATGCAGCCAAGAATACTATATCTGGCCAGGCTATCATTGAAAATAGAAGGAGAGATAAAGAGCTTCCAGGACAAACAAAAGCTGAAAGAATTTGCAAACACCAAACCAGCTCTACAGGAAATATTGAAAGGGGTCCTCTAAGCAAAGAGAGACCCTAAATGTAGTAGATCAGAAAGAAACAGAGACAATATACAGTAACAGACACCTTACAGGCAATACAATGGCACTAAATTCATATCTCTCAATAGTTACCCTGAATGTTAATGGGCTAAATGCCACAATCAAAAGACACAGGGTATCAGAATGGATAAAAAAACAAAACCCATCAATATGTTGCCTACAAGAAACTCATTTTAGACCTGAAGACACCTCCAGATTTAAAGTGAGGGGATGGAAAACAATGCACCATGCTAATGGACATCAGAAGAAATCTGGGGTGGCAATCCTTATATCAGATCAATTAGATTTTAAGCCAAAGACTATAATAAGAGATGAGGAAGGACACTATATCATACTCAAAGGGTCTGTCCAACAAGAAGACCTAACAATCTTAAATATCTATGCCCCTAATATGGGAGCAGCCAACTATATAAACCAATTAATAACAAAATCAAAGAAATACATCGACAGTAATAAAATAATAGCAGGGGACTTTAACACTCCCCTCACTGAAATGGACAGATCATCTAAGCAAAAGATCAACAAGGAAATAAAGGCCTTAAATGACACACTGGACCAGATGGACATCACAGATATATTCAGAACATTCCATCCCAAAGCAACAGAATATACATTCTTCTCTAGTGCACATGGAACATTCTCCAGAATAGACCACATCCTGGGTCATAAATCAGGTCTCAACTGGTATCAAAAGATTGGGATCATTCCCTGCATATTTTCAGACCACAATGCTCTGAAGCTCGAACTCAATCACAAGAGGAAATTTGGAAAGAATGCAAATACATGGAGACTAAACAGCATCCTTCTAAAAAATGAATGGGTCAACCAGGAAATTCAAGAAGAATTGAAAAAATTCATGGAAACAAATGATAATGAAAACACAATGGTTCAAAATCTGTGGGACACAACAAAAGCAGTCCTGAGAGGAAAATATATAGTGGTGCAAGCCTTTCTCAAGAAACAAGAAAGGTCTCAAATACACAACCTAACCCTACACCTAAAGGAGCTGGAGAAAGAACAACAAAGAAAGCCTAAACCCAGCAGGAGAAGAGAAATCATAAAGATCAGAGCAGAAATCAATGAAATAGAAACTAAAAAAACAATAGAACAAATCAATGAAACTAGGAGCTGGTTGTTTGAAAGAATTAATAAGATTAACAAACCCCTGGCGAGACTTATCAAAAAGACCCAAATAAATAAAATCATGAATGAAAGAGGAGAGATCACAACCAACACCAAAGAAATACAAACAATTATAAGAACACACTATGAGCAACTCTACGCCAACAAATTTGACAATCTGGAAGAAAGGATACATTTCTAGAGACATATAAACTACCACAACTTAACCAGGAAGAAATAGAAAGCCTGAACAGACCCATAACCAGTAAGGAGATTGAAACAGTCATCAAAAATCTCCAAACAAAGAAAAGTCCAGGACCAGATGGCTTCCCAGGGGAATTCTACCAAACATTTAAAGAAGAATTAATTCTTATTCTCCTGAAACTGTTCCAAAAAATAGAAATGGAAGGAAAACTTCCAAACTCATTTTATGAGCCCAGCATCACCTTGATCCCAAAACCAGACAAGGATCCCACCAAAAAAGAGAATTACAGACCAATATCCTTGATGAACACAGATGCGAAACTTCTCACCAAAATATTGGCCAATAGGATCCAACAGTACATTAAAAGGATTATTCACCAAGACCAAGTGGGATTTATTCCAGGGCTGCAAGTTTGGTTCAACATCTGCAAATCCATCAATGTGATACAATACATTAATAAAAGAAAGAGTAAGAACCATATGATACTCTCAATAGATGCTGAAAAAGCGTTTGACAAAGTGCAGCATCCCTTCCTGATTAAAACTCTTCAAAGTGTAGGGATAGAGGGCACATACCTCAATATTATCAAAGCCATCTATGAAAAACCCACTGCAAATATCATTCTCAATGGAGAAAAACTGAAAGCTTTGCTGCTAAGGTCAGGAACACGGCAAGGTTGTTCGTTATCACCACTGCCGTTCAACATAGTACTAGAAGTCCTAGCCTCAGCAATCAGACAACAAAAAGAAATTAAAGGCATCCAAATTGGCAAAGAAGAAGTCAAACTATCACTCTTTGCAGATGATATGATACTATATGTGGAAAACCCAAAAGCCTCCACTCCAAAACTGCTGGAACTTGTATAGGAATTCAGTAAAGTGTCAGGATATAAAGTCAATGCACAGAAATCAGTCGCATTTCTTTACACTAACAACAAGACAGAAGAAAGAGAAATTGAGGAGTCAGTCCCATTTACAATTGCACCCAAAACCATAAGATACCTAGGAATAAATCTATCCAAAAAGGCAAAGAATCTATACTCAGGAAACTATAAAGTACTCATGAAAGAAATTGAGGAAGACACAAAGAAATGGAAAAATATTCCATGCTCATGGATTGGAAGAACAAATATTGTGAAGATGTCTATTCTACCTAAAGCAATCTAAACATTTAATGCAATCCCTATCAAAATCCCATCCATTTTTTTAAAGAAATAGAACAAATAATCCTAAAATTTATATGGAACCAGAAAAGACCTCGAGTAGCCAAAGGAATATTGAAAAAGAAAGCCAAAGTAGGTGGCATCACAATCTGGACTCCAAGCTCTATTACAAAGCTGCCATCATCGAGACAGTATGGTACTGGTACAAAAACAGACATATAGATCAATGGAACAGAATAGAGAGTCCAGAAATAGACCCTCAACTCTATGGTCACCTAATCTTCAACAAAGCAGGAAGGAATGTCCAATGGAAAAAAGGCAGCCTCTTCAACAAATGGTGTTGGGAAAATTGGACAGCCACATGCAGGAAAATAAAATTGGACTATTTCCTTACACCACACACGAAAATAGACTCAAAATGGATGAATGTGAGAAAGGAATCCATCAAATGTGAGAAATGAATCCATCAAAATCCTTGAGGAGAACGCAGGCAGCAACCTCTTTGACCTCAGCCGCAGCAACTTCTTCCTAGGAACATCGCCAAAGGCAACGGAAGCAAGGGCAAAAATGAACTATTGGGATTTCATCAAGAAAAAAAGCTTTTGCACAGCAAAGGAAACAGTTAACAAAACCAAAAGACAACTGACAGAATGGGAGAAGATATTTGCAAATGACATATCAGATAAAGGGCTCGTATCCAAAATCTATAAAGAGTTTAGCAAACTCAACACCCAAAGAACAAATAATCCAATCAAGAAATGGGCAGAGGATATGAACAGTCATTTCTGCAAAGAAGACATCCAGATGGCCAACAGACACATGAAAAAATGCTCCACATCACTCAGCATCAGGGAAATACAAATCAAAACCACAATGAGATACCACCTCACACCAGTCAGAATGGCTAAAATTAACAAGTCAAGAAGTGACAGATGCTGGCAAGGATGCGGAGAGAGGGGAACCCTCCTACACTGTTGGTGGGAATGCAAGCTGGTGCAACCACTCTGGAAAACAGTGCGAAGGTTCCTCAAAAAACTGAAAATAGAGCTACCCTATGACCCAGCGATTGCGCTACTGGGTATATATCCTAAAGATACAAATGTGGTGCTCCGAAGGGGCACGTGCACCCGAATGTTTATAGCGGCAATGTCCACAATAGCCAAACTGTGGAAAGAACCTAGATGTCCATCAACAGATGAATGGATAAAGAAGAACCGGTATATATCCACAATGGAATACTATGCAGCCATCAAAAGAAATGAAATCTTGCCATTTGCGATGATGTGGATGGATCTAGAGGGTATTATGCTTAGCGAAATAAGTCAATTGGAGAAAGATAACTATCATATGATCTCTTTGATATGAGGAAGTGGAGATGCAATGTAGGGGGTTGGGGGCAGGTAGGAAAAATAAAAAATGAAAGAAGATGGTATTGGGAGGGAGACAAACCATAAAAGACTCAATCTCAAAAAAACAGACTGAGGGTTGCTGGGGGGAGGGGGGATGGGAGAGGGTGGTGGGGATATGTACATTGGGGAGGGTATGGGCTATGATGAGTGCTGTGAAATGTGTAAACCTGGTGATTCACAGACCTGTGCCCCTGGGGATAAAAACACATTATATGTTTATTAAAATAAACAAATAAATTTAAAAAAAATTATAGTGCCTCCCTCTAGTGGGAGACTCTGCCACATAAAACAAAAATAAATGACAGTTTCCTTTGCTGTGCAGAAGCTTTTGATCTTGACGATGTCCCAAAAGTTCATTTTCACTTTTGTTTCCTTTGCCTTTAGAGACATGTCTTGAAAGAAGTTGCTGTGGGTGATATGGAAGAGGTTACTCCCAACGTTCTCCTGTAGGATTTTGATATATTCCTCACGTTGAGATCTTTTATCCATTTCAAGTTTATCTTTGTGTATGGTGTAAGAGAATGGTCAAGTTTCATTGTTCTATACATAGTTGTCCAAATTTCCCAATGCCATTTATTTAAGAGACTGTTTCTTTTCCACTATATATTTTTTTCCTGCTTTGTCAAAGATTATTTGACCGTAGAGCTGCAGGTCCATATTTTTGCTCTCTATTCTATTCCACCGTTCTATGTGTTTGTGTGTGTGTGTGTGTGTGTGTGCGCGCGCCAGTACCATATTGTCTTGTTGATCACAGCTTTGTAGTAAAGCTTGAAATCAGGCAACGTGATGCCCCCAGTTTTGTTTTTCTTTTTCAACATTTCCTTACCAATTTGGGGTCTCTTCTGTTTCCATACAAATTTTAGGATTGTTTTTTCCCACTCTTTGAAAAAAGTCAGTGGAATTTTGATTGGGATGGCGTTGAAAGTATAGATTGCTCTAGGCAGTATAGATATTTTAACTCGTGGGATGGGAGAAGGTATTTGCAAATGACACTTCAGAAAAAGAGCTGATATCCAAGATCTATAAAGAGCTCCTCAAACTCAACACACACATAACAGATAATCACATCAAAAAATGGGCAGAAGACATGAACAGACTTTCTCCAAAGAAGACATACAAATGGCTAACAGACATGTGAAAAAATGTTCATCATCATTAGCCATCAGGGAGATTCAAATCAAAACCACATTGAGATACCAACTTACACCAGTTAGAATGGCCAAAATTAAGAAGACAGTAAGCAGCAAGTGTTGGAGAGGATGTGGAGAAAGGGGAACTCTCTTATACTGTTGGCGGGAATGCAAGCTAGTGCAGCCACTTTGGAAAATAGAGTGGAGATTCCTTAAGAAATTAAAAATAGAGCTACCCTATGACCCTGCTATTGCACTACTGGGTTTTTACCCCAAAGATACAGATGTAGTGAAAAGAAGGGCCATCTGTACCCCCCTGTTCATAGCAGCAATGGCCACAGTCACCAAATTGTGGAAAGAACCAAGATGCCCTTCAACAGATGAATGGATAAAGAAGATATGGTCCACATATACAACAGAGTATTATGCCTCCATCAGAAAGGATGAATATCCAATTTTTGTACCAACATAGATGGGACTGGAGGAGATTATGCTGAGTGAAATAAGTCAATCAGAGAGTCAATTATCATATGGTTTCACTTACTTGTGGAGCATAAGGAATAACACAGAGGACACTGGGAGAAGGAGGGGAAATGTGAGTTGGGGAAAATTGGAGGGGGATACAAAGCATGAGAGACTGTGCACTTTGAGAAACAAACTGATGGTTTGGGGGTGGGTGGGTGGTTGGGTGAGCCTGGTGGTGGGTAGTAAGGAGGGCATGTATTGCATGGAGCACTGGGTGTGGTGCATAAACAATCAGTCTTAGAACACTGAAAAAAAAATTAAATTTATAAAAAGAAGAAATGTGAAAATATTTAATATAAAAAAATGAACAACATATATGTGTGAGCTGGCATGGCACAATCCATGGTGTATTGTGAGTGAAAAATGCATGGTGTGGGAAGTTTGTATGAATAAAATGACCCATGTATTTGTTAGTAAGTGCATGAACTACCTCTGGAAACATGCACAAGTGGTGTTGGGGTGGTAGGGAGATTATCAAAGAATATCCTTTTGTAATTTTAAGCTTGAACCATCTCATTTATTCCTTTTTCAAAAATAAAGTTAAAACACACAGTGTACAAATCTAATTTAACTTCCTTTTACTGATCAAAATGGAAGCCAGAGAAGGGCTGGACAGTGAACCATGAGACTATAATCTGGATTTTCTAATTTGTATTTCTCTTTGTCATCACTTGTTTGGACTTTCCAAGGTGTTTGCCAACTCTTTGCACTCCATTTTTATAGGAATGCCCCAGGTGATAAGATGTGGGTTGAACACAGGCTGAGCTGGAAAGAGGGCTCTCTGTGAAGCTTTCAAAGGCTTGAAGCCATTATCTACATGGCATGAAACACAGTAAATAATAGCAGGGTGGTGGTTGTGGTGCTGAGTAACTAAAGTCCAGGACATGATTACCTACCTGAGCTATAACACTTGCTAACTTATAAAACTTTTAACAACTTTCTTCTTCTCAGTTCTATATTTTAGCTTTTGCAAATGGAAGTCTTAGATACCTTTAGTGATTTTTATTTCATTCTATAATGTTTAACAGTCATTTACATAATCTAGACCATGCATTGAACATCCAGGCATTGTGCTAAACAGACTACCAACAGCAGTATAACCATATACAGGCATATGTTGGAGATATTACAGATATTCTGTTCCAGAACACTGCAATAAAAAAAGTGAAATGAATTTTTTGGCTTCTTAGTGCTTATAAAAATTGTGTTTACATTATACTGTAGTCTGTTCGGGGAGTATTTTGTCTAAAAAAAAAAACCCGTGTATTTACCTCAATTAAAAATGTTTTATTGTCAAAAAATGTTAACCACAATTAGAGCCTTCTGCAGGTATAATCACTGATCACAGACCACCATAACAAATACAGTAATAATTAAAAAGTTTGAAACATTGTGAGAATCACCAAAATGTGACACAGACACAAAGTGAGCAATACTATTGGAAAAATGGTACCAATATACTTGCTTGATTCAGGGTCAAGCCTTCAATTTGTAAAAAATGTATTTCTGTGAAGTGCAATAAAGTAATGTCCAATGGAATGAGGTGTGACTGCCTATCAAAAAAGGGTACATTTATTATCTCCATTTTATAGAGAAGGAAACTGGAGCTCAGTAAGGTTGAGTGATCTTCTCAAAGTGCACATAGCTTGTGCGGAGCATAAGCCTATGGTGGTCATTGTCTCCATCATCACACCAGCCTGCCCCCGCAGGGTGTTCATGCTTCCACAGCATCTGATTAGGAGAATCTCTGGGTAGAAGGGGTCTTAGAGCAAGGTGCCTAGCTCAGCTGGACTGGAGGAGGCTTTCTTAAGGAGGGGACTCTGGGCTGAGGCTGAAACCATGCAAGGGTGTTGGCCAGTGAGAAAGAGGAGGATATATCCAGTGGTGGGAACAGTGTGCACATGGTTCAAGGTGGGAGAAAGTATGGTTTCTCTGAGGTTTGTCTATGGGAAGGAGTGGTGGCCAATGATTGAAGGGAGGGAGCACCTGGGTTCAGCAGAGAGCTGCACTAGAAATCACCGATGTCCCAGCCCTCCAGACAGGTGCCCCTCTCATGAACATTTCCCGGGTTCTCCATGGAAGCCTCTTGCCACTCAGGTAGTCACAGCTGCTTGGAGTTTCCTGGAACAGTCCTACTTTCATGAAGTTTAACATTTTCGATAGGATTGGGTTCATTAACTGTATAACTAAATGTAATTTATTTGTATGTAATCCTTTGTAAGCAATATTTTCATATGAACAGAAAAGTTGAATTAAAAACTTTGATTTGAATTTGATTTGAATTGATTTGAATCAGAAACTTGATTTTGATATCTGATACTTTTGAATTTTCTGGAACCTTCCAGACCTTCAGCATCCCCAGACAAGTTCTCGCTTACTCTCTGAACATCTAAACCATTGTAATGGATATTTTTGGTATCCTGCCCAGAGACCTAGGGATCTCCTTTTATGGTCAGAAGATGTGTCTTTCCAGCTGCTCTGGGGGCTTGGGTCTCAGTCCTGCCACCTGCCTCTGGAAATTTCTGGGGTGCTGAAGCTGCCTGGCCTGGAGCTGCTGCCTCTTACCCCTGGGACCTGGTTGCTTATAGCCTCTGACTGCCTGGCTGGGGTGGGGGCCATGGGAGTACAAATAAATCCCCTGCTACCTATCTCAATAGCATGGTCCAGGCTCTAGTGCTCTTGTGGGATTTGGCTGGGGCCAGACTTCATCTGAGATCACGTTCTTGCTTTTCTCCTTTCCCTGCCCTGCTTCTTCACTACATTCCAAGTTTTATCCCTCAGTGAACAGCACACATGTGAATCCTGTCCGCATTCTGCTTCTGTGGACCCCAGCCCAGGACATCCATTCTGAGCCATGCTGGTTTCTCCAACTCCCTGGGGGCAGGGGATGTGCACTCCCATTAGTGGCTGCACTGACCTGGAGAAAGACCACCAAAATAAGGTGGTGGAAGATGTTTTCAGCCTCCCCAGTTCACTGAGCAGAGCAGTTCACTTGGTGGTGACCACGGTAAGTGGGTTGATCAAGGCTGTTGGTTGGTGGTTGCACAGGAGATGAAAACCAGATGTGAAGCTGGAAAATAGAGTGGAGGAAACTTGCAGGGCTCAATGTTGGTGAGAAAGGGAAGATGGGCCCAGGACAAAAAAGCCATAGCTTAGTGTTACTTGTGATTCTAGGAAACCCCAGCCAGGGAGCAGAGAAGTGAGGAAAGCAGTGGGGGGTAATACCACTGTAAATGACTAGAGCGTCTTCCCAGAGGGAAACTCGGGACCAATGACCTCAGGGTCATCCCACTCATGGGCCAGGAAGCTGCAGAAGTTGTCCCTCAGCTCCTGCCCTCATTGGTTGGGGGCTATTTCTGGGACCATTAACTCTCTGGCATTCCTAGTAGTTGGGTAAATGCCTAGGCCAGATAAAACACCCTGGGCAAACTTACAGGTATTCACAGAGTGAAAGGAGAAATGAAATGGAGTCACTTATATCAACTGGTTTTAAAATGGCACAAGGAGGCCATTAAAGAAATGGTCCTCATGCACATCCTCAGCATGTGGAACATTGAACTCTGACCTGTGCCAAACAGCAAATATTCCAGGGACTGTGCCAGAACACCTGCAAGTGGCCATAGTGAGAGAGTTTGCTTAGTGTTAACCTTAGCAACCAATCATATTTAGCCAAGATTAGTTTTGTGTCAACACCACCAATCAAAATTCTTTGTAAAACAACACATACAAGCCTTCCTTTTGTCTTTTGAAAATCCTTGACTTGGGGTGCCTGTGTAGCTCAGCTGGTTAAGCATCTGCCTTCAGTTCCAGTCATGATCCTGGAGTCCTAGGATCAGAATGGAGCCCGATGTCAGGCTCCCTGCTCAGTAAGGAGCCTGCTTCTCCCTCTGCTCCTCTCCCTGGTTCATGTACCCTCTCCCTCTCTCAAATGAGTAAATAAAAATCTAAAAAAAAAAAAAAAAATCCTTGACTTACTTTTGTTCCTTAGGGGATGAAATTTGGGTTGCTCCCCTTATCTATGTTCCCAAAATTGTAGTTCTGGGACCCCAAATAAGTGCTCTCATTATATTTTACCTCTTCCTCTTTTCTCTGTTGATAGAGGAAGCACCTTCAGCACGTACGGGTATGGAGGGGGTCTGGCTGGTGAGTCTTACTGGTAGTATGTTCTACTTGCCCTGTGTTAAAAGATAAATGAGACATATTAAAAGTTTTAAGAGTTTATTTGAGCAAACACAAATTTGAACAGGGCAGCAGCCAATCCAGCAAATAAAAAGGAACTCAGAAGAGCTGCACAAAATGAAAGGCTTTTAGGAAGAAGGGAGCAAGAGCAAAGAAGTTATAGAAGGTGAAAAGTGGGTTGGTTATTGCAAAGTTACTTTCCTGCAGGGGATGGCAGGGTTGTGTCAGGCAAATACCCAGCTGGTGCTGATCAGGTAATTCTGAACTGATTGGTTTAAGATCCATTTCTGGGAGAGGTGAAGCTATAATTAGGTTAGGTCTTGGTTTGGTGATGTGGAGCTGAGTATAAGTGACTCCATTTTGAACTCATTTTCTTATGTCTTAACACTTCATTCCTTCCGTTCTTACCACCACCCATGGAATACATGAGTCTGCTCTCATTTTACAGATGAGGACACTGATGAAGGCTGTGAGGGGTGACATCAGCTGCTGGGGTTTGCACAGCTCAACTGCAGAGTGGGCACTCCAGTCAGCCTGGCCCAGAGCTTTTGTCCTACCACCATCTGAGTTGCTTGGAGTCTAAACTTGAGCTTCCCCACATATTAT
Source organism: Martes martes (assembly GCF_963455335.1). NCBI lineage: Eukaryota > Metazoa > Chordata > Mammalia > Carnivora > Mustelidae > Martes > Martes martes. Next base: position 50,226,423 of record NC_137896.1, on the reverse strand, counting down.
GAAGGGAAGGGCGTGTCTCCACCCTCCATGGATCAATACCTCCCATCTTGAGACCACTGCAGCCCTGAAGTGGCCCTGCTCCTAGGGCTGTGCTTTGGGACTGAGAATCCCAGTTCTTAGCTCTCCTATCTAGACTTCCCCACACCTGATGCCAGGAGGTCTTCCTCATTCATGATAAAGGAAATAGTCAACATTTAATGTTCATAGGCCCTGTTTCTGGGTTCCCAGGGGAGCTATATGTTAGCATTTACCACAATCAAAATGACTGGGCAAAACCTCAAAGCGTGGCCTCTATTTCAGCTCTGAGCACACATTGTATGTCTGCTTTTAAAGCAAAACAAACAAAAAGGAGCATTCCAAAACAAACATAAAGATAAGAAAAAAAAATACTTCCCTGACTCCCATAAAAGTCAAGTCCTACAACCTTGTACATGCTAAAAACATAAGATAAAGTCTAACTTTTATGATGACTTATAACCCTTTATGTAAAAAAACATATATAATCCTGAACCAAATGTTCCTGCCCCTGAGCACTCTCTTCTTTGTGAAGATTGTATACCCTGGGAAGCTGTCCTTATTGGAAAGGAAGACTTCCTTTCTCTTTAAAAAATTTAAAAAAGTTGTTCACTTTGCACTGACACTCACTGGACTCCTCACACAAGTTGTGAATTTCTGCTTGGCATTGGGAGAAGAGGCAGGTGGCTGCAACTCATCTTTATGTCCACACGGGAGTGTGATGGGAATTTCCTTCTTGCCTCTTTGAACAGGAAGACCATGGAAGGGTTAAACACTTTATGTTAGATGGCTTTGCATGTTCTGGAGAATTAATGGAAGATAAGCTAAAAGTTCATTTATAAGAGTATTAAAGGATAATTATGATGGAGTAAGTGCAGAGGGTCAAAAGGCATTATGATGAACAGACTTATAACACAGAGCTGGGGAAAATAGGCTACAGTATATTCAGTAATGCAGCACCCATTTCCCCCACAGATTCCCTCTATATGTGAAAATGTATCTCTTTCTCTCTTCCCATTTTCTCTCCCCCTTTTTTTCCTATTTTAACTAAAAGTATAGTAATTCAATCCCTGGTTAGGTCATCTATGAACTTATAAATTGATCCCAGGAACTTAAGAGTTTCAGACAGATTCAAATAGGTGACCTTTAATAGCAACAAAATTAAAAAAAAGAAAAAAGACTTCATACAAAATCTGCTTCAATCAGATTAGATGGAAAGTGGGTAAAGCTGATTACAATCCCACTAAAGACTGCATTTGGGCAGTATTTGTTCTTAAGCAATAGTATTAATTCTTCTTTAACAAGTATTATCTGGAAAAAATCAATAATTAATGGGAACTGAGAATTAACCCTGTACTGTGTGACATAAGAAGGAAAGATTGAAGCCCTGGATGTTGCCTTACTGTGGTTGGCAGAAGGCACCTGAGTTTCTCAAGTTTGCGGTTAGATTTGAACATGTTTGGATTTTTAAAAAATAAAAATTTTAGTTTTTTAGAGGTATAATTCATGCACCATAAAATTCACCCCTATAAAGAATACAATTGTAAAGTTTTCAATGACAGGATGGCAACAATATTCTAAGGTTTTCAGCAGACACTTGACGGATAAGGTGATAGGGGCTTTGCTGTGATGTTAGTAGAGAAGTGTGTGTCTGTACAGGTGTGTGTGATACAGGACGATCTTTCAGATATCACCTGGTAGGGATGTTTTTTTCCAGATGCAGCCCTCAGCTCCCAGCCAGGTTACAGGAATGTTTTGTTTGTTGCAAAGTGTCTTTAAACAAAACTTTGAGCTACAATGAAAAATAGGTTGATTTTTACATGAGAATATGGATTTCTGCTTTTTATGGAGAGATCAGAAGAGCTACAGACTCCAGGCCTTTGCTTCCACATGGCCATGACGAACTGTTTAGCTGAGAAGTGTGCCCCCTTGAAGAAGCATGTGTGCTCAATTTCACCCCAGTCCCCACCACTCCCTATCCACTCCCCACACTGAGGCTGTGTGTCTGCACATGTGCAGTTATCTAAAGGAAGAAAACATTTTCATTGTACTCTTGCCACTCTCAAAGAAGGTTTAAAAAATGATAGATGGGAAGGCATCATGGTCATTCTCATACTCTTTTCACTTTGCTTATCACCTTTCTAGTCCCTATGCAATTGATCTATGTATGTATCATTTATATTTTAATTAAAAAAAAACTGGTCCAAGTGTGTTTCACATCAAATTTGCTTTAGTGACAATTTAAGAAACAAGTAATCAACATGCATAGGATTGGAGGAGATTATGTTGAGTGAATTAAGTCAAGCAGAGAAAGTCAATTATCATATGGTTTTGCTTACTTGTGGAGCATAAGGAATAACATTGTGGACATTAGGAGGAGGAAAGGAAAAGTGAATTGGGGGAAATCGCAGGTGAAGACAAACCACGAGAGACTGCAGACTCTGAGAAACAAACTGAGGGTTTTGGAGGGGGGAATGGGTAAGGCTGGTGATGGGTATTAAGAAGGGCATGAATTGCATGGAGCACTGGGTATAGTGCATAAGCAATGAATCTTGGAACACTGAAAAAATAAAATAAAATTAAAATAAATAAATAAATAAAGACAGTGATATCTACACTATAAAAAAAAAAAAAAGAAAGAGGTGATCAGTTGCCACAGATAGTGATATTGGAATAGGAACTGAATAAATAAATAGGCCTTCAGTGTGAGGTTTTTATGTTAACCGGGTTGGGAATTGTATATATTTTGCCTGTGCTTTTGGTGTTGTAGCCATGAAATTATTGCTAAATCCAATGTCTTGAAGCTTCCCCACTATGTTTTCTTTTAAGAATTTTACAGATTGAAGAACTTCAATCCACTTTGAGTTAATTTTTTATAGGGTATAATATAAGGATCTAACTTTACTCTTTAGCATGCAGATATCCAATTTTCCCAATACCATTTGTTGAAAGTCTGTTTTTTCCCCATTGAATGTCCTTGACACCCTTGTCAAAAGTCATTTGACCATATGCAAGAGTTTATTGCTGGGTTCTCTATTCTATTCCATTGATCTATGTGTCTGTCTTCATGTGAGTACCATGTGGTTCAGTCACTGTAGCCTTCAGTGAGTTTTGAAATTGGGAATTGTGAGTCTTTCCAGATTTGTTCCTTTTCAAGATTGTTTTGACTATTACAAGTCTCCTGATGTTCTATATGAATTTCAGGATTTCTATTTCCGCCATAATCATTATTGGGATATTGATGGAGATTGCATTGAGTCTATAGATCCCTCTGGGTATATGAACATCTTAACACTATTAAGTCTTCCAGCCCATGAACACAGGATGTCTTTTCATTTATTGGTGTCTTCTGGCTTTTTTCTTAGCAATGTTTTGTAGATTTAAGTTTATAAGTTTTCATCTCCTTGGTTAAGTTTATGCCTAAGTATTTTATTGTTTTTGATGCTATTGTAAATGGATTTTTTTCTTAATTTCCTTTTCAGATGTTCATTTTTAGTGTATAGAAACATAACTGATTTTTAGCATATAGAAACATAACTGTGTGGATTTCTTATCTTGCTGTATGTGTACATGTCTGTGTGTGTGTGTGTAATCTTAAGGATTTTATATGTATAAGATCATGTCATCTGTGAATTAGCCCTCATACTTGAAATATTTATATAAGTTGGATAGAGTGGTAGAATGACAGTTTTTTTAAACAGAAGAAAATAAAATCTAATAGATGTATATATGGGGAATCCACATAGTCATGGAAATTCCAAAGACAGTCAGGCAAAATGAGGTATATATGTCATTCTGAACTAAAGAGAACTCTGGATTTCAGAGAAAAGGAATACATTTCACAAGACAATAAGAGGAAAAGATGTTTGGCAATTAGATGTTTAGTGACCCATTGTTTAGTGATGGGTCACTCAGATGAAAATTCTCTAGTAATAACCCTTATTCTGGGAGAGATCTCCAATTTAGATTCTTCTCTGACAGTTGTTTTCTCTCATCTTTTGAGGATATCATTCCACTATCTCTGGGCTTCCATTGTGGCTCTAGAGAAGCCTAACTGAGGTTTCTTTGTGGGTAATTCTATTTTGTCTCTACTTGCTTTTTAAGATCTTCTTTTGGTCTGTTTTATTCTTCTTGGTAAATATCATCCTTTTGTATCTGTGGGATTCAAGTCTTACCTTAATCCTGGAAAATGCTTAGGGATCATCAGGGCAAATACTTCCTCTCTCTCATTGTCTCTATTATCTCCTTCAGAAACTCTGATTAGAGACAAGTTAGGTCTTCTATCTTTCTTGTTATCTCTCTGTCATATTTTCCATATCATTTATTCCCCAGGCTGAAATCTGGGCATTTTCTTCAGTTTTGTCTTCCTGTTCACTATTTCTCTCTTCAGTGGGGCAATGAGATTATTACTTTAGGGATTAGCAATTAAATATTTTTCCCAGAAGTTTCATTTGTTAAAGAAGATTATTTATTTATTTATTCATTCATTCATTTATTTATTTGTCAGAGAGAGACAGAGAGAGCACACAAGCAGGCAGAGAAGCAGGTGAGGGAGAGGGAGAAGCAGGCTTCCTGCTGAGCAGAAAGTCAGACCTGGAGCTCAATCCCAGGACCTCAGGATCATGACCTGAACTGAAGGCAGATGCTCAACCTACTGAGTCACCCAGGTGACCAGAATTTTTGTTTTTAAACTATGTTCATTTAAAAAAAAATCTTGATTGTTCAGTTTTGATAGTATTTTCAGACTTGCTTGTTTTTTAATATCATTGTATATCTTTGAACTTTTCATATATGATAATTTTGTAAACTATATTTAATAATTCCAATACTTAAAGTCTTGGGGTAGGGTGTCTAAGTCTGATGCTTATTTTCTCTCTTACTTCATTTTGAGACATTATCTGAATTTGAACTGAGAATTAATACTAGAGTAGATTAAGAGTGTTTTTCTCCAGAGATGTTTGGCACTTGCCAGTGGCATTTTTAATTGGTGCTTTTTATTTCGAACAGATGATTGGGTACCAGAGAGCACAACCAATCTTGAAATGATTTAATTTAATTTTACTGCAATTATTTTATTTTAATCTCATGGGCTTGGCCAGCTTCCTCTTACAACAAGGCAGTGTAAGATTACCAGATCCACATGTTCAATTATCAGGGGAGCTTAATTTTTTCTTTCCAGATCAGGGCAGAGAGGAAGATTTTTCAAAGATACTTATGTTGCCATACTTCTAGAAGCTGAAATCAAAATAACTCTTCCAGATTTCTACATTTCTCCCTAATGTTTTTTGTCTGTCTTGTTTAATGTTCCCCACATATATATATTTTTTATTTATTTTCAGCGTAACAGTATTCATTGTTTTTTCACCACACCCAGTGCTCCATGCAATCTGTGCCCTCCCTAATACCCACCACCTGGTTCCCCCAACCTCCCACCCCCCACCCCTTCAAAACCCTCAGGTTGTTTTTCAGAGTCTGTAGTCTCTCATGGTTCACCTCCCCTTCCAATTTCCCTCAACTCCCTTCTCCTCTCCATCTACCCTTGTCCTCTATATTATTTGTTATGCTCCACCAATAAGTGAAACCATATGATACTTGACTTTCTCTGTTTGACTTATTTCACTCAGCATAATCTCTTCTAGTCCTGTCCATGTTGCTACAAAAGTTGGGTATTCGTCCTTTCTGATGGAGGCATAATACTCCATAGTGTATATGGACCACATCTTCCTTATCCATTCATCTGTTGAAGGGCATCTTGATTCTTTCCACAGTTTGGCGACCGTGGCCACTGCTGCTATAAACATTGGGGTAGAGATGGCCCTTCTTTTCACTACATCGGTATCTTTGGGGTAAATACCCAGTAGGGCAATTGCAGGGTCCCGAAAGACTCCACCCCCAAACTACTAGAACTCATACAGCAATTTAGTAATGTGGCAGGATACAAAGTCAATGTACAGAAATCAGTGGGTTTCTTATACACTAACAATGAAAACACAGAAAGGCAAATTAGAGAATCGATTCCATTTACTATAGCACCAAGAACCACAAGATACCTGGGAATAAACCTAACCAAAGAGGTTAAAGATCTGTACTCGAGGAACTACAAAACACTCCTAAAAGAAATTGAAGAAGACACAAAAAGATAGAAGGCCATTCCATGCTCTTGGATCGGAAGAATAAACATCGTTAAAATGTCTATACTGCCCAGAGCAATCTATACTTTTAATGCCATTCCGATCAAAATTCCACCAGTATTTTTCAAAGAGCTGGAGCAAATAATCCTAAAATTTGTATGGAATCAGAAGAGACCCCGAATTGCTAAGGAAATGTTGAAAAACAAAAATAAAACTGGCGGCATCACGTTACCTGATTTCAAGCTTTACTACAAAGCTGTGATCACCAAGACAGCATGGTACTGACATAAAAACAGACACATGGACCAGTGGAACAGAGTAGAGAGCCCAGATATGGACCCTCAACTCTATGGTCAAATCATCTTCGACAAAACAGGAAAAAATATCCAGTGGAAAAAAGACAGTCTCTTCAATAAATGGTGCTGGGAAAACTGGACAGCCATATGTAGAAGAATGAAACTCGACCATTCTCTTACACCGTACACAAAGATAAACTTGAAATGGATAATAGACCTCAACGTGAGACAGGAATCCATCAGAATCCTTGAGGAGAACATAGGGAGTAACCTCTTTGATATCAGCCACAGCAACTTCTTTCAAGATATGTCTCCAAAGGCGAAGGAAACAAAAGCGAAAATGAACTTTTGGGACTTCATCAAGATCAAAAGCTTCTGCACAGCAAAAGAAACAGTCAACAAAACAAAGAGGCAACCCACGGAATGGGAGAAGATATTTGCAAATGACAGTACAGACAAAAGGTTGATATCCAGGATCTATAAAGAACTCCTCAAACTCAACACACACAAAACAGATCATCATATTAAAAAATGGGCAGAAGATATGAACAGACACTTCTCCAATGAAGACATACAAATGGCTACCAGACACATGAAAAAATGTTCATCATCACTAGCCATCAGGGAGATTCAAATCAAAACCACATTGAGATACCACCTTACACCAGTTAGAATGGCCAAAATTAGCAAGACAGGAAACAACGTGTGTTGGAGAGGATGTGGAGAAAGGGGAACCCTCTTACACTGTTGGTGGGAATGCAAACTGGTGCAGCCACTTTGGAGAAGAGTGTGGAGATTCCTCAGGAAATTAAAAATAGAGCTTCCCTATGACCCTGCAATTGCCCCACATATATTTTTAAGGTAATTTTTTGTTTTCATATCTTTTTGGTTTACATAATATTTCTATTTCATTTGTTTACAAGTTGTTTAGCTAAGTTGTATAATACAGACAAATACAACTGGCATAGACAGCTTTGGTAGCAACCCCTGCTGCAGAAGTACACTACTCGATTAGTGGGAATGGAAGTATGAAGTCATTTTTTTAAAGTGAGTATAAGCATTCAGTGTGCATTGAACATCACTGCAGAGGAAATAGAGGATATTGGTTGGTTGACTAGAGATTATTTTAAAAACCCTCAGTGTCTTTTAAAACCTCAAAGACCAGTGGTAGCTTATACAGTACCATAGTACTTTGGTCCAGGTAGCAACATTTTTGGTGCTCCATAACTACCCACTTAGGGCACCTCAGATATTATCTGAAGTCTTAGTGGACATGCTGATGACTTCCCACCTTCAGCACATGTGTTTGATTATTTGAAACTATTATCTGGCCATAGGAGTGTGCTCGGTGTCTGCATGGAGCAGGCATAAAGTTCCAGGTAGTTAGTGCCTCCAGGAGCAGCTCTCAGCCAGAGGAGGGATGAGTTGAGCCAATTCTGAGGCATGTTATACACAGTGTCTCAGAAGTTTCCAGAAAGATTGAGTCCCAGTTGCACAGTGGCAACATGATCATTAATTCATCATGTACTGGCTTCCCTTCTTCCCCTGTCCCACTCCCCCACTTTGCCTGCAGGCATTTCCTGTACTCATCTCCCAAATAAACAACTTGTACCAAATGCTTGTTTCGGAATCTGCTTTGGGGAAAAACAGGGCTAAGATAACTTACTAAATCTCACCCTCCTTTCCCACTGTTCTTTCAGAGGCAACAACTTTCAATCCTTTTAGTTCTTTCTAGAATTTATCTCCTTATTACTAAGTAACATGATTATATAGCCATTTCTTGAAACAACAATTTCAGAGATTATGCTTTATTAGGATTTGGCATCTTCTCTACTTTCTTCTTTTTCTCACATTCTCCTTATAATTTTTGTTAAGCTGGTTCTGTTTACATTATTAGGACTTATATAGTATACCATAATTACATGTCATTTCTTGTAGATCTTCTTGTTTTCCTGGAGTTATTTATTGCCTCTTTTATAATCTGCTTTGTTTTCTGAGAATCTCACTTGTTCTTTCCACAGCCTCCGACAGGCTGCTATCACAACTTTTTTTTTTTCTTTTTGAATGTTGCCAAGTATATCAGATAATATTACTGGTCTACTGATCTATTTTCCCTACAAACATATCTCCTGGAGCCCTCCAATCACCTCTTCAACCTGGGATCTGCACAGACATCATTTTGAAATTTCTTCAAAATCCTGGGAGTTTCTTTATCTTCTCCCTTGTGTGACCCTATTTCCTGGATCCCACATTTTCCTCTACCTTGTTTTGAAGCCTTCATTTTAGTTGAGTGCTTTTTTCAGTGGCTTCATCTGGAAAGATGAGTCAAAATGATATTTTTGAGTTTAATGGGTCTGAAAACACCCTAATTTTCACATTATATGTTACTTCTCAATTGATTGACAGTTTAGTTGTGGATAAAATTCTAGATTGGAAGTAATTCTCTTTCAGAATTGTGAAAGCAAGGTTCCCATGGCTTCCAGCATTATGTTGGGAAGTCCTTTTTGATTTCTCACAATTGTAATTTGACTTGTTTTTTCTTCTCTGAAGACTTTTGGGATCTTTTCTTTGTCCTTGTTACCCTGTAATTTCTTAATGATATGCTGTGATGTTGGGCCCTCAGTCATTTCTATTTCTGGGTGTCTGGTAGGCTTTTTGATCAAGAGACAAATTCCTTTTTTTCTAGGACATTTTCTTGTGTTCTTAGCTTGGTAATTCTCTCCATTTCCCCCCTGGACTTCCTTTCTGGAACTCTCATCAGCCATGAGATATATCCCTGAAGTGATTCCCTAATTTTCTTACACTTTTTCTCATTGTGCTCATCTCTTTGTCTCTCTCCACTTGATTTCTTTTTTTAAATTAAGTTCAATTAGCCAACATATAGTACATCTTTAATTTTTGATGTAGTGTCCAATGACTCATTAGTTGCATATAACACCCAGTGCTCATCACATCACCTGCTCTCCTTAATGCCTATCCCCTCACCCACCTCCCTATCAACAACCTTCAGTTTGTTTCCCAGAGTCAAGAGCAGTTGCATCCATGTCAATGCAAATGGTAGGTATTCATCTTTTCTGAAGGTGGAGTAATATTCTGTTGTATATATAAACCACATCTTTATCCACTCATCTGTTGAGATCTGGGGTCCTTCCACAGTTTGTCTATTGTGGACATTGATGCTATGAACATTGGGGTGCATGTGTCCCTTCTTTTCACTACATCTGTATCTTTGGGGGTAAATACCTAGTAGGGCAGTTGCTGGGTGGTAGGGTAGCTCTATTTTTAACTCCCTGAGGAAACTCTATACTGATATATATATATATATATATATATATATATATATATATATATATATTTATATCTCAATTTCTATATATGGAGAGTGGCTGCTCCAGCCTGAATTCCTACCAACAGCATAAGAGGATTCTCCTTTCTCTGCACCCTCAGCAACATTTGTTGTTTCCTGCCTTGTTGATTTCTGTCATTATAATTAGTGTAATGTGGTATCTCATTGTGGTTTTGATTTGTATATCCCTGATGATAAATGATGTCTCCACTTGCTTTCTGAGAGATGTTTTTAACTTTATCTTAAACTCCTGCTACTGAATTATTTTTGTTTTGGATATCACATTTTTAATTTCCAGGAGATCATTCTTTCTACCTTTTCCCTTAAAAAACAGTGCTCTTGTTTCATAGATAAAAATATCATTTATCTCCTTGAGGATATTAATGATAGTTCTTTAATGCTTTCTCTTTCATACTTTCTCTACTTCCACTGGGTTTCCCTAACCCTTGATTATTTGTTTTTGTCTCTGTGTCTAACATTAAGGGTTTTCCTCAGCTAGCCCTTCACATTTAAGAAGGATAAGCACAAGTGTGCCTGGGTGGCTCAGTTGTTTAAGCATCTGCCTTCTGCTCAGGTCCTGACCCCAGGTTCCTGGGATTGAGCCCTACATCAGGATCCCCGCTCAGTGGGGAGTAAGCTTCTTCCTCTCCCTCAGCCCCTCTCCCATGCTCATGTTCTCTCTCTGTCTCTCAAATAAATAAATAAAGCCTAAAAAAAGAAGGAATAACTATAAAGCATATGGAAGTTCTGTGTGGGATATGGTGGGGTGTGTGGGTATGTGAGAGAGTGTGTGAGTATGGGTGTAGATATGTCTGAGTGTGTGAATGTGTGTGGGAAGAGAGTGTGTATGTAATTGTGTTTGTCTTAATGTGCGGTAGGTGCTTGTTGACTCTTAGCTTCCCCTGTAGGTAATTAGACACCAACCTAATGCCCTGGCCAGGGCGTCTCACAACTTTTTCTGAGGTGGTCAGTTTCTGTCTGGTGCCTCAGTCCTGCCCTCTGATGTGATTGATGTCTCCAGTTCTGGAGCATTTCTGGGTCAATTTCTTCAGAGAAAGAGCCCCAGCTTCCGGAAGGCAGGGAGTGGAGTGGTCCTGTCAAGGAAAGGGTTAGCTTCTTGGAAGTCTACTTCTTCCAACAGACTTCCCTGCTGTTAGCCCCAGGACTCATCCTGCCCACCCTGGTACTTAAGTCTCCAATTCTGGAAACTTTCTGCATCTCTGTGGCACACAATGCCTACATTTTATTGGTGTTCCTACACAGGCCATCAGGCCTTTCCAGCTCTGCTCCTGGAGCACTCGTCCCCCATTTACTGTATATCTTTGACTTTTTGTTGACCTTACTGTCTACTATTATCTCCTATCCCATTTGTCTTTGTAGGTTTGTATATCTTCCCTCCTTTACTTTCATTTGGCAGAAATTGGGGAAGCGATGAAGACAAAAGCTGCTGCTCAATTTACTATTGGTAACCTAGTGTCAGTAATTCCTGTGTTAATGGTCACAACATAACCAATCAAATGAATTTATTATTATTTATTTATTTGCCTTAAAGCTGTTCTCAGTTTTTTATTATTTAACAAATGTTTAAATGGACATCCGTGTAAATAGAGTCTTATATTTTTGTTAAAAAATTTTTCACTCAAAAACCCCCCAAAAACCAGATATAACTAACATATAACATTATAAGCATCTGAGGTGTTCAGTGTGTTGGTGTGATATATTTATATATTGCAATATGATTATTAAAGTAATGTTAGTTAATACTTTTATCAGGTGACATAATTATGTCTTTTTTGTCTTGAGAACAATTAATATCTAGCCTCCTAGCAACTTTGAGTTTATAACATAGTATCGTTGACTATAATTACTATGATGTGCATTAGATCTTCAGAACTTATGTATCTCTGAGTTGCAAATTTGTATTTATCTATGAGTTGCAAGTTTGTACAACACCTCCCCAGTTCCCCCAACCATTCTATTCTCTTTTCACAAGTTTAGTTTTTTCAGATTGAAAATATAAGTGAGATTATATAGTATTTGTCTTTCTCTGTCTGACTTATCTCACTTAGCATAATGTCCTCCAGTTCTAGTCACATAATTGTCACAAATGGCAGGATTCCCCTTTTTCTCTTGACTGAAAAATATTCCATGTATTTATATGCCATGTCTTCTTCATCCAAGCTTATACTGAATGACATTTAGCTTGTTTCCATATCTTGGCTTTTGTGAATAATGCTGCAATGAACATGGGAGTGCAGGTATCTCTTTGAGATCCTGATTTCAATTCCTTTGGTTGTATACCCAGGAATGGCATTGTTGGATCACATGGTAGTTCAATTTTTAATGTTTTGAGGAACTACCTTTTTGTTTTCCATAATGACTGCATCAATTTATGTGCAATCTACAATGTATAAGCGTTCCTTCCCTTTCCTCTATATCCTCACCAACATTTATTATCTCTTGTCTTTTTTGACAAAAGCCATCCTAACAGGTGTGATGTGTTATCTCATTGTGGTTTTGATTTCCTTGGCAGTTAGTGATGTTGAGCATCTTTTCTTCTGTTAAATTATCTCCTCAGGATAAGTTTCCAGGATGGGACTAGTTGCCATCCTCATAAACTTTTGTGTCTACTGCTTTCCTCACTGGTAGCTGCTCCTATCAGAGAATGTGTCCACACTGGCTTTTATTTTCAGTTGGCAGCAATGGTACTGTTAGTCCCAAAGTGTCCTCTGTACTCACTTGGGGACAAGAAGGAACATGTATGTTCATCTGGAGAAGGCCTGCAACTTTCAGGGAAATGTGGGTTTTTTGACAAGTGGTAGCATTAGCTTCATGAAGAAAGGGGCAAGTTGTAGGTGAGGGGGCAGTAAGGGAGCCTCACAGAGGAGGAGGTGTCTCTGCAATGACATTTAATCACTGGACATTAACAGGGGACATCTGTCACTGCTCTCAACAGGGAGGGCAGGTTTGCAGCCTTGGTATGACAATATGTTCTGGACCTCATAATCACTTGAAAAATACCACTTTTGCTGAGGGTTCTTCTAGCATTTGTTGCAAATCCTTCTATTTTATTACAGAAATCCCAGGCAAATCCTTCACTGAGGGGGACTTTCTATTAACACGCAGCTGTTAAGTGAAAATAAACAAGAGCAAAACCAAACCAGACCCTGAATAATCACACGCTGACCCTGTGAACATAGCACTGTCAGGCAGAGCAAAGCCTTTAAAGCTTTGAGCAGTGCTCTTTTGAAAGGCAGAACAGGAATCACAACCCCACTTTTTAAAAATTTAATTTTATTTAAATTCAATTTATTAACGTAGAGTGTATTATTAGTTTCAGAGGTAGACTTCAGTAATTCATCAGTTGATTATTACACCCAGTTATCATTACATCACATGCCCTCCTTAATGCCCATCACCCAGTTACCCCATCCACCCACCCACCTCCCCTCCAGCAACCCTGGTTTGTCTCCCTCTCTGATTTTGTCTTGTTTTGTTTTTCCCTATCTGCCCCTGTGATCCTGTTTTATTTCTTAAATTCCACCTAGGGGTGAAATCACATGATAATTATCATTCTTTGATTGACTTATTTTACTTAGCATATACCCTCTAATTCCATCCATGTCATTGCAAATGGTAAGACTTCATTTTTCAATCTTTTAAAATTTTTATTTATTTATTTATTTGACAGAAAGAAAGAGAGATCACAAGTAGGCAGAGAGGAAGGCAGAGGGATAGGGGGAAGCAGGCTCCCCACTGAGCAGAGAGCTCGATGCAGGGCTCGATCCCAGGACCCTGAGACCATGACCTGACATGAAGGCAGAGGCTTAACCCACTGAGCCACCCAGGTGCCCCAAGACTTTGTTTTTTTTTTTTGATGGCTGAGTAATATTCCATTGTGTTGTGTGTGTGTGTGTGTGTGTGTGTGTGTGTATGTGTGTGTGTATATATATGTATATATATGTATATGAATGAATAAAGAAGATATACCACATCTTCTTTATTCATTGATCTGTGCAGCTCCAACTTTGTCACAGATTACCACAGGCACCTAGAAAACCTCTGTCAATGGGGAATGTGGCTCTGAGTCCAGTCTTTCCTTCCTCTCTCTTCTTTTCCATCTTTTGCTTCTTCCTTTTCTCCCAAGAGGAACATTTTTGTTGTTGTTATTAGCAACCATTCCAAGTGTGACATTTATTCTTTTATTTTTTATTTTGAGTATAGTTGACACACACTGTGACATTAGTTTCAGGTGTACAACTTAGTGATTTGACAGGTTTGTACATTATGTTTTGCTCACCACAAATATAGCCACAATCTGTCCCATTACATTGTTATTACAATATCATTGACCATGTTCTCTATGCTCTAATTTTTATTCCTCATTTACTCATTCCATAACCAGAGGCCTGTATCTCCCTCCCACAAGGGAGTATTTAATCACGTGCTCAGCACCTAGGACACCATGGAATGACCCAGCACTTACCTCAGTCTTCTGCCTGTGAGATGCTGCACAGAAGAAGGCCCAGAGAATATTTTAAATGAAGGAAAGCAATCCTTTGTCATGCTTCCCCTCTTGCTTTCCTGAAACTTTCCCTTGGTTAACATATTATAAACAGATATCTTTTGTTTTTGCAATAGTAACTATTTTTCCATGAAAAGTCATCTTTTTTTTTAATTTTAAATTTTTATTTTTTAAAGAAAATTTATTTACTTGACAGAGAGAGACACAGTGAGAGAGGGAACACAAGTGGGGGTGGGTGGGAGAGGGAGAAGCAGGCTTCCTGCTGAGCAGGAAGCCTGATGCAGGGCTCGATCCCAGGACCCTGGGATCATGATCTGAGCTGAAGGCAGATGCTTAGCGACTGAGCCACCCAGGTGCTCCCATCTTTTCCTTTTCTTTTTTTTTTTTTTTAAAGATTTTATTTATTTATTTGACAGACAGAAATCACAAGTAGGCAGAGAGGCAGGCAGAGAGAGAAGGGAGGAAACAGGCTCCCTGCTGAGCAGAGAGCCCGACGCGGGGCTCAATCCCAGGACGCCGGGATCACGACCCGAGCCGAAGGCAGCGGCTCTAACCCACTGAGCCACCCAGGCGCCCCATCTTTTTCTTTTTTTTAAGGGCAGGTTTTTTTTTTTTTTTAAAGATTTTATGTATTTATTTGACAGACAGAGATCACAAGTAGGCAGAGAGGCAGGCAGAGAGAGAGGAAGGCAGAGAGAGAGGACGGCAAACAGGCTCCCCACTGAGCAGAGAGCCTGATGCGGGGCTCGATCCCAGGACCCTGGGATCATGACCTGAGCTGAAGGCAGAGGCTTTAACCCACTGAGCCACCCAGGTGCCCCTAAGGGCAGGTTTTAATAAAATTGAAAAGCAGTGAGATCCATCCTGTTTTATTTTACCTTTTTTTTAAATTTAAATTTTAGTTAGTTAACGTACAATGCAACATTAGTTTCTGGAGTAGAATTCAGTGATTCATCACTTACATACAATACCCAATGCTCTTCATAATAAGTGCCCCCTTTAATATCCATCACTCACCTAGCCCATCCACCTCCTTCCATCAACCCTCAGTTTGTTCTCTATTGTTAAGAGTCCTTAGGGTTTGTTTCCCTCTCTCCTTTTTTTTTCTTTCCCCCCTTCCTATATGTTTATCTGTTTTCTTACTTAAATTCCACATATCAGTGAGATCATATGATAATTATCTTTCTCTGATTGACTTATTTCACTTAGTGTGATATGCTCTAGCTCCATCCACACCATTGCAAATGGCAAGATTTCATTCTTTTTAATGGCCAAATAATATTCCATTGTCTATTATACCATATCTTCCCTTTTTTATTATTATTATTAGTATCAGGGTTAGAATTTAGTGATTCATCAGTTACATATAACACCCAATGTTCATTACATCAAGTATCCTCCTTAATGCCCATCACCCAATTATTGAATCCCCCCATCCACCTCCCTTCTAGCAACCTGTAGTTAATTTCCTATAGTTAAGAGTCTCTTATGGCTTGTCTCTTTCTCTGTTTTTATCTTATTTTATTTTTTTTCACTTCCCCTATGTTCATCTGTTTTGTTTTTTAAATTCCACATATAAGTGAAATTGTACGTATACCATTTCTTCTTTATCCATTCATCTGTCAATGGACATTTGGCATCTTTGCATACTTTGGCTATTGTTGATAATGCTGCTATAAACATTAGGGTGCATGTAACCCTTCAAATATGTATTTTTTATCCTATGGGTAAATACCTAGTAGTGCAATTGCTAGGTCACAAGGAAGTTTTATTTTTAACATTTTGAAGAACCTCCAAACTGTTCTTCAGAGTGGCTGCACCAGTTTGCTTTCTCACTAACAATGCAAGAGGTTTCCCCTTTCTCCTCACCCTTACCAACACCTGTTGTTTCTCTTGTGGTTAATTTTAGTCACTCTGACAAGTGTGAGGTGGTATCTCATTGTGGTTTTGATTTGTATTTTCCTGATGGGTTATGATGAGCACCGTTGTATGTGTTTTATAAGCTATCTGGATATCTTCTTTGGAAAGTGTCCATTCCTGTATTCTACCCATTTCTTAACTGGATTCTTTGTTTTGGAGTGTTTCATTTTGTAAGTTCTTTATGTATTTTGGATACTAGCCCTTTATCAGACATGTCATTTGCAAATAATTTCTCCTTTCATTTTCTAGGTTGCCTTTCATTTTCACCTTTCCTTTTGACGGATCAATATATTGTATTGTTGGGGCCAATTCCAAGTTAAAACCTGTTAAACCCCTAGGGCCTGCCTGGGCCTACTTAGCCATAGTGACTCCATGTTGCCTTGGTAGCCATTTTGTTGTTTAATAAACGCCTCAGCAGTTACTAGTATCGGTTCTGGGTAACCGTTACTAAAACACACAGGTAGGAGACATCCAATCAGCCAAAGCCACATACGTAGAGGTCTGCGGTTGTGCCCTATAAAACTAACCTGTAAGACCAAGAAGGGGTCGCTCTCTTCAGAGGCAGCCCTGGCCGGTCAGTCTGACTTCTAATGCTTGGCATAGAATAAAGCTTTACATAACTTTCACTTTGTCTCAGTCTTGTTCCTTTGATAACGGACCCAACAGTATTTGCATATAAAAATATTTTGTTGATTGTTTACTTTGCTATGCAGAAACTTTTTATCTTGATGAAGTCCCAATAGTTCATTTTTGCTTTTGTTTCCCTTGCCTCTGGCAACATGTCTAATAAGAAGTTGCTATAGCTGAGATTAAAGGGATTTCTGCCTGCATTCTCCTCTAGGATTTTGATAATTTCCTGTCTCAAATTTAGGTTTTTCATCCACTTCGAATTTATTTTTGTGTATGGTGTAAGAAAGTGATCCAATTTCATTCTTCTGCATGTTGCTGTCCAATTTTCCCAAAACAAATTTTTGAAGGGACTGTCTTTTTGCCATTGGATATTCTTTCTTGCTTCGTCAAATATTAGTTTACCATATGGTTGTGGGACCATTTCTGGGTTCTCTATTCTGTTCCATGAGATCCAATTTGTTTAATGTACAGTTCTATGAGTTACACTCATGTACTCACCACAGTCTTGGAGGCCCATCCTTCTGTAGCCACTTGGCACATAGGTAGGTTTCATGGAATCAGAGTCTGAGATGGGATTTTTGCCTGCGGTTTGTTGAGGGAGAGCTCTTCTGGAGTGAGGAGGTAGGACAGGTTAGGAGAAGGAGCTAAGCAAGGACACAGAGCACCAGTTGAACCACAGTGAATCCATAGTGAATGGGGCTATGCCTGAGGACCTATTCAGTCAGCCAGTGGCTGTTCCTGAGAGGAGGTTCATCCTCAGACATCTGGGGGCAAGGTGGCTCTGCCAGGCTCAGGAAGATTGCCAGGGAAGGATGCCCCAGTGAGCCCACACCCATTAACTCCCACAGCAGTGGGGGGTTGGTGGCACCAGACCAGCAAAAACACCTGGATGGGCACTGATTTTCCTACTACACTTCCTTAGAATCAGAATATTTAACATTTACAAAAACAATCTTGGAAAATACCAGTGTGCTGGAAGCATGTCAATTCTGCACTCCAGCCTTCTAAGTTATAGGGAAAAGCTTGCAGAGGGTATGGCCTGTGTCTCTGCTATACATTTTAATGTCAAAGCAAAGGAGGTGAAAATATTCACCTTTCCTTTTGATTGATCAATATATTCTATTTGCATATAAAAATGTGTTAGAAAAAAGTTCCTAATTTATATATTTTTAGAAAATTCATCTAAATTTGTAGGAAAAATACCTTACTTTTTAAAAAATTTTTATTTATTTTTTTTCAGTGTAACAGTGTTCATTGTTTTTGCACCACACCCAGTGCTCCATGCAATCCGTGCCCTCCCTAATACCCACCACCTGGTTCCCCCAACCTCCCACCCCCCACCCCTTCAAAACCCTCAGGTTGTGTTTCAGAGTCCATAGTCTCTCATGGTTCACCTCCCCTTCCAATTTCCCTCAACTCCCTTCTCCTCTCCATCTACCCTTGTCCTCCATGTTATTGTTATATTCCACAAATAAGTGAAACCATATGATAATTGA
Source organism: Martes martes (assembly GCF_963455335.1). Taxonomy (NCBI): domain Eukaryota; kingdom Metazoa; phylum Chordata; class Mammalia; order Carnivora; family Mustelidae; genus Martes; species Martes martes. Next base: position 50,208,064 of record NC_137896.1, on the reverse strand, counting down.
CTCTCTCTGCTTGACTTATTTCACTCAGCATAATCTCTTCCAGTCCCGTCCATGTTGCTACAAAAGTTGGGTATTCATCCTTTCTGATGGAGGCATAATACTCCATGGTACATATGGACCACATCTTCCTTATCCATTCGTCCGTTGAAGGGCATCTTGGTTCTTTCCACAGTTTGGCGACCATGGCAAGTTGGTGCAGCCACTTTGGAGAACAGTGTGGAGATTCCTCAAGAAATTAAAAATAGAGCTTCCCTATGACCCTGCAGTTGCACTACTGGGTATTTACCCCAAAGATACAGATGCAGTGAAAAGAAGGGCCATCTGTACCCCAATGTTTATAGCAGCAAAATACCTTACTTTTGCCAAAAAATTTTTGGATATTGGAAATCCATAAAACAGAAAATAAAAACAAAAACACATTTTATCTTGCCACAAGTCTCCTGCTCTCAGTCATGAGCCATTTCTCTTCTGTTTCAGTGATGGGGGAGTGCATTGTGGCATGCTCTGTAAATAACACACTTAGAAGCAATCATTCACTCCCCTGCTGTAAGTCTGGATGGATTATAATGCTCTCCTACCAGCAGAACATACACTGCATGTATGTGCAGGATAAACATCTCCCTACAACATAATCTAGGAATCAATTCCCTGAATTTGAGAAAACCGGCTTCATTTGTGTAGGATTAATTCCTCCCTCTCAGATATGGTGAGGCTACACTAAATCTGTCAGAAACATTATTGTAAAGTCAATTCCTATGTCTATGTATTATACATATATCTGTCTCTCTTTCTATCAAGCATTTTATTTTTAAGCACTGTAAGATAATACATAAAATGAAAATTGACTGAAAATACTGTTCCGTTGGAACATTTTTAAAATGCACATTTTCCAATCTTACTTCAATTTCACAGTTTTGTTCCTTAAACACTACCTAACAGATCTTAGTGGATGGTAATAATTGAGGTACCTGTAAGTAAGAGAATAAAAGCTACAATTGACAATCATTTGATAGGCCTAAGTAAAGCTTTTTTGGTTATGCTTTTCTGAAAATGAATAAGTAAAAGATTCCAATGACTGGATAAGAAATAACTTCATCAGTTTGTTTCTTAATCTTTGTTTTAAGAAACTGAAAGAGTACCTTATTAGGTTGTCAGTTAATAGATTATCAATGAGATTTGGGACATGGAATCAGAAAGAGGTTCAAAAAATTAAGTGATGTTGCTCTGAAGAAATTGCTTCTAGCCCCATCCACTTCTTTATGTAAACAGGTGATCTCAGTGCTCCATACATAAAAAGTGAGAAATAAGTTGAAATAGATGATGCAAGCTCTCCCAGGCTAGCATCAGGCAGTATTCACCCATGCATATATGAAGTAATTGAGAAAAGTTTCAATAAAAGATATATTTCCAATAAAACTGAAGTTTCAATATTCAATGGTTCTTTAAAACTAAAGTATATTTATAGTGTACTGTTCATTTGTGCATTAATAATAATTGTTACAGTTCAACTTAGGTGACTTTTTTTAGTTTTTGTTTAAATTCCAGTTAGTTAACATACAGTGTTATATTAGTTTCAGGTGTACAAAATACACTTCCATAAATCACCCAGTGCTCATCACAACCAGGGCGCTCCTTAATCTCCCTCACCTGTTTCACCCATCCCCTGCCTACCTCCCTTCTGATAACCATCAGCTTGTTCTCTATAGTTAAGAGTCTGTTTCTTGATTTCAATATCTCTCATTTTTTCCCTTTCCTTTTTGTTTTTGTTTCTTAAATTCCATATATGACTGAAATCATATGGTATTTGTCTTTCTCTCACTGATTTTTTTCACTTAGCATTATAGTCTCCAGCCCCATCCATTTCATTGCAAATGGCAAGATTTCATTCTTTATTCATTCATTTTATATTATTTCTTTCTTTATTATGACAAATAATTATAATTATTATATTATATATAAATATATATAATATTATAGCCAAATAATAATAATAATTATATATATGTATATATATGCACACATATATGTATATATATATACATACATACACACATATATATATGTATGTATGTATATCACATGTTCTTCATTATCCACTCATCTATTGATGGATACTCGGGCTGCTTAGCTATTGTAAGTAATGCTGCTGTAAACATAGAGATGCATGAATCTCTTTTAATTAGTGTTCTTGTATTCTTGGGTAAATACCTGGTAGTGTGATTACTGGATCATAGGTTAGTTCTATTTTTAGCTTTTTGAGGAAACTCCATACCATTTTCCACAGTGCCTGCACCAGTTTGCTTCCCACCAACAGTGTAAGAGGGTTCCCCTTTCTCCTCATCCTTGCCAACTTTTTTTTTGTTTTATGTGTTATTGATTTTAGCTATTGTGATATCTCATTGTGGTCTTGATTTGCACTTGCCTGATGATAACTAGGATGAGAATTTTTTCATGTGTCTATTGGCTATCTGTATGTCTTCTTTGGAGAAATGTTTACTCATGTCTTCTACCGAGTTTTAATTGGATTATTTGTTTTGTGGGCGTTGAGTTTGATAAGTTCTTTATATATTTTGGATACTAGCCCTTTATTGGACATGTCATTTACAAATATCTTCCCCCATTCCCTAGGTTGCCATTTAGTTTTGTTGATTTCTTTTGTTCCTTCCCTGTGTAGAAGCTTTTTATTTTGATGAAGTCCCAATAATGTATTTTTATTTTTGTTTCCCTTGCCTCAGGAACATATCTAGAAAGAAGTCGCTACTGCCAATGTCAAAGAGGTTGCTGCCTATGTTCTGGTCTAGGTTTTTATTGTTTTAGGTCTCATATTTAGGCTTTTAATCCATTTTGAGTTTATGATTATGTATGTGTAAGAAATTGGTCCAGTTCACTCTTTTGCTTATTGCTGTCCAGTTTTTCCAATTCTGTTAGTTGAAGAGGTTATCTTTTCCCAATTGGATATTCTTTCCTGCTTTGTCAAAGTTTAACTGGCCACACAGTCTGGGTTCATTTCTGGGTTTTCTATTTTGTTCCATAGATCTGTATGTCTGTTTTTGTGCCAGTACCACACTGTTTTGATCACTACAGCTTTGTAATATAGCCTGAAATCTGGAAATGTGATGCCTCCAGCTTTGGTTTTTCTTTTTCAAGATTGCTTTGGCTATTCAAGATCTCTAGTGGTTCCATGCAAATTTTAGGATTGTTTATTATAGTTCTGTGAAAGATGCTGTTGGCATTTTGGTAAGAAATGCATTCAGTGTGCAGTTTGCTTTGGACAGTATAGACATTTTAACAATATTTGTCCTTCCAATCCATGAGCATGAAATGTCTTTCCATTTCTTTGTGTCATCTTCAATTTCTTTCATCAGTGTTTTATAGTTTTCAGAGTGCAGGTCTGTCACTTCTTTGGTCAAGTTTATTACTAAGTATCTTACAGTTTTTGGTGCAATTGTAAATGGGATTGATTCCTTAATTTTTCTTTCTGCTGCTTCATTATTGGTGTATAGAAATGTAACAGATTTCTGCATGTTGATTTTGTATCCTGTGACTTTACTGAAATTATCAGTTCTAGTAGTTTTTTGGTGGAGTCTTTTGGTTTTCTATATAGAATATTATGTCATCTGCAAATAGTGAAAATTTTACATATTCCTTGCTGACTTGGATGTCTTCTCTTTCTTTCTGTTGTTTGATTGCTGAGACTAGGATGTATAGTACCATGTTATATAGTAGTGGTGAGAATGGACATCCCTGTTTTGTTCCTGACCATAGAAAAAAAGCTCTCAGTTTTACCCTGTTGAAGATGATATTAACTGTGGGTTTTTCATATATGGCCTTGATTATATTGATGTTTTTTGAGGGTTTTTATCATGAATAGGTATTTTATTTTGTCAAGTGCTTTTTCTACATCTATTGAGAGGATCATATGGTTCTTATCCTTTTTTTAAAAATTAATGAGTTGTATCAAATTGGTAGATGTGCAAATATTGAATCACTTTTGCAATGCAGGAATAAATCCTAGTTGATCATGGTGAATAATATTTTTACTGTATCATTGGATTTGGTTTCCTAGTATTTTATTGAGAATTTTTGCATACATGCTCATCAGGGATATTGGTCTGTAGTTCTCTTTTTTTTTTTTTAATTTTTTATTTATTTTCAGCGTAACAGTATTCATTGTTTTTTCACCACACCCAGTGCTCCATGCAATCTGTGCCCTCCCTAATACCCACCACCTGGTTCCCCCACCCTCCCACCCCGCCCCTTCAAAACCCTCAGGTTGTTTTTCAGAGTCCATAGTCTCTCATGGTTCACCTCCCCTTCCAATTTCCCTCAACTCCCTTCTCCTCTCCATCTACCCTTGTCCTCTATATTATTTGTCATGCTCCACCAATAAGTGAAACCATATGATACTTGACTTTCTCTGCTTGACTTATTTCACTCAACATAATCTCTTCCAGTCCTGTCCATGTTGCTACAAAAGTTGGGTATTCGTCCTTTCTGATGGAGGCATAATACTCCATAGTGTATATGGACCACATCTTCCTTATCCATTCATCCGTTGAAGGGCATCTTGGTTCTTTCCACAGTTTGGCGACCGTGGCCATTGCTGCTATAAACATTGGGGTACAGATGGCCCTTCTTTTCACTACATCTGTATCTTTGGGGTAAATACCCAGCAGTGCAATTGCAGGGTCATAGGGAAGATCTATTTTTAATTTCCTGAGGAATCTCCACACTGTTCTCCAAAGTGGCTGCACCAGTTTGCATTCCCACCAACAGTGTAAGAGGGTTCCCCTTTCTCCACATCCTCTCCAACACACGTTGTTTCCTGTCTTGCTAATTTTGGCCATTCTAACTGCTGTAAGGTGGTATCTCAATGTGGTTTTGATTTGAATCTCCCTGATGGCTAGTGATGATGAACATTTTTTCATGTGTCTGGTAGCCATTTGTATGTCTTCATTGGAGAAGTGTCTGTTCATATCTTCTGCCCATTTTTTGATATGATTATCTGTTTTGTGTGTGTTGAGTTTGAGGAGTTCTTTATAGATCCTGGATATCAACCTTTTATCTGTACTGTCATTTGCAAATATCTTCTCCCATTCCGTGGGTTGCCTCTTTGTTTTGTTGACTGTTTCTTTTGCTGTGCAGAAGCTTTTTATCTTGATGAAGTCCCAGAAGTTCATCTTTGCCTTTATTTCCTTCGCCTTTGGAGACATATCTTGAAAGAAGTTGCTATGGCTGATATCAAAGAGGTTACTCCCTATGTTCTCCTCAAGGATTCTGATGGATTCCTGTCTCACGTTGAGGTCTTTTATCCATTTCGAGTTTATCTTTGTGTACGGTGTAAGAGAATGGTCAAGTTTCATTCTTCTACATATAGCTGTCCAGTTTTCCCAGCACCATTTATTGAAGAGACTGTCTTTTTTCCACTGGATATTTTTTCCTATTTTGTCAAAGATTATTTGACCATAGAGTTGAGGGTCCATATCTGGGCTCTCTACTCTGTTCCACTGGTCCATGTGTCTGTTTTTATGCCAGTACCATGCTGTCTTGGTGATCACAGCTTTGTAGTAAAGCTTGAAATCAGGTAACGTGATGCCACCAGTTTTATTTTTGTTTTTCAACATTTCCTTCTCTTTTTTAATGAAGTTTTTATCTTGTTTTGGTATCAGGGTAATTATTCCTGGCCTTCTAGAATGAATTTGGAAGTTTTATTTCCTTTTCTATTTTTTTGGAATTGTTTAAGAAGATGAAGTATTAACTCTTTAAATGTTTGATAGAATTTGTCTGTGAAGCTATCCGGCCCCGAACTTTTGTTTGGAGATTTTTGATTACTGATTCACCTTCTTTGCTTGTTATAGGTCTGTTCAAGTTTTCCATTTCTTCCATTTTCAGTTTTGGTAGTTTATATGTTTCCAGGAATTTATCTATTTCTTCCAGGTTGTCCAATTTGTCGGTCTATAGTTTTTCATGATATTCTCTTATAATATTATTTGTGTTTCTGTGGTATTCATTGTTATTTCTCCTGTCTCATTTATGGTTTTATTCATTTGGATCCTTTCTCTTTTCTTTTTGGCTGGCTAGAGGTTTATCAATTTTATTAATTTTTTCGAAGAGTCAGCTCCTGGCTTCATTGATATATTCTATTTTTTTTCCAACTTTCTGTATCATTTATTTATGCCCCAATCTTTATTATTTCCTTCCTTCTGCTGATTTTAGGTTTTCTTTGTTTGACTTTTTTTTTTTTTTTAGCTCCTTTAGGTGCAAGGTTAGGTTGTTCATTTGAGATTTTTCTTTCTTCTTGAGATAGGCCTGTATTTCTAGATACTTCCATCTTAGAATCTCTTTTGCTGTACCCAAAAGTTTTGGACAGTTGTGTTTTCATTTTCATTTGTTTCCATATAATTTTTAATTTCTTCTTTCATGTCCCAGTTGACCTATTCATTCTTTAGCAGTATCTTATTTAATGTCCATGTATTTATGCTCTTTCTAGATATTTTCTCATGGTTGATTTCTAGCTTCATAATGTTGTGGTCAGAAAAGATGTATGGTCTGACTTCAGTCTTCTTGAATTTGTTGAGGCTGGTTTTGTGAGTTAAAATGTTATCTATTCTGGAGAAATTCTCATATACACTTTCAAAGAATGTGTATTCTGTTGTTTTAGAGTGGAATGTTCTGAATATATCTGTTAAGTCCATTTGTTCCAGTGTGTCATTCAATGCCAATATTTCCTTGGTTATTTTCTGTTTAGATGATTTGTCCATTGATATAAGTGGGGTGTTAAGGTCCCCTACTATTATTGTGTTATTATCAATTATATCCTTTATTTTGTTATTGAATTTTTTATTCAATAGGAGAACCCAAATTATTGGGTTCTCCTATGTTGGGTGCATGATTATATATAATTGTTAAATATTCTTGTTAGATCGTCCACTTTATGATTTTATTTTATTTTTTTAAAAGATTTTATTTACTTATTTGACACACAGAAAGAGAAATCACAAGTAGGCAGAGAGACAAGGGGAGGCAGGCTCTTCACTGAGCAAAGAACCCAATGCGGTACTTGATCCCAGGACCCTGAGATCATGACCTGAGCTGAAGGCAGAGGCTTAACCCACTGAGCCACCGAGGTGCCCCACTTTATGATTTTATAGTGTCCTTCTTTGTCTCTTGTTACAGCTTTTCTTTTAAAGTCTATTTTGTCCAAAATAAGCATTACTAACCACTCTTTCTTTCTTTTATTTTCAGTTCTTTTTCTTTTATAAATATAATGTATTATACAACTCTTTCTTTTGAATTCATTTGTATTATAGATGTTTCTCCATCCCCTCACTTTCAATCTGCAGGTGACTTTAGGTCTGAAATGGGTCTCTTGTAGGCACCTTATAGATGGGTCTTTTTTTTTTTTTAATCCACTCTGTCACCCTATGTCATTTGTTTGGAGTTTTTAGTCCATTGATATTAAAAGTATTTATTGATAGATATGTATTTCTTGTCATTTTATTACTTGTTTTGTGATTGCTTCTGACATTTTTCTCTGATCCTTTCATGTCTTCCTCTCTTTCATTGTTTGCTGGGGTTTTTTAGTAATATATTTGGATTTCTTTCCCTGTTTTCTTTAAATATTTATTAGTTATTTTTGATATGTGATTACCATTAGGTAACCATTAGGTTAATAGAAACTTTAGGTTCTTCTGCATATAGCAATCTATATTAAGTTGATGATCATTTAAGTTTGAAACCCATTTTTTTCTCCTCTCCTCCCCCACATTTTAGGTATATCTCATTAATTTTCTATCCTTTTTTCTTGAGCTCCTTCACTTATTTTTTATAGAAATATTTATTTTCACTGCTTTGTGTTTCCTACCTTTATTCTGTTACTTTTGGTCTCACCTTTCCACCCAAAGTGTCCCTTTAATATTTCTTGAAGGGCTGATTTAGTAGTCATGAAGTCCTTTAGTTTTTCTTTGTCTGGGAAACTCTTTATTTCTCCTTCTGTTCTGCCTTGCAGGATAAAATGTTGTGGGCTGCAGATTTTCTCCCATCCAGTGCTTCAAATATATCATGCCACTCCCTTCTTGCTTGCAAAGTTCTGCTGAAAAATCTCTTGCTAGTCTTATGGGTTTTCCCTCATAAGTTAATGACTTCTTTTATCTTATCAGTTTTAAGATTTTTTTCTTTATTACTATATTTTGCAAGTTTAATTACAATATGTCTTGGTGTTGCTCTGCTTTTTAAAATTTTGTTGGTAGTTGTCTGTACCTCCTGGATCTTGCTATCTGTTTCCTTTCCCAGAGTAGGGAAGTTATCAGCTATTATTTCGTCGAATAAATTTTCTGTCCTCTTTTATCTCTCTTCTTCTGGGACTCATATAATATGAATGTTATAATGTTTGATGGACATACTGAATTCTCTAAGTCTATTCTCATTTTGTGTAATTCTTTTTTCTCTTTTTTGTTCATCTGGATTGCTCTCCATTAATCTATCTTCTAGGTCACCAATTCATTTCTCTGCTTATTCCATCCTGCTTTTCATTTCATCAATTGTGTTTCTCATTTTGCTTACTGAGTCCTTTATCTCTGCTCTATTATCCCTTATCTCTGTGTTAAGGGACTTACTCATGTCTTCCACTTTTTTTCTCAAATTCAGTGATTATCCTTATGATCATTGCTCTAAATTTTCCTTCAGGTATATGATTTACATCTGTTTCACTTAAATCTCTGGCTGTGTCTTTGAACTGTTCTTTTATTTGGGATAAATTTCTATGTCTCCTCATTTTGTCTGCCTCTCTGTGTCTGTTTCTCCACGTTAAGACAGTCGACTATGTCCTTGGGTCTTGAAAGTAGTGACTTTATGAAGAAGAGGTTCTAGAGTGACCTGCAGTGTTAGTGTACCCTGTTCATCAGAACCTGGCACTTCAGGAAAGTATCCTCTGTATTACGTATGTCCTGCTGTTGTGTCTGAGTTACTTTTCTTTTCAGTGCAGTCTTCTTCACTGACTCTCTACCTGGTGTGAGCTGTGCTTGCCCTCTGTAGTGTTAGCCCTGTGGGGAACTCTGTGGGGAATGCCCAGCAGGGAACTTGGGAATGGGGTGGTGTTATTAGAAAAATTTGGTCTGGACCTCTAGTCCTATGCCAGATCCTCTGAAGCACTGTGGTGGCTTGGGGCTGCATACCAGCTCTGCTGGGGTTGTGGTTGGGGGCATGTGGCTGGGACTGCACAGTGGATGTGTACAGCGCACTGTGGCAGGTGTGGACCCAGTGGCTGGTCAGGGTGCATGCACAGCTTTAAAAATATTTTCCCTGGCCCCAGAGCTGAGACCAGCAGGTGTGGAGTGGGCTAGTCCTCAGAAGACCTCATGAGTGTGGTGCACTTCCAGCAGGTCAGGCAGCAAGTGTCTGTGCAGCCCACCACTTGCAGTCTGCTCTGTATTTATGCTAGAGGGCAGGGGAGGAAAATGGCACCTGCTAGTTCCCCTGTTTTCAGAGAAGTCCCCCAACATGCTTCAAAATTAGTAGGAAGAGATCAGTCTCCTATTTGTCCCCTGTACTGCAAAACTGCTGTTTATTGTTGTTGTTGTTGCCTGGCTGCTTAGGCTGCTTTCTCTTTAAAGGTTGCAACACAGCTATCACTTGCCATCCTGGCCTGCCCAATACTGAGTCAGCAGACTTTTAAATCGCCATGTCCACTGGTTTTATAATTCAGCCCCTCTGGTTTTTAAAGTTATAAATTATGGGGATTAGTCTTCCCTGTGTGTGTCCCTGGTGCAAGGGCCTATTTCTCTGCCTCTCTGCACACACAGATCCTTCCTGCCTTTCTGACCTTCATAAGCTTTGAGTTGCAGGTTCTTCTCTATATTTAGTCATGGAATTTGCTTTTCCAGTCTTTGGACTGCTCTCCAGTTTGTTTATTTGGATGTGGATGGTATCTAGTTAAAAATGTGTGACATAATGAGCTCAGGGTCCTCCAGTCTGCCATCTTCCTAATCTCTGGGTTCAAGTTGTTTTTGACACTTGCAACCAGAAGAGCCTTGAAAATTTTTCTGAAGGAAAGTATTTGATTTCCATTTTCAGCCATAAATGTGAACTGATTAAGTTAATAACCTTCCCTAGAAATACTGAATAATATATCATAAATGTCTATTTAGAGTCAAAGCTTATCTCTTAAATGGGGAATTTCCAGGGACCAAAAATGAGGATGAAAACCAGGGATGTGAAGTACTGAGAGCAAACTCTCCTTTGTGGGCTTTGCCAACATCAGTGATAAGACTTCATTTTAAAAATTATTTTAAAAATTTGAGCAGAAAGGGGCGCCTGTGTGGCTCAGTGGGTTAAGACTCTGCCTTCAGCTCAGGTCATGATCTCAGCATCCTGGGATCAAGCCCCGCATCGGGCTCTCTGCTCAGTGGGGAGCCTGCTTCGCCCTCTCTCTGCCTGCCTCTCCACCAACTTGTGATCTCTCTGTCAAATAAATAAATAAAATCTTAAAAAGAAAATTGAGCAGAAAGTACAGAGGATTCCCACATACAAAATCTGCCAAAACTCATACAAGAAGAAATAGACAATCTGAATAGATCTGTATCTATTAAAGAAATCCAATTAAAAATTAATAAATTTTTAAGTCAAAAAGCACCAGACCCAGATGCATTCACTGGGGGAATTCTACCAAACACTTAAGGAAGAAATTATACCAATTCTCTACAATTTCTTTTTTTGTGAGGCTGCTTTAGTGACAAACTCCTTTAGCTTTTGCTTATTTGGAAAACTCTTAATTTTTCCTTCAATTCTTAATGACAATCTTCATGGGTAGCGAATTCTTGGTTGACAGTTTTTCCTTTGGGCACCTTGCCACTTACTTCTGGTTTATAAAGCTTCTGCTTAAAAACCTGCTGATATGGTGTTTTCCTTGTATATAATATGTTGCTTTTCTCTTGCTGCTTTAAGATTCTCTCTTTACCCTTAACTTTTACCATTCTAATGATAATATTTCTTGGGGGCATTTCTTTTTGTGTTTATCTTATTTGAAATTCTCTGGGATTCATGGACCTGTATGTGTGTTTCCTTCCCAGATTAGGGAAGTTTTCAGCCATTATTTCTTCAAATAAGTTTTTCTGGCCTGTTCACTTTTTCTTCTCCAGCTTGGACTCCTATAATGTGAACATTATTCCATTTGGTGGTGTGTCTGATGTCCCTTAAGGTATCCCTACTACTTTTAAATATTTATTTATTTATTTATTTATTTTCAGTGTTCCAGAATTCATTGTTTATGCACCACACCCAGTGCTCCATACAATATGTGTCCTCCATAATACCCACCACCAGGCTCACCCTACCTCCCACTCTCCTCCTTCCAAAACCCTCAGTTTGTTTCTCAGAGTCCACAGTCTCACATGGTTCATCTCTCCCTCCAATTTCCCCCAGCTCACTTCTCCTCTCCATCTCCCAATGTCCTCTGTGTTATTCCTTATGCTCCACAAATAAGTGAGACCATATGATAATGGACTCTCTCTGCTTGACTTTTTTCTTTTTCTCTTTCTTTTTTTTTTTTTTTTTTTGCTGGTCGGTCTGAATGTTTTACATCACTTTGTCTTCCAGCTCACTGATTTGTGCTTCTAATTTACCCACTCTCTATTGGACTCTTCTAGTTATTTTTCACTTCACTATAACTTCTATTTCATATTTTCTTATACTTTCTATCTCTTTATTGAAGTTCTCACTGTTGTCATTCATTCTTCTCTTGACATCAGTGAGAATCTTTATGACCATTACTTTTAACTCTTTAATAGGTATGTTGCTTATTTCCATGTCCTTAAGGCAATGGGATTTTCCTTGTTCTATGGCTTGAAATAAATTTGGCTTGAAATAATACTCCTCTGTCTCTTCATTTTGCCTGTCTGTTTGTCTATATGTAGTAGGCAAACCAACTACTTCCTTCAGTCCTGAAGGAGTGGTCTTACATAGGAGCTGCTCCATGTGGCCCAGAAGTGCAGTCTCCCTGGCTGCCAGAGCCAGATTTTCTATGGGTATCTCTGTGGGGCTGCATATGCCTGCCAGCTGTGATAGGGCTATGGTTACTCCACAAGGAACGTGGAGTTTGGGGTTCTTCCTCAGCCTGGTTGTGACTTAGTCACTATATGAGGACAGTAAGGTTTAAGTTGCTTGCCTACAGTGATTGCATTGTTGCAGCTTGGTCTTTGTGTGGGATGGCTAATTCTCTGACATGCCCATCAGGCAGCCCATTTGTGACCCATTGTGACTCATTAGCGATATGGGGAGGACAGGGTTTGGGGAACTTGCCTAGCTTGACTGAGGCTCATTCTCTGTGTTATGTTGTCAGGGCTCAGGATAACATCATACTTAATAGTGAGATAGTAGAAGCTTTTCCACTAAGATCAGGAATAAGCTAGGGATGTCCCCACTCACCATACCTTTTCAACATTGTACTAAAAATCCTTGCTAAAGCATTAAGAAAAGAAAAAGAAATAAAATAAAGAAAGAAAACCACTTTTGTTCCCAGATGACATGGTTGTCTATGTAGGAAACCAAGGAATCAGAAAAAAAATTTCCTGGAACTAATAAGTAATTATAGCAAGGTTGCATAATACAGGGTTAAGATTCACCAGTCAATTTTTTTTATGTACCAGCGATGAACAATTAGAATTTGAAATTAAAAACATAGTATCATTTACATTAGCATCCCCAAAATGAAATACTCAGGTATAAATCTAATAAAATATGTATAAGATTTATATGAGGATAAAAAGAAAACTCTGATAAATGAAATTAAAGAAGAATTAAATAAATGGAGAGATATTTCATGTTCATGGATTGGAAGACTTAATAGTGTCATGATGTTAGTTCTTCCCAGCTTTCTCTATTGATTCATTGTAGTCACAATCAAAATACCAGCATTATTTTGTGAATATCAACAAAATGGTTCTAATGTTTATATGGAGAGGCAAAAGACCAAGAACCAGCATTATTTTGTGAATACCGACAAAATGGTTCTAATGTTTATATGGAGAGGCAAAAGACCAAAAATAGCCAACTTAATAATGATGCAGAAGAACAAAGTTGGAGGATTGGAGCTCCTCAGCTTCAAGACTCACTATAAAGGTACAGTAATAAAGACAATTCAGTATTGTCAAAAGAAGAGACAAATAGATTAATTGTCATGAAATAAAGTCCAGAAATAGATCCTCATAGATATAGTTAACTGATCACTGACAAAAAAGTGAAGTGAATACAATGGAGCAAATATAATCTCTTTAACATATGGTGTTGGAATAACTGAATATCAATATGCAAAAAAATCAGTCTAGGCACTAACCTTACACCTTTCACAAAAAGTAACTCAAAATGGATCATAGAGCTAAATGTAAAATACAAAACTATAGAACTTTTGGAAGTTAACATAAAGAAAACCTCGAAGACCTTTGGTGTGTTGATGACTTTTTAAATACAAACATATTATCCATGAAAGAAATAATTGATACGCTGGACTTCATTAGAATTAGAAACTTCTTCTCTGTGAAATACAATGTCAGGAGAATGAGAAGGCAAACCACAAACAGTGATAAAATATTTGCAAAACAAACATCTGATACAAGACTGTTTTTCAAAATGTACAAAGAATTCTTAAATCTCACAATAAGAAAATAATCTCAGAAATAGGCCAAAGACAGATACCTTATCAAAGAAGATATATAGATGGAAAATAAGCATGTGAAAAGATCATATGACATCATATGTCATCAAGGCAATACAGATTAAATCAATGGTAAGATATCACCACATAGCTGTTAGAATGGTCAAAATCCAGTACAATGACAACACCAAATACTGGGGAGGATGTGGAGCCATAGGACCTGCCATTCATTGTTACCAGGACTGTAAAATGGTTCAATCACTTTGGAAGACCGTTTGGTGGTCTCTTAGAAAAATAAAAATACTTTTATCATAAGATCCAGCAATTGCACTTGTTAATATTTATGCAAAGGAATTGAAAACTTATGTCTATACAAAAACCTGCACAGATGTTTATAGCAGCTTTATTCATAATTGCTAAAACTTGGATGCAACTAAGATATCATTTAGGAGGTGAATGGTACCTCCATAGGTAAACTATGGTACCTCCAGACAATGGAATATTATTCAGCACAAAAAAGAAATGAACTGTCAAGCCATGAAAAGACATGGAAGAAATTTAAGTGCATATTACTAAGTGAATGAAGCCAATTTAAAGGGGCTACATAACATACAATTCCAACTATGTGATATTCTGGAAAAGGAAAAACTATGGAAACAGTAAAATCAGTGGTTGCCAGGATTTAAAGGGAGTGAGGGATGAACAGGTGGAGCCCAGAGGATTCTTAGGGCAGTGAAAAATACTCTATATGATACTTTAATGGTGGATACATGTCATTATACATTTGTCCAAACCCATAGTACATACAACATGAAGAGTGAACCAACTGTAAACTATGAACTTTGGGTGATAATGATTTGTTGATGTAGGTTCATTGAGTGGGGGGGTATTGATAGTTGGGGAGGCTGTGCATGTGTGGGGCAGGAGGTATATGGGAAATCTGTGTATTTCTGCTCAATTTCTCTGTGAATCTAAAACTGCTCTTAAAAAGAAACCCAAAATCTTGATAAAAATAAACAAAACTATTATGAGCATTAGCAGAAAGAACAAATGACAGAATTTGACTTCTAAGTGCTTCAGATACCAAGCACTGATGGCAACTCTAAAATGAGTGGGTTTAAATCAGACAGAAATGAAAAAATACAGTCTTAAACTTAAAACACAATGGACTGTTTATAAGACAGATTAGGCACAATCGAAGAGAGATTAGGGAATATCAAGTTAGAGCTGTAGCAAAATGATTGGAGGACAGAAAATATGAAAGAGAGGCTTAAGAGTCATGGAAGAGAGAGTGAGAAAGCTCAGCCAAACAATAACTGGAATTCAAAAAGGACAGCCTAGAAGGAATGGAGGAGTGTCAATATTAAAAAGGATAAAATCTGTTAATATCCAGAACAAATGAAATACATGGGGTGCCTGGGTATCTCGGTCATTAAGTGTCTGCCTTCAGCTCAGGTCATGATACCAGGGTTCTGGGATTGAGCTCTACATCTGCTTTCCCTTTCCCACTCCCTCTGCTTATGTTCCTGCTCTCTGTGCCTCTCTCTCATCAAATAAGTAAATAAAATCTTAAAAAAAAAAAAAGAAAGAAATACAGGAGACTCCAGTCTGGGGAATCATCAGTGAGCTCCCAGCACGTGAGGAGCATGCAATGAAAGTCCCTCCAAGCATGAGAGGACCAAGAGCACAAACCACCTCCAAATACTTTCCCCCTTTGCAGATGAAAGCCTTGGCTATAAATGTAGTATAAAGAATAAAACGTCTCAGTGTTTACAATTTCCTCTCTCTCTGGGGAGCTGCACATTGAATAGAGGCATCTTTGTTGTGTTCAGTAAGGGCTGATTTAAAACATATGGCAGCCCGTGTCTGCAGGGTGGGGGTAGGTTTTCACTGTCATACCTTCTCCTGTTTTTGTTTCCTCCTCCCCTCTTTAATGAGCTTTTCTCTAGTTGACTTGAGGATGTCTAGTTTAATTAGCGTGTTTGGGGGGAGTGAGCTAGAACAAGTAAGATACAACAATCGGACAGACATGTTGCCATCTTTTGTCCAGGCTGACAGAGCACAGATGGCTTGCTCCAACCCCATCCTGTGCCAGGCCTGGGTCACCACAAGTCCCATACACACCCCAGCCTCTAATGCCACTTCCTTTGGCCTCACAGGCAAAAACCTAGCACAAATGAAAATACAGTTGCAGAGTGTCTGGGCAGCTTGGTGCCACACATTTCTAAACCTTGGTTGACAGCAGTGAACACAACAGGTCTGTGGGAAGAGGCAGGATGACTAGTCCCAGGGCTGGGCTATGAGTTCCAAGGTTGGGTTCCTTTCTGTCTCAAGTGCCAAGGTTGCCATGGAGATGTGCTTTCAGCCCATCTTCCTTGGACCAGGCCTTGAGCATTTAGGGAGGGGACTCTTGAGAAAGAGTGCTGAGTAGACGGTGAGGAGCTGGTTTTGGCAGCAGATGCATGGTTCATATGTATCATAGCCTTGGAATCTTCCACTCTGCAGACCTTCTTGAAGCAGTCACTCTGTGCCAGCCATATGCCAGGCACCTAACACACAGTCCTGCCAGGCCTGCCCAACTCTGCTTTTGTGGAGCTCTCCACTATTCAGATTTACATCCCCAGAGCAGACCCTGAGACAGGGACTGGGATGAAATGGTTCATCTGGAAGGTAAAATAAGTCATCTATGGTGGAGGAGAGGGGGAGGACACAGAGAAGCCTGATAATGAGTGGAGTTTGTCAGGCTCAATCCTGATGTGGCCTTTGGAGTGACTGTGAAAAATGCTCCAGTTTTGTTGCCCCATTTGACAAGGATGCTTTTGTATTACACACCAATTCCCAGTCACCCTTAGAGGGTTGTTGCTGGGGCCATTGCCTCCCAGGATCCCAGGCCTGGCCACTGTACTTCTGGGGCCTGAGAACATCATCAGGCAGAGTTGCAGATGCTGAGGTAAGATGCTGTTGGTGTGTTTGGGAACTGTCCACAGATGCTGCAGGTGACCTGGGGGGTTGGTGGGCAGCCCTCAGACAGTGCCAGTGTAGCATCTGGTAAGGGTATAGGAAAAGTGCAATAATGGACATGAGTAATTACAAATGTGGCAGATAACTCTAAGAGAGCTGGCAGAGTTAAGCACTGTGGTAGGAGGGAAGACTTCCTTCCAATGAGAAGTGTCTGTGTCCTAGGAGAGGCCCCCTCAAGCTGTTGGAAACTGCAGTCACCCCTCCCTGGCAGAACCGTTCTTACCTTCCCCCAGAGCATCAGCCTAGGTGTGGCCTGGATGGTGACCACATATTCACCTCTATTACAAATCCATTACAAGCACATTGTCATTTGCTGCCAGATAGCTTTCTCCACCAGTAGATGACCTAATGCTTGTTTAATGCTGGAAATGAAGCTCATCAACAGCTCCTGCCTGCCCTTAGTGTCCTCTTCCCATGATATTTTGGCTGACATGATCTGTGCCATTACCCTTTCACTCCATTCCTCGCCCAAACAACACACCTGCTAGTGTCTCTTCCTCCCATGCTCACCTTCTGTCATGTCTTCTCTCTTCCCTGGGGATCCCAACTCAGAGTCTTGCAGTTCATTTGCCTTCATTTGAAATTAGGGAAGGTGAACCTTCTGATGAGCTAAATTGAGGGAAGGGCTAAGCAAGAGAGGGATAGGGAAGAGGAAGGAGGAGAGAGACAGATACAGGGTCCCAGAAAGAGGAAAGGAAATACATTCCTTGGGGCCAAAGTGTTACCTGCATTCCTACTGGGGATTTCCCTACTCTCCCAGAACCTAAGGAGAAAAGAACAACAATGGCACAGGAGCTTCTTGCAGAAATCTGCCTCGAGCCCACAGCATATCAATTGATGGCAATTGGATATGTGCAAGATTAAATCTTTTACAGGCCTCAAGTCCATAGAAATCAAAATCCAAAACAATCCCTAGCCACAGACAAGTGTGAGGAACATTGTCATTCTCCCTATCATGACTTTGTTGCTTCAAGGATGACAGTAGATCCTCACTTCTCCACTGCCTGCCAGACTAGTTACAGCTCTGTGTCTTGGTTTTCTCATTCACAAAATGGGGATAATACGAAGAATTCTCTCATTAGGGTTTTTGAACGTATTAAATGAATTGATACACATAAAACACTTAGCACAGCACCCAGCACACAGCCAGTCCTCCACCGATGGAAGCTATTAGTTTTATTGTTAACATTTTAAAAAAGATTTTATTTATTTATTTATTTGTCAGAGAGAGAGAGAGAAAAAGAGAGTGCGAGAGCACAAGCAGGCAGAGTGGCAGGCAGAGGCAGAAAGAGAAGCAGGCTCCCTGCCAAGCAAGGAGCCAGATGCGGGACTCGATCCCAGGACCCTGGGATCATGACCTGAGACAAAGGCAGTGGCTTAACCCACTGAGCCACTCAGGCATCCCATAACATGTTTTTTTTAATACACATGAGTTTTAAATAAAAGTTTTTCTCTTTCTTTTTTGGTGCCCCTGATTTACTGGTTCCCGTAGTTCACATCTGGCTGTTAACTGTTATCCTACCCTTGAATTTGAGCATTCCCCATAGCTCCTCAGAACATGGGGAGAGGTTTGTATGCCCAGACCACGTTTGCTAAACAAAGAAGGACACATGGGTCATGAAATATTGTTAGGAGACCCCAATCCTCAAACTTGAAGGGGCAGTGGAATCCCCTGGAGAGCTTGTGAACACAGATAGCTGGGTCCCACTCCTAATTTCCATTCAGTAAGTCTGGGTGGGGTCCAGAGCTTGTCTTTCTAGCCAGTTCCCAGGTGATGCTGGTCCTGCTGGTCTGGGGATCACATTTTGGGAACCACTGGTACAATGTGAGGAGATCAATCCAGAAGCTACATGAAGAAATGCATCGTGTTGTAAGATAAAAAGTATTTTTCTGGGATGTGATTATGAGTAAGACTTAGTCCTGGGAACCTGAAGCCAATAGAAGGATGAAGACTAATACAAAAGAACTGAAGGGTAAGACAAGATGGCATAAAGAGCATCAAGTACCACAAGAGTGTAGAAGAGATTTTTCCAGTGGGGTGAGGGGAACCTAGGAAGAACTACATACATGGCCCTTTACACTGGCCCCAGGACTCCCAGGTAATAACTGAACTGCTAGAGAGTGGGAAGAGAAAGCATCTACCTTTTACCCCACTCAAAGAAAGCACCTCTTACAGGGCACCTCAAGAGTTGTTTGGATACTGAGTAGCCATCGATTGACAAATACATTTCCCTCCAGCAAGTGCTAGCTTGACCAGACCCATTGAGCAGCAATGGGCAGGGAGAGAACTTGAAGACAGATGCAGACTAACTAGTGGGACAGATCCAGGCATTAGTCTCACTGAGTTTGGGTTCAAATCTGGCTCTGCCACTTGGCAGTGGGGTGCCCTTGGGTAATTTATGTGATTATTTGCCCCACTGAATCTTTGTTCCTTTACCTGAAAGATATAGACAACACTAGAATCCACCCTTAGACCACCAGTGGTCAGGATGAAATGCGAACCTTTTGATAAGGCATATATATAATAGTAGCTGCCTCTAGTAAGAACCCAAGAGATGTCAGCCCTTGTTGTTACTCATGTTATCTTTGGTAATTGGAGGTTGACCTGGTGTGGAGGGCTCTTTTTGGGCCCCTGGGTTAAAGGTGAAGAAGACTTGGGGGCAGATGTTGCCTTCAGTGCTGATGGGCTGGGCTGTGGCACTCCTGAGACACTGGGACAGAAGTCCAGGGGGCCATCGGTGTGGGCCTGAGCTGCAGGAGCACATACCAGGCTGGAGACAGATTTGGGAGTTCTTGGCAGGCAGATGATGACTGTATCATGGGATCTCACATGAGGGAAGAGACTGGTGCCCAAGGGAGCCTGAGAAATAGGATGTGTGAGTTGGGGTTTCCCCAGAGGTGGGCATTGAGTCAAGTACTCCAGAATAAGTCATTTATCTGGGAGATGCTTTTGGACATCTATATGGGATATGGGGAAATGAGATGGGAACAGGTTCCTAGAAGCAGACCTGGAGAGAGAATGTGGATGTATAAACTTTATTGAGGTTGAAGCTGAAAAGGTCTCAGAGATTAGGAAAGTCAGAGAAGGGGGAAGAGTGGGGCAACAGTGTGCTCATAGGTCCAGCTGAGCCTTGGCCTGATCCTTGAGCAGAAAGAGGTTTAAAGCAGAAACGGCTCTGCAGAATTGTTCCTCTGGAGGCAAGGCGTAGCCTTGTATCATGTCTAATATAAATCAGTTAAACATTCCGGGTTGGGGTTGGGGGACGGGTTGTAGATTAAAGGCTTTTGTCAGCAGGGGTAAATTCTTATTATGGGCAATGTAGTTAGTAGCCTACATTCACAGCAGCTGGAGGGAGGTGCCAGAGCCCAAGAATGGGAGCCTGGGTGAGGCACCTACAGCACCTAGGAAGAAAGCAATTTGGATATGATGATTAACCAGTAACTGGGGCACACCCTGCTGGAGACATCTGGGAAGCAGAATTAGAATGCATGCCTGAGTTATTCCACCCTAGACCTGGCACAGGTGGTTCCGGGGCTTCTCAGGGCATTTTAATCCTTGGCACCTCTGGTTAGTGGGCAAAGTAACCTCTGGAGACCAGAGAAAGTCCCCAGGCTAAGATGTGGGTAGTTTGGCACCTGAGGTTGGGCAGGCCTGCAAGGCAGAATGGTCAGGGCTTGAAATGGTGGAGAGGGCAGAACAGTGTCTAGGCACCCTTTGAGGGGTGGGGGTGAGGGGACACAAAACAACCAAGAAGGAGTAGCCAGAGAGGCAGGAAGAAAATCAGAAGAGGAATATTTTTTTGTGCACTCACATGGAGATCTGTTTTATTCACCCCATCCATGCCATTCCTATTATTTTAATGCTGCCAGCCTGGCCAGGGGCGGCTCCTATAAGCCTCTGACGCAACTTAGTTGAGCCACTCACACCCGGTCCGGTCCTGTGTCAGCCTGGAGCTGGGCAGAGCTGCAACGCGTGCGAGGTCAGGTTAAGTGGAGCACACATTCGTGGTTGGCCACAGAGAGGGAATGGAAACCTTTCTTAGAAAATAATGAGCGGTGAAACGTTTACTGATTAGTTAAATCCCGGATAATCCTGGCTGATGAAGACAGATCTGGACCCCCTAACAGATTTAGGGTTCCAAAACGACTCCGGGGGTGAACCAGGGCGGGGATGCTCCAGAGGGCTCGTCCCCTGGCCGCAGATTTGTTTGTGGAGGGAGCGGGCTGGGAGGAGACTACTCTCCACCCAGTCAGGGCGTGGAAAAGTTCCTCAAACGCTTGAGCCCACCCATAGACTCCGCACCTGCCCCAGCGCCAGGGGACTCGCGAAGTGTGGGTGGGCTCAGGATGGCACCAGGTCGCACTGTCCTTCCCCAGTTTCCTAAACGAGTGGAAACGCTCTCCGCACCTTGGCAGACGTAGAGCCAGGGGCTTCGTCCGTCTCTTGTGGCTGCGTTCGCGTTCTCTGAGCGGACCCGGCAGAGTTCCTGTAGCAAACTGATAGTCTGCAGCAGTGGGGACGTGGGTTAGAGCTGCAAGGGGGGTAGGGAAGGTGCTTCTCCCTCGGGAGGAGACACTGTAGGTGTCCTCAGGTTCTGCACTCCCATGGCAGCCACTCTGCAAAAAGGAAGATACCCCGCCTTCATCTAGCTCCCCAACTTGGTCCAGAGGGCCTCTTCCTGCAGTTGGAGCGGGAGGAGGCTTTTGGGACGCTCCAGTGCAGGAATTGCAAAGAGCCCTTAGAGCTGCAATCCCTGCTCCTTCTTCCACTTTCTTTCAGCTTCGCTTTCTCGGTTTCTCTATCCGTGTCCAGTGTACTGGGTTACTAAGCCTCAGTTTTTCTCATCTGCAAAAGAGGCCTTCTGAAGGGGTTGCTAACCAGTGTGCTCTTGGCTCTGTGAGGTCACTGTGTGGGGTGACCGAAGTTGGGCTCCTCCTGCCCCGCCTTTTAGTACCTCTGGGTTCCAGGCCATCCACTTGAGGCCTGTCCTCTGAGTAATCATCTGCCTCCCCGGGCAGAGATTAGGGGAGGGAGACTTCAAGACCCTAGCAGAGGCAAGGGGACATTGTTAGCCCTCCAGGCTGCAGGCGTGGCAGGAGCGTCCTCCAGAGTTTCTGTTCAAAACGGGGAGCGCCTCTTACACCCTCCCCTTGAGAGTGACCCCGGTTGAGCCACCTTGGGGCGGATGGTCCCTCCTGTCTACCCCGGACTCCGTCTCAAAACGTGTGGATCTTTAGGTGTCTTCCTAAACTGCGGCCTCAAATTCTTAATTACAATCGACTATTCTGCGGAGCAAAGAGCTAGAACACATTGACTTGGTCCTGTACCAACAACACCTTCCTTTAAATTCCTGGCAGGGCCGAAATTGATGCTGGGGTCCAAAGCCGCCCCTGACCCCCAGCGATTCAAAAGACAATTATCCTAAAGGAAAGTTATTGTTTTGCTAATACCAGGAACAGCTTGCGGGGGGGCGCGGGGGGAGGAGGAGGGGAGGAGATTTGGGTCTTCCTTTAATAATGGAAAGTTAATGCTCAGCCTGTTGTAATTATCTTTATCGGAAGCTCCTAGTTTAATCTGCATGTTTAACAGAGGACCCACTCGAAGGTGCAGCAAGCCAGAGACCCACTTTTCAGGGCTTGAGCTCCTCTCTCTGGGGCAGGGTCGGACACAGTTTTTACCTCTCTCACTAGGTGACCTCAGACTGCCCCGCCCTGGGGGCTGGGTGGGTGGGTGCTGTGTGGAGACACTGAAGAGATTCTCTTTCCAGGATTCTATGTTTAGAAAGGGTGGGCTCAAGGTTTCGAACGATTTGGGTTTGGAGGACTCAAATTTTCTGTGTGTGAGCCCAGAATGGTTTACTCATGTAATTTGGCGCCAACTTTAACAAATCAGGGATCTCCACAGGAAAATCAGGCTTTCTTTGAATGATGGTAAAATCTGACAGTAATTTATTTGCCTCCTTGCATAGGGGTGCCTCTCACAGGTCTTATGTTCCAATTTATCCCCCACCCAACTAAGAGTTCCCAGATAAAATACTGGTACATTCTTACACTAAAAAAATATTCGTTGGTTATCTGAAATTCAAATTTCACTGGACCTCCAGTACTTTTGTTTACTAAACTGGGCACTCTTCCCTGGTTCACTTTACATCTGTCACTCTCTACTACTTCCCCTAGCTCCTGTGAGTTTAACACAGGCTAAAGCCATTTAGCGAGCAGGAAGTAACTTCCGCTGGAGATGGAGTGGGAGTGGATTAAATAAATGTTTCCCACTCCCTTCCCTTGGAGATTTTTGGGGAAGGCCCTGGCGGTGGAGTTGGAAGGCTGGCGTGGTGTCATATTGTTGGTAGTATGGCTGGGAATGAGGTCTTTGGTCTTTTAAAAAAATATTTTTAAAAGTTTTACTTATTTAAGTAATCTCTACACACCACGTGGGAA
Organism: Martes martes; assembly: GCF_963455335.1. Classification (NCBI taxonomy): domain Eukaryota; kingdom Metazoa; phylum Chordata; class Mammalia; order Carnivora; family Mustelidae; genus Martes; species Martes martes. Next base: position 50,184,960 of record NC_137896.1, on the reverse strand, counting down.
CTCAAACTCATAACCCGAGAGTCAGAGTCTCATGTTCCCTCTGACTGAGTCAGCCAGGTGCCCAGAGGCTCTAGGTCTTGGGAGGAGGCTTTGGGGGCAGCTGTGAGCAGGACCTCCACCTAGAGAATCTGGAAGGAAAAGGAAGACCACACCGGGGCCTGGAATATGTGGCTTTTAAAGGAACCGGCAGATAGGGGGGTCGTCCCCTTCTTACTTTCCTCTCCCTGAGAATGGGGGCGGGGAGAGGGTTGGCTGGGGAATGGGCAGGAGGACAGCTGGAGAGGAGAGAGAAGGAGGTGATTGAGGGGACTGCAGCTGGGAGGGCGGCGACCGAGGGGAGGGAAACTTGTGGCGTCCCCATCTCGCGGGGTCCGGGGCGATGACGCGTCCGCGACCCACTGATTGGACCCTCCTGGCCTTCCGCGCCCGACAGGGTGTCCAGCAGTATAAAGCGTCCTCTGAGCTGCGCCCACTCAGCAAACGGGACCTAGCGAAGGTCAAGTCTTGCCCACTGAGAAGCAATGACCTACCAGGACGCGCTTTCCGACGGGCGCTCCAGGAGCAGAGCGCTGGTGCCTGGCGGCTCACCTAGTGTTCCGCGCCCCCGCGGCTTCGCCATCACAGACCTGCTGGGCCTGGAAGCTGAGGTGCCCGCGCCTGCCGACCCCGGGCCAGGATCTGGTTGCGAGACCTCCCCGGCCGCACCCTGCACGGGTCCGGGTGTCGGGAGCTCCTGCCTGGCGCGCGGGGCCCTCCCACTGGGACTCGGCCTTCTCTGCGGCTTCGGCGCGCAGCCTCCTGTGGCTGCTCGGGCGCCCTGCCTGCTCCTAGCCGACGTGCCGTTTCTGCCACCCGGAGCGCCTGAGTCCGCTGTCCAGCAAGCCCCAGGTGGTCCGCCTCCCCACTTCAGCAGCCAGAAGAGCAGCGAAAGCGTCTCGACGTCCGGTAATCAGGCCAGCCCATACGGGTCTTGCCCCTGTTTCCTCCAGCTTGGGGCAGTGCAACCTCACTGAGCCCCTATTCCCAGCATCCCGGATCTAAGGGAAGTCGGGACCCCAGGCCGTGGTCCCGTCGGAGGAGGCGTATTCTGTCAGCCTCCATCCCTGCCCCTTGCCTCTCCCTAAATCCCTGTCTCTTCTTTGGGATCTAGTCCCGCAGCACAGCGGATATCACCACCACCCGGTTCTCGACCTACCCTGGGGGTCTCGGCAACCAAGCAGCGGTCTCCTGAGGGTTTTCCCTCAGCGCCCGATGCGAGTCTCGGCCTCTACGAATGGCGTAGGTCAGTGAGGCCGGGGCGTGCTCATTCATCACCTGCACAGAACCCAGTACCCTGCGTGAGCTCAAAGGTTTGCTGGATTAAAGATTGAATAGCGCGCGGCCTGGAGGCCTGGAACTGTCCGCCTTCTGGGGTGCTGAAAAGGGAATCTAGGTACCGCGTTTTTCACCTTGTGCTGCCTTCCCTCCTTCCCACACGTGAGAAAGGAACTAAACTCGCCAATTTCGTTGCGCTATGCTCAGCATTTTGTTCCGAGCCCAGTTATTTCCTCAAAGAAGTTGAGGCGGAATAAAGGGAAAGAGAAAGAGGCAAAAAAAAAAAAAAAAAAAAAAAGAGAGTCTGGGGTGTGGGTGGAAGAAAACAGAGAATTATATTAGAAAACGTGGACTGAGAGAAACTGTGTAGAGCCTAGAGCTGAGCATCCAGGCAGCCAAGGCAAAAGAGTACATTGAGTCTCCACTGATAATAAAAGTAACAAAATAATAAAACTAAGCATGACAGATCAGCAGGCAAGCAAACTTTCATTCTGCTTTAAAAAAAAACTGTATGAATAGGTCTCTCTGTAAAATAAAACAAACCATGATATTAGTAATTTCACTAAAAAATTCAGAAACCACCTTCATAGGATGAGTTTTTTTCTTTCTGAGCACTGGTAAAATTAAAGACAAAATATGACTAGATTTTGTCAAGAATGAGTTTTCTGGATCCCACTTCCAGAGATTCAGAATTGGTACAGCAAGGCAGGGAGTACAGTTCTGACAAGGCTTCTAATGTCAAACCTCGGCCCCCACCCCTGGTTAGAGAAATGTTGATGTATTGGTTAAGAGGAGGGGTTGGAGGTGGAAAGAAGTGAATGAATTTGGGAGTTGGGAGTTAAGTGGTGGTAGAGAGTGCCATTAACAGCCAAGTAGCTTCACACAGTCTTCATACAATACTTCACCATGTACAACCTGTGTGATCTTGGGCAAGTTACTTAATCTCTCTGCACCTCAGCTTCCTCATCTGTAAAAATAGCAGCTCCCCTGAAGTTCTTTTATTTTATGAAGAATAACTGTGATAATGCATGGACAATGCTAAGGAGAGTGTCTGGAATATAGTAAGTGCTAACAATGGTAGCGTGTGTTAATAAATATTAACATTCCTCAGCAGAATCATAACTTCAATCCTCATATTAGAATCCAGAGAAAGTGAAAAATATGCTCACTTTTTTCTGGGGCACCTCGGTTAAGCCTCTGCCTTCGGCTCAGGTCATGATCCCAGGGTCCTGGGATCGAGCCCCACATTGGGCTCTCTGCTCAACAGGGAGCCTGCTTCCCCCCTCTCTCTCTGCCTGCCTCTCTGCCTGTTTGTGACCTCTGTCTGTCAAATAAATAAAAAAAAATCTTTTAAATTAAAAAAAAAGAAAAATATGCTCGCTTTTTAAAAAAAGATTTATTTATTTATTTGAGAGATTGCATGCATAAGTGGGAGTTGGAGAGGTAGAGAGAATCTCAAGCAGACTCCAACCTGAGCATGGAGCCTAACTTGGGGCTCAGTTTCATAACCCTGAGATCATTACCTGAGCTGAAACCAAGAGTGGGAGACTTGACTGACTGTGCCAACCAGGTGCTCTGAAAAATAGGCTCACCTTTAAAAATAGGTTTTTTTTTTTTTCAATCAAAGGTAATGTGCTCACCTTTAAAATCTTCACTTTCTCCTGTGCTAACAGATGAGGACAGCCCATCTGAAGACAGGAGTGGCCTGAAACTGTCCCCCACTCCTGGCAAGAGGAAGAAGAGGCGGCACAGGTATATAACCAGGCTGCCTTCCCCGGCCCTTTACTTAGGACACAGAATCTGAGAATCTATGGTGCTGAATTATGGCAGGCCCTGTGGCCTCTTGGTTGACAAATAATAGCCATTTGGGAACATAATTCTGCTATTCAGAGGAGGCTGCAGGATAATCTTTGTAGCATTTTAATGACACAATTTTGTGGACCTTTAAAATAGATCTTAGAATGAGTTGATAGAATTCATCGAGGAGGAAAAAATATGTTAAAGAACTTCTGGACTTTCCAGAGGCCAATCATGTAGAGGTGGGATATCCAGTTATCATGAGGTGACCTTTCAAGGTGTGGAAAGGCAGGCACGGGGTCTTCTACATCTGGGAAGCCTGGCAGCCTCCTGTGGACATGCACTTACGCATGTGCTTTGGGTCTCCCTACAGGACTGTTTTCACTGCCCACCAGCTGGAAGAGCTGGAGAAGGCATTCAGCGAGGCCCACTACCCTGATGTGTATGCCCGGGAAATGCTGGCCGTGAAAACTGAGCTTCCGGAAGACCGAATACAGGTGTCTGGGGTCCCCTTTCTCTTTCCCAAAGACATCACAGAGAACATGCTTTTTTTACATACACACAGGCACCTCTAAACAACCCCACACGTTTCCCTTGACACACAAACCGAAGCTCACTTAGCTGGAGGTACCACAATGCTAGAGCCATTCTGTATGTTTATTCCAAGAAGATCCTGAATGTCTTTTTCCTTTTATTAATTAATTCCTTAAAATTACACAATAATGTGTGCTGCAACTAAAAACTACATATATAGTTATATCTATCTATAACTCTATTTATCTATCTATCATTTATCTATCATCTCTTTGACTATCATTCCCTGAGAGAAACCAACATAAATAGCCTGTTGTAACCTTTCAGCATACCATCTCTGTCATATATATTTGGCCCTGAATATGTTTATATGTGTATACCTATAGGTATATGTATATTTACACACGTGGAATTTTTTTCTTTGTTTATACAAAAAGGCGTTGTGTTATACTTCTTAGCCTCTTTGTTTGACAACACATTTTGGACACTTCCCCAGGTCAGAAGATATGTCACTAACTCTTTTTTATTTTTAACAGCTAATCAATATTCCTTATTGTTTTTTTATTAAGATAATATTTTCCAGGGGAAATTTTACCAACAAACCAACAACCTAACATTAAAAGGGACCATTGCCACTGTGAACTCTTTCCAACCAATGAGAAAAATCAGGAAACACGATAGTCCACTTCTTTACACGACATGGGAAATAATACTTTGATTTTATTTTTGTCATTCCTGCTCTCTGGAAAACCTTAGTGGAAACTGATAGCATATTATCCACACAATGATGAGTCCCTGTGAGTTTTGAGTGAATAGTAGACACAGCTCCTTAAGATCTGGGATTTGAACCACTAGTTGGCTATTTTTAGGACTCCCTGCTAAGGGACACTTAAGAGCATCCTCTTTACTGTGTCTCCTCCTGTATGCTCTTCTGCTTCCTGTCTTGCCTCACATCAGGTCTGGTTTCAAAACCGGAGGGCCAAGTGGCGGAAGCGGGAGAAGCGTTGGGGTGGTAGCAGCATGATGGCTGAGTACGGTCTTTATGGGGCCATGGTGCGACACTGCATCCCACTGCCAGACTCCGTCCTCAACTCCACCGAGGGTGGCCTGGTTGGTTCCTGTGCACCCTGGCTCTTGGGTAAGGAAAAGGGCCCTGCAGCCAGCAAGAGGGCCAGAAATGCTGGGGGAGGGGCCAGGGTTCCCTGAAGGGCAGCCATTTGCCAAGCCAGTCAACATCCATTTACTCAGTTTTGGGCTTAGAATATCACATTGATTTTAATTAATTCCAAGGCTGAAACTCTGGTCAGTGGAATTATTTTTCATCAGAACTGTGTAGGCAGTGTGTGGAAAGGTCACATCAGTTCTTGGTTCTAAAAGTGGAATGATATACTTGTAATATGTGAAATACGTTTCCAAACTGTTGAGTGCTATTATAATGTTTGGAAACCATACAATGTAGAGCTCATGGTAATAGGAATGAGGATAGTGCTAAGCAGAGAAATCTGTAGGTGATTAACCCCCTAATTCAAGAAGATTTGGGGTCTGAGTCCTAGTTCTGCCATTAACAACTTGCTTTTTTCTGTCTCATAGACAGAGCATTCTACTCAAGAGAAGTCCAAGCTTTGGGACTGGGCATTCTGGGTGTTTTCTGTACCAGAAACTAATGGGATCACACCTGGGAAGAATGAGTCACAAGATAGCCCCTGGGGCAGGGTGGGAGATTAGAAATAGGGATGTGTGTGTGTGTGTGTGTGGGGTGGGGTGGGGGGGGGAGTTTTTTGTTTAGCAAACACTCATTTAGCCCCTAGAGTCATTCAGTCATTCACTGTGGTGAGACTAGAGATAACAATTGTAAATATGGCCTAGACTTTGCCCTCAAAGACTGAAGAGCCAGAGAGAATTTCGGGCTGGAAACCAAATCCACCCCTCTGAACTTCCACAAGCAGATCAGGTGTAGGATGGTGGTGCTTACTGGTATCTGCAGACCTGTGGCCACAAGAAAGTGGGCCCAGTGCTGCCAGACATCTTACTTTCAGAAAAGCTGGAAGTCTGGCTTTTGATGTGCCATCTCCTGATTTCAAAACATTGGCAACAATTAAATTAAGAGAAAATCATTTTAATACCTTTGCTGGCTGCACCCCACAGGCAGACATCAGATTTTAACACCTAATGGGGTTAGTTACCTACCTGGCATCCTTAGAGACCCCAGAGACAGGCACTGATGAGGGCACTTCTAATGGAATTTAGAGAACAATGACCAGGAAGAGATTTACAAAATTGCTGAATTTGGAGATATCTATTTTTTATTTTTTCTCTTTTCTTTTTTTGGAAGGGATGCATAAGAAATCCACAGGGATGATAAGGAAACCGGGAAATGAAGAAAAGCTGACAGGACTCTGGGACTCAGATCACCTCCAGGAAGGTTCTAGCCCAAGACTGGCAGGATCCCAGAGAGGCTCAGATGAAGCCCGCCCTGAGAATGGCTTGGAAGATGTGGCTATTGATCTCTCCAGCTCTGCTCGGCAGGGGACCAAGAAAGCACACCGGGGCACCAGTGCCCTAGGATGCTCAGACTCCTCCGGGGTGGAGGGGCTCCAGCCAGGAAAGGTAGGAGCCTGATGAGGCCCACAGGACCCACCCTCAAAGGCTGGGCAATGTGTTCATCCCTCATGGCATTTTCCACAAGGCAGAAGTTGTCTAAGACCAGTACTCTCAGCTGGACTTTCTACTTCCAGTGTCAGGATACAGTGCAATGCCACTTGCTTTAAGAAGACAAAGGGATGTCTTAGGGAAAATCCCATTTTACTCTAGATGGAAACCATTCCTTAAAGGCACTTGAACCAGTTAATTTCATGTAAAATTTTACATCTCTTTTATAGAACTTGAGGAGGGAGTATTTAAAGTTCAAAAAGCATATTTACTTCTCGGCCTCATTTTGAAATTTGGTTCAATATACTGTGTAGATTAGTAGGTGAGGTCTGATGTTCTTACTCTGAATTTGAAAATATAATTTTATTTAACCTCCAGAGAATCAGATGTCTTTAAAAATAGCAAAGAGCCCATACAGACATGAATGAATTAAAGTATCTTTACCTTAAACTTGGCTTTGGACATTTCGATTTTCTTGTTAGGGAATACTTTTGTATTATCCTGAGTGTCATTCGATAAGCTGTATACATTGGAACTCATAAGTAAGAAAGAAAGCCATACTTTCCCTTCCCTTCTGAAATATCATGGGACCACGTTTAAATAATTATTCAATATCTATAAGCAATGTTTTAAAGACAGATGAGTCTTCTTGGTCTTTTAAAATTTCCGTTTGAAAGCAACTTAGATTTCATGAATGTTTCCTTTCCTGTATTTCTTTTGCCACTTATTTATTTTTTAAGAATAAATGTTGTGTGGTGTATTGCTTCTCAGGGTGCTCCTTCTGTTACATGTGTATGCAATGCCACTATCACTGATTCCCTAAAGAAGCTCCTTCCCCCTCTAGCCCCTTGCCCCCCCCATTTTAAGATTTTACTTATTTATTTGACAGACAGAGATCACAAGTAGTCAGAGAGGCAGGCAGAGAGAGAGAGGGAAGCAGGCTCCCTGTTGAGTAGAGAGCCTGATGTGGGGCTTGATCTCAGGACCCTGAGATCATGACCTGAGCCAGAGGCAGAGGCTTAACCTACTGAAACATCCAGATGCCCCTCCTTTGGCCCTTTTTAATCTTAGAATATCTTTAGGCTGTAGCACATATCATGTGTAGCTTTGTAAACTCCCACTGGGTGGCAGCCAGGTCTAATTCACTTTTTATTATTTTATTTTACTATTTTATTTTATTTTTGAGAGAGAGAGTGCACACATGTGAGAGAGTGCCCTCATGCGAGAACTGGGGCAGGAAGAGGCAGAGGGAGAGGGAGAGAGAGAATCCGATGATCTCATGACCCTGAGATCATGACCTGAGTAAAAATCAAGAGTTGGATACTTAACCGACTGAGCCACCCAGCTGCCCTTAATTCACCTTTTAGAGTTCAAGTTCAGAGAGAGCTTAGATTCATGAGGCAGAAGTGTGAAGCTTCATGATGAAGCCAGAGTGGGGAAGGAAAGTGGGGATCCCCCATTTGAGAGGCCTTCTCTGAAGTTGGTGCAGTCAGACTGGGTCTGTTTTTCCCATCTTTCCAGATGATAAAACAGAGGCTCCCTTCCTTTGATCTTTCTCATCCTAGCTAGTTCCATACTATCGTGAGAAGTAAATGTTACCTATTCTTACTGTAGAAACAGAGAACCGTGAGCACTACTTCCTTTTATACATTCTGGCTCATAGAGAGCATTGCTGAATCCCGAGACTAAAGGGAGAAAGATCAGGTGTTGTCAAAGAACTCCAGAAATTATGTTCTAACTTTCCTGTCTAGAGGCACCAGACCATGCTCAAGTTAAATGGCCATGCTTGTTCTGGACCATCTTCTGCCTCACAGCTGGTTGTAAGATTCTTGCTTCCATCTCTCTTCCATCTCTAGGCTTGAGTTTGGGGGAGGGAACTAGTAACCTGTGCAACCAACATACATCCAAGGTCTCCCACAAATGGACACATTTTCTGGAAAAATACATATTACTAACACCGGCTCCAGAATAAACATGAACTTTGAAAAATCACTAACCAAGAAAGTCATAAACATTTGTACTACAGACAGAAGTTCCTACCCCAGGAAAGCAAAGTGAATTTAGTATCATAAAAGGAAATCATTTAAACATTTTATTAACAACTCAACTCAAACAATGAATATTAACATTCATTCAAGAAATACCTATTTCTTAAAAAAAAAAACTTAAAAGTAGGAATAGAGGATGCTTATTTTAAAAATAGCATCTTAGGGGCTCCTGGGTGGCTCAGTCCTTAAGCGTCTGCCTTTGGCTTGGGTCATGATTCCAGGGTCCTGGGATCGAGACCTGCATTGGGCTCCCTGCTTGGCTGGAAGCCGGCTTTCCCTCTCCCACTCTCCCTTCCCCTGCTCCTGTTCCTGCTTGCTCTCTCTCTCTCTCTCTCTCTCTCTCGCTGTCAAATAAATAAATAAAATCTTTAAAAAGCCCCCAAACCAAAAAAAAACACAACACAAAAATAGCATCTTAATATATATATATTTAAGATTTTTATTTATTTATTTGACAGAGGGAGAGAGACCACAAGTAGGCAGAGAGGAAGGCATAGAGAGAGGGGGAAGCAGGCTCCCTGCTGAGCAGAGAGCCCAATGAGGGGCTTCATCCCAGGACCCTGAGATCATGACCTGAGCCAAAGGCAGAGGCTTAACCCACTGAGCCACCCAGGTGCCTCACATCTTAATATTTTGTAATGCATATATATATATATATATACACACACACACACACACACACACACACACATACATACATATATCTAAAAGCCCAGTCTTTGAGGTGGCTCTGTTACCTTCCTAACTGTGGATGCATTATATAAACTTTCTGATCTTTCAGTTTTTTCAGTCATAAAATGGGGATAATAATAGAACATCCTCATTTCCCCAGAAGATGAGATAAGAGGACATGAGTAATGTACTTAGCTCAGTTTCTGGCATGGCAGAGAAAAAGCAAAATAAACATTAGCTACTATATGACTATTACTGGCATTCCTATTAATATCAAGACTCAAATGAGAATACTTTCCACCATTATTTAACAACATGGGATCGACTAAGTACAGAATGGAATAGTAACCTATTAGAATGCTCTGTGTAAGCAACATTTAGGAAGAGTTCCAGGAACAAAGTAGGACAGACTTTTGGTCTTCTTTTGTATTTTCTAAATTTCATAAAATTAGTATGTAAAAATAAAATTAATTTGTTAATATTATTAAAATAGTAATACCTCTTTTTCAGTTTAGAGCTAAATTCACGTTGGACAAAAACTCTTGGAAATACAGTGTGAAAACTTTTTATGATGAAAAGTCTGTACTCTGCTCACATCTCCTGTCTGGTTCTTGGAAGTGCCCATTTGATAATGAAGAGACAAGCAGGTATTTTACACACAGTCTTCTCAAATCCTTACTGAAATTATGCAGCAGGTCAAAGTGAAATCTGATCACAGACTGACAACAGGACTGAATCATTCCAGCTTTCAAAATTGCTTACTGTCTAAAATGTGGCTGTAAAATCTCAAAAGGAGATTGTAAAAAATTACAATTTTAGCAAGGCCAATTTAAAAAGATTCCTAATATGTCACATTCCCAGAATCACACTCCCAGCTCACTTTCAGCAGCAGGAGGCAGCACATCAGTGCATGAGAAATTTCATGAGCTCAGGAGATATTTTCAGAAACGACATTTGAACAAGATGTGGAAATCACTGTTGTTTCCTTTGGTTTAGCAGTATAAATATAATAAAATATCCACACACAATACATATATTTCTGAACCACTTAAGAGGAAGTTGCATATATTATCTGCCTCTTTATCTCTTTTTTTCCAGGCTTATTGTGATATAATTGACATAGCCCATTGTGTAAATCTAAGGTGTACAATCTGATGATTTGATACATGTGTATATCACAAAATGTTTACTGCAATAGGTGAGTTAACACATCTTTCACCTCACAGCATTACCATTTGTTGTTATGGAGAAAACATCAAAATGCTACTTTCATAGCTACTTTAAAGAACTCAGTGTGGTAACTATGGTCACCATGCTGTACCTTAGATCCCCCAGAATTTATCTTATAACTGAAAGTTTGTACCTTTTGACCAATAACTACCCATTCCCCCACTCCTCTGCCCTGGCAATCACTGTTCTACTCTGTTTCTATGGGTTTCACATTTTCAGATTCCTCATAAGTGAAATTGTAGTTTTTGTCCTTCTCTGTGTTAGAAGGTCCTCGGGAGCTTCCTAGGTGAAACCTGAAATCTATATGGGACTGTATGTGGAGGGTAGGGAGAGATGGACAAAAGAGGCAGGCACTCCAGGTTGGTAGGTGGCAGTTCTAATAGCAAAAGGAACATACATACAAGGCTTGTCTTGGGTGGCAGCAAGATAAGTAGATTTCTGCACCTGCCTGCCAGATCTTAAAAGTTTTTACAGAGGTCTTAAGTGTGTTCAGTCACATATACTGTTCAGATGGTTTCAGGACCACATTCACTTTCTCAAGTTTGTGTCCTTAGGGAAGCCTCTGGAAGTGGAAAAGGCAACAGAATGCACATTCTAAGAACAGGGGAGGGGTTGAGCAACCTCTGATTATCACGGTTCAGCTCATGGGCGAACTGGCAGTCATATCTTCTGGATGACGTCCTCTAGCAGTCAGTCTGACTTCCTTCACTTAGCATAAAGCTCTCAAGGTCCACCCATACTGTTGCAAATGACAGGATTTTCTTCTTTGTATGGCTGAATAATATTCCATTATATATTCATAAATTATATATATATAATACATTTATCTCACTTATATATTTATCAATCATATGTATATATCTCACTTTTTTAATCCATTTATCTGCCAGTAGACACTTAGGTCGCTTCCATGTCTTGGCTATTATAAATAATACTGCGGTGAACAGGGGATGCAGATATCTTCTCAAGGTACTGATTTCATTTCCTTTGGATCTATCCCCAGAAGTGAGATTGCTGGATCATATGATAGTTCTGTTTTTAATTTTTAAAAGCACTTCCATACTTTTTTCCATTGTGGCTGTACCTGCTTCTGTATCTCTTAAAGCTGTGTGTATTTCCTAAGAAAAAGGACCTTCTTTTAAATAACGTGACTAGTTATAGACTTCAGAAAATCTATATCAATGCTTTGAATATGAACATAATATTTAAACCTGAATAGACTATAGTATTTCTAAATCTGAATCCTATACTTTTATCTAATACAACATAGTATCAATTAGATACAATAGCTTAATACTGCATTAAATACAGTATTATAATCTGAACATGACATTTTATCTACTACACACTGTATGATTATAATATTCTAAATCTGAAAAAAATACAGATTTCTAAATCTGGACAGAAGCCTCTTATCTAATCCCCCAGTCACATTTCAATTTTGACAATTGGTTCAATAATGTCTTTTACAGCAATTTCCTTTTTCTGTACAGAATCCATCTAGAATCATGTATTACATTTAGTTGTCATTTCCCTTCAATCTGGAACATTCCTCAGCCTTTCTTTGTCTTGCATGACATTGATATTTTTGAAGCACACAGATCAATTATTTTATAAGATGCCCTCTCTGGGTGTGTTTAAAGTATCTTTGTGATTAGATTTCAGGTAATACAAGGAATATCTCTGATGTGAACAGCTGAAAGGATTAGAATAGTGGCTGAGTGGAAAGGCTGAGGGTGAGAGGAGAGCAGATGTTCCTGTTACCTGCTATACACCCTCCTGCATTATCTGAGTTTTTAACATGGACATATAATTATTTGATAACAATTTTTTAAAGATTTTATTTTTAAGTAACCTCTTTATCCCCATGGGGCTCCAACTTACAACCCCGAGATCAAGAGCCACAAGCTCCACTGACTGAGCCAGCCAGGTGCCCTAACAATTTTTTAAAATAAGGGAAACTTATGTTGGAAGGCACATATTTTGGAGGTAGGCAGGCATGCTAATTGTTTTTCAAATCCTTTGAGGAAGTCAATTTGGTGGAAAGGCTATGTATGACCTGGGGAAGAATCCTTTCAGTCTAGAAGGATAAATCACTTCCCATCTACTCAGGCACTTAGAAATTCTTGCAGGTGGTGTCCTATGAATTTAAATTGTAAGTACTTTGAAGGTTGAGAGACTTAGACTTTCTGCTCTGCGTTTCCATATTGCTGAGTTCATGCTGGGTGAATAATGACAGCTAATGAACCCTGGGCCATTGGTTCTGATACTGATTTTGAGATTCTTTGGCCTCACTTTGGACACTGAGTAGGGGCTGCAAAGTTTTTCAGAATTCTGGGAATGAGAAAAGTTTTTGTAATGGGTGTGGCGATTTCCCTAGCAGCTCTAGGAAGATGTGCCTCTCCAAGAATTGTGAAATACTCTGTTTCCCAATTTTACCTTTGGTTCATCTGGGTCCCTATTTACGGGATTTTATGAGGTAGCACAAGTTGCTTCAAACCCTGTTTTGGTGCTTGATCCTCTTTAGCTACATGCTCTAATGCTGCTAAATTTTCCTTCTTTGGGCAATTTCTTATGCAGCTTTATTCTGCCTAGTAAGCATGCCAATTTCCCTTTGTTACACTGACGATCCCTCTTCCAGACTCCCTACTTGCAGGCCTCCCAGATATGCAAATGTTCAACAACCTTAGACTGAAGACAACATCTCCCAGGTTTGTCATATTCTTTCCCACATCTGGCACCTGGTTGAGAAGAGTAAAATGGTATTCATGACATCTGGGTCCAATGTACAGATGTAGAAAGCTGCTCTTTTAGAAACACCTCTCCATATTAAAGGGCTTTGTCCATCATTCTGAAGTCCTTCATACCAGTTATCTATCAGGAGGGAACTGTAGATACCCATGGCACTATTCTCACTTTTTTGGACACCTTCTCTCCTTAAAAGTTCATCTAAGGCTGGCTGCCTTTTCTCCCTTCCTTCCATGAAAAGGAAAAATGGAAATAAGGAAGGAAGGAAGGAAGGAAGGAAGGAAAAGGCAGGAAGGAATAAAAAACACATGAACATCAGTCATTTACACACTAGTGCCCCCTGTTGGCAAGCGCTTGATATGCTTTTGCCTTGTTTTTAGCTTAGTATCCATCTAAATTCACAGCTTGAACATTTTTGTGAAGGAATTTCTGTTGTTCTACCTCCATTTTTCCAACTTGCCTTCCAAATCACCAGCTGTGGCAATCTTCTCATTAAGTGCTGATCTTTGAAATGTCTCTGTTCACATCATTGTCCTGTTAGCCACCTTTATGGCTTGTGGTTCAGCCTCATTTACCATTTTAGGACTTCTCTTTCACTCCCTTCCACCCAAGGCCACCTGCATTACCTCTTTTCTCTTTCCCTCTTCAACACAATGTCAGTTTTGTACAATGACTAAAGTTGCACTAAATCCTGAGCGAAGGCACTAGGGATGCAGCTGAGTGTGGGAGGTGGGGAGATTCTGGGATCTCTTTACATATCATGGGCAGAGAGCATGTGAAGGGGCTGGAATTCCATGAAAATGAACATTGCAAGGAAGTGTGTGTTCACGCGTGTGTGGGGTGGGGGACAGAAATCCATTTCTTTTGCCAAGTAATGCAATGAAGAGTCCTTCAAGAAATTTCTGATTGAGATACTCCTGAGACACACATCATATCTTCTTGAACATTTCTTACTCTGGCTGCATCAATTGGCTTTGCAAGTCTGGCTGCTGCATGGAGAGTCTCAGTCTCTTGCTTTTCATCTGGGCTTCTCAGACACTGAGGTATGGGTCCTTCTGGGAGTTCACATGGTACTCTCACCTGCGAGACTTGGAAGTGCCAAGAGTCACAACTCATGACCGGTGGTTTGAGGGGTGGGGGTTGAATCCTTGAGAATGAATGTTCCCCTTTCCACCTCTGTGACGGCAACTCTAATGTGCATCCCATAAAGAAACCTGAAGGTCTTGGTGGGACCCCGGCCCCAGTGGCCCACAGGGGTGACCAGTTGGAGAATGGACCCTTGCTGTGGCATTCCCTCCTTTTTCCTCTGTCTCGTTGTCCTCTGCCATCATTCTTCTCCTTTCCCTAGGTGTCCTCCCAAGTCAAGCCATGTGCTCACAAGCCATCAAGAGTCTCAGGTGAGGTGGGATGGGTCCACATCTAGCCATGACAGAATTATAGTGGAATCTAAAATAACTCTTAGGGAGCACCTGGGTGGCTCAGTGGCTTGAGCCTCTGCCTTCGGCTCCGGTCATGAACTCAGAGTTTTGGGATTGGACCCACATCAGGCTCTCTGCTCAGCAGGGACCCTGCTTCCCCCCCTCTCTCTCTGCCTGCCTCTCTGCCTACTTGTGATCGCTCTCCCTCTCTCTGTCAAATAAGTAAATAAAATCTTAAAAAAAAAAATAAAGGAACTCTTATGATCTAAAATTCCTTTGCCTTTGGAGACATGTCTTGAACGAAGTTGCTGTGGCCAATGTCGGAGAGGTTACTGCCTATGTTCTCCTCTAGGATTTTGATGGATTCCTGTCTCATATTGAGGTCTTTCATCCATTTTGAGTTTATCTTTGTGTATGCTATAAAAGAATGGTCAAGTTTCATTCTTCTGTATATAGCTGTCCAATTCTCCCAGCACCATTCGTTGAAGAGACAGTCTTTTTTCCATTGGCTATTTTTTCCTGCTTTGTCAAAGATTATTTGACCAGAGGGTAAAAGCAAAGGAAACAAAAGTGAAAATGAACGTTTGGGACTTCGTCAAGATCAAAAGCTTCTGCGCAGCAAAGGAAACAGTCAACTAAATGAAGAGGCAACACAGAATGGAAGAAGATATTTGCAAATGACACCACAGACAAAGGGCCGATACCCAAGATTTATAAAGAACTTCTCAAATTCAACACCCAAAAAAACCAAATAATCAAGTCAATAAATGGGCAGAAGACATGAGTAGACACTTCCCTAAGAAGACATACCAATGGCTAACAGACACATGAAAAATGGTTCATCATCATTAGCCATCAGGGAAATTCAAATCAAAACCACATTGAGACATATCCTTACACCAGCCAGAATAAAAATTTAATTAGATTTAAATTAAAATTAGAAATTAACAAAATTAAAAATTAATAAGGCAAGAAACAACAAATGTGGGAGAGGATATGGAGAAAGGGGAACCCTCTTACACTGTTGGTGGGAATGCAAGTTGGTGCACCACTTTGGAAAACAGTGTAGTGTTTCCTCAAAAAGTTGAAAATAGAGCTACCCTATGACCCGGCAATTGCATTACTGGTTATTTACCCCAAAGGTACAGATGTAGTGAAAAGAAGGGCCATATGCACCCCAATGTTCATAGCAGCCATGTCCACAATAGCCGAGCTGAGGAAAGAGCCTAGATGCGCTTCAACAGACAAATGGATAAAGAAGTTGTGGTCCATATACAGAATGGAATATTACTCAGCCATAAGAAATGATGAATGCCCAACTTTTGCATCGACATGGATGGGACTGGAGGAGATTATGCTGAGTGAAATAAGTCAAGCAGAGAAAGTCGATTATCATATAGTTTCACTTACTTGTGGAACTTAAGGAATAGCATGGGAGACATTAGGAGAAGGAAGGGAAAAATGAAGGGGAGGTCATCAAAGGGGGAGACAAACCATGAGAGACTGTGGACTCTGAGAAACAAACTGAGGGTTTTAGAGTGGAGGGAGGTGGGGGATGTGTTGAATTGGTGATGGGTATTAAGGAGGGCATGTATTTCATGGTGTTGTACATAAACAATGAATCTTGGAACATTACATCAAAAACTAATGATGTACTGTATGGTGACTAACATAACATAATAAAAAAATAATAAAAAATAAAATAAAATAAATAAAATTCCATCTGCCCACGGACTGGCTTTACTGAATTCAGTTTTGTAAACAAAGCTTGAATCCAATCAAACAGCCATTTTTGTCATTCTACATGATATCCAGTCACTGTCCCAATTTTTATGCGCTGGTTCTTGGGATTGTGTATACATGGTCTGAACATTATGAGGGTCAATTTGTTAGTTTCTCCTTGTATTTCTGTCAATTTTTACTTTATTCTTTTGGAGTTGTGTTTTTAGGTGTATACAGGTTAAGAATTCCTGAATTTTTCTCATGACCATTTACCATATGTAATTTTCTTCTTGATCGCCCATCCTATTTTGAACTATAGCCCATTTTGTCTGGTATTTAATCCATATTTATTTGGTAAATATTTTCCATGCTTTCAGTATCAATATTTCCTTATATTTACACTTTCAGGTTGAGGTATATCGCTTGAAAAAGTATCTAGTTGGGATTTTTTTATCCATGTCAACAATCTTTGTCTTCAACAAGAGAATTTACTCCGTTTACTTGGAATATAATTATTGACCGTTTTGAATTTGTTTTCACTAATTCTTTTTTATGTGTGTGGAAAAACTTCTCACCTTTTCTTTCTTTTAAATGTGTTTCTCCTTCCTTTCTATAGCTCAGATTGCTCAGATTCTCTTATTTTCCTTGCCCTGCTACTAGATTAGAAGTTGTGTTTCTATTTGTGGTTAATCTAGAAAATGTAACAGTCATATTTACTTAAATTTAAAACTCTTCCTGACCACGGGAAGGATTGTAGGATGCTACCCCCATCCACTTCTACACTCTTGTTGTTCAGGATTTTGTTTCTCTCTCTGATTCGCTCCACCATGTAGACATTGCTGTTCCAATTATATAGTTAATTATTGTTTTGATTTACCCACAAGTGCATCAACTTCCTTGCTTATGGCCCTCTTGAATTTTAGATCTTCATTTGGGGCTAATTCCTCTTTCTCCTGAAGGAATTCATTAGTGAGGGAGTAGAGTGGAGAACTCTATTAGTTTTTGTTTTGTACTTTGCGCTTGTTCTTGAAAAATGATTTCACTAACTACACTATTCACAGTTGGCAATTATTTTCCTATAATAGTTTAAAGATATCCCACCTGTGCCAGATGTCAATCTAATCACCATTCCTGTGCAGGCAATCCATCTTTTCTTTCTGTTTTTATGACCTGCTGCTTGTCTGTCTTTGCTTTCTGACAGTTTTACTATGATGTGTGTAGGTGTTGATTTCATTTTACTTAACCTGCTTTGACTTGTGCACTTTAGAGGCTGAGTATGTCTCGCTAATTCTGGAAAATGTGCAGCTTTTAAATCAATGAATATTGCCTCTTCTTATTGTCTCCTCGGAAACTTCAAATGTGTGTGTGTGTGTGTGTGTGTGTGTGTGTGTGTGTGTGCCACACTGCATGTCTTGCATCCTCTTTTTCAAATTTTCTATCCTTTGACTCTATGCAACATATTTAATGGGTAAAATTTGATTAATTATAGCTATTACAGATAAGATGTTTGGACATATATCTCCTGATCTTGTTTTATATTTTCTAACTTACCTTTCTTGCTTGTTCCTTTCCCATGTTACTCAATCCAGCTTTTTTTTTTTTTTTTTTGATTGGCCAACTTTTGTTCCATTTCCTTCACCAATGGTTTGTAGTTACATTCTCTATTTCTAGTTTTCTAGAATTATTTCTGATTTCTAAAAGCATACTCTATGTGTGTTTGGGCTATAGTTTCTTCTCCAAATTCCACCATTTGCCTTCCATCTGGCAGGGGTTCCTCCTCAGGATTTTACTTCAACCATGGTGTATGGACCAAATGTTTGTGTGCCTCCAAAACTCGTGTGTTGAGATCCTAACCCCAGCGTGCTGACATTAGGAGGTGAAGACTTTGGGAGATGCTGAGGTCATGAGGGTGAAGCCCCCAGGTTGGGTTTAGTGCCCTTGTAAATGAGATCCTAGAGTGATTGCTTGCCCCTCCCACCATGTGAGGGCACAGTGAAATGATGGCTGTTCATGAGCCAGGAAGAGGGTTCTCCCACCAGACACTAAATCCGCCAGTGCCTCATCTTGGGACTTTCCATCCTCCAGAACAATGAGAAATTAACTTCTGTGTTGAAGTCATCCAGTTGGTCGTACTTGTTATAGCAGCCCAAATGGACTGAGACATGAACCTTATCTTTCCCATTTTATCAGAATTTAAAAATAAATTATTTTGATTATTTCATATACCCAGTCCACCACCATGATCTCTCTCTCTCTCTCTCTCTCTCTTTCTCCCTACCATATATGACAGATGTTTCATGTCCTTAACCAGAGGGTGTGTCCTTTGAGTTCAGGACTGCCACACTGCCTTGGACACAATCAATCTTTGCTCAGGAACTCTCTGAAGAGACAAAAACTATTTCAAGGGGTCTCATTATTCAGAAAACCCTCTTGAATTTCCTTTGATGATGACATGATTTCAAAGAATGTATTGTGGTCATCTGGTTCACCTGTCTTGTAGTACAAATATTAGGTTTCCCAGACAGGATAGGAAGTAACGTTAACATTAAATGTAGACTTCCCATAAAAAAGGATATCTTGCCATTTGCAACAACATAGATGGATCTAGAGAGTATTATGCTAAGTGAATTACATCAACCAGAAAAAGACAAATACCTTATAATTATACTCATATGTGGACTTTCTTTTTTTTTTTTTTTTAATGTGTGGAATTAAAGAAGCAAAACAAATGAGCAAAGAAGGGGGAGAGCAAAATCAAGAAACATACTCTTAATTATAGAGAACAAAAGGACGATTACCAGAGGGGAAGGAGGTGTGTGGGGAGAATGGGTAAAAAGGGGGTCTGGGATTAAAGACTAGACTTAATAATGAAAAAAGTTAAATGAAGAATTCATCGCCAGGTGGCAGTGTTGGTCGGCTTTAAATTTCTCCAAACACCATGCTATCAGATGTTTGGTGCTACCAGATTTATATTTTCTACCACTGGTTTTCTGAACCAGTCAATGAGTACACATCCTCCTGTATTCTCAGCTGGTGCTTTCAGGGTTGGGGTCCTGTTTAATCTGTCTTTGGAACCAGCACCCAGAGAAAGCAGCGTCTTCCCCCAGAGAAATCAGTGTCCTCCCCAGGTGGCCAGCACCTGTTTGCTGGCTGAGCCCTCTGTTTTCAGGGTGTTTGTCTCAAAGTTGTGCTATATGTAAAACCTCATATTTGGGTTGATTGAGGTGAGACGCTGGGGAGCCCTTGGAAGCATTCCTGTTGCCACAGGCAAAGATAGCAAGAGTGGTTTCAGCTACGCTTTGCCTTCTTGGGGCAAGAAAAGGAGCCCGATAGCTCAGACCTGCTCAAAGACTGCTCCCTGGATGCCCTTCCTCCCCCGTAGACTCTTGCGATGGAGAGCCCAAGCATCCAGAGTGATCACTGCCAGACAAGTGTCTGAGCAAGGATACCCACTGCACTGAGACCATAAAGGGGACAGGGTGGGCTGCTAGTGGGCATTAGGGTCTTTGAAGAGGAGTGAGTAGACTCTGCAAGCCTGTGCCAGGGGATAAACCCACCGGATGAACCATGAGGACAAGTGGCCCCTGGCCTTTCTGGCACATGCAGGAAATCCACACACTGTTCAGGATGGCTGCCCTAGTTTGGGAGGTGGCTTCTCCGAACAGTGTTGCACTTGGCTGTCTCATCCACTTTGCCCTCTGGAGTATAAGCCTCCTGCTCCTCCTGTTACCTCCCCACTGAGTCACCAGTTGAGCTCAACGGGAACCCCAAGAGTGAGCTCAGAGCCTTCCCTAGTTGTCCACCCCCTTAATTTTTTGTTTCATCCAAGTTGAAATACAAACCTTCCCAGGCAGAACTGGCTGCCATTCTCAGAAGCTGCTGGACCAGAAACCCATCAGACCGTCCATCCCTGATGGCAATTCCGTACAGGACAATGCCAGTTCTAGGTGGGCCAGCTTTAAAGAAAGCTGCAGACCATGCTCCTGACTGCATCAGTCAGGTGTGAGCTGTGGCAGATGGTATGTCTCTTTTGGAGCCCTGGAGTTCATCCTGGTTTTCACCTTCTGTGCTGCTCTTTGGTGGGGAGCGCTCCCACCCTGTAGTTGCTGTGTACCGTCGGGTTAACCCCACAGGGCATGGGGTCGGGCAGCTCATCCCCAGGGATGTGGTGTGCAGTGTTAACAGGATGGGAGACAAAAGTTGTGCTGCAGCTGTATGAGAATCATTGAGCCCCCACTGCCAAAGGGGATGGATTCAAACCTCCCCAGATGTCATCATTACCACTGAGGTCATGGCAACATTGCAAAGTGGGAACCTGGGGGGAAGCTTTCCCCGACACCCTTCTGAAAGCACTCCTAAACTCCCAGCCTACCAAGTGTTCTCCTCCTTCAGACATGCTTCAAGCCTCCTATTACGGAATT
Source organism: Martes martes (assembly GCF_963455335.1). Classification (NCBI taxonomy): domain Eukaryota; kingdom Metazoa; phylum Chordata; class Mammalia; order Carnivora; family Mustelidae; genus Martes; species Martes martes. Next base: position 50,164,407 of record NC_137896.1, on the reverse strand, counting down.
TTTGTTTGGGTTTTATTTTGCATTTCACTCACTTGAGTGACTGTCTCTTTGCCTCTCCCCGTTACCCCCATGGTAAGCTTGAGCTCAGGGGCTGTGTTGGGGTCATCCTTGTCAAGCTGTCAGCCCTTAGCCCTGGGCTGTGCACAGAGGAGGGGCTCCACAGATCACCTCTGCATGTCATTGAAGAGAAGTGCAGAGTGGGTAAGCAGAGTGCTTTGAAGGCTTTTGTGGAAGCACCTGATTTACAGATTTGGTGAGTCACGGCTAGGTCTTGCTGACAGGGGGCAGGCAGTTCTCCCAGGTCCATTACCAACAAAACTGTTTCTAGGAGCACCCACGTGCTCTGAGTAATGTAGGTGGTTGGATATAAGGAGGCAAGAGTCAAAGGCGTTGTTGGTGGACTACAGCCTCCAATGTGAACATCAGGCCTCCGATGTAAAGTAAGCCCCAGCTTCCCATGGGAAACCTCCCAGGCCTCCCTACTTCTGCACATGCCAATGAACAGATTTCAGGGCTGAGGACTTTGCCCAGGGGCCTGTTGGGAAGAACATGTGACCAGCTCTGCCTGGATGGTTGGCTGCTCTCTCAGCGCCACTGGGGCCCCAGGTAAGCAGCCCGGGGAATATGGCTGGGGCAGGTGGACAGTGGCTCCACTTGGTTCTAGTCATGGGAGACATGTTTCCAGGAGGCAGAAAGGATGACTTTGGCCTCAGGGACCCCAGGGCTATGACACTCAGGAGGCAGGTTCCCAGGTCTTCTCTTGGTTAATGGGCTGGCTGCTGTAAGTGCAATTCTGTACCACATGAATTCTGAAATGTTTTATGTCCACATAATCACTCCTCTTTACCCAACCTGAAGAAAACAAGCACTAGGTACTTCTTTATTTTTTAAAGGTTTCTTTGTTTATTTGAGGGGGCAAGGGGCAGAGGGAGAAGAAGAGTCCTAAGAAGACTCCGAGCTGAGCTGGAAGGCCAACACAGAGCTCATTCTCTGGACGCAGAGATCACAACCTGAGCTGAAACCAAGAGTTTGATGCTTAATGAACTGCACAACTCAGGTGCCCCTGTACTTCTTTATTTTAAAGTTGAGTCAATTGTATGTACTTTTCTCATTGTTCTCGTGAGGCTCTTCCTCTAGAAGGCTACTTCAGCTCCCTTACAGCACCACACCTGAGTTCCAAGAAAGCTGGAGCTGCAGCTGGGGCCTGCAGGGCCTAGATCTGGTTCTGTCAGTCAGGGATGCCCCCTGTGGCCAGGCATCAAAGCAATCCCCCAGCCTGTATTCAAGGGGTGGGGGACAGGCTCCCCTCTCCACGGAGCAGCACAGTATCCCTTATACACAGGGGATGTACTGTTGGTGGCAGTCTTTGGGACACCGCGCCACAGTCATAATCTTCATGGACAGTTTTGCATTTTCCATTAAAAATGAAGATTCAGGCCAAACGGTGAGGCAGCTACTGAGATGCAGGCTAGACTTTCCACAGATACTATTGCATTTAATCTTTACCTCGGCCCTGGGGAAAGAGAGATGTTATTCCTCTTTTCTAGGAAAGGAAAATGATCCACAGAGAGTTTAAGAAACTTGCCCAACGTCACAGAGCTAGCAAAGCCAAGGTATAAGCCCAGGCCACAGATGCAGGAGCAATGGGAGAAACCCCCAGGTTTCCAAATCAGTGAAGGTTAGCAGAGCATTTGCTTTGCTTATTCTCCCCCAGGGGGTTGAGGCTGGCAGCTGGCTGCTAAGAGCATCAGTCCTTGGGCCAGGTCTGAGCATCAGACCCCAGACCAACACGCTGGCCCGAGGACCACTAACCAGTCCCCTTGGCCCACAGGGGCCTCTTATGTGTGTGTTGGAGGGTGGGGGTACAGGTCGGCCTGGCAAGATGATGGGCTCCCTCTCAAGGGAGCACGAAAGGGTTGACACTTGGACTTCAGCCTCTGAGATGCTAAAAGGATGTAATTGTGGTGGTCCTCACACCCACCTTCGTGCTTCCCTTCACCAGTCGCTTATGTTCATCGCTGGCTCCTTTGTATAACAGGTGGTTCAGGGTGCCAGGAGCCTGGATCCTCCATCCTGTGATGTACGTGTCGCTGATTTATTTTATTTACTTATTTATTTATTTTTTGCCTGGTGCAACTGTTGGTTCCTGAAGACCCACAGGCTGAAATCAAAACAGCCCGATGCCCAACGTCAGGACAGGGAAACAAAGACAAGGGCATCGCAGCTCTGCCAGAACCGAGGGTCTCCCTTCCACCCGCACTCCCTCATGCCCCCTCTTCTTCATGTAGTTCTTTATATAGTCCAGATTTAAATGCTTTATCAGATATGTGACTGAGAAATATTTTCTCCCCATCTCTGACTTGTCCTTTCAGTCCCTTAGTTGTGTCCTTCCAAGAGAAGGTGTAATGAGGGTGATGAGTGATCCTTCTCAAAATGTGAGGATCCAAACCTCCCAACCTGGGGTTCCCCACACAGGACAGATCAAGTTTCAGAGGCTAACAGAGGAATGTGCAGACAAGTCCCCTAAAAGCTTCCCCTTTCTGGGCAGGCTCACCAGGGGGCAAGTAGTAAGAAAGACTGCTTAGAAAAAGAAAATCCAGTGAAGGGGGCAATGGGAGGAGAAGCTCAACCCGAGACAGGGGGATTCCCACCCGCCGACCCCCTCTCCTGTCCAAGCCCAGGCCAGGCAGGCTGCACTCACCTCAGGGAAGCAGTCTTTGCTGAAGACATGCAACACTGCAGTTTTTCCCCACACTGACAGTCTCCCACTACTACTAACTTGCATTTCACGTTCTGATTAGGATCCATGATAGATTTATTAGATGATTTCTGTCTGGCTCTTCTCTCCTTCCTTGATCTTGCCTTATTTTCTCTTGGAACAGGAATTTTCTCACAAGAGGAAAAAATATATACTTTTCTCTCTATAAAAAGCAGATATAAAAATACAACCCGAAGCGGTGGGAACTCTTGAAGTGCAGCGCAGACGAGGGCCTAGAAGAGCAGGCTCCTTATCCCCCTCCACACCTCGATTCCCAAGTCCAGTTCCAATTCGACTGCTTTGTTTCCTGCTCTCTGTGTGGCTTTATATCTCTGGCCTTCCAATGCTCTTTCTCAATGAGAGAAGAAACTGATCTGCCTCCTCCCCTTTTATGGAGACTGGGAGAAAAGAGTCCTTTCCTTACTCCCTGAAAATGTCCACAGTGTGCCCTCTAGGTGACCATGTGGGATCTATTTCCAGACTAAGTCTCTGGGACAAGTCGAAGACCCCAACTATGCTTTGCTGATGGATGGTACTGTGCAAGTGCAGCAGGAAGTGGGAAGTGGAATGTCTGTGGATATGGATTTTTATTAGGATTTATTTATTTGTAAGGATTCCTTTATAGGATTTCTTCTTAGGATTCCTTAGAAGCAAAAACATTTCTCACCCAAGTTAAAACATAGTTGAAAAAAATCAGAGGAAGCACTCTTGGGTTGGGAAGGGTTAAGTGGGCGTTTTTGTTTGTTTGTTTGTTTTGCCTTATCTTGTTTTGTTTTTGGGGTTTTGTTGTTGTTGTTGTTTTAGAAAGAAATGGTTTGTATCATGTACACACACCATGGAATAATAGCTAAGCCAGGCTATTTCAGATGCCAGAACTGGCCTGTCTGGGTCACAACACTACACTGGCTTCTGAAACTTGTCAGTTGCAGTCACTCAGGAGGAGGAAGAAAGGTTTTGAGGAGTGGGTAAAAGAGGTGGGAGCAGCGAAAAAAGAAAAGCAGGAGATGCTTATAACTCAGTGCAAAGGCCATTATAAACACAGCCCTATTGCAGTAGTAGCCCCAACAGGCAAGGCAGCCATTGCCCCCATTGCAATGAGGAAACCAGGTAGAGGGCATCTGATTCTGCTCTGGTTTCCTCTATCTGTAGCCTCCCCTTCCCCAGAATCTAAGATGTATCCAGAAAACACAAATATGCTTAGTTGGAAAGTGCAGGTGCAACTCTGCTCCCTCCACCCCTATTTTTCACACCTATCCCCCACCCACCCACTCTAGCAATCTAAAAGAGGGGCAATAATGGCTATGCATTTGTTCTCTTTTCCCTATCAGCAGTCCTTCTTTTCTTGTCTTCATCTCCTGTGCTTCAAATGGAAAGGTTTCAGCTATTAAACTGTAGTAAGGACATCGGCCAAAAATATGATAGGTCCCTCTATGGAGACTTCTAGGCTTGTAAATGAGAAGGTGAGGTAAAAACCCAGAACATTCAGGGCACCTGGGTGAATCACTCAATTAAGCATCTGTCTGTGGCTCAGGTCATGATCCCAGAGTCCTGGGATGGAACCTGGAATTGGGCTTCCTCTTCAGCCAGGAGTCTGCTTCTCCCTCTCCTTCTATCCCTCCCACCCCTGCTTGTGCTCTTTCTCTCTCTCAAATAAATAAACAAAAAAAAAAAAAAAAAAGAAAACCCAGAATGCTCAGTAAGAGGAATGAAAAGGCACTGAAAGGGGGTTAAAAGCAGAGATGTTAAGTATTGGATGCTAAGACCATGAAATCTCATGCATCCAAGGATGCTCTTGTCTCTTGTTCAGAGCTGAGAAAAACTGGAGCCCTCCCTCCCCTGCTGCAAAGCAAGACCCTGCCTCAGACCCAGTGTGTGGGTGTGTGTTTACACACATGTAGGGCTGACCCCCATAGAAAGGGATAGCTGGCCCTAATCAAGTTCCCAGAGCAGCACTGGCCAAAGTTTTCTCAGCAGAACTTTAGTCCTCCTCACAAAAAAGCGTCTTGTGCCCCAATGAATGATGGAGACACTATGCTCTTTTCACCCCTTGGAGATGCACCAAGTGCTTTGACATGTTATAGACATTAAAAAGTTCTAAGGAAAAGTAGCCTACTTAACTTAGTTTGATGCAGCATGCCCTATTTAAGCACAGGAAGCTTTTATCCAATTATTTGTTCTTTCATTTGAAACTCAATGAGCAAAATGGCTGGGGGCAACATCACCAAGAAGTGTATCTGTTGATCTTGGATGAATTCTTCACCCTCTCTGAGCCTCAACGTGATCATCTGTAAAATAGGAATCATAATAGTAATCATGAGGGAGTGCAAGTGAACTTTGCAGAATAGTTTGCAGCACAATAAAGAATCTCTGCTCTGTTTTATATTCTGCATGTAACTCTTATTTACACTTCTTAGAATTATTAAACATATCTTGGGAAATACTGGCCTCATTAGTGGACTCACTAATTGGAACTGGGAGACTAGATCTACCCTTTTCTTCCCTCAGATTTTTAACTTAAAAAGTTGCCCTTTTCTAGAGATAGGATGTGACCTTCCCCATTACTGAATTGACATGGTCTATATGGGTAAGACACTCTAACTAGCAATAATTATGAATTATTAGTATTTGGCTGACAGTGAATAGGTAGGTAATTTGTCATATAAACTGGGTACTTTTGAGAGCAAAAAACGGTACTACTAATGATTATGTCAGAACAGCATTTGTAAACAGGGTCTATCTCAGCAAAATGAGAGCCATAATCACTTTACCAACGAAGAATCTGAAATCATAGTGGATGACTATTTTTGAAATCAGGTGACCTGAATCTCCAGGAATCTGCCAGTTGCTGAGTAAAATTTAATGGCTGTGTAATAGAGTAGAAAACCAACTGCCTGAAGTTACCAGTCTATGAGTCTCATTAGAGCAAGAATTCTTTCTATTCTTTCTCTGGATCTCTAGTGCTCAGTGTCTCATAGATCATCAATATTTTTAAAAATCCATTTAGTATTTAGTTCAACAGACATGTGTTAAGCACCTGGTATATGTCAGGCACATATCTAGGGCTGGTAGATATAAGAGTAAACAGCAGCTCTGTTTGCTGTTCTCACAGAGTGCATATTTCAGACCGGAGAGAGACAATAAGGATGTAGGTACATAAACAAGAACGAACGTGCTCAGCCCTATGGAGAAAAAAAAAAACAGGGTGGCATGATAAAGTGTAGTAGGCGGGGATTAGACCCAGTGGCATGGCAATGCCTCTCTAAGGAGGCTGAGTCTTCAATGACGAGCAAATGAGGGCAATGTGATCAAATCAGCAAAGAGAAGCTCTCCCAAAAGGAAAGGGGACAGAGAGTGAACAGGTCCCATGCAGGGAAAGAGTTTGGCAGGTATGAGGAACAGAAGGAGGGCCAGAGGAATTGGGGTCCATGAAAGGGGGAGAAAATGGGTAGCAGAGCAGAAGGGAGCAGGCAGTAGCTAAGTAATTGGGGCTTGGCGATGTGATCATGGAATTTGGATTTTATTGTTATTTTTTAAGATTTTATTTATTTTAGAGAGAGAAAGTGAGAGAGCAAGCATGAGTTGGGGGAGAGGAAGAGAAGGAGGGAGAGAATCTCAAGCAGACACCATGCTGAGATCAGAGACCATTGCGGGACTTGATTTCATGACCCCAAGATCACGACCTGAGCTGAACTTGGGCACTTAACCAACTGAACCACCCGGGCACCCTGGACATTATTCTAAGGGTAAGATGGAGTCAGACATAGGAGCGCTTAAAGCTGTGTAATAGCATGATTACTTGGAAGAACGAACGAATGAATGAATGAATGAATTGTTCAAGTTTAGTTCTGCACCTGTTACTTCACTAACTGTAAAACTCTGATGTAACTTCTCATGTTCAATGAGATTTTCAGATCCAAATGATGTCTAAAGTCCTAGAAAAGGCTATACCTTTGACCGCAAGGAAAGATTTCCTTTAAGAAAAACATTCATTTGGAAGATGCAAAACCCCATCTAGGGATCATACATTACTTAAAGTCCTTCTTTTTCTTATTCTCCCTGTTTGCCTTCCTCTTACTCTAGCCTTTCTCCTTAACCCCTAAGTTCGAGAGAGAGAAAAAATAGCAAGCATTTCAAGAAGGATTGGCTAATGAACCATCTGTATTCAGCATTCAGCTGCCCTAAGAGGTTTGAGCTTGAGAATCTTTCCTTTGTGGTTAACCCTTTACATATTAGGGGAAGCCACCCCCCACTCCAGACACTACATTTCATCTGACACACACACACACAAAGTGTTGGTGCCAGGCCTGGAGAGAAGGCTAACTGCAAGAGAATAGCCATCCAGGGGTTGCATCAAAGGACAGACAGCAACAGCTCTGTGTTCTTTCTGTAAGCACTGGACCATAAGTCAGGAGATTTGGATTTTGGTCCAGGTTATACGAATGCACTGTCTGGCCTTGGGCAGACATGGACTGAATTGTTTCCCTTAGGTTCATCCTTACAAGAGCATGGTAACATCTGCCTCCTTCACGTTACAAAATAAGGTTGCTTAGATCATCAAGTGCCCTATGCTTTCAGACAGTCAGAAACCCACAACAGACACCCCCACCCCCCGCCCTTTTTAGTTCAGTGTATTTCTGGAGCTCTCAGCTCAAGGGGCAGTTTTGTAAGGCATACTCCTCATTGTTTATTCATGGTTGCTGCCTCTCTTCAGACTCCAGCAGAAGCGTTTGAAGGAACAAGTGCACCGTGAGGAGAAAGGACAGGTCTCTCACGGGCATGAGCAACAGAGCAGAGGGATGTCAGAGAAACAAGAACACGTGCAGGGTGACTTTGTAGGCGTCATGTCAGAAAATAGGGATATGATTCATGGGAATTCTCTTTGAGAATTTAACTAAGATGGTGGGTAGGCGATAGCTTCAAATACATGAGGTTCAATATGAAAATAAAGGTAGATGTGCACTCTGCTCTGAGGTTGTCTCTTCTCGCCATAGTCACTCGCCTGGCCTTATGTAACATCAACAAAATGGGAGGTTTGGGTTTGTTTTTTGTTTTTGTTTTTGTTTTTTTGAAGACAGAGGAATGGAGGAAAGGTTCATAAAATTCAATGGATTGAACTTGTTATCTGGGACGAATTTGTTCTCTTGGAAGGCAATCTTTACCTTTATTTCCTCTTAAAACCATGGCTGATTGCCCTGTCAGGGACATTCCATTGAGCTGTGTAGTCTCTTTGGTAATGGTACTCCAGTTGGGTTGCAAAATTTGGTCTTGTTTTTCCTCATTATTGCTAACTGCTAATATGATTTACTGCTGCTGTGTAGACTTAGCTCTTACCCTTTAGCCAAGAGGAGATGACACAGCTGTGTGAGTGTTGAATAATAAGTGAATGCCCAAGTGATCATCTTTTTCTCGGTTTATAGCAAATTTAACAAAGAAATTGCATTCTTCAGAGACCAGGACCACCTAATTTTGGTTCTGTATATGACATGGCACCCATAACCCTTCTCAATTGTTCCTTCCAAACTTCAGTGTCTTTGATTTCTGATGGCATTTCTTTATTTTATAGTTCAGTATTTCCTAGAGGAAACACAAAGATCAACACATAAGGGATTCATACAGGATTATAAGACTCATTGATTAATATACTAAACATCCATGTATATTTTATATCAGTTTGCCAGTGCAATACAAAAAAACATTTTAGGAACTTCCCTAAGAAAAAATTTTTAAAAATGAGTGCTTTATAACTTGTTATCTTTGAAAAACATACAGTATGTTCAAAAGATACACCTTTTTCAATATTCTAGGAGTAGTCAAAGAGAAGCAAAGATTATTACTGAGCACAGATCAGGCCATCTTTCAGAGACTGCCAGAACTACATTGTCTCTCTGATGAGACTTACAGAGCCAAGTTACTTATGGCTCTGTGCATGGTCAAGTGACATTCAGTATTGTAAACCAAGTCTTAAAAGATGGAGTCAGAAATGTTCTGTCAAGTTTCTGGAAAAAACATTTGTGGAAACTCATGTCTTTTATTAAAAAATGCTGAAAATAAATAAATAAATAAAGACCTTTAGTTGAGGTTGCTGTTTGTTCAAAGAAAAGGCAGTCAGGGGTGCCTGGGTGTCTCAGTGGGTTAAAGCCTCTGCCTTTGGTTTGGGTCATGATCCCAGGACCCTGGGATTGAGCCCCACATCGGACTCTCTGCTCAGCAGGAAGCCTGCTTCCTCCTCTCTCTATCTCTGCCTGCCTCTCTGCCTACTTGTGATTTCTATCTGTCAAATAAATAAATAAAATCTTAAAAAAAAAAAGAAAAAGGCAGTCGTTGATAGATAAAACTTAAAAATAAAACACCCATTAGCCACTATGTTATTATTCCTGAACTCAATGTAAGGAAACAAAATTATTGGCCAGGTTGAACTGAAAGGATTCATTAGCTCAGGCAAATACAAAAACAGTAGGTTTCAAAGCATTTACTCTTCAAGTGCAGATATTACTCTATAGCGGTAGCTTTTGACGTAAGATCTGACAGAGGGGCTACTCCTTTCATAAGTAAAACCAACCAACCCACCAGGGAAGAAAAAAGTCCACAATTGTTCTCTGGGATGCTAGATCCAGAATTAGAGGTCAAATTGCAATTATTTTGATGATAAGCCTCTAAAGAGATGTCCAGGTCAGTCTATAATATTTATTTAAAAGTTGAGTACCTTGGTTGAGGTATTTTAGAACTGCAATGGTGTGTGATGCACGAACAAAGCTTATAATGGATCACTAGCGATTCCAGACCTAAGATTTGAGAATCCCACTGCGCTAAACCAGATTTTAGAGGGGGAGCATGTCTTTTTTGACACTACCAATTTGGCTGCAGCAGAAACATAGTCTCTGCTGAAGGGGTAGAACTTACCAATGAGTTTTTGGCTTACCTGTTAAACACTATAGAATATATGATAATATCAATTCTTTCTTCCTGTTTGTTGCAAAGATGGGAGCAAAATTATTTTCTTTGCTTTGCATGAATTATTCAAAATAGTTTATGTTCTTACCCTAAGAGATCCTTTCACTTAAATTTTCTTTATACCTAGCTATAAATTAAAACCCCAAATCTTATTCTTTCCTCTGAAGGACACCTGTTTAAGGGAAGAAGGCATTCTGGGAAATATACCCGAAATGCTCAAAATAATACTCAAGAATATCTAAGATAATGCAGGTCCACATAAGATCTTGCACCACTAATTTTTGAACACATATATGTGGGAAAGAAAATTACTCTTTTATCCCTGGCCAGCAAGAATCTTGTCTTCTATAAACATCTTCTAGTAATGTGGGTCCTCTGGACCTTCCTTTTCTGCTCCAACCTCCAAGGAACCCTCTCTGAAGGGCACTGCTTTTCATGATGCTGGCCCTTATTGAGTGTTGTTGAATGTGATTAGGAACTAACTGTTAGTGCCTTAAAACAAGCCACCTAAGTAGAGGTCAAATGACTCACCACAACTGATCTGGGGCCATATCCAGCACCTTTCTGTGGGTCACATCACTGTCACCAGGAGTACAACAGACTGCCATAGGTTAAATGAAAGTATAAGCATTATGATGAAATGTCTGCTAACGAACAAGATGTGTAAGTCATATGGCCGGGGGAAAAACTGTCCTGTGCTTTAAAAGCAGAGAGGAGGTCCTAATACATCAATTATATAATTCATCTTAATTTTAAGTCTGAACAAAAAGCTGCCATCAGCACATTGCATGTAGCCATTGATCTTAATAAATATTTATGGAGGATTTCTGCCAGTACACATTGTTCCAGCTTATAGGCTCCATGTGCCTCTGAGAATGCCTAGTGCTCTCACATTGTCATGGTAATGCTATGGAGTCAAATGACTGCTCTTAGGAGGCCCCCGTGTCATGCAGTCCACACAGAGAAATCTAGCTTCATGTCAAAGAGAGTCACTAAAGGCTGCTGACATGTTGGCACTGGGGCATTTATGCCAGTCCGTATACAATGAAAACAGACCTTGGAAACCAAATTCTATACTACATCAGGAATCTTGGCACGATGTGAAAGAACAAAATATAAGGTGAATATGAATGTATTTATTTTTATTAAAAAGCAGGAATGAGAAAGAAAGGCCAATGTTAGCATACTAAAGAGAGGCTTTTTTTATTACAATGTACAATGGAGGTCATTCAGTTTTGATTCATTTTCCGGAAAAGCTAACTAGCTGTTGCTCAATTAATATATCTTAAGAAATTTTCCCCAAATGGTGCCTTTCACATATATAAATTCATAGTTTTATTTCTCCCCAGATTTCTCAGTTTGCATTTTCAATAGCCTTGTCGAGTGCTACCTGGCCCGTGCTTCCCAGTCATAGGGGCTGGAAAGTCAGGTCAAGAGAGTTGGGAGAGTAGAGAGTCAAGGAGCCTGGGCAGCTCCCTGGACCACACTCACTAGGGCACTCCATGGACTGTCAGACTTCTAACGTCCCTCAAACTGGCTGAGGCCAGCAGAACTTACCACACAGCCCTCAGACAGTCCCAGGTGAATGAAGAGAAGACCCTAGGAGCAACAATTCTAATTGTGCAAATGTCTTTCAGTACTAGCCCCAAATTCTGGGTGCCAGTGGAGAGGCAAACCGGATAATTCCAGGCCCCTGATAGCCACTGTTCTCTGACCCCAACACACAAGTCCCTGAGGGCTTTCACTACGATGAGGAAAATAAGTTTGTATTAAAATAGAAACAACACGTTTGACTGCAAACCCTATCTCCAAAGGAAATTTGGGCTGCAAGCAGGATTGCTAGGTTTCCTAAAATTTCACAGGAGTAAAAACAAAAACAAAAACAAAACAAACTGTAACAAAAACAAAGTTACAGTTTGGAGAATGGCATTTTGTTTACATCTTGAAAATATAAATGATCCTTATATCATTTTGAAAAGCCCAATACAATTACTTCTTAAATTAAGTGCAAATGAACCATTGTGTTCACCTTGCGGAACAGAGGCAGGTTCAATTCAATGATGCATTGCACTCCCATGTCTGATCTTAGAACCTCTACAGAAAAGCTGCTGTAAGAAATTGAAATGTGAGTCCTTGAAATGAAACCCTTTCTCAGTCATGAGTCAGCCCTGGAGGCTTATGGACTCAGACAAGTACCACTAATTACTCACTCTTTCCTCTCTGATCTAAATCTGGTTCGAATATCTCTGGAAGGAAGCTTTAAACGGATTGCAGGAAACTCAAAAGGCAATGTTTCTACTGAGGAGCGTATGCACTGGTGGTCTACTCGCTTTTACTTTGAAAATCATGGGTAATTTTACCAATGAGAGGTATCTATACGTAATGGCTTCACATGATGTTGGCAGTGTAGTTATTTTGACCACCACTAACTAGCTGTGTGATCTTGAGCAAATATAACCTGAGTGTCAAGGCTTCTACCTGTAAAATTAGATGCTGACCCACATGACCTCTGGAATTTTGTACAGCTCTAATACGCCATGGTTTATGACTTGTTTTTATTTTTCTTTCTTTCCTTATTATTTATTTAAATATGTAACATTGATTTGAGAGAGAGAGAGCATGAGCATGAAAGGGGTGAGGGGCAGAGGGAGAAGCAGACTCTCCGCTGAGCAGGGAGCCTGATGTGGGACTCGATTCCTGGACTCCGGGATTGTGACCTGAGCCGAAGGCAGTCGCTTAACCAACTGAGCCACCCAGGCACCCCTTGATTGTATTTTAGATCAATAGGAAGAACTACATCCTCCACGGCCTACTTTCTATCAGCCTATAGCAGCTGGCTCCCAAATGCAGGGCTTTGGGCACTTATACCATTTTTGTAGGACCAGGATCCTCCACAGGCATTTTTAAATTTTGACTCATGAATCCAACTACATGATATGCTGAGATCACTAGCCTATAAGGCTTTTAATTTTTGTTTTGTCTAAATAGTATCTTTTATAAGGCATTAAGAAAAATCCATTCAAATCCAATTCAGAAGAGCACAAGCCATACAGTCAAATGAACTGGTTTCTTCAGACGCACACATGCAAACATAACTATAGATTGAGTCGTATCATACACGTCCATGATGACATGGTCATACAGCTTTGGGGATTGGAGGACATCTTCCTTTATTTTATTGAAGTATAATTACATAGAGTAGTAAGTATAGACTTTGAATGTGCAGATGAGTAAATCTTAACCAATGCCTATGTTCATGTTATCAGTGTCCCAAGAAAGCTATAAAACAGTGCCTTTGAAATTTCCCTTACCTCTTTTCCCAGTCAATTTCTCTTCTGAAAGGAACAGGTATGCTCTTTATTTTATCCCCATAGATTAGTTTTGCCTATTCCTGAATGTTGTGTGTTGTTTAGTATAATGTTGTTCAGATTGATCTATGTGATTGCCTGTGTTTGCAATTTGTTCCTTTTTCTTGCTGCACAGTATTCCATTGTGTGAATTTACCAATTTATCTATGCTTCTGTTAATAGACAAATTGGCTTGATTCCAATTTTTCACTCTAATAAATAAAGTTACAGTGAATATTCCTTTCCATGGCTTCTTGGGGACTTTTGTTATCTTTGGCAGGGGAGGGGTGTGTGTATATTAGTACCTAGGAGGGAATTGCTGGGTCAAATGGTAAATAGATATTTAACTTAATGAGAAATTGCCAAACAGCTTTCCAGTGCTGATGGATTCTTTTACTATCCCTTCAGCAATGTGTGAGTAATTCCACTGCCCTTCATTTCTCCTGACATTTGGTACTTTTACTTTTAGCCATCCTAATGGATGCATAATGATATCTTTTTGTGGTTTTAATTTGCATTTCCTTTATGTGTTTCCCATATTTTCATATGCCTATTGGGAATTTATATATTCTCTTCTGTGAAGCATCTGCAAACTTTTGCCCATTTTTATTGGGTATTATCTTTCTACTGTTGATTTGTAGTTTTAAAAAATACTCTCCTATGTAAGTTGTCAGGTGTACGCACTGAGAAAATTGTATCCCAAGCTTGTGGCTTACTTTTTCATTTCTGTGACAGTATCTTTTGAATTTTCCTAAGTTTTGTTGATCAGTTTTTTTTTTTCCTTATGCCTTCTGCTTATAAATATTTTCTTTCCCTAACTTCGCAAAGACACTCTCCAGATGTTTCCTCTGTAGGCTTTGATTTTAGCCTCTGCCTTAGGTCTGTAATCCTTTTCCAGTTAATTTTTGTGATTAGTTTAATATATATGAATATCTAGTGATACAGTGTATCTAGCACCTTTCATGGGGGAAAATTATTTTTCTATTAAATTTCATTGACATCTTTGTAAAAAACATTTTGACCACAAATGCACAGTCTATTTCTGTACTCTCTGTATCATTCCATAAATCTGTTCACTCTCCTTACATGAAAACCACATTTTCTCAATTATAACTTTATATGAACTCTTGATCATATAGTGAAAATCCTCCAATTTTATTCTTCTTTCGGAATGTTGTTTTAGTTATTGAAGGCCCTTTACATCTTCAATATCAATTTTAGTTTCTCCTTGTCAAAAAAAAAAAAAAAAAAAGGCTTGCTGGGTATGTGGCTGGAACTGCATTGAGTCTATAGATGAATATGGGAAGAATTGGGATCTTAGCAAAATTCAGTCTTCAGACACAGGAAACTGGTTCACCACTCTTTTATTTTTTTTTCTTTTTTTGGTGTTTGTTTATCTCATTAGTATTTTGTATTTTTCACAGTACGGGTCTTGCAGATATTATATTAAATATATTCCTAAGGTGAACCATGAGAGACTATGGACTCTGAAAAACAACCTGAGGGTTTTGAAGGGGCGGGGGGGTGGGAGGTTGGGGGAACCAGGTGGTGGGTATTAGGGAGGGCACATATTACATGGAGCACTGGGTGTGGTGCAAAAACAATGAATACTGTTATGCTGAAAAGAAATTAAAAAAAATTTTAAAAAATAAATGTATTCCTAAGTATGTCACATATTTTTGCCATCATTTTGAATTTTTTATTTCTGGCTACTTATTGCTAGTATATAGAAACAGAATTTATTTTTTCTTTTTTTTTAATATTGATCTTAAATCTTGTAACCTTGTTGAATTCACATAATCATTGATTAAATTTTATTTTTTAAATTAAATTTTTTATTTATTTTCAGCGTAACAGTATTCATTGTTTTTTCACCACACCCAGTGCTCCATGCAATCTGTGCCCTCCCCAATACCCACCACCTGGTTCCCCCACCCTCCCACCCCACGCCCCTTCAAAGCCCTCAGGTTGTTTTTCAGAGTCCATAGTCTCTCATGGTTCACCTCCCCTTCCAATTTCCCTCAACTCCCTTCTCCTCTCCATCCACCCTTGTCCTCTATATTATTTGTTATGCTCCACAAATAAGTGAAACCATATGATACTTGACTTTCTCTGTTTGACTTATTTCACTCAGCATAATCTCTTCCAGTCCTGTCCATGTTGCTACAAAAGTTGGGTATTCGTCCTTTCTGCTGGAGGCATAATACTCCATAGAGTATGTGGACCACATCTTCCTTATCCATTCATCCGTTGAAGGGCATCTTGGTTCTTTCCACAGTTTGGCGACCGTGGCCATTGCTGCTATAAACATTGGGGTACAGATGGCCCTTCTTTTCACTACATCTGTATCGTTGGGGTAAATACCCAGCAGTGCAATTGCAGGGTCATAGGGAAGCTCTATTTTTAATTTCCTGAGGAATCTCCACACTGTTCTCCAAAGTGGCTGCACCAGTTTGCATTCCCACCAACAGTGTAAGAGGGTTCCCCTTTCTCCACATCCTCTCCAACACACGTTGTTTCCTGTCTTGCTAATTTTGGCCATTCTAACTGCTGTAAGGTGGTATCTCCATGTGGTTTTGATTTGAATCTCCCTGATGGCTAGTGATAATGAACATTTTTTCATGTGTCTGGTAGCCATTTGTATGTCTTCATTGGAGAAGTGTCTGTTCATATCTTCTGCTCATTTTTTAATATGATCATCTGTTTTGTGTGTGTTGAGTTTGAGGAGTTCTTTATACATCCTGGATATCAACCTTTTGTCTGTACTGTCATCTGCAAATATCTTCTTCCATTACGTGGGTTGCCTTTTCGTTTTGTGGACTGTTTCTTTTGCTGTGCAGAAGCTTTTGATCTTGGTGAAGTCCCAAAAGTTCATTTTCACTGTTGTTTCCATCGCCTTTGGAGACATATCTTGAAAGAAGTTGCTGTGGCTGATATCAAAGAGGTTACTGCCTATGTTCTCCTCAAGGATTCTGATGGACTCCTGTATCACATTGAGGTCTTTTATCCATTTCGAGTTTATCTTTGTGTACGGTGTAAGAGAATGGTCAAGTTTTATTCTTCTATGTATAGCTGTCCAGTTTTCCCAGCACCATTTATTGAAGAGACTGTCTTTTTTCCACTGGATATTTTTTCCTATTTTGTCAAAGATTATTTGACCATAGAGTTGAGGGTCCATATCTGGGCTCTCTACTCTGTTCCACTGGTCCATGTGTCTGTTTTTATGCCAGTACCATGCTGTCTTGGTGATCACAGCTTTGTAGTAAAGCTTGAAATCAGGTAACGTGATGCCACCAGTTTTATTTTTGTTTTTCAACATTTCTTTAGCAATTCGGGGTCTATTCTGATTCCATACAAATTTTAGGATTATTTGCTCCAGCTCTTTGAAAAATACCAGTGGAATTTTGATCGGAATGGCATGAAAAGTATAGATTGCTCTGGGCAGTATAGACATTTTAACGATGTTTATTCTTCCGATCCAAGAGCATGGAATGGTCTTCCATCTTTTTGTGTCTTCTTCAATTTCTTTTAGGAGTGTTCTGTACTTCCTCGAGTACAGATCTTTAACCTCTTTGGTTAGGTTTATTCCCAGGTATCTTATGGTTCTTGGTGCTATAGTAAATGGAATCGATTCTCTAATTTGCCTTTCTGTATTTTCAGTGTTAGTGTATAAGAAAGCCACTGATTTCTGGACATTGACTTTGTATCCTGCTACATTACTGAATTGCTGTATGAGTTCTAGTAGTTTGGGGGTGGAGTCTTTCGGGTTTTCCATATAAAGAATCATGTCATCTGCGAAGAGAGAGAGTTTGACTTCTTCCTCGCCAATTTGGATACCTTTTATTTCTCTTTGTTGTCTGATTGCTGTTGCTAGGACTTCTAATACTATGTTGAACAAGAGTGGTGAGAGTGGGCATCCTTGTCGTGTTCCTGATCTCAACGGGAAGGCTGCAAGCTTTTTCCCATTGAGGATGATATTTGCCCTGGGTTTTTCATAGATAGATTAGATGAAGTTCAGGAATGTTCCCTCTATCCCTATACTTTGAAGCGTTTTAATCAGGAGCGGATGCTGGATTTTGTCAAAAGCTTTTTCTGCATCAATTGAGAGGATCATGTGGTTCTTCTCCCTTCTCTTATTGATTTGTTCTATCACATTGATTGATTTGCGAATGTTGAACCATCCTTGTAACCCAGGGATGAATCCCACCTGGTCATGGTGGATAATCTTTTTAATGTGCTGTTGGATCCTGTTTGCTAGGATCTTGTTGAGAATCTTAGCATCCATATTCATCAGTGATATTGGTCTGAAATTCTCCTTTTTGGTAGGGTCTTTGCCTGGTTTGGGGATCAGGGTAATGCTGGCTTCATAAAAAGAGTCTGGAAGTTTTACTTCTGCTTCAATTTTTTGAAACAGCTTCAGGAGAATAGGTGTTATTTCTTCTTTGAAAGTTTGATAGAATTCCCCAGGGAATCCGTCAGGTCCTGGGCTCTTGTTTTTTGGGAGGTTTTTGATCACTGCTTCAATCTCGTTACTAGATATCAGTCTATTCAGGTTGTCAATTTCTTCCTGGTTCAATTTTGGGAGTTTATAGTTTTCCAGGAATGCATCCATTTCATCTAGGTTGCTTAGCTTATTGGCATATAAGTGTTGATAATAGCTTCTGATGATTGTTTCTACTTCCTTGGTGTTAGTTGTGATCTCTCCCTTTTCATTCATAATTTTATTAATTTGGGCTTTCTCACTTTTCTTTTGGATTAGTGTGGCCAGTGGTTTATCGATCTAATTGATTCTTTCAAAAAACCAGCTTCTAGTTTCATTGATATGTTCTACTGTATCTCTGGTTTCTACCTCATTGATCTCTGCTCTAATCTTGATTATTTCCCTTCTTACGTGTGGAGTTGGTTTGATTTGTTGTTGATTCTCTAGTTCTTTAAGGTGTAGAGACAGCTGGTGTATTCTGGATTTTTCCATTTTTTTGAGGGAGGCTTGGATGGCTATGAATTTCCCCCTTAGGACCTCCTTTGCTGTATCCCATAGGTTTTGGAGTGAAGTGTCTTCATTCTCATTGGTTGCCATGAATTGTTTAAGTTCTTCTTTGATCTCCTGGTTGATCCAAGCATTCTTTTTTTTTTTTTCTCTTTGCCTATTCTTTTTTTTTTTAATTAAATTTTTTATTTATTTTCAGCGTAACAGTATTCATTGTTTTTTCACCACACCCAGTGCTCCATGCAATCTGTGCCCTCCCCAATACCCACCACCTGGTTCCCCCACCCTCCCACCCCACGCCCCTTCAAAGCCCTCAGGTTGTTTTTCAGAGTCCATAGTCTCTCATGGTTCACCTCCCCTTCCAATTTCCCTCAACTCCCTTCTCCTCTCCATCCACCCTTGTCCTCTATATTATTTGTTATGCTCCACAAATAAGTGAAACCATATGATACTTGACTTTCTCTGTTTGACTTATTTCACTCAGCATAATCTCTTCCAGTCCTGTCCATGTTGCTACAAAAGTTGGGTATTCGTCCTTTCTGCTGGAGGCATAATACTCCATAGTGTATGTGGACCACATCTTCCTTATCCATTCATCCATCGAAGGGCATGTTGGTTCTTTCCACATTTTGGCGACCGTGGCCATTGCTGCTATAAACATTGGGGTACAGATGGCCCTTCTTTTCACTACATCTGTATCGTTGGGGTAAATACCCAGTAGTGCAATTGCAGGGTCATAGGGAAGCTCTATTTTTAATTTCCTGAGGAATCTCCACACTGTTCTCCAAAGTGGCTGCACCAGTTTGCATTCCCACCAACAGTGTAAGAGGGTTCCCCTTTCTCCACATCCTCTCCAACACACATTGTTTCCTGTCTTGCTAATTTTGGCCATTCTAACTGGTGTAAGGTGGTATCTCAATGTGGTTTTGATTTGAATCTCCCTGATGGCTAGTGATGATGAACATTTTTCATGTGTCTTGTAGCCATTTGTATGTCTTCATTGGAGAAGTGTCTGTTCATATCTTCTGCCCATTTTTTAATATGATTATCTGTTTTGTGTGTGTTGAGTTGAGGAGTTCTTTATAGATCCTGGATATCAACCTTTTATCTGTACTGTCATTTGCAAATATCTTCTCCCATTCCGTGGGTTGCCTCTTTGTTTTGATGACTGTTTCTTTTGCTATGCAGAAGCTTTTGATCTTGATGAAGTCCCAAAGTTCATTTTCGCTTTTGTTTCCTTCGACTTTGGAGACATAACTTGAAAGAAGTTGCTGTGGCTGATATCAAAGAGGTTACTGCCTATGTTCTCCTCAAGGATTCTGATGGATTCCTGTCTCACGTTGAGGTCTTTTATCCATTTCGAGTTTATCTTTGTGTACGGTGTAAGAGAATGGTCAAGTTTTATTCTTCTATGTATAGCTGTCCAGTTTTCCCAGCACCATTTATTGAAGAGACTGTCTTTTTTCCACTGGATATTTTTTCCTATTTTGTCAAAGATTATTTGACCATAGAGTTGAGGGTCCATATCTGGGCTCTCTACTCTGTTCCACTGGTCCATGTGTCTGTTTTTATGCCAGTACCATGCTGTCTTGGTGATCACAGCTTTGTAGTAAAGCTTGAAATCAGGTAACGTGATGCCACCAGTTTTATTTTTGTTTTTCAACATTTCTTTAGCAATTCGGGGTCTATTCTGATTCCATACAAATTTTAGGATTATTTGCTCCAGCTCTTTGAAAAATACCAGTGGAATTTTGATCGGAATGGCATGAAAAGTATAGATTGCTCTGGGCAGTATAGACATTTTAACGATGTTTATTCTTCCGATCCAAGAGCATGGAATGGTCTTCCATCTTTTTGTGTCTTCTTCAATTTCTTTTAGGAGTGTTCTGTAGTTCCTCAAGTACAGATCTTTAACCTCTTTGGTTAGGTTTATTCCCAGGTATCTTATGGTTCTTGGTGCTATAGTAAATGGAATCGATTCTCTAATTTGCCTTTCTGTATTTTCAGTGTTAGTGTATAAGAAAGCCACTGATTTCTGGACATTGACTTTGTATCCTGCTACATTACTGAATTGCTGTATGAGTTCTAGTAGTTTGGGGGTGGAGTCTTTCGGGTTTTCCATATAAAGAATCATGTCATCTGCGAAGAGAGAGAGTTTGACTTCTTCCTCACCAATTTGGATACCTTTTATTTCTCTTTGTTGTCTGATTGCTGTTGCTAGGACTTCTAATACTATGTTGAACAAGAGTGGTGAGAGTGGGCATCCTTGTCGTGTTCCTGATCTCAACGGGAAGGCTGCAAGCTTTTTCCCATTGAGGATGATATTTGCCCTGGGTTTTTCATAGATAGATTAGATGAAGTTCAGGAATGTTCCCTCTATCCCTATACTTTGAAGCGTTTTAATCAGGAGCGGATGCTGGATTTTGTCAAAAGCTTTTTCTGCATCAATTGAGAGGATCATGTGGTTCTTCTCTCTTCTCTTATTGATTTGTTCTATCACATTGATTGATTTGCGAATGTTGAACCATCCTTGTAACCCAGGGATGAATCCCACCTGGTCATGGTGGATAATCTTTTTAATGTGCTGTTGGATCCTGTTTGCTAAGATCTTGTTGAGAATCTTAGCATCCATATTCATCAGTGATATCGGTCTGAAATTCTCCTTTTTGGTAGGGTCTTTGCCTGGTTTGGGGATCAGGGTAATGCTGGCTTCATAAAAAGAGTCTGGAAGTTTTCCTTCTGCTTCAATTTTTTGAAACAGCTTCAGGAGAATAGGTGTTATTTCTTCTTTGAAAGTTTGATAGAATTCCCCAGGGAATCCATCAGGTCCTGGGCTCTTGTTTTTTGGGAGGCTTTTGATCACTGCTTCAATCTCGTTACTAGATATTGGTCTATTCAGGTTGTCAATTTCTTCCTGGTTCAATTTTGGGAGTTTATAGTTTTCCAGGAATGCATCCATTTCATCTAGGTTGCTTAGCTTATTGGCATATAACTGTTGATAATAGCTTCTGATGATTGTTTCTACTTCCTTGGTGTTAGTTGTGATCTCTCCCTTTTCATTCACAATTTTATTAATTTGGGCTTTCTCACTTTTCTTTTGGATTAGTGTGGCCAATGGTTTATCGATCTAATTGATTCTTTCAAAAAACCAGCTTCTAGTTTCATTGATATGTTCTACTGTATCTCTGGTTTCTACCTCGTTGATCTCTGCTCTAATCTTGATTATTTCTCTTCTTACATGTGGAGTTGGTTTGATTTGTTGTTGATTCTCCAGTTCTTTAAGGTGTAGAGACAGCTGGTGTATTCTGGATTTTTCCATTTTCTTTGAGGGAGGCTTGGATGGCTATGAATTTCCCCCTTAGGACCTCCTTTGCTCTATCCCATAGGTTTTGGAGTGAAGTGTCTTCATTCTCATTGGTTGCCATAAATTCTTTAAGTTCTTTTTTGATCTCCTGGTTGATCCAGGCATTCTTAAGCAAGGTGGTCTTTAGCTTCCAGGTATTTGAGTTCCTTCTGAACTTTTCCTTGTGATTGAGCTCCAGTTTCAAAGCATTGTGATCTGAGAATATGCAGGGAATAATCTCAGTCTTTTGGTATCGGTTGAGCCCTGATTTGTGACCCAGTATGTGGTCTATTCTGGAGAAGGTTCCATGTGCACTTGAGAAGAATGAGTATTCTGTTGTTTTAGGGTGGAATGTTCTGTATATATCTATGAGGTCCTTCTAGTCCAATGTGTCATTCAATGCTCTTATTTCTTTATGGATTTTCTGCTTCGATGATCTGTCTATTTCTGAGAGAGGCGTGTTAAGATCTCCTACTATTAATGTATTCATATCCATATGACTCTTTATCTGGATTAATAGTTTTCTTATGTAATTGGCTGCTCCCATATTGGGGGCATAGATATTTACAATTGTTAGATCATCTTGGTGGATAGTCCCTTTAAGAATTATGTAGTGTCCTTCTGTATCTCTGACTACCGTCTTTATTTTAAAATCTAATTTATCTGATATGAGAATCGCTACCCCGGCCTTCTTTTGAGGCCCATTGGCGTGAAAGATGCTTCTCCATCCCTTCACTTTCAGTCTGGGTGTATCTTTAGGTTCAAAATGGGTCTCTTGTAGACAACATATGGATGGGTCCTGTCGTTTTATCCAATCTGCAACCCTGTGTCAGTTCATGGGCGCATTTAGGCCATTCACATTGAGAGTGATTATTGAGAGATATGTGTTTATTGACATTGTGTTATCTTTGAAGACTTTCTTTCTGTCAATTGTCTCTATATTTCTGTTCAATGCTATTCTTAGGATTTTTTCTATTTTGTAGAACCCCCCTTAATATTTCCTGCAGTGTCGGCTTGGTGGTTGCATAGTCTTTTAAGCCTTGCCGGTCTTGGAAACTCTTTATCTCTCCATCCATTTTGAATGTCAGTCTTGCTGGATAAAGTATTCTTGGCTGCATGTTCTTCTCATTTAGTGCCCTGAATATATCTTGCCAGCCCTTTCTGGCTTGCCAGGTCTCTGTGGACAGGTCTGACGTTATTCTGATGGGCTTTCCTCTGTATGTAAGGAGCTTCTTTGTCCTAGTGGCTTTCAAGAGATTGTATCTACAATTATGATTCCTCAATTTTACTATGAGGTGCCTGGATGTTTTTTTGGAATTTATAATCTTGGGGGGAGACCTTTCTACTTCTAGTACATGAACACTTGTTCCATTCGCAAGATTGGGAAAATTTTCATGAAGAACTTGTTCCACTCTATCTTCTAGATTTCTTTCTTTCTCCTCCCCTTCAGGGATTCCAATAATTCTGACATTGGAACGTTTCATGGCATCATTGATTTCCCTGCTTCTGTTTTCGTGGCTTCTAAGCTGTTTGTTCCAGGCTTCCTCCTGATCCTTTCTCTCTATCTGTTTGTCCTCCAGATCACTAATTCTATCTCCTGCCTCAGTTACCCTAGCTTTTAGAGAATTTAGATTAGATTGGAACTCATTGAGAGCATTGTGAACCTCACCCCTGGTGGCCTTCAGCTCTGCCCCAACATTATGAACATCATCCCCGGTCGCTTTCAATTCTGCCTTAATCAATTCCGTTTGGTCATCCATGGCTTTCTCCAACCTAGCTATTGCCTGGATAATTGTTAGCCTGAATTCTCTTTCCAACATATTGTCTATGTTGATAGCCGTTAGCTCTGTTGCGGAAGGCCCATCCTCTGTATTTTTCTTCTGTTGGGGATTCCTCCTCCTAGTCATTTTGGTGAGAGATGACTGGACAGATGTAGCTGGATGTATCGACCGTGGTGCAGTTTGGTGCACCCTGGAACGCTTCTGAGCACTCAGGATTCCCCACCCAAACGAGAGAAAAAAGAAAAGAAAAAGAAAAAAGAGAGAGAGAGAGAGAGACAGGAAAAAAAGGGAAGATAAAAGAGAAGGTTCAGCCCAAATGGGCCCCAGGGTAAGATTTATGACGTATACAAACAAAAACAGACAAACAAAAAGACTGATAAAAGTATATGACGAGAGAAAAAAAAAATATATATATATATATAAAAACAAAAAAAGGAGGAGCCTCGTCAAGAAGAACCCCAAGTGTAAGATTTATATACTATCAGGACAAACATAAATACACAGAGACACTGGCAGAAGAAAAAGATGGGAGTATGGTTATAGATTCTCGGTGTGGGCGAGGAAGGTTATTTTGATTCTTCCTGGATGTATCTTGATATCTTTGTTAAAGGACTCAACTTTCCTAAGAAAAGGGGGATTAAAAATTGGTTCACCTATAGGGGTAGCATTGATTGGAGAAAGGGGGTTACCTTGAAGTTTAACTCTATATGAATATTAGAAAATAAAAATAAAAAAGGGAATAAACTGGACTAAACTAAACTAAAATTTTTTAAAAAATTAAAAAAATAGAAAAGCAAAAGAAAAACACATGTGTATGTATCAAAAAATTCAGGTTAGAAGTTTATTATGGAATTTGATGTACTGGACATCTCACTGTGATGGTAAATAGGTTAAAAAATTATCTATATAAAAAAAGAAAAAAAAAAGAACCAGAATAGTGGGAATGAATTAAAAATAAAAGTTGTATCTATGAAGTAGTGGTGATTGTTCTCTTGTAGTCTTTTTTTTTTTTTCTTTCCTGACTTGTTTTCTGGGGGAGGGGGCTGCCACGTGGGTTTTCAGTCAATGATGTTCCCTGAGTTAAGTCCTCCCGCCCCCCTCAAGGGGGTGGGCTCTGAGAAAAACAGTTTTTTCAGGTTTTTGTTCTCTGGAGGTTTTTATGTTTGTTCACTTCTTTTCTCTCGCCTTGACAGCTTTTGATGGTTTTTGGAGGTTTAGAGGAAAGCAAACTGCACCCCGACCTCCCTCTCAGAGAGAAGCCTCAGTCTGCTCCCCTGCAGGTGCTGCAGCCGCTGGGCCGCTGGCAGAGCAGGTTCTGAGTCGAGGTCCCTGGGGACGCAGGATCTCCTGCTTGTACGCAAAACCAAGGCAGCGGTGGCTGTCTGGGCAGCTCCAGACCGCCAGAGAGGTTCCAAGCAGCGATCGCACACTGAGATTTTCCCGCTGGCCGGGGCTAAGAGTGCCAGGCTTGCGCGCTCCTCTCCCAGGGGAGGGTTTGGGACGTGGCGTCTCCGGCTCTATCGGCTCTCTGGGCTCTATCGCTGCGTGGGTCCGAGAACACCAGGCTGGGCATTCGTGCACCTCTCTCAGGGGAAGGTGATGCACGCGCCATCTCCAGCAAGGTGCGTGTTCTGCCGTCTGGTGTGGCCCCCAGCCCCTCATGGGAGCCGGACTCCACTCATTCTCAGGCGCACTGGCGGCTCAGGGACAAAAACCAGGTTTCTCTGCCACACTCTCTCTGGCTCAGCGCCAGGGGAGGCTGTCCTGGGTCTGGGGACTTAAGCCCCTGTCCCTAGCCTCCCCGATTCTCACAATTTCCCCCCCGCGATCCTTTGCTCTTTTGAGTGCTTTCAACAAGACTCCAAGTTAATGCTGGTCCCCAGATGCAGGGCACTCTCGTATTGGGGTATTATTTTCCAATCGGTCGCCTCTGGTGGCTCCCTCCCCCTTTTGTTTATCTTCCGATATCAGTCCGACGTTCCCACTCCACGTTACCTGCCCACTGGCGTCTTCTGCCCCCCGTAGAGATCCAGACGTGTATAATTCTGATCTCAGGCTTATTTCATGGGTGATCGGAGTTCTTTAGTAGGTAATCAGCTCACTTTAAGGTACAGGTTGAAAAGGCGCCTCCTCCTACTTCCCCACCATCTTGTTTCCCTTCCTGATCCAAGCATTCTTAAGCAAGGTGGTCTTTAGCTTCCAGGTGTTTGACTTCCTTCTGAACTTTTCCTTGTGATTGAGCTCCAGTTTCAAAGCATTGTGATCTGAGAATATGCAGGGAATAATCTCAGTCTTTTGGTATCGGTTGAGCCCCGATTTGTGACCCAGTATGTGGTCTATTCTGGAGAAGGTTCCATGTGCACTTGAGAAGAATGAGTATTCTGTTGTTTTAGGGTGGAATGTTCTGTATATATCTATGAGGTCCATCTGGTCTAATGTGTCATTCAATGCTCTTATTTCTTTATGGATTTTCTGCTTCGATGATCTGTCTATTTCTGAGAGAGGCGTGTTAAGATCTCCTACTTTTAATGTATTCATATCCATATGACTCTTTATCTGGATTAATAGTTTTCTTATGTAATTGGCTGCTCCCATATTGGGGGCATAGATATTTACAATTGTTAGATCATCTTGGTGGATAGTCCCTTTAAGAATTATGTAGTGTCCTTCTGTATCTCTGACTACCGTCTTTATTTTAAAATCTAATTTATCTGATATGAGAATCGCTACCCCGGCCTTCTTTTGAGGCCCATTGGCGTGAAAGATGCTTCTCCATCCCTTCACTTTCAGTCTGGGTGTATCTTTAGGTTCAAAATGGGTCTCTTGTAGACAACATATGGATGGGTCCTGTCGTTTTATCCAATCTGCAACCCTGTGTCAGTTCATGGGCGCATTTAGGCCATTCACATTGAGAGTGATTATTGAGAGATATGTGTTTATTGACATTGTGTTATCTTTGAAGTCTTTCTTTCTGTCAATTGTCTCTATATTTCTGTTCAATGCTATTCTTAGGATTTTTTCTATTTTGTAGAACCCCCCTTAATATTTCCTGCAGTGTCGGCTTGGTGGTTGCATAGTCTTTTAAGCCTTGCCGGTCTTGGAAACTCTTTATCTCTCCATCCATTTTGAATGTCAGTCTTGCTGGATAAAGTATTCTTGGCTGCATGTTCTTCTCATTTAGTGCCCTGAATATATCTTGCCAGCCCTTTCTGGCTTGCCAGGTCTCTGTGGACAGGTCTGACGTTATTCTGATGGGCTTTCCTCTGTATGCAAGGAGCTTCTTTGTCCTAGTGGCTTTCAAGAGATTGTATCTACAATTATGATTCCTCAATTTTACTATGAGGTGCCTGGATGTTTTTTTGGAATTTATAATCTTGGGGGGAGACCTTTCTACTTCTAGTACATGAACACTTGTTCCACTCACAAGATTGGGAAAATTTTCATGAAGAACTTGTTCCACTCTATCTTCTAGACTTCTTTCTTTCTCCTCCCCTTCAGGGATTCCAATAATTCTGACATTGGTACGTTTCATGGCATCATTGATTTCCCTGATTCTGTTTTCGTGGCTTCTAAGCTGTTTGTTCCAGGCTTCCTCCTGATCCTTTCTCTCTATCTGTTTGTCCTCCAGATCACTAATTCTATCTCCTGCCTCAGTTACCCTAGCTTTTAGAGAATTTAGATTAGATTGGAACTCATTGAGAGCATTGTGAACCTCACCCCTGGTGGCCTTCAGCTCTGCCCCAACATTATGAACATCATCCCCGGTCGCTTTCAATTCTGCCTTAATCAATTCCGTTTGGTCATCCATGGCTTTCTCCAACCTAGCTATTGCCTGGATAATTGTTAGCCTGAATTCTCTTTCCGACATATTGTCTATGTTGATAGCCATTAGCTCTGTTGCGGAAGGCCCATCCTCTGTATTTTTCTTCTGTTGGGGATTCCTCCTCCTAGTCATTTTGGTGAGAGATGACTGGACAGATGTAGCTGGATGTATCGACTGTGGTGCCGTCAAGGTGCACCCTGGAATGCTTCTGAGCACTCAGGATTCCCCACCCAAATGAGAGAAAAAAGAAAAGAAAAAGAAAAAAGAGAGAGAGAGAGAGAGACAGGAAAAAAAGGGAAGATAAAAGAGAAGGTTCAGCCCAAATGGGCCCCAGGGTAAGATTTATGACGTATACAAACAAAAACAGACAAACAAAAAGACTGATAAAAGTATATGACGAGAGAAAAAAAATATATATATAAGCAAAAAAAGGAGCCTCGTCAAGAAGAACCCCAAGTGTAAGATTTATATACTATCAGGACAAACATAAATACACAGAGACACTGGCAGAAGAAAAAGATGGGAGTATGGTTATAGATTCTCAGTGTGGGCGAGGAAGGTTATTTTGATTCTTCCTGGATGTATCTTGATATCTTTGTTAAAGGACTCAACTTTCCTAAGAAAAAGGGGGATTAAAAATTGGTTCACCTATAGGGGTAGCATTGATTGGAGAAAGGGGGTTACCTTGGAGTTTAACTCTATATGAATATTAGAAAATAAAAATAAAAAAGGGAATAAACTGGACTAAACTAAACTAAAATTTTTTAAAAAATTAAAAAAATAGAAAAGCAAAAGAAAAACATATGTGTATGTATCAAAAAATTCAGGTTAGAAGTTTATTATGGAATTTGATGTACTGGACATCTCACTGTGATGGTAAATAGGTTAAAAAATTATCTATATAAAAAAAGAAAAAAAAAGAACCAGAATAGTGGGAATGAATTAAAAATAAAAGTTGTATCTATGAAGTAGTGGTGGTTGTTCCCTTGTAGTCTTTTTATTTTTTTTCTTTCCTGACTTGTTTTCTGGGGGAGGGGGCTGCCACGTGGGTTTTCAGTCAATGATGTTCCCTGAGTTAAGTCCTCCCACACCCCTCAAAGGGGTGGGCTCTGAGAAAAACAGTTTTTTCAGGTTTTTGTTCTCTGGAGGTTTTTATGTTTGTTCACTTCTTTTCTCTCGCCTTGACAGCTTTTGATGGTTTTTGGAGGTTTAGAGGAAAGCAAACTGCACCCCGACCTCCCTCTCAGAGAGAAGCCTCAGTCTGCTCCCCTGCAGGTGCTGCAGCCGCTGGGCCGCTGGCAGAGCAGGTTCTGAGTCGAGGTCCCTGGGGACGCAGGATCTCCTGCTTGTACGCAAAACCAAGGCAGTGGTGGCTGTCTGGGCAGCTCCAGACCGCCAGAGAGGTTCCAAGCAGCGATCGCACACTGAGATTTTCCCGCTGGCAGGGGCTAAGAGCTCCAGGCTTGCGCGCACTTCTCCGGGGGGGGGGGGGGGGGTTGGGGCGCGGCGTCTCCGGCTCTATCGGCTCTATCGGCTCTATCGCCCGCGCGCATCTCCAGCAAGGTGCGCGTTCTGCCGTCTGGTGTGGCTCCCAGCCCCTCACGGGAGCCAGACTCCACTCGTTCTCAGGCGCACTGGCGGCTCAGGGACAAAGACCAGGTTTCTCCGCTGCACTCTCTGGCTCAGCTCCAGGGGAGGCTGTCCTGGGTCTGGGGAATTAAGCCCCTGTCCCTAGCCGCCCCGATTCCCACAATTTCCCCCCGTGAGCCTTTGCTCTTTTGAGTGCTTTCAACCAGACTCCAAGTTAATGCTGGTCCCCAGATGCAGGGCACTTTCGTATTGGGGTATTATTTTCCAATCGGTCGCCTCTGGTGGCTCCCTCCCCCTTTTGTTTATCTTCCGATATCAGTCCGACGTTCCCACTCCACTTTACCTGCCCACTGGCATCTTCTGCCCCCCGTAGAGATCCAGACGTGTATAATTCTGATCTCAGTCTGATTTCATGGGTGATCAGAGTTCTTTGGTAGGTAATCAGCTCACTTTAGGGTACAGGTTGAAAAGGCGCTTCCTCCTACTTCCCTGCCATCTTGTCTCCCCTCCTCCTGATTCTTAATGCATTTTTCTAAAGAAAAGCAATTATTTAAATGTATGACTAGATATGATTTTATTTTTTTTTACTGGATTTTTTAATGGTAAAATACTTCTGCATCTTTGCTTGATTTTGCTAGTCTTATAAAGTATATTTAGATATGTTAATAATCTGAAAGCCAGCTTTGTTACATCACCAGCTGTTGAAGTAAAAACATCACCATAGCTTTATAAATTGCCATCAGAAAAACTACATGGGGAGGGATAAACATGAACACCATCTTGTAAGCCCAGACAAATTGAGTTCGGAGCCTCCTGAAAACTGTAAATCTTGTGAACCCAAGGTCCAAGGAAAATCACAGACAAATAAGTAACTTCTGCAAGCTTGATCAGCTTTCAGACTCTCACTGAACTTTGCCTTCCTCATTAATTCACCCACAATCCTTTCTCATACCCATATTCTCTTAAGGTCAAGAATTAAATGTAAAACCCTTCCATGGAATGCATCCAAGGTGTAACCCGAGCCTCTAGCAGGAGAAATTCTTGTGCTGGGAAGTGGTGGCACAACTTTGACCTTACAAATTGGTCCAATAAATCTGAACTTCTAAGTGAGTAGAGATTCTTGGACATTGAATAGGTCACAAGATGACCTTATTTAGAAGAATAAATATGTGATCATAGAGAGCCCTGAAGACAAAGACATCAACTCTGGGCTGAAGCAAGTTATTTAATACTTGAATTAACACCCATTAAATGGACCAGAATACTGAGAATGTATTATACGGGTTATTTTATAAAATACATGTCTAGCAGTTATGTGATCAACAATTGTTGTTGATTGAGTACCTCCTAGGAAACAGCATAAAGAGAATAAAGCATAATTGCTCTGCTTTCCACATTGAGACAACCTTCCAAGGTCACTTAAAGTATTTTAAACTTTATATGAAAACTTTATATGAAACATACATGCACTGTCTTATAAACAAAGGATTTCATAAGAAGGGCAAAATAATTAAAATGTTATTTTTTTTAAAGATTTTATTTACTTGAGAGAGAAGGAGCATGAGAAGGAGAGAGAGCATGAGCATGTGGGGAGGGGCATGGGGAGAAGCAGAGGGAGAGAGAGAAGCAGACTCCCTGCTGAGCAGGGAGCCTGAGATGGAACTTCATTCCAGGACCCTGAGGTAATGACCTGAGCCAAAGGCAGCTGCCTAGCCAACTGAGCCACCCAGGCACCCCTAAAATTTTAAAATGAAAATCATAGACAGTGATATTTTATTCCATCCCAAATTACTGAGTTCCATTGTAGTGAAAGCTGTCAATTCACTGTTCAGAACAGGTCAGACATGAAGAAGTATAAAGGGAAAAGAAAGAGCTCTAAATAAATGCTTGTCCTTACTAAAGAGTTACTCAAGTCTCTCTTTGGGTTGCAGAAATTCACCTGCTCTCAGAATACTATTTCACTTAACTTCCATCTGTCTCTTGCCTGGGTTTGAGTGCCTTGGTGAGATAGTGGAGACAAGTAACTCTTGGGATTAGCTGTGTGTTTTAAAGAACTTTTGCTAATAATAGTGTAGATAAGCACCTGGTTCAGAAGGGTTAAATCAAGGGCATGGAGCATTCTTGCTTTGGGTGGCAGAAATCTCAAAGTTGTTACTGAGTTTAAATGTAATGTAAACTGCTGAAAATCAATAATTAAACTTACACTTTTAACTTTGTTTGAAGCTCTGCCCCCTCTCTGAAAAAATGTAAATTAAGTAGCAGAAGTCTGCTGTTGGCAACTGCAGTGAGTATATGGGACATGCAGTCTGGGATTATTTGGATTAAGAATAAATTGTATGCATGAATTGTTCAACCACTGAGAAAATATTATGAGTCTTCTAGGACATGTTCACTATTAAATAATATAAATATATATCAGATAAAGCCAAAATCTCCCCAGAAAGGAAACAATTCACCATTCATAAGACTGTACATTCAAAAAAGTGAGAAAAAAATTAAATATGCTTTCTTTTGGGTGTTAAAATGATAAAATTCTCTATTATAAAATTTCCCTTAATTCCACTTGAAAGGAAAATGTTATCATAAAGGCCAAGTGGAGGAAAAGTCAAGATTTATATCAAAACTGTATTGAACTGTATTGAAACTATATTAAACTATATTAAAAAGTGTCAAGATTTTCACAATACAAAGGCAACAAACCTCACTAGAACACCTCAAGAAACCAAAGAAACAGAGACATCATTTAATCCAAAAGAGAGACCAATGGCTAAAAACAGTCAGGTGTTCCATTCAGCACCTGTTGAGGGTACAAAATTGGTAAAGAAGAATCTATGGCCCTGTGTTTTTCCTTCAAATTCTGGCTAAATTGTGTGTGTATGTTTATGTGCATTTATAGAATTTCATTGGGCCTCAGATTCAGCTCCTGCTTTTTTCCTTTATATGGATTTGTCTTTTAATGTGGATTATAAAATTCTCTCTGACAGACACCTAGAACTTTGTCTGCTGTGGTACACATTTCCATTGAGCATTCAGTACGCTAGACCTGGCTACCTTCTCTCTGGAAGCAAGAGTGTCCTCTACTACTTGATCTTTCCTAGAGCCCTAAAGAGTAATATTCCTGGGAGAAGTGATTCTGCTCACCTAGGAGAGATGATTTTGCTGGGGAAGAGTTTGCCCTCCATGCTTCTCCACTGACATGGGATTAACAGAATTCTTTGAAGAAGGCCATGGCCTCACCAGTGCTCAGTCACCCCACGTTCTTTATATAACACCACACAGTCACTAGAGGCGTCTCTACTAAGTGAGCATGACTATCCCAATTAGGCAAGTGTCCTCCCTATTAAATATTATTGGATGAAATTTGGTTCCCCGGGAAATTTCTTTTTTTTTTTTAAATATATTTATTTGACAGAGAGAGATCACAAGTAGACAGAGAGGCAGGCAGAGAGAGAGGGAAGCAGGCTCCCTGCTGAGCAGAGAGCCTGATGCGGGACTTGATCCCAGGACCCTGAGATCATGACCTGAGCCGAAGGCAGCGGCTTAACCCACTGAGCCACCCAGGCGCCCTCCCCAGGAAATTTCTTGATGAAGCCCATCCCACTAAGGACAGGGCATTGTAAAGGCACCACAACACGCTCAGAAAACACCTCAACAGTCATGCTGAATAAGTTGCAAACAAGATCCTTTGGTGGCATGGTCACTAGGTGCATAGAAACATCAACCATGACAGTCAGAAAAAACTTTGGCAATGTTATCATATCTGACTCTGTCAATTTACAGATGAGGAAACAAAATTACATGGTGATGTGGTGGACTAGTTAGGGGAAATAAGACTCGATCTTAGGCTTCCTGACCCTTCCAGCCCTGGGTTTTTTCCACAACACAGCATACATCCTAAAACACACCAGTGACTGAAAGCACATCTCTAAAGCTGTGATCTCTCAGTGTTGTTGTTGGTGGTGGAATTACAGTCCTTAGTTTTGCATTTCTTTTTTTTTTTAAGATTTTATTTATTTATTGGACAGAGATCACAAGTAGGCAGAGAGGCAGACAGAGACAGAGGAGGAAGCAGGCTCCCCGCTGAGCAGAGAGTCCGACGCGGGGCTCGATCCTAGGACACTGGGATCATGACCCGAGCTGAAGGCAGAGGCTTTAACCCACTGAGCCACCCAGGAGCCCCTAGTTTTGCATTTCTAACCAGTGTTTTAGCCTTGAGGAATTCAATCTGACTGCATCTCATTTTTAATTGTCAATTAGAGAGAATTCTATCTCAAGAAGTTTTGGTGAAAATGTAACAAATATTGCATGGCAGGGGCTTTCCATAAATATAATGTTAAAATGGAGATGAAATTTGTCTTTGGAAGCTTATCTGTGACTTTTGTTTCCAGAAGGTGGGTTGAATATATGTTTTGTTTTATCCAATGGGCAAGCATGATCACTCACTATTGTCTTAAGTATTAGTGGAATTTATCTTTGTTCATGTGCTTATTAACCATTTATATGTTTTTATTCATATCTTTCAATTAGAACTATTTTCCTATTTAGCTGTTTGTGGTTTTCTTGCTATTTCGTAGTTTTTTCTTATCTCTTAGAAATATTTGTTTCTTTATATATGGTACAAGTATTTTCACCAAGGCTGTTGTTTGTCTTTTGTGTTTTTAATTTGTAGGTGTCACAAACTGCCTATGGATTATCAGAGAAGTCATAGAGGGGAGAGAGCTAGTTTGTTATTTCTGTGAGTTCTTAATTTTTTTTTTTTTTAAGCACACCAAGAGTTGTGCTTTATTGTTGGTCAGTCTGAAGGTGCAGGAACAGCAGGCACCACAGCCCCTGGCTGGCACTGAGGCCCACGTGGTCCCTGCCGCCTCAGGTGGGACCCGCCCCCCACCCACCCAGGAAGAGCAGCAGGGATCTCCTCAGTTTGGAGACTCCAGGCGAGACTGCATGCCAGAGACAGAGATGCTCAGTCACAGGCCTGGTGAGCTCAGAGTGCGGCTGGAGACCAGGGAGATGGGAGGGATTGAGCGCTTTTTTCTGAGGGCACACTGAGGAGTGTGAGCTCTCGGCTCCTCTGGGCTGGAGATTGGGAGGCTGCTGTTTTTATTCCTGTCCTCCAGAGCTCTACAGAAAGTGTTCAGAGAACAAAAGCTCCCAAGAGTGAACCCAAGAAGATTACTTAGCCTGGTCCCTGACAAGGGCAGAGCTATTCCACCTTGGCCAAAGACTCTTGAGAATCACTACAACAGGTCCAGTCAAGACCAAGCACACTGATCAAGGAGAACAGTGGAATTCCATAGGAGGGGAAAGCAAAGCATGGAATTCATGGCTTTCTCCCCATGATTCTTTAGTCTTCCAAAGTTAATTAATTTTTTTAATTTTATTTTTTTCTTATTCTAATTATTTTTAACTTTTACTCTTTCCTCTTTTAATATTTTTTAAACTAGTTTATCTTAACAATACCTTTCTTAAAAAAATCTTTTTGAACCTTCATTATTATAGTCATATTTTATCCTTCATTGTATCTAACTTTATATTTTGCATACATATAGGGTTTTTTCTTCTAAAAAGTTTTGGGATACAACTTCTAATAGATCAAAATATATTCTAAATCTAGCACAGGGCTTTGTTTTAGTCTCCACCCTGAGCAAATTCTCTCCACTTTCTTTTTCTTTCTTTTCCCAACCAACTTATCTTATCAACTCCTTTTTATGATTTTTTTAAAAAAATTCAATTTTACAGTCATATTCCATCCCTTCATCGTGTTTATCCTTATTTGTGTGTGTGTATGTGCATATGTGTATATATATATATATATATTTATATATATATATATATATATGGTTTTTTTTCTTAAAAGTTTTGGGAGATAGTTTCTTCTAAGAGACAAAAATACTCCCAAAATTAAGAGGGTGGCTCTGTTCTATTCACCAGTCTAATATATATATTTTCTTTCTTTCTTCTTTTGTTTTTTAACTTCTTTTTACCCCCTTTCTTCCCTCACGTTTTGGGGTCTCTTCTGATTAGATTAACACACATTTTTCTGGGGTCTTTGCCACCCTTTTAGTATTTTATTTGATCCTTCATATATTCCTATCTGGATAAAATGACAAGGCAGAAAAACTCACCACAAAAAAAGAACAAGAGGCAGTACCAAAGGCTAGGGATCTAATCAATAGAGACCTTGGCAATATATCAGATCTAGAGTTCAGATTGACAATTCTCAAGGTATTAGCTGCACTCATAAAAGGCATGGAAGATATTAGAGAAACACTGTCTGGAGTAATGAAAGCCCTTTCTGGAGAAATTAAAGAACTAAAATCTAACCAAGCTGAAATCAGAAAAGCTATTACTGAGGTGCAATTAAAAATGGAGGCTCTAACTGCTAGGATAAATGAGGCAGAAGAGAGAATTAGTGATATAGGAGACCAAATGATGGAGAATAAAGAAGCTGAGCAAAAGAGAGACAAACAAATACTGGACCATGAGGGGAGAATTCGAGAGATAAGTGATACCAGAAGATGAAACAACATTAGAATAATTGGGATTCCAGAAGAAGAGGAAAGAGAGAAGGGGGCAAAAGGTATATTAGAGAGAATTATTGTAGAGAATTTTCCTAATATGGCAAAGGGAACAGGCATCAAAATCCAGGAGGTGCAGAGAACCCCCCTCAAAATCAATAAGAATATGTCAACACCTCGTCATCTAATACTAAAACTCACAAGTCTTAGTGACAAAGAGAAAATCCTGAAAGCAGCCTGGGACAAGACGTCTGTAACATACAATGATAAAAATATTACATTGGCAGCAGACTTATTCACAGAGACCTGGCAGGCCAGAAAAACAGGCATGATATATTCAGAGCACTAAATGAGAAAAACATGCAGCCAAGAATACTATATTCAGCTAGGCTATCACTGAAAATAGAAGGAGAGATAAAAAGCTTCCAGGACAAACAAAAACTAAAAGAATTTGCAAACACCAAACCAGCTTTATAGGAAATATTGAAAGGAGTCCTCTAAGTAAAGAGAGACCCTAAAAGTAGTAGACCAGAAAGGAACAGAGACAATATACAGTAATAGTCACCTTACAGGCAATATAATGGCACTAAATTCATATCTCTCAATAGTTACTCTGAATATAAATGGGCTAAATGTCCCAATCAAAAGACACAGGGTAGGGGCACCTGGATGGCTCAGTGGGTTAAAGCCTCTGCCTTCGGCTCAGGTCATGATCTCAGGGTCCTGGGATCGAGCCCTGCATCGGGCTCTCTGCTCAGTGGGGAGCCTGCTTCCTCCCTCTCTCTCTCTGCCTGCCTCTCTGCCTACTTGTGGTCTCTGTCTGTCAAATAAATAAATAAAATCTTTAAAAAAAATTTTTAAAAAAAGGCACAGGGTATCAGAATGGATAAAAAAACAAAACCCATCAATATGCTGTCTACAAGAAACTCACTTTAGACCCAAAGACACCTCCAGATTTAAAGTGAGGGGGTGGAAAACAATGTACCATGTTAATGGACATCAAAAGAAAGCTGGGGTGACAATCCTTTATCAGACAAATTAGATTTCAAGCCAAAGACTATAATAAGAGATGAGTAAGGACACTATATCATAGTCAAAGGGTCTGTCCAACAAGAAGATCTAAAACTATTAAATATCTATGCCCCTAACATGGGAGCAGCCAACTATATAAACCAATTAATAACAAAATCAAAGAAACAAATCAATAATAATACAATGATAGTAGGGGAATTTAACAACCCCCTCACTCAAATGGACAGATCATCCAAGCAAAAGATCAACAAGGAAATAAAGGTCTTAAATGACACACTGAACCAGATGGACATCACAGATATATTCAGAACATTCTATCCCAAAGCAACAGAATACACATTCTTCTCTAATGCACATGGAACATTCTCCAGAATAGATCACATCCTGGGTCACAAATCAGGTCTCAACCAGTATCAAAAGATTGGGATCATTCCCTGCATATTTTCAGACCACAATGCTCTGAAGCTAGAACTCTATCATGACAAGAAATTTGGGAAGAACCCAAATACATGGAAGCTAAAGAATGAATGGGTAAACCAGGAAATTAAAGAAGAATTGAAAAAAAATCCATGGAAATAAATGATAATGAAAACACAACGGTTCAAAATCTGTGGGACACAGCAAAGGCAGTCCTGAGAGGAAAATATATAGCGGTACAAGCCTTTCTCAAGAAACAAGAAAGGTCTCAAATACACAACCTAACCCTACACCTAAAGGAGCTAGAGAAAGAACAACAAAGGAAGCCTAAACCCAGAAGGAGAGGAGAAATAATAAAGATCAAAACAGAAATCAATGAAATAGAAACCAAAAAAAAAAAAAAAAAAAGAACAAACCAATGAAACTAGGAGCTGGTTCTTTGAAAGAATAAGATTGATAAACCCTGGCCACACTTATCAAAAAGAAAAGAGAAAGGACCCAAATAAATAAAATCATGAATGAAAGAGGAGAGGTCACAACTAACACCAAAGACATACAAGCAATTATAAGAACATATTATGAGCAACTCTATGCCAGCAAATTTGACAATTGGGAAGAAATTGATGCATTTCTAGAGACATATAAACTACCACTACTGAACCAGCAAGAAATAGAAAAACTGAACAGACCCACAACCAGTAAGGATCATCAAAAATCTCACAACAAACAAGAGCCCAGGGCCAGACCACTTCCCAAGGGAATTCTACCAAGCATTTAAGGAAGAATTAATTCATATTTTCTGTCCCCCCAAATAGAAATAGAACGAAAACTTACAAACTCATTTTATGAGGCCACCATTATCTTGATCCCAAAACCAGACAAAGACCCCATCAAAAAAGAGGATTACAGACCAACATCCTTGATGAACACAGATTTAAAAAATTCTCACCAAAATGCTAGCCAATAGAATCCAACAGTACATTAAAAGGATTACTCGCCACGACTAAGTGGGATTTATTCCAGGAATGCAAGTTTCGTTCAACATCCGCAAATCAACCAATGTGATACAGTAAATTAATAAAAGAAAGAACAAGAACCATATGTTACTCTCAATAGATGCTGAAAAGCATTTGACAAACTACAGCATCCTTTCTTGATTAAAAATCTCCAAAGTGTAGGGACAGAAGGTACATACCTCAATATCATCAAAGCCATCTATGGAAAGCCCACAGTGACTATTATCCTCAATGGAGAAAAACAGAGCTTTTCCGCTAAGTTAGGAACATGGCAGGGATGTCCATTATCACCACTGTTATTCAATATAGTACTGGAAGTCCTAGCCTTAGCAATCAGACAACAAAAAGAAATTAAAGGCATCCAAATTGGCAAAGAAGAAGTCAAACTATCACACTTTGTAGATGATATGATACTTTATGTGGAAAACCCAAAAGGCTCCACTCCAAATCTGCTAGAACTTGTACAGGAATTCTGTAAAATGTCAGGATATAAAATCAATGCACAGAAATCAGTTTCATTTCTCTATACCAACAACAAGACAGAAGAAAGAGAAATTAAGGGGGCAATTCCATTTACAATTGCACCCAAAACCATAAGATACCTAGGAATAAGCCTAACCAAAGAGGTAAAGAATCTATATTCAGAAAACTATAAAGTACTCATGAAAGAAATTGAGGAAGACACAAAGAAATGGAAAAATGTCCCATGCTCATGGATTGGAAGAACAAATATTGTGAAAATGTCTGTGCTACCTAAAGCAATCTACACATTTAATGCAATCCCAATCAAAATCCCATCCACTCTTTTAAAATAAATGGAACAAATAATCCTAAAATTTATGTGGAACCAGAAAAGCCTTCGAATAGCCAGAGGAATGTTGAAAATGATAGCCAAAGTTGGTGGCATCACAATTCCAGACTCCAAGCTCTATTACAAAGCTGTCATCATCAAGACAGTATAGTACCAGCACAAAAACAGACACATAGATCAATGGAACAGAATAGAGAGCCCAGAAATAGACCCTCAACTCTGTAGTCAACTAATCTTCAACAAAGCAGGAAAGAATGCCCAATGGAAAAAAGACAGCCTCTTCAACAACTGCTGTTGGTAAAACTGGACAGCCCCATGCAGAAAAATGAAACTGGACCATTTCCTTACACCACGAATGAAAATAGACTCAAAATGGATGAAGGACCTCAATGTGGGAAAGGAATTCATCCAAATCCTTGAGGAGAACACAGGCAGCAACCTCTTCAACCTCAGCTGCAGCAACTTCTTCCTAGAAACACCGCCAAAGGCAAGGGAAGTAAGGGCAAAAATGAACTATTGGAATTTCATCAAGATCAAAAGCTTTTGCACAACAAAGGAAACAGTCAACAAAACCAAAAGACCACTGACCGAATGGGAGAAGATAATTGCAAAAGACATATTAGATAAAGGGCTAGCATCCAAAATCTATAAAGAACTTATCAAACTCAACACCCAAAGAACAAATAATCCAACCAAGAAATGGACAGAAGACATGAACAGACATTTCTGCAAAGAAGACATCCAGATGGGCAACAGACACATGAAAAAGTGCTCCACATCACTTGGCATCAGGGAAATACAAATCAAAACCACAGTGAGATACCACCTCACACCAGTCAGAATAGCTAAAATTAACCAATCAGGAAATGACAGATGCTGGCGAGGATGCAGAGAAAGGGGAACCCTCCTATGATGCTGGTGGGAATGCAAGCTGGTGCAACCACTCTGGAAAACAGTATAGAGGTTCCTCAAAAAGTTGAAAATAGAGCTACCTTACGACCCAGCAATCGCACAACTGGGTATTTACCTTAAGGATATAAATATAGTGATCCGAAGGGGCATGTGCATCTGAATGTTTATAGCAGCAATGTCCACAATAACCAAACTATGGAAAGAACCTAGATGTGCATCAACAGATGAATGGATAAAGAAGATGTGGTGTGTATATATACAATGGAATACTATGCAGCCATCAAAAGAAATGAAATCTTGCCATTTGTGGCAACGTGGATAGAACTAGAGGGTATCATCCTGAGGGAAATAAGTAAATCAGAGAAAGACAATTATCATATGCTCTCCCTGATATGAAGAATTCGAGAGGCAACGTTGGCGGCCTTGGGGGGTAGGAAAGGAAAAAATGAAACAAGATGGGATTGGGAGGGAGACAAACATAAAAG
Source organism: Martes martes (assembly GCF_963455335.1). Lineage (NCBI taxonomy): Eukaryota > Metazoa > Chordata > Mammalia > Carnivora > Mustelidae > Martes > Martes martes. The sequence continues at coordinate 50,124,636 of NC_137896.1, read as the reverse complement.
ACTCTTAATCTCACAAAATGAACTAAGGGTTGCTGTGGGGAGAGGGGGGGTTGGGTTATGGACATTGGGGAGGGTATGTGCTATGGTGAGTGCTGTGAAGTGTGTAAACCTGGCGATTCACAGACCTGTACCATGGGGGCTAATAATACATTATATGTTAATAAAAAATAAAAAATTATTTTAAAAAATGGTCTCATCTACATAAAACCCATTAGATGTGAATATAGAAAAGAAAGCTTTATAAAGGCTGCTGAGAAAACAGTGATGCTATAGTTGTGTTGAATCTTTACCATTTCAAAAAAAGAAAAAATATTTTTTACATATTTTTCTAGTTGAACTTACATGCTGAGTTAATAAGATTTCCTGATATTTAACTCATTAAATGAATTTTAGCCTAAGTGTTCGCTTAGGCTTTGGAAAAGACTATCATTATAAGTGTCCATTATTTCTGTGATTTCTGAAATCTTCTCCCTACACTTGTAAACTACATGAAAATCACATGGTTAAGCAAAATTTTTTCCAAGTTATTTATCTTCTGTTGTGGAAATTCTATAAAAATTTTCTGGGTTGAAAGTGTAGCTTATTTAGGGCCATGCCTCCTGTTTTGAGCATCAGTATTATTCCAGAGCTAAGCATGACAATCTCAAGGTCCTTGTGAAAGCTTTGATGTATTTTCACTTGGCATAATGTTTGGTTTAATATCTAGAAAAGACTAGTCATTCAAGAAAATACAAAACATGAGCTAAGTAATTAAGACTTAATTTTGTGCCTGCCTAGGGTGTTTATCTGAAGAAGATGGGGTTTTCCTTTGATTTGGTGATGTGTCAGTCCTCAGACATGTAAGTGTAAACATGAAAAGCAAAAATAGAATATACTTGGCTCTTACACTCATTTATTATTCACTCACTCATTTACCTTTTTTTTTTTTAAACCAAATAAAGACAATAACACCAGGGTTATAGTCTCGGTGCTGTGTTTATGGTTCAAAAAAACCTTTAAGAAATAAAGTTAGACTAACACACCCATAGACTACTTTTTCTGGAGCAACACTATAACAGAGAAAAGAATAGGGAATCTAAGGGGAGGCATGGGAAGAGTGACATCCTGGCCCTTTGGAAGTACCTTATTTCTTTCAGACCATAAGAATCAATGTAGGAAAAAAGTACTTTCTATCAGTAAGCAATTCCCTAAGTCAGGGGTTGGCGAACTCCTGCAATGGGCCAGATGGTGAATATGTCCCTTTCAGTGGGCCATAGAATTTCTCCTATCACTACACAACTCCACCATTGCAGAGCGAAAGCAGCCATAGATAATACAGAGAGAGTGGTGTGACTGTCTTCCAATAAAACTTCATTTTTAGACCCTGAAATGTAGATTTCATGTGCCACAAATGTTACTTTTTTAAAATTTTTCTTTCAATTGTTAAAAATATGTATAAACTATTGTTTATGTAAAAAAAGATGGGGGGGGAATACTGGATTTGACCTTTGGGCTGTAATTGTCTGATCCCTGTCCTCAATTATAACCTTATTTTTAAAATCTCCAAATACAGATACACACACACACACACACACACACACACACACACACACATATATATATATATATATATGCGCTAAGATTATGTTTCTGTCAAGAGATTCAATCCTAATGAAAGGTCTGTTTTTATTAAACACATGTTTGTGAACATGTCTAACTTTCAGCCCAAATAATAATTGGAATGCAAATGAGGAGCCATAGATTAAATTAGCACTCAGGAGTGCCCCAAGCCCTGCCTGAGTTTCTGTGTGCCATGCATAAGACTTATTTGTAGTTTCATTTGCAAATTTTTAATTCACTAGAGGCACGTGCTAGAGTTCCACAACCTTTTTACCTCTCCACTTGCTCTCTTTCCAAAGCTGCATTCTTTTCCTATTTATGTCTTATTTAGGTTTCACAGGACAAAAGGGATTTTTTTTTTAAAGATTTTATTTATTTATTTGAGAGAGAGACAATGAAAGAGAGCATGAGAGGGGAGAAGGTCAGGGAGAAGCAGGCTCCCCATGGAGCTGGGAGCCCAATGTGGGACTTGATCCCCACACTCCAGGATCATGACTTGAGCCAAAGAAAGTTTTTCAACCAACCGAGACACCCAGGTGCCCAACAAAAGGGATTTTGATATCCAACACAGCAAGAGAGAAAATGGCAGAGAGAAGGGAACACCAGAAAGTGAGAGATGAATTAGGTGAAAGAGACAAGCTCAGGAAAGAGGTGGTTTTCATTCTGTCAGGAGAGGGTGTGTGATCAGAGAGGCAGATCACTCTGTTCCTCCCACTTTTCTGGCTTCTCCTCTTCTTTCCATTTTTCCTGTCTCACCCCCAAAGGCTCAGTTGCCCATTTCTTGCCCACATCTTATTTCCGATTTGTGTCTGAACTTCTTACCAGACTCTCTCTCTCATTTCTACTTCTTCCTTTTGTATGTTTTCCAGCACAACCCTCAGGCTCACCTCCTGGAAAGTGTCACTACAGCTTGCCTTTCACCTTGCTCAGTTTCTGGCCATGGCAAGTAGCCACTGCAGGCAACTACACTCCCTCCCCCACATCCCCAACTTCCTGGGGTGTCTGACCTCACTCTGCCAGAGCAGCATAGGCACCCTTGATCCCTGTCCACCTCCCACTCAGGAAGAATCATCTCCTGGCTTTCAGAAGGAAATAGTACCCCTGGGCTGATGTATTTACAAGACAGAGTACTATTCTGGCTCCCCTAATTGGCTTTTTAAATGCAGAATTTAGCTTTTATCACAGTTTCCCACATACTTTAACAACATGTCTGAGTACTGGGGAACTTGCATGCATTTTCCACTTTTGAACCACCTTCATACCACTTTTGAACTCAAATTCATGGGTTCAGTTATACTACCTTTTTAAATAAATGGACTCACTAATGAGGAGGATTAAAAATTATTTTATTGTAAAAATTATTAGGCCTCAAGTAAACACACATTGTTTACTGTTAAAAGTTTAGAGCATGAATATGAGCAAACAAAAGTCAAAACTCACAGCAAACTCTACTTCTCAGACATAGCCATTTAACATTTTGGCATATAATCTCCCAGAGTCCTATATAACCCTAAACATGGATAAGTTTATGCAGGTGTATCAGTCACAATTTCATCAGAGAAGCAAAATTATTTGGAGATATATATAAAATAAGGGATTTGACCTTTTTCAATCATGACTGCTGGTTCAATAATCTATCTGTGTGCTGTTGCTTTTGTATCTGATGCTGGAGTCTGAAGACCTTTATAAAGCTAGTTACAATCTCTGAACCTCAATTTTTTCATTTGTAAAATGGAAATAATATTTACGTAATAGAGTTATTCAATAATAATATCATTATTAAATGAAATGATAGTGTAATGTGTTTCATCATACTTCCTTGTTTGCAGAAAGCTCGGTAAATTATATCAATAATTACTATTAATAAATTATTAATAATTATGCTTATTACATTTTCCATCACCGATACTATGGAACTGATACTATGGAACATTAATTGTGGCTTTTCTGATGCTCATTTTCATCACCTGTGAAATGGAGCTGTTAATACTTACCTCAAAGTACTATTGGGAGAACTAAATGAGAAAAGTAAATCTAAAGATATCAGAGACAAAGTCTTGCATGAAGTGAGTACTTGGTGAATGTCTTTGATTTTCTTAATGCTAAGATTGTGTTAGCATTTGTTAGTAACACTGCCATGTCATTATCTAACGTGGAGCCTGTTGTCATTTATATCCTTGGGGTTTCACCTGCACGGTGAAATAGCTCTGCTATTCTATACTTGAAAAATGTTGTTAATTCTGCTCAGTATAGGATTTTATATTTATCCTTATTCTCTTTAATTGCAATAACTTTCTATCCCACACCTCAGAATGCCCAGATTTCTTTCAAATTTGATTTTGGGCACAACATATTTTTTTCTTCCTTAGTTTTTCATGCTTCCTATCAATTGATCTAAGATATTAGGCTGAGTCTTATAATATTGCTGTTTTTGTAGGTTAAAAATGGTTATATATTGGCAGTTGTATATGGCTCAACCGAATATTTATTACAAAGTTGAATATAACTGAGGACGTGAGTGTGAACTAATTATTAGTAGTTTGGACCTTTTTAAGGTCATGAATCTCTGAGAAACTTATGAAAGCAATTTCTTTTCTGGACACACAGACACACACACAAACAACTTCATACTGTCTCTTTATTGCATCGGGTATTCATTTCCTTCATGGAGACAGGATATAAAACACCCCCCCCAAAAAAGCCCTCTCTTCTTAACTTTAATGTGAAAAACTTTAAAAATTATAGCAATATATATCATGTATAAAAGTAAAATGTAAATTTAAATCATGTTCAACTTTGAATTTCATTGAGAGCATAGGTAGTTTTTGGTTTGAATAAGAAGTAAACATTGTAGAATGAACTAACATGACTGTGAAAATCGTCTTTTGACAATCATTTCTGAGTTTTCATTTCTTTGTCAACAAATGCTGGAAGTGCTGATAAATGCCTGGCATTAACAAAACAATGGAATTAGAACTCCCATTACTGGTTTTGCTAAATGAGAGTAGATTTGTTTCCAAGGTCTTCAAGTGGGATTTATATTGTATCATGTCCTTCGCTCTCAAGTCAAGAAGATGAACTTTCATAAGGCCTGCAAGTCAGCACAATAAGGATTATGAATCCACATTTCATTTTTAGGTTATCCAAGGGGAAGTAAGTGTCTAAAAAAGTTCTGTGATATTTCCAAATGTCTGTAGGTTTTGGTTTGCTTAAAAATTTAGAAGGCTTTGTTACTTTTGATTTCAGCCTACGGAATCACTTCCTCCAGCAATGGACATTTTCAGAATGTCTTTTTGTTCAGAATGTCCCTATAGCCAAAAGGTCTCCTAGTTTTTAAACAGTATTTATTATGCTGACCATAGGGCCTTAGTGGAAAGTTTTACATTATTTACGTGGCTGAAAATATTTGTCAAGTGACTCAATTCAGAAAGACATGCTCTGTGCCAAATGGCTTTATGAATGGATTTCTTCTATCAGATAAAAAGAGTGATGGGTGTGTTGGAGTTGGGGCATCTGTCCCAAGTTAATCAAGCTCATATTAAAAACCCCTTCTTCTATGCCATATGAAAGAATCCATATTCTGCTCCTCTCTCTTTGCAAAACTTTTTGGCAAAGTGATTCACTTTCCTGCCAGTAGCCAAATAGTTCAGGCTGTTGACCAAGTCTATTACATTAATGCACCTTGATGTGCAACCCTAGGTTCATAGTTACGGGTGGAATTTATTTCCTTGTTCCTTTTTTTTTTTTTTTCTCAACTCACTTGATAAGTATTGCCTGAAGACTCTCAAGGACAACTATCATGCAGAAGTGACATTTATTTTCCCTTATTTGTTACTTTTCATAGAGGGAGATGAGTATGACTCACCTTCTCAGGACACAAGATAGCATAACCACTATATATCTTATTATAGTATTTGAAAGATGAAGAGCAATATGCACATTCCAAATAAAAATCTTTAATTGACAAAACATATCATATGTCCTTATTAAAAGCAAGTTAGTTTGCAAATGATGCATTAACTGTCTTATCATTATTATAAATTATCATAATTATTAGTTAAAATATAACTATAGAAACTTTGTTCAAGATTTATTCTTTAAATTCCCACAATAAATGTCACTTAGCCAATCCCCCAGTTGGCTTAACCTTCACCAAGATAGTTCTTCTTCCATTCTATATTCAATTTTATTTATGATCCCAACTTACATTGTGGTTGGTTATAAGTCTTATTCCAAATTCTTTCCCACAGGCCAAGCTAATCTTAATATGGTTATTATTTCCATCTGGTTTTCACCTTTATTGAACATCTCCCATTGTAGAATTTATCCTCTTCCCAGACTTCTTCTGTCTACTCATTTAAATGTATTATTACCTTCCTTCTAACCACCCCCCAAAAAGGGCATTGATCAAGGCTTCCATCTGGCCAGCTGCCTGTAGTACACTTTTACAAGGTACTCTGTACATGAATCTCCATTCTCAAGATCAGAGATTTTTCTTGAGAATAGCATTTGGTGTACAGTACTATTAAATATTCCCCTATTAGTAGATCTGTTTCTGTCTAAAAATGATTTTCTCTCATTCTGCTTTCCTACCCCATGAATGTCTATTACAAAATGTGAGCATTACATAAGCCCATATTTACTTGTTAGAATCTAAATTTTAATTTTAACTGTTTAAAACATTTATTCAGTGGGTAGCTTATAAAAATTAGATAAAATTATCATTTATTATTTTCTGTTACTATGAATCTCCAGTATAATGTCTTTTTAATATATCATTCTTATTGCCTGCCATAATATTTTCTTTTCCTCTCTGTCCTGAAAATATTACTTTAAAGCCTTCTTAATCAAGTTAGTGCATTTTCTGGAATCACAATCCCTTAGAATTTTTTAATTGTTCTTTGTTCCTTTTCAGGGGACCAAATTTAATTATTGTAAGAATATCATTTTCAAAAGTTTTAAGTCATGGAATCTTTATTTCCTTTAAAGGAAATCTCACTCAGAGCCCTTATATATAAAATATATAAAAGTGAAGTTGTAGTTGAAGGGCATGTATGTGTGTTGGGAAGTGTGGGGAAGGAGGCCTTGTCTAGGTGATACCTCTGTGGTCCCAAATCCCTTGCAGAGCACAGTTATGCAAACCATGGTCACGTTAAGCAAAATCTTTTATTATGGCAATTCCTTTCTTCTTTGAATATTTACTGAGCACCCACCATTGGCAAAGCACTGTACTATGCATTAAATAAATTCTGCTCTCATTTCCAAAGTCATACCTTTCTATAAAGCATAAGTGAAAACACAGTCTTACATCCTCAAGTATCTCAAAAATCACCAGGAATCTGTTCTGGGCAGTTTCTGGTGATTACATTCTTTCTAATACAAATAAGCACACATGAAAACCAGGTTTTCTCTTTTAAAAGATTTTGATCTGAACCATCAACTTCAAATTCCATTGAGCTGGGGGCATAGCACAAAATGTAACAAACATAACTGTCACAGAGGAAAGCTCGAATTCTCTAGTTGTATTTCCTTCAGTGACCCTGACCCCGCATGAGAGGACTTAGTGTGCCCTGTAAACACCACATGTCCTACCTCTGTTCCTTCTAGTCCACTCTCAGTGGGCTGCTGGTCCACTTTTCTTTGTTTAGGACTTTTCTGTCTTTCAAATCTTCAGCGCCATCAGCCAAAAATCATCATTTCCTCTACCGTGCCACAAATCGCATATCTACTTTAAAATCACATTAGTCCTTTTACTACAGTTATTTTTGTATATTTTGCACCAGTCTTCCTACAAGATGATAAATGCCCCAGGGACAGAAGGCACTCTCTCTAGGGCCTAACTGCAAGAATCCAGTTAATAGCGACCTTGCTTATTTATTTTAACCAAAGAAATTGAGGGAAATGATAAACGGGTGCTCGGGAAGAAGAGAAATAAGGCTAATGTAGGTATTATGTTTAGGATTTCTGGATGAAATAGTGTGTCTCAATAATAGGGAGAACCATTTCCTTTCTACCAAAATACCAACATACTCTAAGCTCCTCGAGGATGGCAAAGTTTGGGGCCGTTGGCAGCAGACCCTCAGCATATCACTGGAAATCTCCTGGCAGGCCACACAAACCATGGCAGAAATTAGGCATGCCAGAATCCCAGGAGGAAAGGATATTGACCGAGATGAGATAGACCAGGGCAGGAGGAAAGTGGAAAACACTACATGGCCCAGTGGTGACTGTGGCTGATGGACCAGTTCACAAACACATAGGAAAACCTGCTAGAGCTGATGGGGCAGATGGAGAAGAATTTGCAGGAGATCACAGATCCTGGTTAGCAGATGAGGAGACGATATGTTTAATCTGTAATCATGATTAAATTGCCCTACATCCAAAAACTGGTGATGTCCAGAAATGTTTGGATATTTATTTTACAGAAAATGCAAAGCCTCTTAATTTACAATTGTTAAAAGACTTTTCAATGCAAACCTCCATTAAGACTAAGATATAAAAGACTAACATCATTGTATATACACACTATGTGGGTATCACATGTGTATATATCTGTAAATCTGTCCTCAAGAAGAGATTTTGCTAAGAGAGCAAAACTGGCTAGCCAAAACTGAAAGAAGACGTAGAAAAGAGAAACAGGGGATTTTCTGGAGACTCTGAATAATACAAATGAACCCTGTTTTTCAGTTTTGACTATGACTGTGTATCTTAGTGAGCAATTTATTTAATATAAACTTAGCACTTTGTCCAACTCTCTACAAAATACAGATTGGCTGGAAGGAAGAAAACAAGTTTCAGCCCCAAAACTGAAAGTAGTTGTTCTAAAACTATAAAATTAGTGAGTCTATAAGGATGACTATAAGCAGATGTCTCTGAAAAAAAAAGTGTAAAACCCACAAAAATTCTAATTTCCTTCTATCCCTGGAACACTCTCTTTTGGTTTGTTGGCTATCAGCTTTAGACAGCCATGTGGATTTGGAGAAACAGCATACACAGATTTTCCATTTTTCTAAGTGCAAATATTTGGAAACTAGTAACATCTGAATCATCCCTAAACCATCTTTCACCCAATAATTTTTTGGATCAAGTTAAGCTCGTGTCTGCAATCCACTACCGTTTCAGTTATTTCTGGCCCTGAAGTTTTATTGAACTATGCAGATCATCTTGCATTTCATAATGAAACACCAACTTATTATTGCTGTATTCTTCTCCTTGATTCAATCATTTTTGGACACATTTGGAAGGGACTGACTTAAATCAGTGTTATCTATGCTCTTAGGTGACTTTTCTGACAAAATATAATCATGGAAAGATGTCTGAGTCAATAAAACCATCTGGGGCTTGCATGTTTTTAAGACTCAAAATCTTTTAGATTTGTGGATTATGCCAATAAGTTTCAAGCCACTTGGATTGAACCAGGTAAAAAATGGCCTGAATCTGGGTCACTTTTTTTTTTCTTTTTTAAATATGTATTTTAAGCTACAAATATTTGGATTGGGATATTCTTTCCTGAAGTAACTCTTATTTATAGCTGCACAGCATATGATATTTGCACAATTAAAGCTGGTGTTATTTAAACCCCAAATGACAATATAAATACATACTAGTAATTTTTAGTGGTATTCTCATTGTAATGGTCAGCAGTTCTTGGAGATCCTTGTTGCTGGGGCCTCAGAAGGGTAACACTGCTTCCTCATTACCAAGTACTCACTTGAGTTCAAGGCAGTACATGGAGGTACACATGAGTGGGTATGAGCATGCGTCTTCAAGGGACTGATTAATTTTGTGTGGTTAATACTCAGATAACAGGATACTTACAGCAAGTGTTGTTGGATGATGACCAAATAGTCTTTCCTCATTTCTTGCTGATACAATCTCAGTTCTGTTTGTGCTCCATCATTTGCTCAGAAATTAGACCACAGACTAAGAATTTTAAATTAGACCCTATTGTTTCCTAAGAATTCACTGTGGGAAGGATGAAGGATGATGGATGAAGGATGAAGGAAGCTACCAGCCAGTAGCTAGGGATTGATCAAGTCCCACTTCTTTAAGACATCAAAATTACAGACTTTCTTTCTTGTACACTGGTACAAGTTAAGATGTCCTCTAAGAATTGTCTTGTGGCCAGGGGTGCCTGGGTGGCTCAGCTGGTCCAATGCCTGACTCCTGATTTCAGCTCAGGTCATGGTCTCAGGGTGTTGACATAAAGCCCTGCATTGGGCTCCATTCTCAATGAGGAGCCTACTTGTCCCTCTTTCTCTCTGCTCTCCCCCTGCTCATTCTCTCTCCCTCTCTTTCTCAGATAAATAAATTAAAAAAAAAAAAAAGAATTGCCTCATGGCTAATGACAGGGAAGAACTTTGTGGTACTCAAGTAGAATAAAGGAGAAATCCATGGCAGGAGAGGAGATCACACCCTGTAATGATAATTAAGGAAACATGATTAAAAGAATGTGAAGGGAGTTGGCCTACATTCGGCCCAGTAAGATATTAAAAATCAATTATTTTTTGAGACTTAAACTTTGCTTCTTCAATTATCAACCTGCAGTGATAGCTGATTATGGAGGGTCTGATTTTTTCCTAATAGGGGTTGATAGAAAAACAATGACTTCCTCTATTAAAGAGGCCTTTCTCTTCTCTTGCTCTGAGTTGTTCATATCTGAACGGCATACGTATGACCCTGAGATCAGCTGGCCTTTGACACAGTGGCAATGCTGAGGATGGGAGAACAACAATGAAGAGAGTCCCAGTTGTAGAAGATGTCACAGAGCTGATGAGTTAATCAGGATTAGAGTCGCTGTGCCTTAGGACTTCTTGCCTTAGGGGGAACAAAAATTCCTTAATTGCTTAGGCCACTGTGAGCTGAGAGGTTTTTCACTTACATTCAGAAACTCTCTCACCAATATATTGTTTCATCCAAATGTCTTTGTTTAGTGGAAATAATACCTGGGATATGTCATGTCTGATATGCAGCAAATATGGATCAAATGAGACTAAACATTTCAGGTAGAAAAGTTATTTTCTGAAGGAGTGGCTCAGGTATTTGGGTTTGTAAGGAAGGAAACATTTACAGCAAGACAGCACTGCCTTTATAGTAGACAAATGTTTCCAGGCACTTATGGCTTAGAATGTTAATATGCACCGACAGCCTAGGTTCCAGAGATTCCAGCATCAGTTCAACAGACTTAGTAAATAAAGTCACATTTCTTTGTGGCAGAACTGCTTGGAACCTAGACTTTTCTTATATATTGTTTGACTTTCCAAGAAGTATAATATGCTCCATTTCCCCATTTAAAAATCAGAATATTTCATTTTCAAAATATGTAGGAAGAAAAAACTATTAGTTTCCTTTAGTGAAGGGAATGGAAATTGTCTAAAAGCACAACATCTGTCCTCACTGAGAATACTGAAATGTACATTAAAAGGAGCACCCTGTTTCCTGCTCCAGTTTCTTCTTTGGTCCTATATATAGAGAAAGGAGGTTTCTGGGGGAAGGAGTAGGTATGCCATATTCAAAAATTCAGAAAATTGGAAAAATCAGGATGGCTTTTGAGAAACTCCAGTCTCAGGATACAGAAGGATTCAACTTAACTGGAAACTGGACTTGGGAGAATCTCGTAAGGTTCTGGAATTTAAGACTTCCTCATGACCGTCCTCTTTGTTTTCTTCAAAGCAAAGCTAGTGGTGATGTGGGATCCTGAAATACTGTGGCAGAGTTTTAAGAAAGGCAGGAACCAAGGGACAGGGAATGTGCGAGCAGCTTTGAGGAAGAATAGGACGAAAGTAGGAAAACAAATGGATTCCATCTGAGCGGCCAGGTTGCCTCTCAGGAGAAAAGTCTGTGTGTTTTCTGGAAGAGAAGGTATGATGTGATTTCTGGGCTCATCAGGCTTAATACAAGAGAAGATAAGAGAGAGAAGACTAGATGTCTGAGAACACAATAGGGACCTAGATGCTCTCTACCCAGAGTGTTCATCAAGAACAATCAAGGAAGGCAATAGAAAGCTGTATTATCAAGAGAAGGGTCAGTTTGTGACACAGTCAAATGAAACAGCCTGGGTCTGTCTGGAAGGAAGAGTGGACTTTCTAAGACCTTGGCATCTCAAAGCAGTTCTGATGCTAATAATTGTGTGACTATGTTGAGTGTAAATCTGTATCCTTCCTGGGTCTTAGAATCTTAGATAAGAAGTCTCCAGGACCCTTACGAACACCTAATGGTCTATGATACCCCACTTTCCTTAAAACAGACGTTGGCAAGAGGATTATGAGGGGAAAACAAAGAAAGAAACAAACAAACAAAACAAAGACAAATGGCTATGGGAACACAGTTGTAAAAATTGTCCTGGAGACAGAAAGATTTCTTGTGCTTTATGGAGACTAAGATTGCACTTTAACGATAGAAGCAAGAAATCATTGAAGCTGCTGTATGCTTGATGAAACAATTGGGGCTGCACAAAAACCCTTCACTTTCAGGTAGATCAGAAGTTCCCACATACTTCCATGTATAAACACACGTTTCCGTGTGTGTGTGTGTGTTTGGACAAGTCAACCTTGGAATTTAAAGCTATCATCCCATTTACCTTCCTGTTCTTATCACGGAGGTAAAAAATGGAGAAATTTTTCAAGGCCAGAGTAAGGGAAGAAAATCAACTAATATATGTGCCTATCTTTGACACATGACACAGCTTTAGATGTTGGTCTGTGACTGAACCAGGAATTGAAAGTGTGGATGGAAGAATGTCAAATCACTCCATTTTGTCTGAAAAAAGGAGGAAAATGTGAGTGCAGAGCAGAGGTTCCTGCTCTGGCCTTCCTTGCAACCTCTTCTGATGCTCTCATTGAGTTTTCAATAAAGATTTCATTTAAAAAAAAATTGTGGTAAGAACATTTATCATGAGATCTATCCTCAGCACATTATTGAGTATACACTATGGTACTGTTAACAATAGGCATGATGTTGTACAGCAGATTTCTGGACTTATTTGTCTTATGTAACTGAAACTTTACACCCCTTGATTAATTCCCAATATCCCCTTCCAACCATCTCCTGGCAATCACCTTCCCACTCTGCTTCTATATGGTGTTTAATTTGGGGGGTGGTAGTGGTGGTGTTAAACTTCTAACTTGCTTCAGTTTTCTCTTCCCTTGACATTTTTACTTACAAGAGCCAATACATTCATTTGGACTAGGTTTAAGACCATTTGCTTCTGAGAGATTCCTTACTGGACAGGCCCTTGAAAGCCTCTCCAAGGGTCCTTTAGGACCACTTAAAATCTCATCAGCAGTTCTCAGAGTTGCTCATTCAACTTCCCTGCCTGGGCTCCTGTCTCACATTCCACGTGGACACCAGAAAGTCCCCTGGAGATCTTCGCCATCAGGCAGTTATCACTTTTGTGCCTTTTCTTACTTTTTCTCTGGGACAACAGTGCCCTTTACCTCTCATCATCACCCTACCTCTTCTTCATCTTCACATTCCAGCTAGTGCATTGTCTGGCAGGACACTGAGAGCTGGACCGGCCGCTGTCCACTGAGTTCAAAATGGGCTCTGTAAACCCACATGGGACTTCATTCTGTGTAACTGGTGTGCTCTATTGATCTTCCCTGGAAAGTGCCTTCACAGAGAACAGGATCCTTGCCTTTCCTCAGAGCCCCATGTAGGGCCAGGGACTGGGCAGGCATCCAGGAGGGAATACTCAGTCAAAGGCTGAGTGCTGTTCTGTGTTGTTGCCTTATTTTTATGCCATTTACCATTCTGGTTTGAACACCATATCTCACCCATAGCCTGATCGTCTGTAAGTAGTCAACACTTGATTTGTAGCTTTCATAATGCATGGTTAAGGAATATGTCTCTTTGAAAGCCACTCCTCCCACTATCTTCTTCTTTATCTTTTCCTGTTTTCTTTCAAGCTTTATTGAGGTATAATTGACAAAACTGTAAGATATTAAATGTGAAGATGTGGTATATGTAAACATTGCAAAAGGGTTTCCCCCACTAAGTTAACTAATCCATCACCTCCCTTATTTATCCCCCCCTTTTTTTCTTGCTGAGAACATTTAAGCTCTACTTTCCCTGAAAATTTCAATTATACAATACAATGTTATCATATTCACCATATTATATATTAGATCCTCAGACCTTATTCATTCTATAACTGAAAGTTTGTGGCCTTTTGCCAACTTCTCCTTATTTCCCCACCCCTACCCCTAGCAATCACTTCTCTCCTCTTTTTCTATGAATTCAACTTTTTTTAAAAAAGATTTCACTTATAAGTGATACCATGTAGTATTTATCTTTCTCTGTATAGCTTATTTCACATAGCACAATGCCCTCTAGTCTCATCTGTGTTGTCACAAATTACAGGATTTCTTTCTTTTTTAAGGCTGGATAATATCCTATTGTATATAGATGGCACATTTTCTTTATCCATGTATGAGTTGACAGACACTTAGGTTGTTTCCATACCTTGGGTGTTGTCAGTAATACTGCTATGAACTTGGCAGTAAATATGTAACTCCTTGACATAATTGTTCTGTTTACTTTGGATATATACCCAGATGTGGGATTACTGGATCATATAGTACTGTGTTTAATTTTTTAGGAAACTCCATACTGTTAACTCCATACTGTTAGGGACCTCCATACTGTTTTCCATAGTATTTGCATCAGTTTGCATTCCCACCAACAGTGCAAAAGGATTTCCTTTTCTCTACGTCTTCATCAGCGTTTCTTATCATTTGCTTTTTGATATTATAACAGGTGTGAGATGATAACTCATTGTGGTTTTGATTTGTATTCCCTTGATGATGAGTGATGTTTGGCACCTTTTCATGTACTTCTTGGCCATTTGTATATCTTCTTTGGAAAAACGTCTGTTCAGGTCCTTTGCCCATTTTTATATAGGGTTTTTCATTTATTTATTTATCTTGATGTATGAGTTCCTTGTACATTTTGGATATCAACTCCTTATCAGATATGTGGTTTACAAATATTTTCAGTCTGTAGGTTGACTTTTCATTGTGTTGATGGTTTGCATCACTACATTGAAATATTTTAGTTTGATATCCTCCTACATGTTTCTGTTTGCTTTTGTGGCCTTTATCTTCTTGTGTTCCACTATTTTAGATACCTCTTGTAAGTGGAATCCATGTTATTGCACTCTACAGGATTTCCTTCTTTTTTTAAGGTGCAATAAATCCATTGTATGTATATACCACCTTTTATTTATTCACTTTCCTATTGATGGACATTTGATTGTTTCCACATCATGGTTATTGTAAATAATGCTGCAATAAAAATGGGTATTTGGGAAGACAGGGATGAATCAGGAAGCATACCTTCACTCTCCTGCCTGTCACATTATTGCTGGAAGTCATTAACACAGAGGTTGTCCACTTTACATCCAGCTGCCCATATAATTCAAATAGAGACCCTGAATTTGCTCCCTGTGTAATGTTTTGTTCTAAGACCTTAATGTAACTGATAATAAAACTAATGACCTATTTTATGCTTCATACTCTAAGCAACAAACTTCACCCCCATTTAAACAATTTTCTGAAGGAAGTATCTAATTATCCAACCCCAACCTCAACTCAGTCTGGTAAATGAAATTCAGACTACTTTGACCACCAAAAAAAGAATGAGGTCTGAGGATCAACTAGCCAGAAGCTATAGAGCAGACTCTGAAGCCTAGTTTTGAAGGGAATATGACAGATTGGGCTATTCCCTGGATGCATGGGCTTCCACGGCCACTTGAAGCCTTGCTATAGTCAAGGCATAGGAAATGCTCCACCTAATGTGCTACTGAACCCATGAGTACTTCATCTCTCCTAGTATGTTCTTAATTTAAGGGAAAGGTTTTAGTTCTGATGGCCAACTGAATTAAGTGCAGAACTGTTCAAGTTTATGTTGCTCCAGGATGTAACATAACAGGATTATGTTTAGATGGATGCAAATCTCAGTTTTATTTAAGGGAGCGTATTCTAACATTAAATCTTCTTGGAGGTAGAATGGTCCCTGCTGTCACCTTCTCAAATTCGAAAGATTAAAGTAGGCTTCCGGTTGTATATATGCAAAAGAGATTGAATGAAAGAGTGAATGTGAACACGTTCATGCTGAGGATGTAACAGCCATTTCTCCTTCATGTGTGGAGAGTATTTGTGTAATCAGTGAAAGGGCAGGAAGCTGACTCTTTTTATGGATTTCAGGTTGGCCAGGTGATTTCAAATATTATGCATTTAATCCCCACAGAAATCCAGCCATGCTAATATTATCTTCACTTTACTGAGAAGAACTTGGGCTCACCTGTCCAAGGACACAAAGATAGAATTATGTAGGCTTTTCCACTCCTGAAACTATGTTCTTAATAAAACTGAACATGTATGGAGCACTTATTCTATGTAGCACCATGTTGAAGCACTCCTCCCACATTATGTCCTTTAATCTCCAACAGCCTGATAAAGCAAGCACCAGTCTCATTCCTATTTATAGATGAGGGTATTTAACTGTAAAAAAATAATTGAATTGTCCACTGAAATATATTTTATTATTAGCAAAACCAGGATTTGACCCTAGGCAACTTAACTGCACACTTCTAATCATTAGTATATACTGCCTTACTTCTTCACTAGGCTGCTCGCTGGGATCTACTACAGTAATGATTTTTGGCATATTTTTCCAGCAAGCAGTACACCTTCTTATAGGCCTATTAGAAATAAAACCACATTTATTCATAGATCTTTTAAAAATCCAAAATAATTATAAAACCAGAACCCATAAGCTCTAAATCATTTCTAATTGCCACAACTATCATCAGCACCATAGCGAGATCCTGTGAGGGTGAACTGCAGCAGAAATAAGGCAGTCCTGAGTTACATGGCATTCTCTGTTCCAGCTGTACCTTCAACTCTTTCTCTCCCAATACAGGAAACACATGGGATTGCTAGTAAGAGTGATAATACAATAGGGAAAATCTTACATTCAAACAAGTTAGTTTAAAAGTTTACAAGTGTTTATACGTTATTAGTAGTAACATTGTGTATGCATGCACGTGTGTGTGTGTGTGTGTGTGTGTGTGTGTGCATGCGACACAGCTTACAACTAATCAAGGTATACCATGGTCCAGCATTCTCCTAGTACTCTTCCACTGTAACTTTAGGTAAATGTGTGTAGCAGATAATGTTGATTCCCTGTCCATATCCTCTTGGATCTCATTTTTACAATTTTTGTTTCCTGATAAGAGGGTTGCTTATGGGCTCCTGGAGCCCTCTTTTGCAGGGCAGATATCCAGAAGTTCTGGGTATTTAACCTCCCCCCCGCCAACGGGTGGCCCTTAACTGGTGACTCCCAGCGATAGGAGTAAGACAGTCCCAGTTCACTTGACTGGGATGGGGATGGTCAGAGGCAGAATCCACAGTCCATAGTTCTCTGCAGGATCAGGTTGAAGCTAGCTCCTGCAAAGCCATGCCTGAGATCACTCTTGCTCATCTTCCTCCTCTCTTCTGGCCTGATTTCCTGGAAGCACTTTGTTGATAAATCGCTTAAAGTTGAATCATTCTCTCCGATTTGCTTCTGGGGAACCAGTCTGGGAAAATGTCCCCTGGGTCCTCTAACAGACTTCAGGCCCTAGCAGTGACAACCAGATTTCATGAAAAGACTTGTAGTTGAATGTTTATGGACACATCTATCAAAAGATAAGAAAAATAAAAAGAAGAAAGACAGGAAGGAGAAAAGGAAGGAAAGGAAGAGAGAAAAGAAGAAAACAAACAAACAAACAAACAAAAACCTCCATCTGGTTCTACATAGTAAGTTACAGCTATGAAACACTTTTTCCCCTATCATTGTTTTCAGTTGTGCTCAGTCAAGTCCCTTTTCTTTTCCTTTAACATCTTGGCCATTAACAATACTCAATCTAGTAATCTAGTTGAAAATGCATCTCTTCCCCCACCTCCAGAACAGGCTTCAGCTGGGATGGTCACAGCTTACAATGTGTGTGTATGAGTGTGTGTGGGTGTGTGGGTGAATGTTTCTGGGACACATCTTCTGCCCTTTGCTGCAAAGTGTTGTTCTTCTTCTGTGTTGATGCTGTTGGGGAGGAGAGTGAAAGAAAATAGTGAATATGAACAAACTTACCCAACTCTTGTTGTGGTCCTCATTTTGTCAAGTCATCTCTTCTCTGATCAGCTGTGCCCAGGTGTCAGGACTATGGCACCAGCCAGGTCATGCTGGCTCTTATGGACACAAGGGTGAGTTCCTTGGAAGGCCTCCCAACTGCATAGCTCCCAACTGCATAGCTCTCCAGAGGAAAGCTGGCTGTATCTTTTTATTTTATATCCTTCCCCCAGAAGTATACCTCCGAAGTTTTTACTCTTAGGCCCTAGATGGAGTGTCAACATGCTGGCTCAAAACCAACTACATTTCATGGGATCCCATGGATACATGATCCTTCCTCCTTCTCCTGCTAATTCTCCTATCCTTTTCATACAGGCTTAGGCTAGTCTACCAACTAAGCATGTATCCAAATGGGAAATAAACTGCAGTGTCCCTTTTTGATGGCATCTTTCAATCTTTGTAAGAGATTCTCTTGGAGTACCATATCCACACACCCCTCACACTTTAGAGAAAGAATGAAATAATCTTCGAAGACTAATAGATAATTCCCCATGAGGCCAAGGCCAAAGAAATTAAAGACTCCCTCTTCTCTCTCCATGCCTGAGTCTTTAGGTATAAATAGATGGATAGATGAGAAATAATAAATAATTGATTTTTTTCAAATACAGATGATTAATGAGGGGTAGATAAAGGATACATAGATGATTAGTTATTAGATGATAGATGCAGACAGTTGGTTCAGTAGATTTTGTTCTCTTTAATTAAGCCCTGAAGAAATGAGTCTGGTCCCATCGTTGAGGAAAATTTTTACTAAACTATGCTCTAGAATCAATTTTGAGGCAATAGGGAGATTTCCTGTCAACATTCCACTATACTTTTTTCTCATTATTCCAAATAAGAAGAGTGAGGATTTATCATTTCTCCCTTGCCCACTGAAAAAGATGAAATTTTAATTGTTTTTAGTTTTAGCATATACTGTGAAATTAGGACTGTGCTTAGTGACAAAGTGGTACCAAAAAATAGAAGTTTATAGGAAGTGACCTCAAGGAACTTGCAATCTTAGGAACACTTAATTGACATATATAAAGTGTTAAGTGATAATAGGAAGCAGTCTCTGATTAAGTATCTCAAATACATGGTTCTAGGAGTAATGGCTATCAGATAAAGACAATTACAAAGTCTGTGCAGGTTGAAATAACCAGTGAAGCATAAGCCTTGATTTAGACTTTATGGCATCTTTTGAACGGTATAAATTCCAAATAATGGGGGAGCCAAGATTCAAGTGCTGCTGATTTCTTGGCACTAGGGAATTATCAGAATCCAGAGACCTATTCAAATATTGTTAATATTTGTTTATTGTTTATTTTTATCCTTTATTTAGGAGGCTCAACTATAGAACACCTAAGCAGTGAAAATCGTTCTTAAAGGGATTTATGAATGATTACCAACAATACTGCTTTTAAACATGATTTGCTATATAGTTCATGGTGTGGTAATCTGAACTATATGCACCTTTTGCTGATATTGAAGGAAGCCAATCCCAAGGCTGCAGACAGGTTTCTGAGGATCAAAAATTATGACCAAAAAGCTGTTAACCTTTCATACAATTTGGGGAGTAGCAACTGCTTTAAAATGTTGAATATTGGGGTATGGAGTCACGATGGTGGAAAAGTAGCAGGCTGAGACTACATCAGGTAGCAGGAGATCAGCTAGATAGCTTATCAAACCATTGCAAACACCTACAAATCCAACGGGAGATTGAAGAGAAGAAGAACAGCAATTCTAGAAACAGAAAATCAACCACTTTCTGAAAGGTAGGACTGGCGGAAAAGTGAATCCAGAGCGATGGGAAGATAGACCGCGGGGGGAGGGGCCGGCTCCTAGCAAGCGGAGGAGCAACAGAGCACTAAATCAGGACTTTTAAAAGTCTGCTCCAATTAAGGACATCACTCCAGAGGCTAACCGGGGTGAAGCCCATGTGGGGTCAGCATGGCCCCTAAGTCCCACAGGGTCACAGAAAGATCGTGGTGTCTGAGTGTCATAGAGCTTGCAGGTATTAGACCGGGGAAACCGGCTACAGAGACAGAGCTGAGGAGTGAACTCTCAGCTCAGGGTTACCTTGAACCAGTCGCAGGCTGGGTGAGCTTGGAGGGTGGCAAGAGGCCAGGGAGACGGGAGTGATTGGGCTCTTTTCTCTGAGGGTGCACTGAGGAGTGCGGCCCTGAGCTCTCGGCTCCTCTGGGCCAGGGACTGGGAGGCCACCATTTTCATTCCCATCCTCCAGAACTCTACAGAAAGAGTTCAGGGGACTAAAGCTCCCAAAAGTGAACCCGAGCAGATTACTTACCCCGGCCCCAGGTAAGGGCGGGGCAATTCCACCTCGGGCAAAGACACTTGAGAATCACTACAACAGGCCCCTCCCCCAGAAGATCAACAAGAAATCCAACCAAGACCAAGTTCACCTACCAAGGAGAGCAGCAGAATTCCAAAGGAAGAGAAAGCAAAACACGGAACTCATGGCTTTCTCTCCATGATTCTTTAGTCTTGCAATTAATTTAATTTTTTCTTCTGCTAATTTTTTTTAACTTTTACCCTTTTCTTTTTTTTAAAAATATTTTATTTATTTATTTGACAGACAGAGATCATAAGTAGACAGAGAGGCAGGAAGAGGGAGAGAGGGGAGGGAACAGGTTCCCTGCTGAGCAGAGAGCCCGATGCGGGGGCTCGATCCAAGGACCTTGGGATCATGACCAGAGTCAAAGGCAGAGGCTTTAACTCACTGAGCCACCCAGGCACCCTTACCCTTTTCTTTTTTAACGTTTTTTAACTAGTTTATCTAATGTATATATTTTATTCTTTTTTATATTTTTTCTTTATTTGTTTTCTTTTTTTAAACGTGTTTTTCTTTTTTCTAAACTTCTTTTTATCCCCTTTCTCCCCTCCACGATTTGGGGTCTCTTCTGATTTGGTTAAAGCACATTTTTCTGGGGTCTTTAACACCCTTTTAGTATTTTATTTGCTCCTTCATATACTCTTATCTAGACAAAATGACAAGATGGAAAACCTCACCACAAATAAAAGAACAAGAGGCAGTACTGAAGGCTAGAGACCTAATCAATACAGACATTGGTAATATGTCAGATCTAGAGTTCAGAATGACGATTCTCAAGGTTCTAGCTGGGCTCGAAAAAGGCATGGAAAATATTAGAGAAACCCTCTCTGGAGAGATAAAAGCCCTTTCTCTAGAAATAAAAGAACTAAAATCTAACCAAGTTGAAATAAAAAAAGCTATTAATGAGGTGTAATCAAAAATGGAGGCTCTTACTGCTAGGATAAATGAGGCAGAAGAAAGAATTAGTGACATAGAAGACCAAATGACAGAGAATAAAGAAGCTGAGCAAAAGAGAGACAAACAAATACTGGACCATGAGGAGAGAATTCGAGAGATAAGCAACACCATAAGATGACACAACATTAGAATAATTGGGATTCCAGAAGAAGAAGAAAGAGAGAGGGGAGCAGAAGGTATATTGGAGACAATTATTGGAGAGAATTTCCCTAATATGGCAAAGGGAACAATCATCAAAATCCAGGAGGTGCAGAGAACCCCCCTCAAATTCAGTAAGAATAGGTCCACACCCCGTCACCTAACAGTAAAAATTTACAAGTCTTAGTGACAAAGAAAATCCTGAAAGCAGTCCAGGAAAAGAAGTCTGTAACATACAATGGTAAAAATATTAGATTGGCAGCAGACTTATTCACAGAGACCTGGCAGGCCAGAAAGAACTGGCATGATATATTCAGAGCACTAAATGAGAAAAACATGCAGCCAAGAATACTATATCCAGCTAGGCTATCATTGAAAATAGAAGGAGAGATAAAGAGCTTCCAGGACAAACAAAAACGGAAGGAATTTGCAAACAGCAAACCAGCTCTACAGGAAATATTGAAAGGGGTCCTCTAAGCAAAGAGAGAGCCTAAAAGCAGTAGATCAGAAAGGAACAGAAACAATATACAGTAACAGTCACCTTACAGGCAATACAAAGGCACTAAATTCATATCTCTCAATAGTTACCCTGAATGTTAATGGGCTAAATGTCCCAATCAAAAGACACAGCTATCAGAATGGATAAAAAACAAAACCCATCAATATGTTGCCTACAAGAAACTCATTTTAGACCCGAAGTCACCTCCAGATTTGAAGTGAGGGGGTGGAAAACAATGTACCATGTTAATGGACTTCAGAAGAAATCTGGGGTGGCAATCCTTATATCAGATCAATTAGATTTTAAGCCAAAGACTATAATAAAAGATGAGGAAGGACACTAAATCATACTCAAAGGGTCTATACAAGAAGAAGATCTAACACCTTTAAATATCAATGCCCCTAACATGGGAGCAGCCAACTATATAAACCAATTAATAACAAAATCAAAGAAACACATCAACAATAATATAATAATAGTAGGGGACTTTAACACTCCCCTCACTGAAATGGACAGACCATCCAAGCAAAAGATCAACAAGGAAATAAAGGCCTTAAATGACGCACTGGACCAGATGGACATCACAGATATATTCAGAACATTTCATCCCAAAGCAACAGAATCCACATTCTTCTCTAGTGCACATGGAACATCCTCCAGAAAAGATCACATCCTGGGTCATAAATCAGGTCTCAACCGGTATCAAAAGATTGGGATCATTACCTGCATATTCTCAGACCACAATGCTCTGAAGCTAGAACTCAATCACAAGAGGAAATTTGGAAAGAACACAAATACATGGGGACTAAACAGCATCCTTCTAAATAATGAATGGGTCAACCAGGAAATTAAAGAAGAATTGAAAAAAATTCATGGAAACAAATGATAATGAAAACACAACGGTTCAAAATCTGTGGGACACAACAAAGGCAGTCCTGAGAGGAAAATATATAGCGGTACAAGCCTTTCTCAAGAAAAAAGAAAGGTCTCAAATACACAACCTAACCCTACAACTAAAGGAGCTGGAGAAAGAACAACAAAGAAAGTCTAAACCTAGCAGGAGAAGAGAAATCATAAAGATCAGAGCAGAAATCAATGAAATAGAAACTAAAAAGACAATAGAACAAATCAACGAAACTAGGAGCTGGTTCTTTGAAAGAATTAATAAGATTGATAAACCCTGGCCATACTTATCAAAAAGAAAAGAGAAAGGACCCAAATAAATAAAATCATGAATGAAAGAGGAGAGATCACAACTAACACCAAAGAAATGCAAACAAACATAAGAACATACTATCAGCAACTCTACGCCAACAAATTTGACAATGTGGAAGAAATGGATGCATTCCTAGAGACATATAAACTACCACAACTGAACCAGGAAGAAATAGAAAGCCTGAACAGACCCATAACCAGTAAGGAGATTGAAACAGTCATCAAAAATCTCCAAACAAAAGCCCAGGGCCAGACGGCTTCCCAGGGAAATTCTACCAAACATTTAAGGAAGAATTAATTCCTATTCTCCTGAAACTGTTCCAAAAAATAGAAATGGAAGGAAAAATTCCAAACTCATTTTATGAGGCCAGCATCACCTTGATCCCCAAACCAGACAAGGATCCCATCAAAAAAGAGAATTAAAGACCAATATCCTTGATGAACACAGATGCAAAAATTCTCACCAAAATACTAGCCAATAGGATCCAACAGAACATTAAAAGGATTATTCACCACAACCAACTGGGATTTATTCCAGGGCTGCAAGGTTGGTTGAACATCTGCAAATCCATCAATGTGATACAACACATTAATAAAAGAAAGAACAAGAACCATATGATGCTCTCAATAGATGCTGAAAAAGTATTTGACAAAGTATAGCACCCCTTCCTGATTAAAACTCTTCAAAGTGTAGGGATAGAGGGCACATACCTCAATATTATCAAAGCCATCTATGAAAAACCCACTACAAATATCATTCTCAATGGAGGAAAAACTGAAAGCTTTTCCGCTAAGGTCAGGAACACGGCAAGGATGTCCGTTACCACCACTGCTGTTCAACATAGTACTAGAAGTCCTAGCCTCAGCAATCAGACAACAAAAAGAAATTAAAGGCATCCAAATTGGCAAAGAAGAAGTCAAACTATCACTCTTTGCAGATGATATGATACTATATGTGGAAAACCCAAAAGGCTCCACTCCAAAACTGCTAGAACTTGTACAGGAATTCAGTAAAGTGTCAGGATATAAAGTCAATGCACAGAAATCAGTTGCATTTCTTTACACTAACAACAAGACAGAAAAAAGAGAAATTGAGGAGTCAGTCCCATTTACAATTGCACCCAAAACCATAAGATACCTAGGAATAAACCTAACCAAAGAGGCCAAGAATCTATACTCAGAAAACTATAAAGTACTCATGAAAGAAATTGAGGAAAACACAAAGAAATGGAAAAATGTCCCATGCTCCTGGATTGGAAGAACAAATATTGTGAAAATATCTGTGCTACCTAAAGCAATCTACACATTTAATGCAATCCCTATCAAAATCCCATCCATTTTTTTTTCAAGGAAATGGAACAAATAATCCTAAAAATTATATGGAACCAGAAAAGATCTCAAATAGCCAACGGAATGTTGAAAACGAAAGCCAAGGGACGCCTGGGTGGCTCAGTTGGTTAAGCAGCTGCCTTCAGCTCAGGTCATGATCTCAGCGTCCTGGGATCGAGTCCTACATCGGGCTCCTTGCTCGGCGGGGAGCCTGCTTCTCCCTCTGCCTCTGCCTACCACTCTGTCTGCCTGTGCTCGCTCGCGCTCTCTCTCTCTAACAAATAAATAAATTAAAAAAAAAAGAAAACGAAAGACAAAGTCGGTGGCATCACAGTTCCAGAATTCAAGCTCTATTACAAAGCTGTCATCATCAAGACAGTATGGTACTGGCACAAATACAGACACATAGATCAATGGAACAGAACAGAGAGCCCAGAAGTAGACCCTCAACTCTACGGTCAACTAATTTTCGACAAAGCAGGAAAGAATGTCCAATGGAAAAAAGACAGCCTCTTCAATAAATGGTGTTGGGAAAATTGGATGGTCACATGCAGAAAAATGAAAGTGGACCATTTCCTTACAACACATATGAAAATAGACTCAAAATGGATGAAGGACCTCAATGTGATAAAGGAATCCATCCAAATCCTTGAAGAGAACACAGGCAGCAACCTCTTCGACCTCAGCCTCAGCAACTTCTTCCTAGAAACATCACCAAAGGCAAGGGAAGCAAGGGAAAAAATGAACTACTGGGATTTCATCAAGATCAAAAGCTTTTGCACAACAAAGGAAACAGTTAACAAAACCAAAAGACAATTGACAGAATGGGAGAAGATATTTGCGAACGACATGTCAGATAAAGGGCTAGTGTCCAAAATCTATAAAGAACTTATCAAACTCAACACCCAAAGAACAAATAATCCAATCAAGAAATGAGCAGAAGACATGAACAGACATTTCTGCAAAGAAGACATCCAGATGGGTAACAGACACATGAAAAAGTGCTCCACATCACTCGGCATCAGGGAAATACAAATCAAAACCACAATGAGATATCTCCTCACACCAGTCAGAATGGCTAAAATTAACAAGTCGGGAAATGACAGATGCTGGTGAGGATACAGAGAAAGGTGAACCCTCCTACGATGCTGGTGGGAATGCAAGCTGGTGCAACCACTTGGAAAACAGCATGGAGGTTCTTCAAAAAGTTGAAAATAGAGCTACCTTATGACCCAGCAATTGCACTACTTGGTATTTACCCTAAAGATACAAACGTAGTGATCCAAAGGGGCACATGCACCCGAATGTTTATAGCAGCAATGTCTACAATAGCCAAACTATGGAAAGAGCCTAGATGTCCATCAACAGATGAATGGATAAAGAAGATGTGGTATATATACACAATGGAATACTTCGCAGCCATCAAAAGAAACGAAATCTTGCCATTTGCGACAATGTGGATGGAACTAGAGGGTATCATGCTTAATGAAATAAGTCATTCAGAGAAAGACAATTATCATGGGATCTCCATGATATGAGGAAGTGGAGATGCAACATGGGGGGTTAGGGGGTAGGAGAAGAATAAATGAAAGAAGATGGGTTCGGGAGGGAGACAAACCATAAGTGACTCTTAATCTCACAAAAGAAACTGAGGGTTGCTGGGGCGAGGCGGGTCGGGAGAGGGTGGTTAGGTTATGGACATTGGGGAGGGTATGTGCTATGGTGAGTGTTGTGAAGTGTGTAAACCTGGCGATTCACAGACCTGTACCCCTGGGGGTAAAAATACATTATATGTTTATAAAAAAATAATAATAATAAATAAAAACTTTAAAAATTTTTGAATATTGGAAAAACTGTTAATCCACATAATGAGAAGAAATGCATTGATACAGTGCACCCACAAGATGCGAGGGCTATTATGAGTCTGTTTTAATCAGATGCTGGATGAAGTCAGGTCCTAGATATGCTCAACAAAAGTTCTTTCTTCTTAATTGGTAACCAGCTTCAGTAGCTATTTATATCAAAATTTTCAAAGGTATGTTGAGTTTGAGGAGTTCTTTATAAATCCTGGATGTCAGCCCTTTGTTTGTAGTGCCATTTGGGAATATCTCCTCCCATTCTATGGGCTGCCTCTTTGTTTTTTTCACTGTTTCCTTTGCTGTGCAAAAAGAAGCCTTTGATCTTGACAAAGTCCCAAAAGTTCATTTTCACTTTTGTTTCCTTTGCCTTTGGAGACATATCTTGGAAGAAGTTGCTGTGGCTGATGTCAAAGAGGTTACTGTCTATGTTTTCTCTAGGATTTTGATAGATTCCTCCTTCAGGTTGAGGTCTTTTATCTATTTCAAGTTTATCTTTGTGTATGGTGTAAGAGAATGATCGAGTTTCCTTCTTCTACACATAGCTGTCCAATTTCCCCAGCACCATTTATTGAAGAGACTATTTTTCCACTGTATATTTTTTCCTGCTTTGTTGAAGATTATTTGACCATAGAGTTGAGGGTCCATATTTGGGCTTTCTACTCTGTTCCACTGGTCTATGTGTCTGTTTTTATGCCAGTACCATGCTGTCTTGGTGATCACAGCTTTGTTGTAAAGCTTGAAATCAGGCAATGTGATGCCCCTAGTTTTGTTTTTCTTTTTTAACATTTCCTTAGCAATTCGGTGTCCCTTCTGGTTCCATACAAATTTTAGGATTATTTGTTCCAGCTCCTTGAAAAATGCATGTGGAATTTTGATTGGGATGGCACTGAAAGCGTAGATTGCTCTAGGCAGTATAGACATTTCAACAATGTTTATTCTTCCGATCCATGAGCATGAAATGGTCTTCCATCTTTTTGTGTCTTCTTTGATTTCTTTCATGAGTGTTCTGTAGTTCCTCAAGTACAGATCCTTTACCTCTTTGGTTAGGTTTATTCCCAGGAATCTTATGGTTCTTGGTGCTATAGTAAATGGAATTGATTCTCTAATTTCCCTTTCTATGTTTTCATTGTTAGTGTATAAGAAAGCCACTGATTTCTGTACATTGACTTTGTATCCTGCCACATTACTAAATTGCTGTATGAGTTCTAGTAGTTTGGGGGTGGAGTCTTTTGCGTTTTCCATATAAATTACCATGTCATCTGCAAAGAGAGAGAGTTTGACTTCTTTTTTGCCAATTTGAATACCTTTTATTTCTCTTTGTTGTCTAATTGCTTTTGCTAGGACTTCTAATACTATGTTGAACAAGCACGATGAGAGATGACATCCTTGTCGTGTTCCTCATCTCAAAGGGAAGGCTGTCAGCTTTTCCCCATTGAGGATGATATTCACTGTCAGTTTTTCATAGATAGATTTTGAGAAGTTGAGGAATGTTCCCTCTATCCCTATACTTCGAAGCATTTTAATCAGGAATGGATGCTGTATCTTGTCAAATCCTTTTTCTGCCTCAATTGAGAGAACCATGTCAAAAAATGAGCAGAAGATATGAACAGACACTTCTCCAAAGAAGACATACAAATGGCTAACAGACACATGAAAAAATGTTCATCTTCATTAGCCATCAGGGAGATTCAAATCAAAACCACCAGTTAGAATGGCCAAAATTAATAAGACAGTAAACAACGTGTGTTGGAGAGGATGTGGAGAAAGGGGAACCCTCTTACACTATTGGTGGGAATCCAAGTTGGTGCAGCCACTTTGGAAAACAGTGTGGAAATTCCTTAAGAAATCAAAAATAGTTGGGGCACCTGGGTGGCTCAGTGGGTTAAAGCCTCTGCCTTCAGCTCAGGTCATGGTCCCAGGGTCCTGGGATTGAGCCCTGCATCGGGCTCTCTGCTTGGCAGGGAGCTTGCTTCCTCCTCTCTCTCTGCCTACTTGTGATCTCTGTCTGTCAAATAAATAAATAAATCTTTAAAAAAAAGAAATAAAAAATAGAGCTACCCTATGACCTTGCAATTGTACTACTGGGTATTCTTTTTTAAATTTTTTATTTATTTTCAGCGTAACAGTATTCATTGTTTTTTCACCACACCCAGTGCTCCATGGAATCTGTGCCCTCCCTAATACCCACCACCTGGTTCCCCCAACCTCCCACCCCCCGCCCCTTCAAAACCCTCAGGTTGTTTTTCAGAGTCCATAATCTCTCATGGTTCACCTCCCCTTCCAATTTCCCTCAGCTCCCTTCTCCTCTCCATCTACCCTTGTCCTCCATAGTATTTGTTATGCTCCACAAATAAGTGAAACCATATGATACTTGACTCTCTCTGCTTGACTTATTTCACTCAGCATAATCTCTTTTACCACAAAGATACAGATGTAGTGAAAAGAAGGGCCACCTGTACCCCAATGTTCATAGCAGCAATGGTCACAGTGGAAAGCACTTGGTGGAAAGCACCAAGATGTCCTTCAACAGACGAATAGATAAAGAAAATATGGTCCATATATACCATGGAGTATTATGCCTCTAACAGAAAGGATGAATACCCAGCTTTTGTATCAACATGGAAGGGACTGGAAGAGATTATGCTGAGTGAAATAAGTCAAAAAGAGAGAGTCAATTATCATATGGATTCACTTACTTGTGGAGCATAGGGAATAACATGGAGGACACTGGGAGATGGAGAGGAGAAGTGAGCTGGGGGGAAATCAGAGGGGGAGACAAACCACAAGAGACTCTGAACTCTGAGAAACAAACTGAGGATTTTGGGGGGGATGGTAGGGGTGTCGTGAGCCTGGTGACAGGTATTATGGAGGGCATATATTGCATGGAGCACTGGGTGTGGTGCATAAACAACAAATTTTGGAACACCAAAAAAATTAAATTTAATTAATTTCTTTTTCAAAGGTAAATGCCTTCTGTTGCTCATTTATATAGTGAGGTGCCAGGAATGACCAGTACTTACCATGTGCCAAATGTGGGAACATGTAAATTAATTTCTGAAGTGTTGGGTGGAAAATAATTGTTAAATATTCCGTATATAATTATATTACTATATTTGTCAACAAAGCAGTTGGCATGTGGGCAGTATTTGATGCACTTATCAACCTCAATGAGGTTCTAGGATCCTTACTCCAGGACCCTTTCATCCTGAATATGATCTAGAAGCCATTTTTACAGACCCTTATAGAATCACCAACAGACACATGAAAAAATGCTCTACATCCCTTGTCATCAGGGAAATACAAATCAAAACCACAATGAGATACCACTCTACACCAGTTAGAATGGCTAAAATTAACAAGACAGGAAAAAACAAATATTGGCAAGGATGTGGGAAAAGGGGAACACTCTTACACCATTGTTGGGAATGCAAGCTGGCACAGCCACTCTGAAAAACAGTATGGATGTTCCTTAAGAACTTAAAAATAGGGACACCTGGGTGGTTCATGTGGTTAAGTGTCTGCCTTCAGCTTAGATCATGATCCCAGGAACCTGGGATCAAATCCCACATCAGGCTCCTTGCTCAGCGGGGAGGCTTCTTCTCCCTTTGCCTGCTCCGCCTGTTCTGCCTGCAGCTTTCCCTGATTCTGCTCTCCCTCTAATAAATAAATAAATTAAATCTTAAAAAAAAAGAAATTAAAAATAGAGCTACCCTATGACCCAGCAGTTGCACTACTGGGTATTTACCCCAATGATACAGATGTAGTGGGAAAAAAAATGACACCTGCACCCCAGGGTTCTTAGCAGCAATGTCCACAATAGCCAAACTGTGGAAGGAGACAAGATACCCTTTAAGGGATGAATGGATAAGAAGATGTGGTTCATCTATACAATGGATTATTCCTCAGTCACCAGAAAGGATGAAGACCTAGCATTTACACTGGTGTGGATGGAACTGGAGGGTATTATGCTAAGTGAAATAAATCAGGGAAAACAATTATCATATGGTTTTATTCATCTGTGGACTATAATAAATAATGCAGATGATCATAGCGGAAGGGAGGGAAAAATGAATGGGAAGAAATCAGAGAGCAAGACAAGCCAAGAGAGACTCATGACTCTGGGAATCAAACTGGAGGTTGCTGAAAGGGTGGTTGGTGGGGGGATGTGGTAACTTGGTGGTGGGCATTAAGGAGGGCACATGATGTAATGAGCACTGGGGGTTACATGCAAATGCTGAATCATTGAACACTACATCTGAAACTGATGATGGCTACTTGATTTTAAATTAAGAAAAATAGAGATTGAAAAGGAACTCCTCATCAGGAAGAAAGGAAGCTTGAAACATCAGAAGAAACTGTGTTGGGATGTTGGCATTTTAAGTGGGAAATGTGACTAACTTTGATTTTGGAAGACGTAAACTTAGTGTATAAATAAGATAGAAACAGGCAGGCAAGGGAGGAGTCAAGATGGAGGAGAAGTAGCAAGCTGAAATAATATCAGGTAGCAGGACATCAGCTAGATAGCTTATCAAACCATTCCAAACACCTACAAATTCAACAGGTGATCAAAGAGAAGAAGAGCAGCAATTCTAGAAACAGAAAATTGACCACTTTCTGAAAGGTAGGACCAGCAGAGAAGTGAATCTGAAGTGATGGGAGGATAGCCACGGGGCGAGGGCCCGGCTCCCTGCAAGTGGAAGAGCAACGGAGCACAAAATCAGGACTTTTAAGAGTCTGCTCCACTGAGGAACATCGCTCCAGAGGCTAAGCCGGGGTGAAGCCCCTACTGTGACAGCATGGTTTCAGGTCCTGCAGGGTCACAGAAGGATCGGGAGTGTCTGACTGTCACAGAGCTTGCAGGTATTAGAGCAGGGAAGCCAGCTACAGAGACGGAGCTGAGAAGTGAGCTCTCAACTCGGGGTTACCTTAAATTGTGATCCATGGCACAGGCCACTGCTCGGTGAGCAGGGACTCCACAAGATCTGGGGAGGCCCCCTGGAAGAGTGCAGGGATCTGTGCGGTTTGGACTCCAGGCGGAGCTGGAGTGCTCCAGAGACAAAGATGCCAGAGACAAAGATGCTTGGTAACAGGCTGGGTGAGCTTGGAGCGCTGGCTGGAAGCCAGGGAGATGGAGTGATTGAGCGCTTTTCTCTGAGGGTGCTCTGAGGAGTGGGGCCCTGAGCTCTCAGCTCCTCCAGGCCAGAGATTGGGAGGCCACCATTTTCATTTCCATCCTCCAGAGCTCTACAGAAGGCATTCAGGGACCAAAGTTCCTGAAAGTGAACCGAGCTTGTTACTTAGCCCAGACCCTGGTAAGTGTGGTGCAATTCTTCCTCAAGCAAAGACACTTGAGAATCACTACAACAGGCCCCTCCCCCAAAAGATCAACAAGAAATCCAGCCTAGACCAAGTTCACTCACCAAGGAGAACAGTGGAATTCCAGAGGAGGAGAAAGCAAAACATGGAATTCATTGCTTTCTCCCCATGATTCTTTAGTCTTGCCATGTTAATTTATTTTATTTTATTTTTTTCTTCTGCTAATTTTTTTAACTTTTACTCTTTCCTCTTTTAATGTTTTTTAAGTAGATTATCTTAACAATACCTTTCATTAAATAATCTTTTTTGAACCTCCATTATTATAGTCATATTCTATCCTTCATTGTATCTAACTTTATTTTTTGTATACACATAGGGCTTTTTCTTCCAAAAAAAAAATTTGGGATACAACTTCTTCTAATAGATCAAAATATACCCTAACTCTAGCACGGGTCTTTGTTTTAGTCTCCAGCCTGAGCAAATTCTCCCAACCAACTTATCTTACCAACTCTTTTTAGAAATTTAAAAAAAAATCATCTTTATAGTCCTATTCCATCCCTTCATCCTGTTTACCCTTATTTATGTTTTCCATGTTTTTAAAAATTTTAAGAGGTAGTTTCTTCAAAAAGACCAAAATACTCCCAATATTAAGTGGGTGACCCTGTTCTATTCACCAGTCTAATGCATATATTTTCTTTTTTATATTTTTTCTTTATTTTTTTTCTGAATTTCTTCTTACCCCCTTTCTTCCCCCCACGATTTGGGTCTCTTCTGCTTGGTTAAAGCATATTTTCCTGGGGTCTTTGCCACCCTTTTAGTATTTTATTCGCTCCTTCATATATACTTTTTTTTTTAAAGATTTTATTTATTTATTTGACAGACAGAGATCACAAGTAGGCAGAGAGGCAGGCAGAGAAAGAGTGGGAGGGTGTGGGGAAGCAGGCTCCCTGCTGAGCAGAAAGCCTGATGTGGGGCTCAATCCCAGGACCCTGGGATCACGACCTGAGCCGAAGTCAGAGGCTTTAACCCGCTGAGCCACCCAGGCGCCCCTCCTTCATATATTCTTGTCTGGATCAAATGACAAGGTGGAAAAACTCACCTAAAAAAAGAACAAGAGGCAGTACCAAAGGCTAGGGACCTAATCCATACAGATGTTGGTAATATGTCAGATCTAGAGTTCAGAATGACAATTCTCAAGGTGCTAGCTGGGCTCCCAAAAGGCATGGAAGATATTAGAGAAACCCTGTCTGGAGAAATCAAAGCCCTTTCTGGAGAAATAAAAGAACTAAAATCTCACCAAGTTGAAATCAAAAAAACTATTAATGAGGTGCAATAAAAAATGGAGGCTCTTACTTCTAGGATAAATGAGGCAGAAGAAAGAATTAGTGATATAGAAGACCAAATGATGGAGAATAAAGAAGCTGAGCAAAAGAGAGAAAAACAAATACTGGACCATGAGGGACGAATTCAAGAGGTAAGTGATACCATAAGATGAAACAACATTAGAATAATTGGGATTCCAGAAGAAGAAGAAAGAGAGAGGGGAGCAGAAAGTATATTGGAGACAATTATTGGAGAGAATTTCCCTAATATGGCAAAGGGAACAAACATAAAAATCCAGGAGATGCTAAGAACACCCCTCAAAATCAATAAAAATAGGTCCACACTTCGTTACCTGATAGTAAAATTTACAAGTCTTAGTGACAAAGAGAAAATCCTGAAAGCAGCCCGGGAAAAGAAGTCTGTAAACATACAAGGATAAAAACATTAGACTGGCAGCGGACCTATCCACAGAGACCTGGCAGGCCAGAAAGAACTGGCATGATATATTCAGAGCACTAAACGAGAAAAACATGCAGCCAAGAATACTATATTCAGCTAGGCTATCATTGAAAATAGGAGGAGAGATAAAAAGCTTTCAGGACAAACAAAAACTAATAGAATTTGTAAACACTAAACCAGTTCTACAGGAAAAGTTGAAAGAGGTTCTCTAAGCAAAGAGAGAGCCTAAAAGTAGTAGATCAGAAAGGAACAGAGACAATGTACAGTAATAGTCATCTTACAGACAATACAATGGCACTAAATTCATATCTCTCAATAGTTACCCTGAATGTAAATGAGCTAAATGCCCCAATCAAAAGACACAGGGTATCAGAATGGATAAGAAAACAAAACCCATCAATATGTTGTCTACAGGAAACTCATTTTAGACCCAAAGACACCTCCAGATTTAAAGTGAGGGTGTGGAAAACAATTTACCATGCTAATGGACATCAAAAGAAAGCTGGGGTGGCAATTCTTATATCAGATCCATTAGATTTTAAGCCAAAGACAATAAAAGGAAGGACACTATATCATACTCAAAGGGTCTGTCCAACAAGGAGATCTAACAATTTTAAGTATCCATGCCCCAACAGGGGAGCATCCAACTATATAAACCAATTAGTAAACAAAATCAAAGAAACACATCGACAATAATACAATAATAGTAAGGGACTTTAATACCACCCTTACTGAAATGGACAGAGCATCCAAGCAAAAGATCAACAAGGAAATAAAGGCCTTAAATGACACACTGGACAAGATGGACATCACAGATATATTCAGAACATTCCATCCCAAAGCAACAGAATACACATTCTTCTCTAGTGCACATGGAACATTCTCCAGAATAGATTACATCTTGCTACATAAACCAGGTCTCCACCAGGATCAAAAGATTGGGATCACTCCTTGCATATTTTCAGACCACAATGCTCTGAAGCTAGAACTCAATCACAAGAGGAAATTTGGAAGGAACCCAAGTAAATAGAGACAAAAGAGCATTCTTCTAATGAATGAATGGGTCAATCAGGAAATTAAAGAAAAATTTAAAAAATTTCATAATAATGAAAACAAAATGGTTCAAAATCTGTGGGACACAAATAAGGCAGACCTGAGAGTAAAAAACATAGCAACACAAGCCTTTCTCAAGAAACAAGAAAGGTTGAAAGGTCTCAAATACACAACCTAACCCTACACCTAAAGTAGCTGGAGAAAGAACAAAGAAGAAAACCTAAACCCAGCAGGAGAAGAGAAATAATAAAGATCAGAGCAGAAATCAATGAAATAGAAACAAAAACAAACAAACAAACAAAAAGCAATAGAATAAATCAAGGAAACTAGGAGATGGTTCTTAGAAAGAATTAATTAGATTGATAAGCCCCTGGCCAGACTTATCAAAAAGAAAAGAGAAAGGACCCAAATTAATA
This sequence comes from Martes martes, assembly GCF_963455335.1. Taxonomy (NCBI): domain Eukaryota; kingdom Metazoa; phylum Chordata; class Mammalia; order Carnivora; family Mustelidae; genus Martes; species Martes martes. The sequence continues at coordinate 50,089,974 of NC_137896.1, read as the reverse complement.
AAATCATGAACGAAAGAGGAAAGATTACAACCAACACCAAAGAAATGCCAACAATTATAAGAACATATTATGAAAAATTATATGACAGCAAATTTGATAATCTGGAAGAATGGGTGCATTCCTAGAAACATATAAACTACCACAGCTGAACCAGGAAGAAATAGAAAACCTGAACAGACCCATAACCAGTAAGGAGATTGAAGCAGTCATCAAAAAACTCCCAACAGGGGTGCCTGGGAGGCTCAGTGGGTTAAGCCTCTGCCTTCAGCTCAGGTCATTATCTCAGAGTCCTGGGATTGAACCCTGCATCAGGCTACCTGCTCAGCGGGGAGCCTGCTTCCTCCTCTCTCTCTCTCTGCCTGCCTCTCTGCCTACTTGTGATCTCTCTGTCTGTCAAATAAATAAATAAAATCTTAAAAAATAATCTCCCAACAAACAAGAGTCCAGGGCCAGATGGCTTCCCAGGGGAATTCTACCAAGCATTTAAAGAAGAATTAATACCGATTTTCCTGAAACTGTTCCAAAAAATAGAAATGGAAGGAAAAATTCCAAACTCATTTTATGAGGCCAGCATTACCTTGATCCCAAAACCAGACAAAGATCCCATCAAAAAAGAGAATTACAGACCAATATCCTTGATGAACACAGATATGGGAATTCTCACCCAAATACTACCCAAAGGATCCAACAGTATAGTAAAAGGATTATTCACCACGACCAAGTGGGATTTATTCCAGGGCTGCAAGTTTGGTTCAACGTCCACAAATCAATCAATGTGATACAACACATTAATAAAAGAAACAACAAGAACCATATGATGCTCTCAATAGATGATGAAAAAGCATTTGATAAAGTACAGCATCCTTCCCTGATCAAAACTCTTCAAAGTGTAGGGATAGAGGATACATATCTCAATATCATAAAAACCATCTATGAAAAACCCACCATGAATATCATTCTTAATGGAGAAAAACTGAGAGCTTTTCTGCTAAGGTCAGGAACATGACAGGATGTCCATTATCACCACTGCTTTTCAACATAGTACTAGAAGTCCTAGCCTTAGCAATCAGACAACAAAAAGAAATTAAATGCATCCAAATTGGCAAAGAAGAAGTCAAACTATCACTCTTTGCAGATGATATGATACTATATGTGGAAAATGCAAAAGGCTCCACTCCAAATCTGCTAGAACTTGTACAGGAATTCAATGAAGTGTCAGGATAGAAAATCAATGCACAGAAATCAGTTTCATTTCTCTATACCAACAACAAGACAGAAGAAAGAGAAATTAAGGAGTCAATCCCATTTACAATTGCACCCAAAACCATAAGATACCTAGGAATAAACCTAACCAAAGAGGCAAAGAATCTATACTCAGAAAACTATATAGTACTCATGAAAGAAATTGAGGGAGACACAAAGAAATGGAAAAATGTCCCATGCTCATGGATTGGAAGAACAAATATTGTGAAAATGTCTATGCTACCTAAAGCGATCTACATATTCAATGCAATCCCTATCAAATCCATTTTCAAAGAAATGGAACAAATAATCCTAAAATTTATATGGAACCAGAGAAGACCTCGAATAACCAGAGGAATGTTGAAAACAAAAGCCAAAGTTGGTGGCATCACCATTCCAGACTTTAAGCTCTATTACAAAGCTGTCATCATCAAGACAGTATGGTACCAGCACAAAAACAGACACATAGATCAATGGAACAGAATGGAGAGCCTAGGAATAGACCCCCAACTCTATGGTCAACTAATCTTTGACAAAGCAGGAAAGAACATCTGATGGAAAAAAAGACAGTCTCTTCAACAACTGCTGTTGGGAAAATTGGACAGCCACATGCAGAAAAATGAAACTGGACCATTTTCTTATACCACACACGAAAATAGACTTAAAATGGATGTAGGACAAAATGTGAGAAAGAAATCCATCAAATCCTTGAGGAGAACACAGGCAGCAACTTCTTTGACCTCAGCCTCAGCAACTTCTTCCTAGAAACATCACCAAAGGCAAGGGAAGCAAGGGAAAAAATGAACTACTGGGATTTCATCAAGATCAAAAGCTTTTGCACAACAAAGGAAACAGTTAACAAAACCAAAAGACAATTGACAGAATGGGAGAAGATATTTGCAAACGACATGTCAGATAAAGGGCTAGTGTCCAAAATCTATAAAGAACTTATCAAACTCAACACCCAAAGAATAAATAATCCAATCAAGAAATGAGCAGAAGACATGAACAGACATTTCTGCAAAGAAGACATCCAGATGGGTAACAGACACATGAAAAAGTGCTCCACATCACTTGGCATCAGGGAAATACAAATCAAAACCACAATGAGATACCTCTTCATACCAGTCAGAATGGCTAAAATTAACAAGTTGGGAAATGACGGATGTTGGCGAGGATGCAGAGAAAGGGGAACCCTCTTACACTGTTGGTAGGAATGCAAGCTGGTGCAACCACTTGGAAAACAGCATGGAGGGTCCTCAAAAAGTTGAATATAGAGCTACCAGCCCCAGCAATTGCACTACTGGGTATTTACCCCAAAGATACAAATGTAGTTATCTGAAGGGGCATGTGCATTTGAATGTTTATAGCAGCAATGTCTACAATAGCCAAACTATGGAAATAAACTAGATGTCCATCAAAAGATGAATGGATTATATGTATATATTTTATATATATATATATAATCTAACCCATATATGGATTATATTATATAATGCATTATTATATATGGATTATATTATATGATCCATATATGGGTTAGATTATATGTATATATAATCTAACCCATATATGGATCATATAATATTATATATATATTATATATATATTAATATATATATTATATATACATAATATATATATGTATATATAATATATATTTTATATTATAATATATATAAATTATATATTATAATTATATAATATATAATATATAATATATATACACATATATATAATAAATATATTTTATATATATGTATATATATTATATTATATATATAATATAATATATATGTATATATATAAAGTATAATATATATATTATATATAATATAATATATAATATATGTAATATATAATATATAATATATATAATATATTATATTATATATATAAATATATATATAAATATATATAAATATATATAAAATATATAAATATATATAAAAATATATATAAATATATATAAATATATTATATAAATATATATATAAATATATATATTATATATTATATATTATATATATTAATATATTTATTTATATTTATATATTATATATAATAAATTGTATATAAATTATTTATAATTATTTATTATATATAAATTATATATATATAAATTTATATATATATAAATATATATTATATTTATATATTATATATAAATATAATATATTTATATATATTTTTTATATATATTTTATATATTTTATATATATATTACATATTATATATATATTATATATTATATATATATTATATATACATATAATCTAACCCATATATGGATTATATAATATAATCCATATATAATAATGCATTATATAATAATATCCATATATGGGTTAGATTATATGTATATAATCCATATAAAATAATGCATTATATAATATAATCCATATATGGGTTAGATTATATATATATATATAACCAGAGGAATGTTGAAAACATATATATATGTATATATATACACATATATATGTATATAGATTATATGTATATATAATATATATATACATATACATGTATATACATATACATGTATATATGTATATATACATATATACATATATACACACACATATATACATATATACATATATACATATACATGTATATACATTATATGTATATATATACATTATATATACATATAATCCATTCATCTTTTGATGGACATCTAGTTTATTTCCATATATATATACACATACACACACATATATACACACATATATACATATATACATATACATGTATATACATATACATTATATGTATATATACACATTATATATACATATAATCCATCCAGCTTTTGATGGACATCTAGTTTATTTCCATAGTTTGGCTATTGTAGACATTGCTGCTATAAACATTCATATATGAATTATATTATATATTATATATTATATATATAAATATATATAATATATAATATATATTTATATACATTATAAATTATATTATATATTATATGCATATATATGCATATAATTTATATATGCATATATAATATGTATATATACATATATAAATATGCATATATAAATATATAAATATGTATATATAAATATATACATATAATCCATTCATACACACACACACACACACACACACACACACACACAATGGAATACTATGCAGCCATCAGAAGAAATGAAATCTTGCCATTTGCGACAGCATGGATGGAACTAGAGGGTATTGTGCTTAGTGAAATAAGTCAGTCAGAGAAAGACAATTATCATATGACCTCCCTGATATGAGGAAGTGGCGAGGCAATGTTGGGGAGTTGGGGGTAGGAAATTAATAAATGAAACAAGATGAGATTGGGAGGGAGGCAAACCATAAGAGACTCTTAACCTCACAAAACAAACTGAGGGTTGACGGGGGGAGGAGGGGAGGGAGAGGGTGGTTAGATTATGGACATTGGGATGGTATGTGTTATGGTGAGTGCTGTGAAGTGTGTAAACCTGGTGATTCACAGACCTGTACCCCTGGGACTAATGATACATTATATGTTAACAAAAATTTTTTAAAAAGAAAATAAAATAAAATACAAAAAAGAAAGAATCCCTCTTTATCATCTTAAAGGAGGTGCAACCCTTATCTAGTTTAAATATGCCAGTACTATAGTCTTTGAAATTAAGAGGTAAGTTCCAGATTATTGGGCCCATTTGTGTGTGTGTGTGTGTGTGTGTGTGTGTGTTTGATATCTGTATCTATATCTAAGTTTAGATCTGCAGTAGTATCTATATTTCTACCTCTACCTGTATCTGTATCTATAACCATATAGATATAATTTGAACACTGCTCTGGTAGTTTTTAAAGAGTTTTTAAATGGTGGTGTAGTGACTAACCACTTATGATAACTTGGGAGAAATTTTTCTTTTGGCCAAATACACATTATCTCTGGAGGGAAGTAGAACATTATAACCAGAACCAGGCTCTGGGAAATATGACCACATCTCTGTATTTCATAGTCATTTTCAGCTAGATTCCAGTTGTAAGATTTTGTCTCTTCTGTCAGGGGTATTACCATACTAATTCCTTGTTTAACAAAAAAAAAAAAAAAAAGAACACCTGGCAAAGTTAAGCAGACCAGCTTATTTGCTTGGGTTTTGAAATATTCCAAAAGCCTGAATTGACCATTGTCTTACTTGTTTTTAATCAAACACAAATGGCCGAGCCACGTTCTGCTGGCACAACTTCCAAAAAGCATAACAAACAAACAAACAAACAAAAACTAGAGAAGGGGATCTGAGCATGCTACCCCAAAATACACTGCCTCAGCATAGTACCTATTTCAAGCTGAAGGTACTTGAGAAATTGCAGATGCAGAAGGACTCTCTGACCTTCCCTTTCTACCTAAAAGTGCTTGATCATAACATTTCCCACGAGAAAGGTGCCCTCCCTCTACAGAAAAACAACATGGTATCACCCAAGACTGGGAGTCAACACTGCAATAGACCTGGACAAACAGAACTACTAAAATCACCCTTGATCTTCCATCTGTTTCCCTCATGCATTTCCTGCTCACTGTTCCACAATTTACTGCCCCAAGCTCAACGCCCTTTGTCTTGTCACAGCCCACAGTTTATTGCTCTTTGTGTATAAAGGTACAGAAGCTTTTAAGGCAGCAGCTTCTTCAGGTCTTCATTTTTCTTCTGAGGACTCTCAAATACACATAAAAAATAGTAAATTAGTGTGTATGCTTGTTTTTGCCTTAATGTGTGATATGTCAGTTGAAATCTGAGGTCCTGTCACAGAACTCAAGAGGATAGAAGGAAGTTTGTAGTGCCTTCCACCAGGAACACTTCCAGAACACTCACTTGGGAAACTGTTGCTTAAAGCAGCAGATGAGATAGGTGCTTGATTTACTGGCGATTCAACAAATCATAACATGTAAGAAGAAACAACTCAGCATGATATACTTTCCAAAATATTAACATGATGCATGTGAAAAGGGATTCAGAAATCCATCTTACATTTCTGAACAAAGGAACTAAAAGCAGGTTTTCAATAGACTTCAGTCAAAGAAACCGGATATGATGAAACATGCATGGGTTTTGAAACAAGATAGATCTGGGATTGAATCTTGTCTCTGCCATGTATTTGCTGGTTGCCCTTGGGCAAGTTATTTGACTGCCCTCATCTTATGTCTTCATTTATAAAATTGGGGTAATGATCCTACAAAGTGGAACTTTTCCGCATATTTAAGGAAGTAGTGTAGGTAAAATTTTAGGGCACAGCAGATACTCAGTAAAAAATTAACTCTTCTTTTTTCTCTTCAAATTAGTTGCCATGAGTAGTAACTTAATCTGGAAGCAGTGCTCAGAATATGGCCTAGTTTTATCCAATGAATTAAAAAAACAAAAAGCGAAAAAAGAACACACATAGGTGGTATCTCAATGTGTTTTTTTTTTCTTTTTTTAAGATTTTATTTATTTATTTGACAGACAGAGGTCACAAGTAGGCAGAGAGGCAGGCAGAGAGAGAGGAGGAAGCAGGCTCTCTGCCAAGCAGAGAGCCCGATGCGGGACTTGATCCCGGACCCTGAGATCATGACCTGAGCTGGAGGCAGAGGCTTAACCCACTGAGCACCCAGGCGCCCCCTCAATGTGGTTTTGATTTTAATCTCCTGGGTGGCTAGTGATGCTGAACATTTTGGCATGTGTCTAATAGCCATTTGTATGTCTTCACTGGAGAAGTGTCTGTTCATATCTTCTGCCCATTTTTTGATATGATTATCTGTTTTGTGTGTATTGAGTTTGAGCAGTTCTTTATAGATCCTGGATATCAGCCTTTTGTCTGTACTGTCATTTGCAAATATCTCCAACCATTCCGTGGGTTGTCTCTTTGTTTTGCTGATTGTTTCCTTTGCTGTGCAGAAGCTTTTGATCTTGAAGAAGTCCCAAAAATACATTTTTGCTTTTGTTTTCTTTGCCTTTGGAGACATATCTTGAAAGAAGTTGCTGTGGCTGATGTTGAAGAGGTTACTGTCTATGTTTTGCTCTAGGATTTTGATAGATTCCTGCCTCATGTTGAGGTATTTTATCCACTTCAAGTTTATCTTTGCATATATTGTAAGAGAATGGTCGAAGTTTCCTTCTTCTACACATAGCTGTCCAATTTTCCCAGTACCATTTATTGAAGAGACTGTCATTTTTCCACTGTATATTTTTTCCTGCTTTGTTGAAGATTATTTGACCATAGAGTTAAAGGTCCATGTCTGGGATCTCTACTCTGTTCTACTGGTCTATATGTTTGTTTTTATGCCAGTACCATGCTGTCTTGGTGATCACAGCTTTGTTGTAAAGCTTGAAATCAGGCAACGTGATGCCCCCAGTTTTGTTTTTCTTTTTCAACAGGTCCTTAGCAATTCGGGGTCTCTTCTGATTCCATACAAATTTGAGGTTTGTTTGCTCCAGCTCTTTGAAAAATGCTGGTGGAATTTTTATCAGATTGGCATTGAAAGTGTAGATTGCTCTAGGCAGTATAGACATTTCAACAATGTTTATTCTTCCAATCTATGAGCATGGAATGGTCTTCCATCTTTTTGTGTCTTCTTCAATTTCTTTCATGAGTGTTCTATAGTTCCTCGAGTACAGATCCTTTACCTCTTTGGTTAGGTTTATTCCCAGGTATCTCATGGTTCTTGGTGCTATAGTAAATGGAATCGATTCTCTAATTTGCCTTTCTGTGTTTTCATTGTTAGTGTATAAGAAACCCACTGATTTCTGTACATTGACTTTGTATCCTGCCACATTACTAAATTGCTGTATGAGTTCTAGTAGTTTGGGGGTGGAGTCTTTTGCATTTTCCATATAAAGTACCATGTCATCTGCAAAGAAAGAGAGTTTGACTTCTTCTTTGCCAATTTGAATACCTTTTATTTCTCTTTGTTGTCTAATTGCTTTTGCTAGGACTTCTAATACTATGTTGAACAAGCATGATGAGAGATGACATCCTTGTCGTGTTCCTGATCTCAAAGGGAAGGCTGTCAGCTTTTCCCCATTGAGGATGATATTCGCTGTCAGTTTTTCATAGACAGATTTTATGAAGTTGAGGAATATTCCCTCTATCCCTATACTTTGAAGAGTTTTAATCAGTAAGGATGCTGAATTTTGTCAAATATTTTTTCTGCATCAATTGAGAGGACCATGTGTTTCTTCTCTCTTCTCTTACTGATTTGTTCTACCACACTGATTGATTTGCGAATGTTGAACCATCCTTGTAACCCAGGGATGATTCCCACCTGGTCATGGTGGATAAACTTTTTAATGTGCTGTTGGATCCTACTTGCTAGGATTTTGTTGAGAATCTTAGCATCCATATTCATCAGGGATATTGGTCTGAAATTCTCCTTTTTGGTGGGGTCTTTGCCTGGTTTCAGGATCAGGGTAATGCTGGCTTCATAAAAAGAGTCTGGAAGTTTTCCTTCTGCTTCAATTTTTTGAAGTAGCTTCAGGAGAATAAGTATTATATCTTCTTTGAAAGTTTGGTAGAATTCCCCAGGGAATCCGTCAGGTCCTGAGCTCCTGTTTTTTGGGAGGTTTTTGATCACTGCTTCAATCTTGTTATTAGATACCACCTTATACCAGTTAGAATGGCCAAAGTTAACAACACAGTAAACAATGTGTGTTGAAAAGGATGTGGAGAAAGGGGAACCTTCTTACACTGTTGGTGGGAATGCAAGTTGGTGCAGCCAGTTTGGAAAACAGTGTGGAGATTCTTTAAGAAATTGAAAATAGAGCTTCCCTATGATCCTTCAATTGCACTGCTGGGTATTTACCCCAAAGATACAGATGTAGTGAAAAGAAGGGCCATCTGCACCCCAATTTTCACAGCAGCAATGGCCACAGTCGCCAAACTGTGGAAAGAAACAAGATGCCCTTCAACGGACGAATGGATAAGGAAGATATGGTCCATATACACTATGGAGTATTATGCATCCATCAGAAAGGATGAATACCCAACTTTTGTAGCAACATGGTTGGGACTGGACGAGATTATGCTTAGTGAAATAAGTCAAGTTGAGAGAGTCAATTATCATATGGTTTCACTTATTTGTGGAGCATAACAAATAAGACGGAGGATATGGGGAGATGGAGAGGAGAAGGGAGTTGAGGGAAATTGGAAGGGGAGATGAACCATGAGAGACTATGGACTCTGAAAAACAATCTGAGGGTTTTGAAGGGGTGGGGGTGGGAGGTCGGGGGAACCAGGTGGTGGGTATTACTGAGGGCATGTATTGCATAGAGCACTGGGTATGGTGCATAAACAATGAATTCTGTTACACTGAAAAGAAATTAAAAAAAAACCACATAAGAACACACATATTTCAAAACAATCTATGCACAGAACCTTGCCATCCCTATGCAAATGAACTTCTCTTCAAACTAATGTGAATAACATTAAACTGTCAGATCATCTGCCTTTGTTATAAACAATCTTTACTGTGTTTATTGAATTTCAGTGTTTGAAGCAGGCTAAATAAGATGCAAAGATCATGAGTTAGGAGCTCACTTTGTTGAGATTCTTTTGGCCCTATGTCTTATGTCGATTGGGATTAAGTTGTTTTAGGAATATTGCCGGCATTCCCGCAGAAGAAACACAATCTTTTTCAGATGCCACCAGACTTCGCTTCTTTCACCTAGAAATGGAGAGTAAGGAAACTCACAAAATTATTAAGACAACCCAATTTCCCCTCCCCCACCATGGGAACCCTCTGGTGTTTGGTGTGAACATGGATTATACAACTCCAGAGCAAGTTTGTGGGTAAACACAGATCTGAAAATGGAACACTATGGAGTTTCTTCCCCAGTACTTCTCAACCACTTCACATTTCTGTGAATCCACATGTTAGAATAAAAAAAATAGATGATCAGAGGCTCTTCTATCTTCTACCCAGAAAGAGATTTACTAGTAACACCCCTAGGCTCCTGAGGGGAAGGGGGGAAAAGGAGGAAAGTAAGTGACAATCCTTATGTTTACAAACACAACACTGAAAAAGGAAGTCTATTTTTAAATATTGATTTTAAAATAATTTAAATTATGTATGTAATATGACTCCATAATGGAAAATTTAGAAGAAAGAAAACAGTGAACATTAATCCCACTATCTTAAAACACTTATGGCAATATTAATGAGCTAATGCTTTATACAGTTCACATGGCTGTAAGCATATTGTAGATATCCTACTTCTTTTTTTAAATTTATTTTTTCTATGGATTTTATTTATTTATTTGACAGAGAGAGAGAGGTCACAAGTAGGCAGAGAAGCAGTCGGGGCGGTGGGGTGGAGCAGGCTCCCTGCTGAGCAGAGAGCCCTATGTAGGGCTCCATGCAGGGCTCAATGCTGGGCTTGATGCTGGATGCTGGACTCAATGTGGGGCTCCATGCTGGACTCAGTCCCAGGACTCTGAGATCATGACCTGAGCTGAAGGCAGAGGCTTAACCCACTAAGCCACTCAGTCGCCCCTGTAAATATCCTACCTCTTAACTTTTAACACTTTGAACACTTTTCATCTTGAATATAGGTTTTATAACTATTGATTTTAATAACAGTATGATAGTCTATTTGATGTATGTAACATACTTTACTTAACTACTTTCCTACTTTTAGACATTTAAGTTGTTTCCAAAGAAGCTGTTGATGGGTTATTGGCAAAAGTTCTAAATACACAAGAGTATTTAAAAAGTAGAAGTATTTGGGGCGCCTGGGTGGCTCAGTGGGATAAAGCCTCTGCTTTCGGCTCAGGTCATGATCCCAGGGTCATGGGATCGAGCCCCGCATCGGGCTCTCTGCTCAGCAGGGAGCCTGCTTCCTCCTCTCTCTCTCTGCCTGCTTCTCTGCCTACTTGTGATCTCTGTCAAATAAATAAATAAAATCTTAACAAAAAGTAGAAGTATTTAAAAGCAAAAAAATAAAAGCAGCAACAGAAAACAGAGTCTCTCTCTCTCTCTCTTTTTTTTTTTTTTTTCTAAAGAGCAAGCAGGAGCATGAGCAGGGGGAGTGTTAAAGGGAGAAGCAGGCTTCCCACTGAGCAAGGAGCCCAATGTGGGGCTCGATCCAGAACTCCAGGATCATGACCTGAGCCAAAGGCAGATGCTTAACCGACTGAGCCACCCAGGCGCCCCCAAAACAGAGTCTCTTTAATGACAGAAGTGGAAGGGTCATCTAGGCTAGGGCTGCTACTTACCAAGATGACCTTCTGGTCTAGGGCCACCCTACCTCTGATTAAACACTGCCAGTGGGTGACAAGCATCAGGCCCAAGATACAGAGGGTCTGGTGGGCTTCCTGGAGCTGACTGTCTTCTGAATGACATCCGAAGTACTCTTCCATGCACATTCTTTTAAGGACATGTTGAATTCTGCCTGCTGTTTTTGGAGGATCAAGTATTTTGATTTTTGAGATTTTTTTTCCTAATTTTTTTTTAATCCCAAGGACAGTTGTTTTCCCTTTATCAGCAGTTTCCATAGTGTATAGAGCAGAAGTTTCCAATTGGCAGCCCAGGGGCTAATTATGGTTGCAGAAATGTTTGGTTTAGCCCAAGCAGGGGAGTTAAAATTATCTGTTAAATCAGTTGCCAACCTTTGAAATTAAGAGATTTAATATACAGATCTGCATATTGTGTATCTTTGAACAGTTGGAGGACCTTGTAATACAGAACCTACATTTTTTCTTTCCAAAACACTTATATCACCACAGAAAGTTCTTTCCAACAGCTCTGTTTTATTCCTTTTGTAGGATATATTTGATAACATATTCTTCGTTAAGGAAGTCTGTTTCTTTTTTGGCATGTTTGTCATTTACTTTTCACTTGCTTCTACAAATGTCAGTTCTGATGTTTGTGCTGTGTCAGAAATAAAAAGGAGCAAATGATTTTTCAATGACCTTTTGTAAACTGGCTTGATTTCTTCCATGTTCTCAGAATTTCTTTCAATTTCTTCTCAGCTGGGGTGATGAAACATGACTCCCTTGCATATCATATTTTCTTAAAGGAACTGAATAAAAAATGGTATGATTTTGTGCAAATCCATTACATATCTTAGTTATGAGTCCATATGACTCCCACTTCATTTAGCTTAGTGATCAGCATAAGCCTGTAAAAGTCAGATTTTACCCACAAATGGAAGTAATTGCAAAGAGATCTAAGGACAGTTTGGCCCACTTAGGAAGAACGGGAAGCAGAGGGAAAAAAACATAGGCTCAATCAACATTTTCATTGTTGCATGCACAACACCCCCCTCAATATTATAACTTACACCTTGAAAATGAGGGCACTAGTGTCCAGATAAAAGCTACAGCATACTCTACTGTTAAGATCTTTACCCTACTGTTAAGCTCTCTCATCAACTCTATCTTCTGAATAAAGATTCTATTTTACCTTAATGTGTGGGAAGCTTGAACTTGTTCTCAAGGCAATGAAGTGATCACTCCTGTCTTTGTACTTCTTCTGTAGTTTAAATATTATCACATTGTATATGTTTGCAAAGTCATCTATTTAGATATAGGTCTCTCTGACAACACTGTCATTATTTAAGGCAGGAAAGCCCACTCATCTTTTTATCCCCAGTATATCGTGTAATGCTTGGCAAATATTAGAAGGGCTGGTGTAGCTGATCCATTCCTTAGATCCATTCCTCTAGTCTTTTTTTTTTTTTAAGATCTTATTTATTTATTTACTTGAGAGAGAGAGAGAGAGAGAGAGAGAAGTAGACTCCCTGCTGAGCAGGGAGGAGCCTGACGGTGGGGCTTGATCCCAGGATCCTGAGATCATGACCTGAACCAAAGGAGGCACTTAACCAACTAAGCCACCCAGGAGCCCCTTCTTCCTCAAGTCTTGAGAGGTCTTACCTTCCATATTCCCAGCCACATTCCCCATCCACTATCACTCCCTCATCACAGTGTTCTGAGATAAGAAGATGCTTAGAAGCAATATTAATCATCTCTCTTCCAGCGATAGACAACTCTCTGCTCTGTCAAATGCAATCCTGCTCACTACCCCCCCAACTTTACACCACCTGTCCAACAAACCAGTAATGGGCAGGGAAGAAATCCAGAACGTGAAGGGGTTCGATGGGCATCTCCTTCCCGGGCTCTGGCCGGATTACAATCGGAATAGACTCTCATAATTGCTTGCTTGCAATCAGGGCAAGGAGAGATTAAAGGCAGTCCACCACCTGTCTTTATCTGAGATGAAAACATAGTTAGCCATTTCCAAAACTCCGAGAGGATAGCTGAGCAGGTTAGTGCTTCAGAGCTTACCCAAGGCAAAAACGATGATTTTTCTAAAAAGTTTTCTCTTTTGTAACACCCTTTTCCTTTCACACAAAGCATGGATTGAACTAGTTTTTAACCAATGATTTCAGCTTTTGAAGACTCAAAAGATTTAAAGACCCACTACCTTGTTAATAATGGTGTGTTAGGTCAGTGGGGTATTACTCAGAGGAGTGGGGTAACCTCAGGACCTTGAAGTTTATTCTGTTTGCATTTTCCTGCCCCCACTTGTCTTGAGGCCATCCTGAAGCAGCTGGGCTCTCAAGAAGAAAAATCCAGAAGGCAAACATAATTCATTTAGCTTTGCAATCAGAGTCTAAAAGCTGTGGAAAGAATTTCACATTTTCCTCCAGGAAGGGAAAAAGTATAGTCTGCTTAGTCTCCAATCAAGCCTTTTTATGCCATATGGAACAACTAAGTTCTTTTTTTCCACAGAGGCCAGCTTTCATTAATCAAGTTTTTCAACTCCTATAGAAGTAAGTTTCACATATAACTTAAACAAGTGGTTAAACCAAAATTATGATGTGGTCATTATTTGGTTAATCAATGCTTTTATAGTTTCTGCTGGATTTTTAGAACCATATTTATTTTCAATCTTCTTTATCAGCGGAATTAGATCTATTACATGGCCAAACTGACTACAGGAAATTGCTCATTAAAAAGACCCCCCAAAGGTAGGAAAAGAAAAAAATGAAAGAAGATGGGATTGGGAGGGAGACAAACCATAAAAGACTCAATCTCAAAAAACAGACTGAGGGTTGCTGGGGGGAGGGGGGACGGGAGAGGGTGGTGGGGATATGGACATTGGGGAGGGTATGTGCTATGATGAGTGCTGTGAAATGTGTAAACCTGGTGATTCACAGACCTGTACCCTTGGGGATAAAAATACATTATATGTTTATTAAAATAAATTAATTAATTAAAAAAAGACCCCCCAAAAAGAAAAACAAAGAATGGGAGAGAATCCATGCAAATACCGGCATAAAGACAGAGCCATTGATGTTAGGAAACTTCAGGAAGTTTATATATCATACAGAGTTTTTTTGTTTGTTTGTTTGTTTTTCTCCAAAAGTTTCCTTTTAAAAGGAGGATATTGATCATTTTTTGGACAAAAGCTGATATATTTTCCCTAGGCCCACACTATATATTCTAAAATTATCTGATTTTTTAAATATTCTTTCTTCCCTTAGTCTGTTAGTATAGCCTCATAAATAATACACAAAACCCTGTTGCAAAATGTCTACTGAGACCAGGAAACTGCTTTGTTCTCTTTCTTCTCATTTGTTTATGACTATCCCTCCTCATTTCATGTTTAGAGCTTAAGATAAAAAAGAAAAAAAAATAATAGTAGTAGTAGAAGTACAGCAGAGGTTTGAGGATACGGAAGCAGACCGAAATCTCCACAGAAGACACCTGAGCTGTGCATTTATTTTAACGCCCATATCAAGTCTGCATGGAACAGTCAGTCTGGGCTGTAATTTTACCACACACAATTTTACCATGTAAGACACCACATCTCTGCAGAGGTTGGACACAGGGAAGCTGGTCACACTATGGTGCCAAGGAAAAGTAAGCATCGCACGGCTTTGATCCTGAGTCCTCTATTTAATATCCACATCCACATCCTTAAAGACCTGGCTATCTTCTGTATGGAATATACTGGAAGCTACATGCCTAGTGGGAAGTTCCTTGACAGGTAACTAAAGAGCTGACTTCAGGAGCCTACACTTTGGAGCACTAAAGTGATTGTGAAAGGCAGATAAACATTCAATCTTGAGAGTCCATTTTCCTTTCAAACAGCATAGATGCCAATAGCAGCCAGTCAAGGTTACATTTTTACACACTTGGCATCTGTCTTCAACTACTGCATATAAAATGCCCCAGACAATGTATGCTTAAAATTGACAGTAACAGGGGCACCTGGGTGGCTCAGTGGGTTAAGCCTCTGCCTTCAGCTCAGGTCATGATCCCAGGGTCCTGAGACTGAGCCCCTCATTGGGCTCTCTGCTCAACGGGGAGCCTGCTTCACCCCATCCTCTCTGCCTGCCTCTCTGCCTACATGTGATCTCTGTCTGTCAAATAAATAAATAAAATCTTTTTAAAAAATTGACAGTAACAGAATTTGGGGAGGGAGTAGTGGTTGTGCTAGTAGATTACAGAGGTCGGTTGTCTTCCAAAGAATTCACATTTGCTCAGCATCTGGGAGAGTTTAAAGCTTATGGAAAGTGGGAATGGATGTTGACAAAGGTAGAATAATACACACCAAGTTCAAAGATAATACAAACAAACCCCTATAACCGGTGACATTTTATGTGAAGAGAGGCCTTTAATGAGAATGGTCAGAGGCAATTCTGCACACCCTTCTGGGTATCTAGACATTTGGAAGGAAGGAAACTCATCAAGCATTCCAAATCTGTCTCTCTTGCACTGATTGAATTTGGCCACAATGGCTTAGCCTCTGCCTTAAGCAGAGCAGCTCATGCTTCCTCTCCCTCTCTCTCTGTGGCCACAAAAGTTTCAGAGGTCATAGTTTGGGTCAGGGTATAGTTATAGACAACATTTGACTCCTGTATGAAAACCAAAAAAGAGCTCAGTGATCTTGAACCTTAGCTAAATGTTTCCTTCCTTTCCTTCGCTTAGGAGTGCCCTGTCTTTCCTGAGCTATCAGACTTCAGGTGCTCAAACCAGACATGCCTGGTGGAGACAGCTGACCCCCACCAGTGAAGCCCCATGAGCCTTAGTGCTGAGCACGTTTAAAGGTAGGGGTTTCTCTTGAATGTCTGAAACTTTTGCTGACTTCTCCCTAGAAACCCAATACTAACTCCTAGTGAGAAGAAGATAGAGAACATCTTTGGTTTTTTCCTCTTCTTACCAGATATTTGGATAGTGGTGGTGATTGATTGGTTGATGATGTCCATTCTTGGACTAGTTTGAAGCCCTGTCTCCAAGGTCGCCTTTACTTAAAGGTCAAGAGTTCAATTTCGGTCTTGAAAAGAAAAACAATTATTGACATATATGAACCCATTACAAAGAAAGTGTAAGGGCCTCCTATCACTTAATTAAATTGGAATAAAATAGGATGAAATTTTATAGCAACAATTTTAAATTCACCTACCACCTACAAGTATTCCAAGAATCTGCCAGAGCACCATCTACTAAGAGAGCAAGGTTAACAAGTAAGGGGGAAAATAATGAAACAAAACAAAGCAAAACAAAAAATCCCAAATTGCCACTGTGGGTCAGACTACCTTTTTTTTTTTTTTTAAGATTTTGTTTATTTATTTGACAGACAGAAATCACAAGTAGGCAGAGAG
This sequence comes from Martes martes, assembly GCF_963455335.1. Taxonomy (NCBI): domain Eukaryota; kingdom Metazoa; phylum Chordata; class Mammalia; order Carnivora; family Mustelidae; genus Martes; species Martes martes. Next base: position 50,073,130 of record NC_137896.1, on the reverse strand, counting down.
GCAGGCAGAGAGAGAGAGAGAGGAGGAAGCAGGCTCCCTGCTGAGCAGGAAGCCAGATGCAGGGCTCAATCAATCCCAGGACCCTGGGATCATGACCTGAGCTGAAGGCAGAAGATTTAACCCACTGAGCCACCCAGGTACCCCAGGTCAGATTATCTTCTGCCATTTTTTTTTCCTCCTATTAACCAGGGAGTTTTTGCAAGATGGCAGTTACTTGCTAAAACCAACTCTGAGAGATTAGGGATGTGCCCCAAACACATAATTTCTGTAATCAAATATGTATGGTGTTAGGTTCTTCAGTATCACCACTTGGAGCTTCCTATTTCATGGGTTTATTATGAGGTTCAATGAGGTCATAACTATGGACATGCAGAGCAAAACCATTAAGAATAAATTTATTTATGAGTCTGTGTTCACTGACAGCTCTAACTTCATAGAGGGGATGCTTGGCCAACTTCAGACATGCTAGAATCTTTGTCATCTTCCCTCTGGGGTCCCAACCTGGCTCTACCACTAGTAGTAGTAAGAGCAGCAGCATTGTGTGTGACTGTATTTGTCAGGCTCCTCAGGAAAACAGAGCCAATAGGACAGATGTGCATATGATACAAAGAGATTTATTTTAACGTATTAGCTAACACAATTTTGGAAGCTTGCAGAGTCCAGAATCTGATAACGGAGGCTGGCAGGCTGGAAACTCAGGAAGGAGCTGCAGTTCAAGTCCAGAGGCAGTCTGCTGGCTCTCCCGGAAGATCCAGTGCTGTAGATGAACTCCGAAGGCAGTCTGCTGGCAGCCTGGGACTTCTAGAAGATCAGCTCTTGTTCCATTTAGGCCTTCAACTGACTGGATGATGCCCAGCAACATTATGGAGGGTAATCTGCTCTACTCCAAGTCCACCAATTTAAGTGTAAATCTCATCCAAAAACACTTTCACAGAAACAACAGTCATGTTGGCCCGAGTATGTGGGGACAGTGGCCCAATCAAGTTGACAAATAAAATAAACCAGCATGGTGACCTTAGGCCACTTACTTAACCTCTTTGTGCCTCAGTATACTTGCCCATAAAACAGGAGTCTTTCAAGTATGGGCATAGACATCACAGGATGTCTGGGAGGATTAACTAGGTTGACTTCTAAGTGAAGAGTGGGGAAAAGTTCCCACACACAGTAAGCACTTTATTATGGATCATTGGAAAAGAAAGGGATTTTCAAGATATCAAGTCTACTTTGAGATGCAGAGAAGTGAAATGACTTGCCACAAATTGCAGAGTGAGTTGACATCAGAGATGAGATCAGAATTCGAATGTCCACAATAGCCTTCAGGTGACTATTGGAGACCCACTTTGCTGCTGTTTTCTTTAGCTGGGTAATTGTTGCAAGAGTCTATCAGGTGAAGCGTATTATTGCTAAAATTTAGAATCTCTTCACATTTGAGATGTTTTTAAAATAAGGCCCTGGTAATCACTATTGCAGAAATGTGTGTTCAGTTATTTGTATCTTCAGGTTATAGAAAAATACCTCTCTTGTCTACTGGATGATTCACTGAACTTCAGATTCCTTTATGCTTCTGCCATTCCACATGAGTCATTTGATTGCCTTGAGACAGACTGAGCTATTGCTAACACCTGGTATTTCCACAGAACCTGCCCTCTAAGGCTCAGTGAGAGTCAGGGTACAGATAATTGGAAAGACTTCCATAGTTTGAGTGGTTCTCTTTTTTCTTTTCTTCTTTTCTAAGGGTCTGATCTGCCTCCATTCTAGGACTGCTGAGAAGAGCTCCCTATGCAGAATTTTGTTTCTTTCCTGTCCAAAAGGTTACTCAGGGGATGCCTGGGAGGTATCTGCCTTTGGCTTTGGGTATGATCAAGCCCCAAATCAGGCTCCCTGATCAGCAGGGAGTCTGCTTCTCCCTCTCCCTCTGTCTGCTTATGCTCTCTCTCTCACTCACTCTCTCTCTCTCAGTCTCTCCTATAATTAATTTTAGAAAAAGTTATTCAGTCTAAGATTCTTTGGCAATGTTACTCAGGGTGAATTATGTTAGGATCAGCTGAATTATAATTACTCAGAGGGCTCAATTAAAAAGTACAGGTAACTGCTCAGCACTATAGAACCACTGCACTTGAACGTCCAGGGGTCAGATCCAAAAAATACATCTTTTACAAGTTCCTCATGTTGACTCTTATGCCGCAGACGCTTGAGAATTGCTGCCCTAGATTACTAAGCTTTTGCTAATAAACACTGTATCATGGAATTTTAAAGCTGTAATCATGACTTGTAAAGTTCCTAGGTTGATCCATCTCCACTCCTTTAATTACGTTGCATTCTACATTGCTTCTGGCTGAAAACAGTTTGGTGCTTCTGCATTAATGAAGTGTGGCTGTGCTTACATACTATCTCCTGATTTGAGCTGCTGGCTTAGTAATTCTTTTTAGCTCTGTCTCATAGGAGCTCTAGGAAACATAGTGCTTGCTTTTAATGCTCTTAGCATCCATGGTATATTACATTTAGTGCTACATTTTTAATCACCCACTATAAAAGTTTCCATTTTCAAAGCACATCAAATCTCAAGGATATTCTGGGCTGAAGTGATTGCCATCCTTAAGAAAAGATTGACTAAATAACTACTTTTGAAGGACTGATTTGTATCAGGTAGAATATGCATGTGTGGACATCGTTACTGATTATATACACCCATCTTTAAGTCATGGAAATTATATAAACTCACATCATTATGTTAAGGAAAGAAATCATTGCATCCAAAGGTAGGATGACACAGAACCCACTGAGCTTGGTTCCCTACTCCTACCTGCCCAAATGAGAATAGTAAGATCAAGACAATCCTACCATTAGGGAATGTTTACCTCATGGCACGAGGGGGTGGGGTGGGGGGAATATGCTGAGTACATTCATGCATTTATTTAATCTTCCAATGACTCTGTAAATTCAAAAATTTTCTTTGTCTCCATTGTTCAGAAGAGAAACTGGAGCTTGGGGAGGCCATGTTTCTTTTCCATAGTCCCACAGCTTGTCAGGATTTGAACAGGGACCAATCAAACCAGAAGCCCATGTTTTAACCCTGCCTCTCAGTAGACCAACTTCTTACTCTGCTCTGTTCTATCTGACCTTATTCATAAAAAGAGATGCTGAGATTTGGTCTTTGAGAATGTATCACTCTCAGAGGATTTTGAGTGTGCTGCCCATCCAAAGCTGAAAGCATACCATTAAAGTATTGCCGAGGGGCATGGCCCTGCCTGGAATCCAGCTGAACCATGCTTTTGACTAGCTCTATTACTTGTTTAATATGAGACTCAGTGCAAGTCATTTAATTTCTCTGAGCAACATTGAAATTGATCATACATTGACTGAGAGAGCTGGAATATCATCTCTTCAAGCTATAATCTGCTGTGATTTTGTACATTTTCACAGAATGGGCAAGATCTTCTAGTCAGGAATCATTGGGTTGTAAGGAATAGAGACCCTTTCAAGCTTGTTGAGGTAAAGGAATTTTTATCATAAAGAAAATGGTTCATCTTACAGAAACAAAGTTTCAGGGGTACAGCCAAACTTCACAGGACTGGAAAAGCTGTCACAGGTCTCCTGTCTCCTTTTATCTGCTGTGGGCTCAGCGAGCTCTATTTCTATTTTGCTACTTTGTTTTTCTCCACTTCTGCAGATTGGCTTCCTCATGACTGATCAGAGCTGCCCAGCATGGCTGCTCCCAGCACCACCTCACTTCAGTCTCTGGGTATCAGCTCCAAATTTCAAGCTGAGAGCATATCTAACTGGCTGGGTGTGGGTCACATGTCCATTACTGATTGAGTTTTCTGGGCCTAATGGATAGAATGTGACGGTTTGATACTCGACACTGTCCATTCAAAGAAATGACTTCACTAATTTATGCAGAAATTAGACAGCTTTCATGAGAAATTGAGAACAGATCTTTAATGGATTATACAGACACGGTTCAACCTAAGAAAAGCAACTGCATTTTTTTTTTGAAAAGCAACTGCATTTTTGAGTTTCTTTTTCTCATCCTAATTTTGTGTCTTTTGATCCTATCTTGTTCCCATTCTTTCTCAATGCCCTTGTGTCACCCTCCATCCAGTCTTTCCATTTCCCCGCTTTCCTTCCTTCTTCTATTCATGAGTTTCTCATTTATTTGAGGTACCCATGGGCACATTTTCAAGGTAGAGCAATACAAATCTAATCAAGTAATTCCTACCTTGAGTCAAAGTCACTATTTGCAGAATGATGACTATGTGCCAAACACAGTGTTAAGCCCTTCACATATATTTTTAATTTACTCCTCACAATAGAGTCACCAAATAAACATTAGCAACTTATTTTTCCGTCTGAGAGAATTGAGGTTTTGTGTGGCTAAGTAGCTTGTGCAAGCTCACACGGATAGAAAACATACCAGCTGGGATTCAGATCTAGGTTCCAGAGCCTGAACCACTGTGGCTGTGGCTGCTGTGGTCATGATATGCTGTTCCAGGCAGTCCTGCAGCTGCCTCGCATTAACCCACGAGAGCCGAGCGGGGGGTTTTCAAGAATTTTGAAAGCTAGTTATTAAACAGAGCCAGTATCAAAATTTAAATTATAAAAACTTAGTCAAATTAAACAAAGGTGATAAATCATCAGATCTCATCATAATTATCTTACTATGTTTTACCATGACCTATGCACATTAGCTTCTTTACTTTTATTGTATGTGTATGATGGAGATATGACAGCATGGCGAATGGCTGCTACTGCACCCCTCCTCCCAATTCTGCATCTGTGAATGTCATGCTGGTGGCCTGAAATCAGACACTGGGAGAGTATTTACGCTACAGAACTTGGGAAAGGCCGCATCTGAACACACTGACTGTCTTTTTCAAATGAATAAACAGACAGTTGTTTGGCCTATGCAAAATCCATCTGAAGGCTGAATGGGCCACCAGTGTTTGCCTTAAGGAAATGTATCTCTAATGGATGAATCGCCCACTGCCCTGAGTGCCAGAGCATTCTATTGAGAGTAAGCGTCTGACATAACCATATATATGGTCAATCATGATTGCTTTAGCTTGCTGTTGAGATGAAAAGAAGGGAATCAAATTTGCCCTCACCAGTGGTTGCCTGTAACCTAAACTGAGGACCCTTGAAGGCCTGGCTGAAGTCTCCTGTCCCGCACAGCCTGCCATTTGTATTGGCTGACATAGAGCCACCACAGTCTCTGTGAAGAGCTGGCGTGGCTCCTTGACTCACCAGTGAGCAGGGAAGAGCTGACCCAGACATTCAGTTAAAGTGCACTGGCATTTTTTATGCATCCTGCCTTTACATCTGTTTGAGACTTTGTTTATTCTTTAGTGTCTTCTTTGTAGGTCCGTGGGAAGCCAGAGAGAAGAGGGTCTTGCAGCTGGAGGACATAAATACATGATGGAGTGTGTGGGTGGCCATTTAAGGCTGCTCTCTGGGATGAAATGATGCCGGTTTCTTCTGTTGTCTGTAGAAGTAGCAATTATCCTTCTCTCTTTGACTGAAGCAGTTATTTGGGGAAAAAAGTGTCTAAGTCTTTTGACTAAGAACATGTTGGGTACCCTGTGGTTGGCTGGCTATGTTTAGATCACTTGCTCTGTGACCTTGGACCAATCTCCCACCCTTTCCACTTCCTTTTATTAAGCTGAGAATGTTAGAGTGATGTGTCTAGAACCTAGATCATGGAAACAGAGAGGTTTTGAAAATTTTTGAGCTTCCAGAAATTTATTTAAATTCTTCAGCTTAAACTTCTATGTATTTATTTGAACAATTACCCCATTTATCATTAATTTATTTTGTACCTTGAGCACTGCATTAAATCCATATTTAAAATTTTATCCATATTTAAAATTTGTATTCAAAATTCTAGTGCAGAAACCACACCCTTAGTTTCCTAAGTGATATTATGTTCGGAGGATCTGTCCCTGTCCCCGGAGTATCACTTGGAGTGTGAACCTCTGGAGTATGGATTTCTAGAAAGTTTTTTCACTTCACCTTGCCAGATGAGTTTTATCAGCAAAAATGATTTATTGAATACTCTATTTATTTTCATTATAATGTCAGTATGATTTCTTGTGAGGAAGAATCTAGGGGACTCTTAAACAATTTTCCTGCCCTAAAAGGCCAACCACAACAGTCTACACGAAAGACAGTTGCCACCCCTACCCTACGCCTTCAAAAGCTGGGCATCATCAGAGTCAAGCAATGATAGATATAAATATAAATGAGAAGATTCTTTCTTTACCATTCACTTAGCACTCCGGAAGACCTTCGGCTCTCCATCCACTCAGGATAAAACATTGCCATAGCAGGCTCCCTGCTCACAGAGAGCTTGCCACCCTCTAGGATACCTGCAGTTGAGTACTATGCTGTCTAAGCATGTCTGTTCCACATGTCAGTGGTACTTGTTATTAAAATCACATAATTAAATCAGTAAAATATGGGGACATAAAGAGAGGTGTGGGATTTTGTATAGAAAGGCAATTGATTGCTTTATAAATACTTTTAAATATCAATGGCTAGAAACAATCATTAACAAATGAAGTATTGCAAAAAAAAAAAAACAAAAACAAAACCCAAAAAACCCCTTAAAAGATCAGGTGGAAGAGCACAGAATTAGGAGGGTTTTGAACTCACAATATTTGGAAGATTCTTGCTTCACTTTATGATTTTTTAAAGATTTTATTTACTTATTTGTTTATTTATTATTTATTTACTGTGCAAGTCAGGGGAGAGGGAGAGAGAGAACTTCAAGCAAACTTCTGGTAACAGTACAAAGGATGAGATGAATCCTCGATGGCAAATATATATATATATATATATTTTTTTTTTTTTCTGGGGGTGTGTGTGCAAATTTAGATAGCTGGTCTAGTTCCCGGAACACTGTGATGAAGAATACGGGATGAGGTTGGCTATGGGGAGACAGGTGCCATTTTCTGTTGGCAATGTTTGTCACAGGCAAGGAAGAAGAGCTGTAGTTTCTATACCTTTCATTCATTGGCTCTGGGTCAGATTAAGGGTGAAGATAGTGGATGGAATTATGCCACCACAAAAGCATGAGACATGATAAGGAAGGTATAAGATATATTTTGAAAATAAATACTGATTGGGTTCTATGGCTAAAATTGAGTGGAATTAAAAAAATATTTTTGAGTCAACCAAGATGCTTTGCCTTATTATTGACATAAGGAAATCATTAGAATATAGTCATCAAGAGTACATAATTTAGAGTAAGACAGAATTTTGTTCAAAATCTAGACCTGTCATTGGCTAAGTAAATAATTTGAGACCTCCAAAATATTAAAATTGTGGAAGTATTTAAAGCATACTATCACAAGATAAATGCCGGGGAAATAACATTTATTATGTCTAGAGAGTGGCCAATGAAAATCTGGCTTCAAAAGTATCTTACTAATTTTTTCTCTCATTACATAGTGCTTTAAAAATAAAAATCTATAAAGTTGTTGTTCTAATAGTTGGGATTTTCTAGCTTCTGATCCCCAAAATAAAATAAACTGACTCTAGATAAAGAATAAATTATAATCCATATTTCCTGGGCTTTGGAAAAGAGGCATCAACATTTGCTTTTCTATGGGAAATTAGAAGTTATAAAATCCCCCTCTGTCTGGACGGCTACTTGCCCACCATTTATGGAAATTATCAAAAGCTTTGTAAATGAGGGAATGTCATAGCTATGAAGCTATGGTCTGAACTGCAGAATGTTGCTACACCCATATATAGGCATGGCAATCTAGTTCTCCTATCTCTACCCAGTGGGCAGTGATTGCTTAGCAATGCACATGAAAACACTGAGCATCCATTTACAGGATTTCCATATTTGTGAGAAGCTGTGATGTTCATTTGCAATCAGGTTTTGCAAATTCTTGGCAGAGAATTTCTTTACAAAAAAGTACAGAGCTCTTCATTTGACAGAACTCGTTAATATGTAGGTTTGTATTTCCTGTCTTCTACTTTCCTTAAAAAAATGTTGTAGAAACACACACATACCCACTCATTAAGCAGTTTGAAGCAGTAATCTGTATATTTCCAAACAAAAGATTGCTTTACCTACATGGTTGACTGTTCCAAACAAAGGCTCCTTTCTGCGGAATTCTACCAACTGAAATTTGAGACTGAAAGCCAAAAAAGTAGACTCTGGCTAACTGTATAGTTTTTTACTTTTGGCAGAAAAAGACATCAACCAATATTAATCATCATGAGTCTTCATATTATCATTTCCAGATCTCCTATGTTGCACGGAGAAACCTGTTCAGGGTCTAAAAACCCTAGAACTGAGGTCTTTTCAAAACCTATTCTTTCCCAACAAATTTTTACCCTGAATCCACTTGGAAATGGCTAAATTTTGGGTTCACTGAAAAAACAATAAATCTGTGACATATTAAATGTATATTATTTATAGCAATGACTAATCATTGTGGTTCTCTCTTACTGTTGATTATTCACACACAGCCAGCTCTGAGGCTGCATGCATTAAAAGACAACATCAAAAATTCTGACATCCAAAATGCTACTGCATGGAATGAAACATCAGTTAACTGGCTAAAAAACGTCCATTCGTGGCATGGAAACTTGAGAGACTTTCTGCCTTTACAATGCAAGCAGAAGGAAATCCCAACAGAGGATGTTCCATTCTAAATCCTCTGCCCCCAGCTTTTCAAAGGGCCCAGAAACTGCACCCAGCAAAGATGCCCTGTCAAAATGATTTAAAAGGAGGAAAGAAAGTTGCTAGAGGGGAATTCATATTCCAGATAAAAGAAAACAATTTTAAGTGGTCTTCTCTGGTGGCCTATGTTGAGACATGTAACAACTCAGACGGCTGTTTTTCCAAGAGGTTCAATTTCAGAAAGAGGAAACAACAGCAAACAGGCTGCCGATTTACTGAACAATGTCACAACTGACTGGAGATGTGTTCAAAGTAAAACTACTGACTTACAAATTCCTGGGTCTAACATGTTCTTAAATATTAACACTTCTTAGGAAACTTTAGAGCTTGTGTGTCACATTCATGACTCTCTGTAGACAAGGCTCTATCCAAACAGACTGGTCCTCATGACAATGCTTTGCCCTGTAATTAAGCCTTCCTGGGGGAAGCCACTGTGAAGTCAACCTTTGATGCCAGGAGCAGCCCCAAAGACACAGGCTGGAGTTCATGCCCCTCCCATTTCTGTGTGGTGTAGGTTGAAGGGGGTTGTTTCCAGCACCACTCCAAAATAATAATCGTAGCAGATAGAACATTATGTGTTTTTTTTTTTTTAATCAGACACTAAGAGCTGGTTTAGGAAGGTGAGCTGGCTAGACTATGGTTCCTTTGCACAAGTGGAAAGCTGGTCGCTGGCAGGGGAGACAGTAGAGAAAGCACCTCAGCCTGTTGGAGAAGGGGTTGGGGGATGGGCCATAGAGAGGGACTCCTGGAAAGAAGATGTGTTTGGAGAGGGAAGGGGAGCACAGAAAGAGAAGGGAGTGTTGAAGAGCCATCATTCTAACATTTTACAGAGGTCTCACAGGCTTTAAGTATCCATTACACCTGAGGCACTGCTTCCTTCCAGAAAGTAGAAATCTCTCCAACTTATTCAGCTGTAAGCAGGCTTCAAGGATCCACTCACACAAAAAAATTTTAAGTAGGTGTGGTGAAGGTTTCAGGACTGGATGTATGAAACCATTAAATATATATTTTTAAGAAGAGAAACAGTAACCTGAAATGTATACTCCTTTAACTGGAAAAGTACTTAAGTGGTCACATAAAAATAAGGACACAAACACCTAAAAAGGCATAAGACATTGCATGAAAAGCTGCCTGACAATTAACTGTCCTGTAGACATTCATTTTAGGTATTTATGTGATAATTCTCATATATCTGCCATCTATCTATCATTTCTACCTAGTTATCCTTTTAGAAGGAAAAGCTGTAAGAACAATATATTAGAGGAAAAGACAGTGTTGGTGTTAACTATAGTCTGAAGTTTCTATAACATCAGTGAATGGTTTTTAATAAATCTCTGATGAGTAACAGAGATTTATGTCCAATTTCTGTAAGTGAAAAAGTAATAACCAAGATTGACTGAGTGTTTCCCACCTGCCACTATCTCTGCAGAACAGTTTATACATCTTATATCATTGAATCCTTATAAGAAACCTAAGGAGACAGAGCCCGTTATGATCCCCATTTTCAGCCAATAAGACGGAGGCTAGAAAAACAACTTGGCCAAGGCCCACTATGCAGAGTCCTATGTTAATTTTCTAGAGGATGAATAATGGGACCTAGATTTATCCATAGTGGTTTAATAACTAGTAGTGCCATAAGTGGTTCCTTTTCTATTGTCTAAGGAAGAGGTTTTAGAGAAGCTAGTTAAGGTTCAAAAAAAAAAATAATAATGCCTGAGAAATTAGCCTACCAGGACACAGAGCTCATGAGCTTTGGGAAACAGATGGCCTGGGTTTCTCTTCTGGCTCTATCATTTCAGGTCATAGCTGCATAATCTTTGGCAATGCGTTGATATATTGGAAAGGGATTACTTCAAATCTTATCATATGAATGTATGATTTTAACATTTACTTGATTGAGTTCTTTGGTTCTTTATGTAGATGATGGACATTATTAATTCTAGAACTAACTTTGTTGACCAGCAATACACAGGCCTAGAAATCCTTTTTTTTTTTTTTTTGCATATTGGTGTAACAAGCAGGCATTTTTTTAAGCTATAAAGCAATATTTACAAGCTGTCATACCATCATGACATCAAAACATATGGACCAGAAGTACTTATTGCCCACAGCTAGATATAATTCCTCATTGCTCTTGGGTTATAATAAAGGAAATTTGAACTTTAAAGATAATGTCTCATGAAAGATGGTTTAAATTTTAAACAATATTCCCCAGCAATTATCAAATCACAGCAGCCCTGAACCTAAGCTTTGGGTTACTTATCATAGACTGTTTACTCAATTTAATACAATGTCACCTCATGTATTTTTCTTTTTTTATGTAAAGAATTGCCACTCCCATGTCATTGGTCCCATAAGAAACTCAGAAGATATTATTTTAGAAGTGCCTATTTATACTGAAAAGATAAATATGTTTGTTCTTTACCACAGCTTAGCAATGTGGATTTTACCAACAAGTAACAATATGTTGTGTTCATTATTTCAAAATAAATGCTTATATTCCAGAGGTGGGGGGGATCTGCATTTTTAACAGACGTCCCATGTAATTCTCATACATAGTCCAAATTAAAAACTGCTGGCATAGGTGGTAGGGTTTCTGTTGCTTGACGGTACTCCCATAAATTTCTTTTCTGTATCTTTCCTCCCCTTCCTAAGGAACCTGCTTTCACCCTGCGCCTATGGGGTCTGAGTTCCACAGGCCCAACTATGGACCATGGTTAATTAGAACAGAGATGTTCCCCGGAACCAAAATAGGTCTTGAGCCATTCTCTCGTGAATTGTCATTCAGATCCAGAGACTGATTAACCTCTGCTGGGTGTTGAGAGTAATGAAAAATGAATCATTCACTTGGTTAAAGATGAATTTTCTAGCCCTGAAGTTGGAACTACAATAGATAGACAGACAGAGAGGTAGATAAAGATATCTTTACAGAAAAAAAAAAACCCTCACATAGTATGAATAAAACTAAGGGAAATTTAATATTTTCCCACGCCCCCAAAGCCAAGTGTGAGAAAAGGGGAGAATTCCAAGCTAAAAAACAACTAGAGACTCTAGCTCCTCACCTTCCCAGGCAACGTATAGCATATGTTAAAATGGATGCCATACTTAGAACCAGTTTAGATCATTCAGTCTAGATTGAAGGCTGACAGGCTTGGAGTATATTTTCCTATAGTCTGATCTAAGGCAGAAAGCTTGCTTCAGGGTGGCAAGGGGAAGGGGACAAGGCACAAGCTCCTCGAGACAACTTCCCCAGAGTCCCTTCTAGCACTCCAGAATAGGAGTGGTCACGCTTGGCTGAGAAAAAGTGAGAATGAGTCTGCAAAAAGAAAGAATTAAGTACTTGTGAAGGGAGAACGTCCCCTACGCTGGGGTTTTGTGAGATACTGTTGATCCTTCCCAATAAATCCCTCCACTTGCCTTTCTGAGGTTCTTTCCTTTTGTTTTGTTTTGCTTAGTATACTGTGTGTAGTTTTTTGTTCTTTGCAGTGAAACAATTCCTGACCAAGGGAGCCTCAGTAGGCAAAAAATTAGGACAATGAGAACCTGAATTTACAAGGTGCTTTGGCTACTTGGTTCACTGATGCCTGAAATTCTGTAGAAAAATTTTTACTCTTTTCATGTCATTTTAAATTTGTTTTATTTGTACTCATTCAAATGTAATATTTCTGAGAACAATGATAACTCATGAGGGTCCATAAATCATCCATGCCCTCAGGATATCAGACTTCCCTGTGCACAGGATGTCGTACATAAGCCCCCAGAACAAGGGGCGATGCCAATGACACCGTAATCACCGTTAACTTCCTCCGCTTCCTGCCGCTCCAAACTGTGAGAGGAGGACCATCAGAGAGCCTCCTTTTGGGTTTACTCTACCTGGCAGGAACTAGCGGAGGCATTTCACATACAGGGAGGAAAGTAATACAGTAACCCGACTGTGTTATCAACATGAAGACTTGGAGGATCAGGGAGTTCAAGACGGTAGCTCAGCAAGAACTAAAATTAGAATGGTCTGTCAGACTCAGTCTTATCTTTTTATTTATTTTTTTAAGATTTTATTTATTTATTTTACAGAGAGAGAGAGAGAGCACAAACAGGGGGAGCAGCAGGCAAAAGGAGAAGCAGGCTTCTTGCAGAGCCAGGAACCAGATGCCAGGCTCAACCCAGGACCCTAGGATCATGACCTGAGCTACCCAGGTGCCCCAAGCATCCAATTACTGATTTCAGGTGGGTGTGGAGCCTGCTTAAGATTCTCTCTCTCTCCTTCTCCCTCTGCCCCTTCCCTCCTCTTACAAATAGATAAAAATAAACAAACAAATAAATTTACTTTAAATGTAAACTAATATTTACTTTTTTTGGAAAGATTTCATTTATTTATTTCACAGAGAGAGAGAGAGAGAGAACACAAGCAGGGAGACCAGCAGAGAGAGAGAGAAGCAGGCTTCCTGCTGAGTAGGGAGCCCGATGCGGGACTCAATACCACAACCCTGGGATCACGAGCTGAAGGCAGATGCTTAACTGACTGAGCCATGCAGGCATGCCTCAGTCTATCTTTTTAACCCCAGAGAGGTTAAAAGAGGAAGTTAGAGTAAGGGATAGAGCTAAAACAATTAAGGTTGTGAATTATACAACCTTATAATTATACAACAATTATACATTATACAATTTAACTTCTTTCCTGGTCTCTCTCTGATAAGAAATTAATTACTTCTTAATGTTTGTAAGCTAAAACGATATGTGGTACATTCACTGGGAAAAGCCCACCTTATTATTATATAGAGATAGAGCAATATCACATTTACCTAAACCCACCATTCTCTACCTCAGGTTTTCAAATAATCCTCTGTAAATAGTCATGAGAAGATGAAGTTTAGAAGAATTTTTGCTCATAAGAATGCTCATGCTAATAACATGTAGATGAGAACTGAAATGAATCCCGAGGACTCTTTCATCCAAAAGTGCTAAAGAAGGATGAAATTTATTTAAAATGTTAAGTATCTGTGATTTGTGATTTTTTAAACAACCAGCATGAACTCCCTCTCCCATAATTCTAACTGGGAGATGCTCTCTCATTAACCAGGTTACATAGGAGTACACACCTACTGTGGAAACTTCAGTGGAAGGCACTTAGTCCTTGAGAGTGGGACACTTCTCTAATGTGACAATTGGAAACGTTATCCTGCCTCTTATGGTTAGGTTTATAAGCCCTTTAACTTACCTCTCCCAACACCTTGATTAAAAACAAGCTGGACCATGTTTGATAAATACACAGAGAAGTGGCAATTTCATGCATGAAATCCTTTTAAGAATGAAGTAAAATGACTTCTCACACAAATGCCTGGAAAAAAGAAAAACTTTATTAAGTCAAGTTCTGTTTTTTAAGAAATCTGATTGTTAACTTAGTGTTCATTAACACAGGCTAGTCATTTACATTATAAAATATGAGCATTTAGAGAAGTTTTTTTTTCCAAACTCTAATTATGAAATGAATGAATGAAAATTGTTTAAGTCTTTTGACAGTTCAATGCTAATGCACACAATTACATGACCCATTTGGTGAGAGGATAATCTATACTGCAAAATATAAAATGATCAGATGATCTGTGCTAGACTGTGGTTTCTTTACCATTTTGTTTGTTGCTTCTGAGAGTCCAGTTTTTAAATAGGAAAGAATTGCCATACTACAGTTCTCATTATTTGGGTCTGTCCCGACTTAATAGAATGAAATGGCAAATTTTCCATTGTTCAGTTTATGTATAAAGTACAGATTTTCTGAGTGGATGATTTACAGATTGCCCAGCATTAACAGACTGGTTAAATTTTCAGATTAACCCCATTGACTAGATTAGGAAGTTCATGACACTACACTACATTAGGAAGTTCTGGCTGACAAGCTCTGGCAACTTACCTAGAAGAACTGGAGTCAACACCACCAATATACTTTTAAAGGATTTTAAAAATATTTCTCTATAAATATTCATTTGTATAATTTTTCAGCTCATAAATAGTGGTTATTCTTCCTTGTTTTCTTAAGCAGTGCTATTGAGTAGTAAGTGATAAACTTGCTAAACTCACAAAAATCTCCTTATCCACAAGTTTCCATGGTAGGAATACACCTATTAAAATTTGTGTTATTTCTTTTTTTAATTAATTTATTTATTTTAATAAACATATAATGTATTTTTATCCCCAAGGGTACAGGTCTGTGAATTGCCAGGTTTACACATTTCACAGCACTCATCATAGCACATACCCTCTCCAATGTCCATATCCCCCCACCCTCTCCTGTCCCCCCTCCTCCCAGCAACCCTCAGTCTGTTTTTTGAGATTGAGTCTTTTATGGTTTGTCTCCCTCCCAATCCCATCTTCTTTCATTTTTTCTTTTCCTCCCTCCCCCCAACCCCCCCACATTGCATCTCTACTTCCTCATATCAAAGAAATCATATGATAGTTGTCTTTCTCCGACTGACTTATTTCGCTAAGCATAATACCCTCTAGTTCCATCCACATCGTTGCAAATGGCAAGATTTCATTTCTTTTGATGGCTGCATAGTATTCCATTGTGGATATATACCACATCTTCTTTATCCATTCATCTATTGATGGACATCTAGGTTCTTTCCACAGTTTGGCTATTGTGGACATTGCTGCTATAAACATTCGGGTGCACGTGCCCCTTCGGAGCACCACGTTTGTATCTTTAGGATATATACCCAGTAGTACAATTGCTGGGTCATAGGGTCACTCTATTTTCAGTTTTTAGAGGAACCTCCACACTGTTTTCCAGAGTGGTTGCACCAGCTTGCATTCCCACCAACAGTGTAGGAGGGTTCCTCTCTCCGCATCCTCGCCAGCATCTGTCCTTTCTTGACTTGTTAATTTTAGCCATTCTGACTGGTGTGAGGTGGTATGTCATTGAGGTTTTGATTTGTATTTCCCTGATGCCAAGTGATGTGGAGCATTTTTTTCATGTGCCTGTTGGCCATCTGGATGTCTTCTTTGCAGAAATGTCTGTTCATGTCCTCTGCCCATTTCTTGATTGGATTATTTGTTCTTTGGATGTTGAGTTTGCTAAGCTCTTTATAGATTTTGGATACTAGCCCTTTATCTGATATGTCGTTTGCAAATATCTTCTCCCATTCTTTCAGTTGTCTTTTGGTTTTGTTAACTGTTTCCTTTGCTGTGCAAAAGCTTTTGATCTTGATGAAATCCCAAAAGTTCATTTTTGCCCTTGCTTCTGTTTCCTTTGGCGATGTTCCTAGGAAGAAGTTGCTGCGATTGAGGTCAAAGAGGTTGCTGCCTGTGTTCTCCTCAAGGATTTTGTTGGATTCCTTTCTCACATTGAGGTCCTTCATCCATTTTGAGTCTATTTTCATGTGTGGTGTAAGGAAATAGTCCAATTTCATTTTTCTGCATGTGGCTGTCCAATTTTCCCAGCACCATTTGTTGAAAAGGCTTTTTTCCATTGGACATTCCTTCCTGCTTTGTCGAAGATTAGTTGACCATAGAGTTGAGGGTCTATTTCTGGGCTCTCTATTCTGTTTCATTGGTCTATATGTCTGTTTTTGTGCCAGTACCATACTGTCTTGGTGATGACAGCTTTGTAATAGAGCTTGAAGTCTGCAATTGTGATGCCACCGACTTTGGCTTGCTTTTTCAATATTCCTTTCGCTATTCAAGGTCTTTTCTGGTTCCATATAAATTTTAGGATTATTTGTTCTATTTCTTTAAAAAAAATGGATGGGATTTTGATAGGGATTGCATTAAACGCGTAGATTGCTTTAGGTAGAATAAACATTTTCACAATATTTGTTCTTCCAATCCAGGAGCATGGGACATTTTTCCATTTCTTTGTGTCTTCCTCAATTTCTTTCATGAGTACTTTATAGTTTTCTGAGTATAGATTCTTGGCCTCTTTGGTTAGGTTTATTCCTAGGTATCTTATGGTTTTGGGTGCAATTGTAAATGAGACTGACTCCTCAATTTCTCTTTCTTCTGTCTTGTTGTTAGTGTAAAGATATGCAACTGATTTCTGTGCATTGACTTTATATCCTGACACTTTACTAAATTCCTGTACAAGTTGTAGCAGTTTTGGAGTGGAGCCTTTTGGGTTTTCCACATATAGTATCATATCATCTGCAAAGAGTGATAGTTTGACTTCTTCTTTGCCAATTTGGATGCCTTTAATTTCTTTTTGTTGTCTGATTGCTGAGGCTAGGACTTCTAGTACTATGTTGAACAGCAGTGGTGATAACGGACATCCTTGCCGTGTTCCTGACCTTAGCGGAAAAGCTTTCAGTTTTTCCTCCATTGAGAATGATATTTGTAGTGGGTTTTTCATAGATGGCTTTGATAATATTGAGGTATGTGCCCTCTATCCCTACACTTTGAAGAGTTTTAATCAGGAAAGGATGCTGCACTTTGTCAAATGCTTTTTCAGCATCTATTGAGAGCATCATATGGTTCTTATTCTTTCTTTTATTAATGTATCGTATCACATTGATTGATTTGCGGATGTTGAACCAACCTTGCAGCCCTAGAATAAATCCCACTTGGTTGTGGTGAATAATCCTTTTAATGTACTGTTTGATCCTATTGGCCAGTATTTTGGTGAGAATTTTTGCATCTGTGTTCATCAAGGATATTGGTCTTTAATTCTCTTTTTTGATGGGATCCTTGTCTGGTTTGGGGATCAAAGTGATGCTGCCCTCATAAAATGAGTTTGGAAATTTTCCTTCCATTTCTATTTTTTGGAACAGTTTAAGGAGAATAGGAATTAATTCTTCTTAAATGTTTGGTAGAATTCCCCTGGGAAGCCATCTGGTCCTGGGCTTTTGCTTGTTTGGAGATTCTTGATGACTGTTTCAATCTCCCTACTGGTTATGGGTCTGTTCAGGTTTTCTATTTCTTCCTGGTTCAGTAGTGGTAGTTTATATGTCTTTAGAAATGTATCCATTTCTTGCAGATTGTCGAATTTGTTGGCGTAGAGTTGCTCATAGTATGTTCTTATAATTGTTTGTATTTCTTTGGTGTTGGTTGTGATCTCTCCTCTTTCATTCATGATTTTACTTTTTTGCATCCTTTCTCTTTCCTTTTTGATAAGTCTGGCCAGGGTTTGTCAATCTTATTAATTCTTTCAAAGAACCAGCTCCTAGTTTCGTTGATTTGTTCTATTGTTTTTTTAGTTTCTATTTCATTGATTTCTGCTCTGATCTTTATGATTTCTCTTCTCCTGCTGGGTTTAGGCTTTCTTTGTTGTTCTCTCTCCAGCTCCTTTAGGTGTAGGGTTAGGTTGTGTATTTGAGACCTTTCTTTTTTCTTGAGAAAGGCTTGTACCGCTATATATTTTCCTCTCAGGACTGCCTTTGTTGTGTCCCACAGATTTTGAATCATTGTGTTTTCATTATCATTTGTTTCCATGAATTTTTTCAATTCTTCTTTAATTTTCTGGTTGACCCGTTCATTTTTTAGAAGGATGCTGTTTAGTCTCCATGTATTTGCATTCTTTCCAAATTTCCTCTTGTGATTGAGTTCTAGCTTCAGAGCATTGTGGTCTGAAAATATGCAGGGAATGATCCCAATCTTTTGATACCAGTTGAGAACTGATTTATGACCCAGGATGTGGTCTATTCTGGAGAATGTTCCATGTGCACTAGAGAAGAATGTGGATTCTGTTGCTTTGGGATGGAATGTTCTGAATATATCTGTGATGTTCATCTGGTCCAGTGTGTCATTTAAGGCCTTTATTTCCTTGTTGATATTTTGCTTAGATGATCTGTCCATTTCAGTGAGGGGAGTGTTAAAGTCCCCTGCTATTATTATATTACTGTCGATGTATTTCTTTGATTTTGTAATTAATTGGTTTATATAGTTGGCTGCTCCCATATTAGGGGCATAGATATTTAAGATTGTTAGGTCTTCTTGTTGGACAGACCCTTTGAGTATGATATAGTGTCCTTCCTCATCTCTTACTATAGTCTTTGGCTTAAAATCTAATTGATCTGATATAAGGATTGCCACTCCAGCTTTCTTCTGATGTCCATTAGCATGGTACATTGTTTTCCATCCCCTCACTTTAAATCTGGAGGTGTCTTCGGGTCTAAAATGAGTTTCTTGTAGGCAGCATATTGATGGGTTTCTTTTTTTATCCATTCTGATACCCTGTGTCTTTTGATTGGGGCATTGAGCCCATTAACATTCAGGGTAACTATTGAGAGATATGAATTTATTGCCATTGTATTGCCTATAAGGTGACTGTCCCTGTATATTGTCTCTGTTTCTTTCTGATCTACTACATTTAGGGTCTCTCTTTGCTTAGAGGACCCCTTTCAATATTTCCTGTAGAGCTGGTTTGGTGTTTGCAAATTCTTTCAGCTTTTGTTTGTCCTGGAAGCTCTTTATCTCTCCTCCTATTTTCAATGATAGCCTAGCCAGATATAGTATTCTTGGCTGCATGTTTTTCTCGTTTAGTGCTCTGAATATATCATGCCAGGTGTTTCTGGCCTGCCAGGTCTCTGTGGATAGGTCCACTGCCAATCTAATGTTTTTACCCTTGTGTGTTACAGACTTCTTTTCCCAGGCTGCTTTCAAGATTTTCTCTTTGTCGCTAAGACTTGTAAATTTTACTATCAGGTGACGAAGTGTGGACCTATTTTTATTGATTTTGAGGGGCGTTCTTAGCATCTCCTGGATTTTGATGTTTGTTCCCTTTGCCATATTAGGGAAATTCTCTCCAATAATTGTCTCCAATATAGCTTCTGCTCCCCTCTCTCTTTCTTCTTCTTCTGGAATCCCAATTATTCTAATGTTGTGTCATCTTATGGTGTTGCTTATCTCTCGAATTCTCTCCTCGTGGTCCAGTATTTGTTTGTCTCTCTTTTACTCAGCTTCTTTATTCTCTGTCATTTGGTCTTCTATGTCACTAATTCTTTCTTCTGCCTCATTTATCCTAGCAGTAAGAGCCTCCATTTTTGATTGCACCTCATTAATAGCTTTTTTGATTTCAACTTGGTTAGATTTTAGTTCTTTTATTTCTCCAGAAAGGGCTTTTATCTCTCTGGAGAGGGTTTCTCTAATATCTTCTATGCCTTTTTTGAGCCTGGCTAGAACCTTGAGAATCGTCATTCTGAACTCTAGATCTGTCATATTACCAACGTCCGTATTGCTTAGGTCCCTAGCCTTTGGTACTTCCTCTTGTTCTTTTTTTTAGGTGAGTTTTTCCACCTTGTCATTTTGTCCAGATAAGATTTGCTTTCTCCTCCTCTGGAATTCCGCTGTTCTTGGTGAATGAAGTTGGTCTTGACTGGGTTTCCTGTTGATCTGTTGGGGAGGGGCCTGTTGTAGAAATTCTCAAGTATTTTTGCAGCAGGCAGAATTGCACCTCCCTTGCCAGGGGCCAGGATAAGTAATCTGCTCGGGTTTGCTTTCAGGAGCTTTTGTTCCCTGAGCGCTTTCCATAGAGTTCTGGAGGACGGGAATGAAGATGGCGGCCTCCCAATCTCTCCGCCCGGAGGAGCCGAGAGCTTGGGGTTCCGCTCCTCAGAGCACCCTCAGAGAGAAGCGCCCAACCGCCCCTGCCTCCCTGTCCTCCTTTCGCACCTGGAGGAAAGCAGTCAGTTGCTGGCACTCGGAGAAAAGCGCCCAGTCGCTTCCATCTCCGTGGCCTTGGGCCGTGCTCCGAGCACAACTAGCCTGCGACTGGCTCAAGGTAACCCCGGGCTGAGAGCTCACTCCTCGGCTTTGTCACTGTACCCGGCTTCCCCGCTCTAATACTTGTGAGCTCTGCAGCACTCAGACACCCCCGGTCCTTCTGTGACCCCGTGGGACCTGGGGTTACGCTGACCCTGCGTGGGCTTCCCCCTGGTTTAGCCTCTGGAGTGATGTCCCTCTGTGGAGCAGACTTTTAAAAGTCCTGATTTAGTGCTCCGTTGCTCCACTGCTTGCCGGGAGCCGGCCCCTCCCCCCTGCGGTCTGTCTTCCTGTCGCTTTGGATTCACTTCTCTGCAGGTCCTACCTTTCAGAAAGTGATGGATTTTCTGTTTCTAGAATTGTTGCTCTTCTTCTCTTTTTTTTCCCATTGGATTTGTAGGTGTTCACAATGGTTTGATAAGCTATCTAGCTGATCTCCTGCTACCCGATGTCGTCTTAGCCTGCTACTTTTCCGCCATCTTGCTATTTGTGTTATTTCTTATAAGAGAAATTAAATTTAACCATGTTAAGTAGAGATATAATGGTCTTCAAGTAATGTAGAGACATCCAGATTTGGCTTGACCTCACCTTTAGGCTGTGAGGAACTTAGGGCATGAGAAAATAAAGAATACTATAGTCTCTAAGACAACAAAAGAAAATAAGTAGGTAATGCACCTTAGACATTTACACAGATTAATGAGACAATTCATAAAAAGCAATGGCTCTAGGAAAGGCCCTCCTCCATAGCTCTTGAATTGGTTTATCATAGAAGATGGCACGTTAGCCCTTAGCACCGAGATTATTTTTCCTGCTTGACCTCCAGGCCCAAGAGAGTAAAAAGTGAGAGAGCAACTCAGATTTCTCCACTTCCCTGTCCCACTTTAGTAATCTCTTCTTCTATGCTTCTATGTTTAGTAATCTCTTCTTAAATGCTTCTATGCTTCTAGATGAGAAAAATCCTCGTCTAGTGTTTGAAACCATCCCCCCCAGGTGGTGGCCTCTTGGGCTTTAGCAGAATAACTATGCCTTCAGACAGCACCACCACAATATTCATGTAGAAGATATGAAGCCACATGGCTTGTGTGTGCTAATCCTGGCTTTGCTCCCTGTGACCTGCAGGAATGCAATGAAAGCAGACTACTCTAAACTTGACATGCTTTGCTGACTCCTAGTGTGTAAGTTTGCTACACTATTTTAGAATATATACAAAATGAGGTACTAGAGAAAACAACCACTTAAAAATAAAATTTGGGGGTGTCTAGGTAGCTCAGTTGGTTGAGCATCTGCCTTCGGCTCTTGTCATGATCTCGGGGTCCTGGGATCGAGCCCCACACTGGGCTCTCTGCTCAGCAGAGAGTCTGCTTCTCCCTCTATGCTCTCACTCTCTCTCAAATAAATTTAAAGATTTAAAAATAAATACATTAAAAAAATAAATACATAAAAACAAAAGTAAAATTTTATCAAGTTCATTGAACGTCCTGTATACTCTTCCCAATTGCATCCACTTAACTTCCTGATAAGAATTAATGCTATTTTGTATTTGGTATGTATCACTACTATGCGTTTATTTTTTCCTTATTCAGCCTTTTACACTGGCTAAAAATTCTCACATGTCTATATTAGGATGATTAATTTTATTTTATAATAAACCAAATAAAAGGAGTGAATTTTAATTAAATATGAAAAAAATATTCCTATAGACAATACCATGTTATAATAACTTTGCTATCAGTCTTTAAAAGTATCCAAATATTCTATTTTGGAAACTTAATCTAATGCTAAATATACTGCCCCTTATATCACACCACTTAGTTATTCTCTTGATCCGATTTGCAATTTTAGTAACTTTTGAATGTTGTAAATCACACAGAGTTTTAAAAAGGAGGGAAACTAACATAAAAAAATCTTATTTCTGAAAGAGCTGACTGGTATGAAAGAGAAAAATAGAATGATATAGAATTAGAGAAATACATATTTAGAAAAAATTAAATAAAAATAAAATCTAAATAAAAAATAAAATCTAATTCATTTAAGAGCCAAATAAGGTGACTATGATTATATATTTAAGCCAAAACATAGGTGATTAGAAGTCACTTTATTTTAGCAGTGTTCTTCCAGAAGATTTTATAAAAACAGAAAATGAAACAAAAGGAAATTCAGAACAAGTGCTTATCAATACTCTTTGAAATTCATAAGGGCAATTTCTTTCTAAACTTCATTTACCTTTTCTCATGAAACATTCCAAGAACAGACTAAGAGTTATTGAAATTATTTATCATTTTGCCCCTTTGGAAAAGTAATGCCACTTTAGAGTGGAAGTGTGGTGAATTTCCATTCATTAGAGCTGGGAAATCAGAATTTCCAAGCTGGACCCTGCCTTTTCATAACTGGCTCCAGCCCAGCACTCTTTAGACCTTTTTAAAAGTTGTGTTGCTGAGCAGGAGAAGAGGCTCTGGGTCTAGCAGGGCTTTGGGAGAGGTTGACATTAAGCTAGAAGTTCACCCCACTCTATTTGATGGGAAGTGTTAATTTCTTACTCAGCTGCTTTGTGTAAACATAGAAACTCGGTGACGAGGAAAAAAAAAAAAAAAAGGTTTTCAGATGACCGGAATAAACATAAAAAATGAAAATTATCTGGAATATGTGATGAATTTGTTTTTTCTTCATTTAACTTTCCTGGCTTCGCCTTTTTCTTCCCTTTCACTCTTCTCTCCCTTGCAAATATAAGTGCATCTATTGAAATGACTACAAGACTTAAACAAAGTTTACTTCCTTTGAACGTAGTCTTACACTGAAAACTTTACTAAGGAGTATGTATTTTAAAACACTGAGAGACTATTTAGGGCTGGGCTGTCCTAAGGTCAACTCATAAGACATTATCATTCATGCACATCTCAGAGGTGTGGTACAAATAAACTTAAGTATGGAAATAGTATTTGCTTTCACTTTAGTCACTGCTCGGTTCCTCAGAGATGTAAATTAGAAAGAACATCTCACTTGTAAAATTACCTTACCTTTTCTAATTGGACTGTGAAATATCCAGCTCCATTTCGAAGAAATCTTAAGGCAAAACCTGAGGGCCACATAAAACTGTGGCTGCTGGTCAGGGATGCTGCCTCCTGTGGAACTGAGGTGTTTCCTGAATGGCGTCACCAGACTAAGCATCTGCGGTGTGTAAACTGCAGTGGGGAAATGTTAAGAATCATGGTACAGAGGTTAATGCGTTTAGGCAAGCAATACAGGGAATGGATTAAAATTGCACTTCTTTTAATAAGAAAAAGTTTGTCACACACCCAAAGAATTCATGAGGAAGTTCTGAAAGAATCTTACACTCCCTGAAATTAGAACAAAAGCAATAGTAGTTATCGTCTTTTCCACAGCATTCCTCTGTAGGTAGGAAAACAGGTCTAAGTTGGTGAAGCCAGGAGTCAAATGGGGACTACGGAAGATTCAGCATTTCTCTCTCACACCTGGAAATCTCACATCTAAAGATAGCTACCACCCTACCATTCTCACCCAGGATTAGGAAAAAATGAAACTGGGAAATTTACATTTCACACACTTCTCATATGGAAAGAATGCTTTTCATGCCCCATGCCATTGTCTAACCAAGAGAGCAGCATACATTTTTGCCATGTTCTACTTGTGTGAAATAATTAAAATCCATGGTTTTGAGGGTCATGGGCTTTTTTTTTTTTTTAATTAAAAAAAAAAATCACAGCACTCACCATAGCACATACCCTCCCCAATGCCCATAACTCCACCACCCTCTCCCGACACCCTTCCCCCCAGCAACCCTTAGTTTGTTTTATGAGATTAAGAGTCCCTGATGATTTGTCTCCCTCCCTATCCCAACTTGTTTCATTTATTCTTTTCCTACCCCCCAAACCCCTCATGTTGCATCTCCACTTCCTCATATCAGGGAGATCATATGATAGTTGTCTTTCTCCAATTGACTTATTTCCCTAGGCATAATACCCTCTAGTTCCATCCATGTCATCGCAAATGGCAAGATTTCTTTTCTTTTGATGGCTGCATAGTATTCCATTGTGTGTGTGTGTGTGTGTGTGTGTGTGTGTATAATCCATTCATCTGTTGATGGACATCTAGGTTCTTTCCATAGTTTGGCTATTGTGAACATTGCTACTATAAACATTCGGGTGCACGTGCCCCTTCGGATCACTACGTTTGTTTCTTTAGGGTAAATACCCAGTAGTGCAATTGCTGGGTCATAGGGTAGCTTTATTTTTAACTTTTTGAGGAACCTCCATGCTGTTTTCCAGAGTGGCTGCACCAGCTTGCATTCCCACCAACAGTGTAGGAGGGTTCCCCTTTCTCCGCATCCTCGCCAGCATCTATCATTTCCTGATTGGTTAATTTTAGCCATTCTGACTGGTGTGAGGTGGTATCTCATTGTGGTTTTGATTTGTATTTCCCTGATGCCGAGTGATGTGGAGCATTTTTTCTTGTGTCTGTTGGGAATCTGGATGTCTTTGCAGAAATGTCTGTCCATGTCTTCTGTCCATTTCTTGATTGGATTATTTGTTCTTTGGATGTTGAGTTTGCTAAGCTCTTTATAGATTTTGGATACTAGCCCTTTATCTGATAAGTCATTTGCAAATACCTTCTCCCATTCTTTCAGCTGTCTTTTGGTTTTGTTAACTGTTTCCTTTGCTGTGCAAAAGCTTTTTTTCTTGATGAAATCCCCAAAGTTCATTTTTGCCCTTGCTTCCGTTGCCTTTGGCGATGTTCCTAGGAAGAAGTTGCTGCAGCTGAGGTCAAAGATGTTGCTGCCTGTGTTCTCCTCAAGGATTTTGATGGATTCCTTTCCAAAACCATAAGATACCTAGGAATAAACCTAACCAAAGAGACAAAGAATCTATACTCAGAAAACTATAAAGTACTCATGAAAGAAATTGAGGAAGACACAGAGAAATGGAAAAATATTCTATGCTCCTTGATTAGAAGAACAAATATTGTGAAAATGTCTATGCTACCGAAAGCAATCTACACATTTAATGCAATCCCTATCAAAATCCCATCCATTTTTTTTTCAAAGAAATAGAACAAATAATCCTAAAATTTATATGGAACCAGAAAAGACCTCGACTATTCAAAGGAATATTGAAAAAGAAAGCCAAAGTTGGTGGCATCACAATTCCAGACTTCAAGCTCTATTACAAAGCTGTCATCACCAAGACAGTATGGTACTGGCACAAAAGCAGACACATCAATGGAACAGAATAGAGATCCCAGAAATAGACCCTCAACTCTATGGTCTACTAATCTTTGACAAAGCAGGAAAGAATGTCCAACGGTAAAAAGACAGTCTCTTCAACAAATGGTGTTGGGAAAATTGGACAGCCACATGCAGAAAAATGAAATTGGACCATTTCCTTACACCACACATGAAAATAGACTCAAAATGAATGAAGGACCTCAATGTGAGAAAGGGCTTGTTTTTTTTATACCATGACTTCTGTTATTGCTCATCACAAGATCTCGTGTGAGTAAGGAATGTAGCTTTTGGCTGTCTTACATCCTGTATCTAAAATACAGACAAATGTGACCAAAAAAAAAAAATATTCTGAAAACCCAGCCCTGCTAAAGGCAAAACAAAAAATTGGACTTCGGTAACTGCTCTCTGTTTTACGTAAAAATAATTCCAGCTTTTTTTTCTTCCATTATAATTTCTTTGCTTCTCCAGCCAAATGTTTGAAGCAGAACCCATGTTAGACACAAGCCATATCTTGGCCTTTGTTGTCATGTGTTGTATGTTCAGAAAATCTGTTTTGTTTTATTTTGCATGATGTCATATTAGATGAAAAAGTCTTAAAATATAGCTATTATGAGAAATTTCCTGAGAGAAATTACAAAATGTACACATGACTTGGGTTAACTATTGAGGCTTAAAACTTTTTTTTTACAAAATTAAGACAAAACTTTTCCGTTAAGTTAAAAAATAACCCTGAGGCATGTAGAGCCTTGGCCAGCTTTGATGATAATACCTCCGTTCTCTGATTTTTTGGTGGGGTCTGATCATGCTGGCATCACCAGCAAGAAAAGATCCAAATTGTATTTTCAGTGAATGGCTTTTTGAATGAGTAAATGTAGGTAAGATTTGATGATCAAACCTGGAGTACATCCTGTATGAAGTAGTAAGCCTTAACAGTCATTGTCTCCAGGCTTTTGGTAGCATTTCTGGGATATTCTCGGTAGCTCCTGCTCCAGGGAAGTGACGGCTACTGTTCACCATGTGTCGTCCTAAATTGCCAACTGCAGTTGGCCTTGCAGAGACTTAATTTCTTCTTAACATTTTGTCAGACTCCCTTTCAACAATTTATGTACTTGATGACTTGTGATTTTCTTGGTGTCTTGTGATTATCACTGAATGAGGGAGAGAAGGTTTGTCCTTCTAATGCCCTGATAAAGGAGAGTCCCATCAGCAGAGGAAGAGAGGACAAGGGGATTGACCTGAGTAACCCATCAGTGGATTATGATTTAGGGGGCAAGAAGATGAAAAACAGTTCTTTTGTAATTCAAGGAAGCTTGTGTGGTAAACAAAGGAAAAAATATCTTAGGGTTCACTCTTCTATGAAAAATAGTACAAGGGAACCTCCAAGAAGGTAAAATTAAAGATACTTCCGGATCCTTTAACTTTTGACTGTCATTCAAGAGATAAATAAGCACATGCGTGCTCCTACCTGTCTCTACACTAGCACTGTGGCAGGAATTCAGGATAAATAACAATTAGACTTTAAGAAAGATATTGCTGATGATGTGCTGGAAGTCTATTTACTCCTTGTAACTGTTCTAGGGTGAACTCCTTGTGTATTCTTGTGTGGGTAGATGTTTTCATTAAGATCAACGTATCCAAGACTTTACTTGCATCCATGCTTGTCTCATTTTTCTAAGGTAGCACTGTTCCGCTCTCTTCTGGCGAGTGTCTTATTTCAGTATGGCAGGGCTTACTTCTTTCCTGTTGCTTTTCCATCACATTGGATCCCTTGTCCCATACAGATCCTATCCCACAGATGTTTAGGTCTCAACTGGCCTTCCTGGTTTGCTCTTCCTGAAAAGTCACATGAAGGCCTGAAAGTGCCTTAAAAGCCTATATGTGTCACTTCATTCTAATTTAATCATGACTGGTTTCCTACTTTACTCCCTCCCCCACAAAAAAGGTGGGGGGTAGAAGAAGAATGATCAAAAGATTCCTGCTGGCTTCCATACTGTGGTTTTAGGTCTGCAGATTATGTTAAGGTTGGACAGCTTCTGATTTGTTTGGTGTCTTGTGATTGCCATTGGCCATACAGAGTTCAGGTGTCATTGAGAAGTTCTAAACTGGAGGGAGGGTAGTGTCATGAATCAGGAAGAGGTGGATAAGGAAGTTAGCATTTGGCTGGAGACCCACAGAGGGTTGTGTTTGCCTGGCTGTTGGCCACAAAAGCTCATTCCAGGGGGTAAAGAACAATCCAGACACATTGCTTGCTCTTTTATGTCACCTACGAAGTATAATAATCCCAAGTATAGGTAGATGCAGGCTGGGATGCAATATAGGTAGATGTAAGCGTCAAGACGGGAAAAAGCTATGCATTTGTTGACATCTACCCCAGCACAGAATACGAACGCCAGGAGCCAGCAACACTGCCAGCAACATTCATGTAGGGAGCAGCTTTCCTCTGTGATCCCAAAAGTTGGCCAGAGAGATGTAATATTTGTAAACATCACTGCGATTCACTCTACAGCATCAGTGGTGTTGAGGAGATTAGAAACAAAACAGGACAAAAGCAAAAGCTGTAACTATTGCTGCCTTTGAATCATTTCCTTTTGAAGAGGGTTGGCCTGACCATGTGTGTAGAGAGACCAGCTGCTCCAACAATGTCAGCACTCTGGTGCATGTTTCTACTTTTTTTTTCATATTTCTACTTTTAATTAGTCTTTTGGCAACACGTTGATATAAGTTTAGGTAGCACGCTCACTTCTATACATAATGTCCAAGAAATAGTTTATCAAATTGCAAAAGAAAGACAAAGTCAAATATGTTAAATTTTGTCTTTAGGAAGAGAAAAATTTCAGCCTACAAAAATTGTCCTGGTTGATACATGACAGGCTTCCCTTTTATAGCTGCCCTACCTCAGGCCTTAAAATTGTTTCAGGAATTACTGTACAAAGTTCACTGGATCATTTTTCTCCAGAGACCCTCTCTGACCAATGCAATCTATCTCCTGATTCCCTCTGTCTGATAAGATACGTATACTCTGTACATCTGTATATATACACGCACACACACAAATATAGCCCTCACTCAGTCATTGTGAAGAGAAATTTTTCATAAAGCTGAACTATGCTACAAAGTCCCAACATTTTAAAGCCAAATACTTGAAGTTATTTAAAGCTGCATATCTCTTTTACAAAATAAGCATAGCATCTAACTTACAAAATTATTGTACAGATTTGAGTAATATATATAAAGCACTTAGGTCATTCCCTCACTGTTGGTAGATGCTACATAAATCGCAAGTGTCATTATTATATTTTTAAAATGTTTTCCAATGTGTAACTAAGCCCCATCATATAGAGCACCTCCAAGCTAAGTGATGTTTTGTGAAATTACCACTTCTGTTATACCTAGTATGTTTATCATTACACACACAGATTCATGCTGGGCATACTTTTCTGTGGGCCATGGTCAAAAATCTTTGAGACCCATTGAGAGAGAATAGGGTGGAGAAGTAGCAGGCTGGCAGATGTATCTAGAGTCTCATAGCAAGGAATCGTGTGGTCCTTCCAGCTTTGCCCTTTGTAGGAGATTGGAAGAGAGGGCTTTCCGAGGCCAAAAGCCTATTCTCTGCAGGTGTTTCTGTGGCTGAACACCAGGGAAAATGGAAAAATTCAGCCTTGGACACAGTGGTCTAGGTGGTGCCCAAGCTCAGGGCCAACCAATACAGTGGCCATACACATGTCCACAGGTCCTAGAGTGTTTGGGATGGGTGGGTCAACTGGCAGGTGCTCTTGGTGATCCTGCTGCTGATACAGTTGCCAGGAAGCTCTAGGATTTGCCTATGAGGTTCCTGAGCCAGGATTTGCACACGCTGTCAGTGACACTGGAGGGGAAGCTGGGAGAAAGAGAGATCGAGATCTGTGGGTGGGGGCGTCAAATTATGTGTTCCTCTTGCCTGTGCATCAAAGGCTGTAGTGTTAGTTCTTTCATGGGGCCAAAGCAAAAATCAGCCTCTCTGTATTTTCTGGCTGAGAAAAGAAGGAGACAGATGTTTTGTAAATTCCAAAACTGTGTTATGAGATCCAAAACCCTACAGCGTTCTAGGGAAAGAATGTTTAATCAGGACACAAGCAACAGAAAGTGTTGAATGTCTGGCATTGTCGGAAAATGTAATAGTATTATTACCATCAAAGAAGGTGGAATTGTCCTTACTAACAATAGAAACACTCACCCAAACGAAGAACTTGCATGTGAGATGTTTCTGTGGGAGTGTGGGCAAAGCTCAGTGTACTCTTCGTGGCCAGTAAGCCCGCTCTTTGCACATCTTGGGCCCTCGGAAAGCTGAGGCTCTCAGAGGAGCCTGCACAGAGGGGAGGCAGCTGGCTCACTTCATTGTCAAGAGACGATGCCTTGGGACATTCTGAGCACCACTCAGCTTCAGCCTCAGCTTCAGTTTTTAAGTCCACAAGAGCAGTTCCTTGAAGTTTAGAGTCAGCCCTGGGTACAGTGCTTTGGAGATTATGGGGAAGCAAAGCCAGGAGGCCCCATGTGTGGAGCCAGCCCCAACTCCTCGGTTCTCCAGACTGTAATCACAGACCCGTCAGTCTCGAGGAGCCCCTGCCACTGTGCCGCTGTCTTACTGCCTTACTTCTGCTTTGTTTTCTGAATACTTCTCTCCTCCCACCATCTCTGGAACTTCTCAGTGTCTTTCTCTGGCCTAGGAGGAAACAGAAGAGAGAAGGGGGGACACGCTGGTTGTATGAAGAGTCACAGAACACCTGTAATCGTCCTGCTGTGAGTACGTTTCCAGGAGTTGTCTGGGTATTCCTTCAGAAACCCTGAAATCACTCCTCCCTGGTGTCTGGTGACTGAAAGTAGAGCAGAGAGGAGAGGAAGCCCACAGACGATGCCACTGTCCCTACTTGGGAGGATGAGAGTGCTTTAGTTTCACCCTCCTCCCCTTCCAATTGCACAGGTGTGCACCCCCACCACTCAGGAAGGTTATGAGACATGCTAACTGGGTAAAAGAAAAAAAAAGTGACTAACCTTGCAGATGTAAGTGAAATTCATGCAGATGCATCATAGAAAGTGATTAGGGAATGCATCATTGGCATAGAGTTGCTCCATTTCCCAAAGCATGTTGCTAGAAGGTGTTTTACATGCACGCATACACACAAGCACCGTGTACACTCCCCTAGCCACTAGAAGAAGCTTTTCCAAGTTAAATGTCAGAAATCCTGTATTATTCAGGGTGATATTTGTGCAATTGTGCGACTGGCTGCCCCTTGGGCCACTCCACAAATTTCACTCACAATTAAGTTTCGAGCACAGGGCAGTCATTCCAGGAGTTGGCTGTGTATTTTTAGAATAGTTCTAAACATTTTTGAATAAGAAAGCAATTCAACCTCTTGTAGACTCTGTATATTAAATTATCCTGCTACCCACCTTTTTATCTTTTTTGATACATTTCATGCTTCAAATCAAGGGACATTTTTGCCAGAAATTTCCCTTATAACTTCTTTAAAAGTTTATGCATTTGGAGATAAATGTAATCCATATGTTCCCAAGTTACTCTAGCTTTTAAAAAAAAAAATCAAATTGTTATTCTCTTCAAAGTACTTGATCACCAATAAGTTATATGAGATTTTTAAAAAGCCTTTCTTTCTTAGTAAAAGGAAACCACATTTGATCAATAACACAGTTAGTTATAGAGTCAAAGTTGTGCAAGGACTTATGAAGATACATTGTTTTACTATTTAACTTTAATAAGTTAGGCTAGAGATTTTGGGGAAACTCACCAGTTACTGTCAGAAAAATGCACACTATTTTTTTTTCTCTTCACAGGCTAAAAGCTCAGTTTTTTGTTTATAAGATTCACTTTATCTTCTCATTACAGTGATTTTCAAAAAAAAAATTGATTTCTAGCTCTATAGTTAGAATCCATTGAAAACAAGTATGTAATGTAACTATCTTATATTTGAGTACATATGCCCATAAAGACCTTTACAGAAAACCCCTAATTCTGTAAACCTGAGCACACAGTTTATAGTTCAAAGTTATATACACATAATGCAATAAAGGAAGTAACTCTTTTCAGATAATGAGCTCCCTAAAGGCATGAAGAATGTCTTCCTCATTGTGGTATCTATGCATAGTAGGCCTTGTGAAATATTTGGTGAACAAAGAAAACATGATTAAAAATAACAGGAAGAAACGTAGTTACAGCAGAGTCTGGTTTTAGACGGCAGAAGGATGGCAGCTGAGCAAGGAGGACTATGTCAACAGGATACAATAATAACACCAAGCCCTACTTTAATCCATCTGCAAAATGGTTTAAAAGTACATGGTGGAGGGCAAGAAGGAGCTGATAACGTGTTCAATCACACAGCTGTTCAGCCTGTGTCCTTCCCAGCACATTCCTTTTTGGGAAGAGGAGCTGGGCTGGACTTGGCTCCAAGCCTATAAATTAATTTATATTTAAATACCTAGTGTTAACATAATTGGTGTTCTTCAGAGGTAAACATATTTCTGTTTGTCTACAAAGAACTATATATATATATATCTCATATATAAATATAGACAACTTTAATGTAACAAATACATATTTGTTCATGTATGTTTGTTCAGCTATATATTTTTACATTCCGTGTATAAATTGGTGTATATATAACAAATTAGATTTGTGATGTTATATAAATTGCTCTATACATAGAGATTTACAATATTTGTAAAGGAGACCAATATCATTGCAGTTCACGAAGTCCTTTTCTATCATATATTATTGACCCAAAGAACATTTTTTTTAAGATTTTATTTAGTTGACAGACAGAGATCACAAGTAGGCAGAGAGGCAGGCAGAGTGAGAGGAAGAAGCAGGCTCCCTGCTGAACAGACAGCCCGATGCAGGACTCGATCCCAGGACCCTGGGATCATAACCTGAGCCAAAGGCAGAGGCTTTAACCCACAGAGCCACCCAGGTGCCCAGAACATTCTTTTCTTATAGACTCTTCAAGGAAGCTGGTGATGTTCTCTGATGTCCGAGGTTTACTTGTACCCAAAATTTATGTAAATTCCTAAAGAATATAACATGAAACTCCCTAGGGACATTTAGGAAATGTGAGCTCTCCCTAGTTGATAGAATCAAATTTCTAGAATCACAGAAGAATAAAGAAAACTTGTTTGAAGGCTACATTCCCTGCCAAAGATTTTCAGTGGATTATTTTTTTAAGCTGCAAAGACTATGAAGTGGAAACCAAAATGGGATCTGAGCCCCAATTACGCTTTTCCAAGTACTACACATTCCTGACTTCTAAACACAAAGTCATAGATCAGAGATTCAGGCTCATGGAATTCCAAGCGTACTGTCTCCACAAAACCCACATTCACCTTTACAAAAATTGTATTTGTTGATTCATAATGTAGACATTGTGAAGGATAGTTAAATGTGTAAGCCATTTTTTGGTGTTAAACACCTGATATCCTAATGACCCATACTTAAAACTATTATGATCTTTCTTCTTCCATGTTATCTTTTCTCTTATGCTAAAGAACCTGGTGATTCTGCCAAGACAAACACACAGACAATTCCCCCCACACATGCACACAGCTCGCAGCAATAAACAAACAGGCAGAACTTGGAGAAAGTTGTGTAGTATAAATGTGGAGGAAGGAATCTATGAAAAAGCAGGAACTGATATACTTTGCTATGGGACAAGTCATCAAAATGCAAATAACAGAGTTGAAAATGCTATTAATCATTCAAACCTGAGTGGATATTAGCTTATTCAGAGATGGCGTTATTCTCATTTAAACCAGCCTCCTCTTATAGTTTTTCTTATTGCCCATTCCTGCAAAGAGTTTGCAGTGATGGGGTAGACCAGCAAAAATTCACTGTGGGGTGCAAAGTAGGAGTGAATAAAAACAGTACCACAAAGTTTGGGACATATATATTGGCTTTTCTGGTTCTGAAGAGCAAACAACGTTGACAGAAAGCCCCATCCCATGATTCATGTGTCAGAGAAGGCCTTAAATCATTCTTCAGTAGAAGAATTTCCAACATTGTTCCTTCCCATAAGCTCTATATTTAAGATACTCTGCTATTCCCATGGTAACCAAACGGGGGGGGGGAACATACTTCAAATGTCAACTGTTACGCTGTTGAGTCCCAAGCACTGAGTGACCCTCACCAGAACGGTGTCTCCTGGATGGCATCAGTTTTTCTCATTTGATTCTGGATATGACTTATTTTTTAAAACAATGAAAAAAATACTCCAAAGAAATAACAAAATACATATCTTCTGCATGCAGAATAATAAAAGTTAGATTTTTGCATCCAGCTATATTGTTTAATTTTAAATAATCTGAGGGAATTGTGCAGCAGGAAGCTCTCCTAGGGGAAAAAAAGGGATTTAAGAAGATTTTTGAAATAATGAGATGAGGAAATGCAATGAATTATTCCTTGAACTGGGTTGCTGAGGCTAATAAGGCATGTGAAAGGGAATATTAGTAGTAAACAGGAAATATTAAGACAGGAGAGGAAAAACCATCTAGGTTATACAGGCCATTGGTCCTACCAATTATTTTTTCTTCAAAGAAAACATAAGAAAGTGAGGCAAACAAATCAAAACAAAAAGACTGAGAAGGACAATAAAGCATACGCCTTGTCTTTGTTTATTAAATAGGTCTATGTTTCTGGTATTAAAGTTGGCTCAGGTCTCATTATCTGTTATGGGGATATTATAGGGTGGGTGTTTCCAGCAAAGTTCTACCCCATTCTGGCCAAGAAACAATGGCAGAACCTAATCAACACAAGACAGTCAATACTTCTATTGTGTCCTCAGTATGCTTGGTGTTGTATAAGGTCCACAGTTAGGTGTAATTGAGTCCTTGTTCTCAGGGAACACACAGCTTAGCTGAAGAGCTAAACACCTTAGTCTACCTTTTGTTGTAATTGGATTTCGTTTTTGGTGCTTGCACAAGGGATGAAGTGAGAGTATGAAGGACAAAGAATTCATATCTATTTGGAAAATTCAGAAATTAGTTTCTGGAGACTTACCTTGAAAGAGTAGAAAGGGCAGGATTTGCATAGGTGGCAACAGAAGGGCAGCTTATTACAAGCAGAGTACATAGCACCAGCAAAGGTGTGGGAGCTGGTAGTGGTCCTAATGAGTTTGGAGTTAGTGTTCTAGAAGGAGTAGATCGCAGGTCAGAGAAAAGTAGCCGAAAAATAAGTAGAGTCGTTCTAGGGATAGTCTAAAAATGCTGATTCAGTAAGAATGCATTTCAATCTGTAGATAATTGAAAGTCATTAAATGGCTTGTTAAAAAAGTTGAGCTTTTAAAAATGCAGTCCTGACCATATTGTATCTTGAACATAAGGAACATTGTCTACAGCAAGTGCAAAGTGGGGGTTAAGAGGAGGTGATCTTCAGAGGGATCTGTGTGGGGACTGGACTGGACTGTCATCTCCTTAGTCTTTATGTTGCCCCACATTTCTTTCCTCACTCTGACTGGCCCCCCAGCCAGTTTTCCTGTGCTAGCTGTCCAGATAAGCCCCTCCAACATTGATCCTATTCTAATGGGAAGGTTTCATAAACAGTGCATGTGCTGGGCCACACATCTGTATCCCCAGGCATTTAGATAAGGAACCAGGAGACAATCAGCCTGGTATCAGTGGAATGATTTCTGGCTAGTCTAGTGGTTAACTGCAGAGAAATGTTGTCCACATTTCATTGTTTCCCCATAGCCCTACCTCTGGCCCAAGAAACATCATGGACATTCCTGGTACTTCTTAATGCTGAGAGGGTATAAAGTGAAATGGACCATGGCTGAGAAGGCTGTAGGGTGAGACACACAGGAGAATATCTCAAGTAGAAAATCTAAAGGCTAGAGACCCTGCTTACATCAAACTCAGAGCCAGTCATAACTTGGAGACACAAATCCACAGAGTGTGCAATTTATTGGGGATGATATCACCTCCAAAGGGTGAAGATTCGTTCTTGGGAAGGAAAAGCCTCACATTTGTGGTACGTATAAAACACAGAAACACATACGGTATATAAACAGAATGGTATATCTGTGGTATTAAAGTATCATGAGGGAAATTTAATTAACTTACTAATTTATTAAGCAAAAAAAAAAAAAAACATGTCTTAAGAAGCACCTTAGGAGAACAAGGATGAAAAAAAGATTGAGAAGCACTATCATAGGAGCATAGGACTTCAGAATTGCCCTTGTGGAAATGGACAGCAGGAGAGAGGGAAATCTGTAAGCCCACATTCATTCTATCCTCTGAGTCAAGGCAGAGCTGTCCTGATACTTAGCGTCTGCTCTGATAAGGCTGAGGTAGGTGTTCAGAGAGCTGAGGGCAGGATATGAGATACCCGGGTCTTCCCAGGCTCTGGAGTGAGCTGGCTGAGCCTCGGATGAGGAAGGGGCAGGCTCCGCCAGCTTACAAATGTGTGTTCAACTTGAAGGTGGGAATTTCCCAGGGCCCGCATTAGAGTTCAGGCTTACAAGACAGGGCTGGGGTTCCCCGATATTGCTCTGTACTTGGGGACAAACGTGCAGTGTTGAGCTTAGCCATGAATGCTCTCTCTCTCCAGAATCAGCAAGTCTCCCTTCTCAGGTGATAGGGAGAGATTCGAGAAGCAGGCTGGAATGGAAGAACACTTTGGTAACCAAATTCTGTGTGGAGTGATGACATATTCTCTTCTTTGTAACTGAGGGACAAACAGATGGAGAGAACCAGCAGAGGTCTGGGGTCATCCATGACATCAGACAGGAAGTCTTCTTTGTTTCTCTTAGAATTTCTGTGTAAC
This sequence comes from Martes martes, assembly GCF_963455335.1. NCBI lineage: Eukaryota > Metazoa > Chordata > Mammalia > Carnivora > Mustelidae > Martes > Martes martes. The sequence goes on along the minus strand of NC_137896.1, from coordinate 50,036,707 downwards.
TGTTTTGTACACCTACAAACAGTTGGAGCCTTGCCCAGTATCTGAGACTCGAGAAGAAGGTGGGAGAATGAACAGAACTGGAGAGGGAGGAGGGAGGTGGCCCTGCAAGGAAGGCATAAAATATTAAGCATGGTGGAGGAGAGCTGACAGTGGGGAGTGGGAGAGAGTCAGACTGCTGAACATGGAGGTTGCCGTGTGTTTATAGGGCCATTTTAGCTGGTGAGAAAGAAAATATGAAGAAAATTGCTCTGAAGACTAATTGGCTAGATATGTAATTGGCTCTAATGATGTTGTAGGAGAAAATATGCATATTTCTATATGCCAAGATTGTATATCCCATCTAGACATGCAAACACATGTATATCTCATCTTATTAGAATGCGTGGAATATCTGGATATGTAATTTTCTCATTTGATAATTATTTAGTGAAGTTCTTCTTTCAAGGTGCCTTCCTTTGAATTTCTTTTTGTGTTCCTGTATGTGAAGTAGAAAGTGAGAGGATACTTCCAAAAATGGAAATGCATCCAGGTAGGCAATGAAAACTTGAGGCTGTCATCCCTTAGATCTTAAAGGGATTTCTTGTGAAGGGTTGAATAATACGCAATATAATTACTTGTGGAAGGATTAAGATTATATTTTATTTATTATATGTATTAGGATTATATTTATTATATATTATATGTATTATTATATACAAATTATATTGTATTGTATCTAGTTAGGATACACAGGTAAATGCATATGGGCTTGCGCTGACAAGCTCAAGAGAGGTAAAGAAGTTTTAAGTTGTATGGGAGGAGAAACAGGTCCATAGAAGGACATACTACTGTTATCCCATGTCATTTAATGTGGAATCATGTTAGAAATTTATGTTCATGCCTTTTACGCTGAAAAAAATGGAGACTTGATTTGCATTTGTAATATATGCTCAAGTTCATATCCTGATAAGTCCAGCTAAGCTCACATGCCCATGTCTTTCTAAGACAGGTGCCAATGAAACTAAGGCTTTTCTAAGTTGTTCAGACCAGCTTTGTAGCTATGCCTGCAGAATGCAGTGGAAGGACAGAGATTTTTACCCTGTGAAGTTCAAGAAGGAGAAGGCCCCAATTTTCCACATGTCTGATGTGTTTGAAACTAGGTTGTCCACACCAAGTAACTACTTTGGGAAAACAGAATTCTGACACTGCCAGAAGCCAGGCTCATTCTTAACAGCACAGGGGCTCTGGCTTTCAGGTGCTGATTCTTGCCTTCAAGTGCATACATACCTAGAGATGAAATTTCTTTGTGCAAGATGTGCCTCACAACTTGTGCTTCTAAATATGCTTTTCTTTCTTTGGTTGGTTGGTGTCACGTGTTCACCGCTAGTCTCCACATAGCCTATGTGAAAGAGTCCCATAATGTCAATTCTCAATGAAAATTTAAGTCTATCAAAGCTAAATCATGGAAGACAAGTGGGTTTGATCCAGGCTCAATAAATGTACTCTGCCATTTCCTTGCAAACATTGCTAAAGAGTTGTTTGTAATTAAGACCCTTTGATCACAACAATTTTTCTGATGTGTTTTTATTTATGAAGGAACAAGGGTTAAAAGAGGTGAACAAATGCCAAGACTAATATTTTCCCCCTTCTTGGCTGCATTTTTTCTTTTCTTATTTCAAGAATTTGGGGTGGTTTTGTTGTTGTTTTCTGTTTTCAAAGTCCAGTAGATGCCAACCCTTTTCTAATTGCAGAATTTGGCTTTGATGTCATTTGATGTCATGTCATGAGCCATTTCTAAGGAACTACAAAGTAGAAATAAGTGAAGAGTTAGGCTTCAATTACTAAATCATGTTTCTGCTGTGATAAAGCCCCATATATGTAAAATAGAAATCATCAGTTCTGTATGCAGTGAGAGAAAATAAGGTCTCTAAAAACACAAAACTGAAAAACTTCCACATGTAACATTGTGATATTTGTGGCTTTGAGTATGGGATCACTCATTATTCAGAAGAAATATTTTGATGAACAAACAATTTTCCAGATACAAATATCTACACAAGAAATATATCTTTTCTAGAAAATGTTAGGTTTAAACATCCAGCACCAGTACTGTGGACTTTCTTTTAATTAGTCAGACATCTTCCCCTCCCTGAGAAAAAATTAACTGCATGAATTATTGGTTTTCACAATATTCCACTTTCATTGGAATAGAAGCAAAAGAGACAAAGATAAGAGTCAGATTTGAATTGTCCTTTTGTCACACCTGGGTCACTATGGCCACCACAAAAACAAAGTCAGAAGATCATGAATCATAGAGGAATGAACGCCAAATGTTTTCTCTCCACCTGAGGAGATATTTGAATAGGCAACAATAGCTTGTAAAGTATGCCATATGCCCTGTGTAATCTGACTAATGTATGAAAATATTCAGTTGTAAAAAGTTCACCAGAAGAGAAGAACCTATTTCTTCCATACCAAAAACCAAAGTAAAACAAACAGATAAATAAATAAATAAATAAATAGAAACAGAAATATCTGTTCAGAAATAGAAATAGAAACAGAAATAAATATCACAAAAGAAAAACAGGCATCTCATTTGCTCTAAATAAAAGGACTGAACCTATAAATGTGGAAGAATTTCCATTTCTGCAAGGGAGATTGCAGTGTGACTGAGAGTTATTGGCAGGCAAAATACCCGCAGAGCATCTTACACCATGGAGTGAATGGTTCATCATGCATTTGAAAGCTTTAAAAAGTGACCTATGCTATAGGAGCCCACTCAACCAAAGCTTATTAAAAATTACCTTTAATTTCATTGATACGTTCTACTGTATCTCTGGTTTCTACCTCATTGATCTCTGCTCTAATCTTGATTATTTCCCTTCTTACATGTGGAGTTGGTTTGATTTGTTGTTGATTCTCCAGTTCTTTAAGGTGTAGAGACAGCTGGTGTACTCTGGATTTTTCCATTTTTTTGAGGGAGGCTTGGATGGCTATGAATTTTCCCCTTAGGACCGCCTTTGTTGTATCCCATAGGTTTTGGAGTGAAGTGTCTTCATTCTCATTGGTTTCCATAAATTGTTGAAGTTCTTCTTTGATCTCCTGGTTGATCCAAGCATTCTTAAGCATGGTGGTCTTTAGCTTCTAGGTGTTTGAGTTCCTTCTGAACTTTTCCTTGTGATTGAGCTCCAGTTTCAAAGCATTGTGATCTGAGAATATGCAGGGAATAATCTCAGTCTTTTGGTATCGGTTGAGCCCTGATTTGTGACCCAGTATGTGGTCTATTCTGGAGAAGGTTCCATGTGCACTTGAGAAGAATGAGTATTCTGTTGTTTTAGGGTGGAATGTTCTGTATATATCTATGAGGTCCATCTGGTCCAATGTGTCACTCAATGCTCTTATTTCTTTATGGATTTTCTGCTTCGATGATCTGTCTATTTCTGAGAGAGGCATGTGAAGATCTCCTACTATTAATGTATTCATATCCATATGACTCTTTATCTTGATTAATAGTTTTCTTATGTAATTGGCTGCTCCCATATTGGGGGCATAGATATTTACAATTGTTAGATCATCTTGGTGGATAGTCCCTTTAAGAATGATGTAGTGTCCTTCTGTATCTCTGACTACCGTCTTTACTTTAAAATCTAATTTATCTGATATGAGAATCGCTACCCCGGCCTTCTATTGAGGCCCATTGGCGTGAAAGATGCTTCTCCATCCCTTCACTTTCAGTCTGGGTGTATCTTTAGGTTCAAAATGGGTCTCTTGTAGACAACATATGGACGGGTCCTGTCGTTTTATCCAATCTGCAACCCTGTGTCGTTTTATGGGCGCATTTAGGCCATTCACATTGAGAGTGATTATTGAGAGATACGTTTTTATTGACATTGTGTTATCTTTGAAGTCTTTCTTTCTGTCGATTGTCTCTATAGTTCTGTTCAATGCTATTCTTAGGATTTTTCCTCATTTATAGAACCCCCCTTAATATTTCCTGCAGTGTCGGCTTGGTGGTTGCATAGTCTTTTAAGCCTTGCTGGTCTTGGAAACTCTTTATCTCTCCATCCATTTTGAATGTCAGTCTTGCTGGATAAAGTATTCTTGGCTGCATGTTCTTCTCATTTAGTGCCCTGAATATATCTTGCCAGCCCTTTCTGGCTTGCCAGGTCTCTGTGGACAGGTCTGACGTTATTCTGATGGGCTTTCCTCTGTATGTAAGGAGCTTCTTTGTCCTAGTGGCTTTCAAGAGATTGTATCTACAATTATGATTCCTCAATTTTACTATGAGGTGCCTGGATGTTTTTTTGGAATTTATAATCTTGGGGGGAGACCGTTCTGCCTCTAGTACATGAACACTTGTTTCATTCGCAAGATTGGGAAAATTTTCATGAAGAACTTGTTCCACTGTATCTTCTAGACTTCTTTCTTTCTCCTCCCCTTCAGGGATTCCAACAATTCTGACGTTGGAAGGTTTCATGGCATCATTGATTTCTCTGATTCTGTTTTCGTGGCTTCTAAGCTGTTTGTTCCATGCTTCCTCCTGATCCTTTCTCTCTATCTGTTTGTCCTCCAGATCACTAATTCTATCTTCTGTCTCAGTTACCCTAGCTTTTAGAGAATTTAGATTAGATTGGAACTCATTGAGAGCATTGTGAACCTCATCCCTGGTGGCCTTCAGCTCTGCCCTAACATTATGAACATCATCCCTGGTCGCTTTCAATTCTGCCCTAATCAATTCCGTTTGGTCACCATTCCATGCTCTTGGATCGGAAGAATAAATGTCATTAAAATGTCTATACTGCCCAGAACAATCTGTGCTTTTAATGCCATTCTGATCAAAATTCCACCAGTATTTTTCAAAGAGCTGGAGCAAATAATACTAAAATTTGTATGGAATCAGAAGAGACCCCGAATTGCTAAGGAAATGTTGAAAAACAAAAATAAAACTGGTGGCATCATGTTACCTGATTTCAAGCTTTACTACAAAGCTGTGATCACCAAGACAGCATGGTACTGGCATAAAAACAGACACATGGACCATTGGAACAGAGTAGAGAGCCCAGATATGGACCCTCAACTCTATGGTCAAATCATCTTCGACAAAACAGGAAAAAATATCCAGTGGAAAAAAGACAGTCTCTTCAATAAATGGTGCTGGGAAAACTGGACAGCCATATGTAGAAGAATGAAACTCGACCATTCTCTTACACCGTACACAAAGATAAACTTGAAATGGATAATAGACCTCAACGTGAGACAGGAATCCATCAGAATCCTCGAGGAGAACATAGGCAGTAACCTCTTTGATATAAGCCACAGCAACTTCTTTCAAGATATGTCTCCAAAGGTGAAGGAAACAAAGGCAAAGATGAACTTTTGGGACTTCATCAAGATCAAAAGCTTCTGCACAGCAAAAGAAACAGTCAACAAAACAAAGCGGCAACCCACGGAATGGGAGAAGATATTTGCAAATGACAGTACAGACAAAAGCTTGATATCCAGGATGTATAAAGAACTCCTCAAACTCAATACACACAAAACAGATGATCATATTAAAAAATGGGCAGAAGATATGAACAGACACTTCTCCAATGAAGACATACAAATGGCTACAAGACACATGAAAAAATGTTCATCATCACTAGCCATCAGGGAGATTCAAATCAAAACCACATTGAGATACCACCTTACACCAGTTAGAATGGCCAAAATTAGCAAGACAGGAAACAACGTGTGTTGGAGAGGATGTGGAGAAAGGGGAACCCTCTTACACTGTTGGTGGGAATGCAAACTGGTGCAGCCACTTTGGAGAACAGTGTGGAGATTCCTCAGGAAATTAAAAATAGAGCTTCCCTATGACCCTGCAATTGCACTGCTGGGTATTTACCCCAAAGATACAGATGTAGTGAAAGAACGGCCATCTGTACCCCAATGTTTATAGCAGCAATGGCCACGGTCGCCAAACTGTGGAAAGAACCAAGATGCCCTTCGACGGATGAATGGATAAGGAAGATGTGGTCCATATACACTATGGAGTATTATGCCTCCATCAGAAAGGACGAATACCCAACTTTTGTAGCAACATGGACAGGACTGGAAGAGATTATGCTGAGTGAAATAAGTCAAACAGAGAGAGTCAAGTATCATATGGTTTCACTTATTTGTGGAGCATAACAAATAATATAGAGGACAAGGGTAGATGGAGAGGAGAAGGGAGTTGAGGGAAATGGGAAGGGGAGGTGAACCATGAGAGACTATGGACTCTGAAAAACAACCTGAGGGCTTTGAAGGGGCGGCGGGTGGGAGGGTGGGGGAACCAGGTGGTGGGTATTGGGGAGGGCACAGATTGCATGGAGCACTGGGTGTGGCGAAAAAGAAAATGAATACTGTTACGCTGAAAATAAATAAAAAATTTAATTAAAAAAATTTTACCTTTAAAAAATTATTTTTTAAGATTTTTTTAAATCTTAAAAAAAATTTTTTTTAAATTTATTCATTTGAGACAGAGAGATACAGAGAGAGAGAGAGAGAGAGAGAGAGAGAGATTGAAGGGAAGCAGTGGGAGAGAGAGAAGCAGACCCTCCACGAGCAGGGAGCCTGAACCTAGAGATCATGACCTGAGCTGAAGGCAGACACTTAGCTGACTGCGCCACATAGGTGCCCCTAAAACTAAGCTTTTTTGTTGTTGCTGCAATGTGCAGTTTTTTTAATTCAGGCAGCCATTGCAAAATATATTCTGGAAAGATCATTCCACAAGGTTATTCCCTATTCATAATAACCACCCTTTAGTTGACTGACCTGGTGACCCTTACCATGTTCTCCCAATACAGTCTTTTACATGGACTGCTTCCAAATATTGACACAATCATTAGTAATAATCTTTGTAGGATAAAAGAAAACCTTGCAACACAGAATTGATAATCTAGATGGTTCTTCAAGTTTCCTTACTTCTTATTTTTTATGTAGATGGTGCCTACAAACAGCTCGCTCAATTCCAAGCTGGTCTTTAAAGTCAGCGGATCAAATTGCCCAAACTCATACAGCCATTTGATAATCAGTAACAACTTCTAGCCATCTATTCCTTCATATGTAATATTAGAAGACTAAATGGATTGGCCTTAAAAATTCTTTCCAGGTTGGGAACCTGGGTGGCTCAGTGGGTTAAAGCCTCTGCTTTCAGCTCAGGTCATGATCCCAGAGTCCTGGGATCGAGTCCCGCATCAGGCTCTCTGCTCATCAGGGAGCCTGCTTCCTCTGCTCTCTCTGCCTATTTGTGATCTCTGTCTGTCAAATAAATAAATAAAATCTTAAAAAAAAATTCTTTCCAGGTTTACAGTTCTTGTTCTAACAGCAAAAGAAATACAGAAAAGTTTCAAACAAAGTTGGATGGGAAGCTAATATTTGTAATGTCACATGGAGAGATTAGCTCAGCAATTTCCAATTAATAGGAGTCATATGGTGAAATCCCCTAGAGCTATTTAGAAACAAATCTCTCATTGCTTAGAAGTATAGGTAGAGCAAGTTTACTTGGACTTTTTATTGTTATTATTAAAAAATTCAAGGTATTCGAAGGTTATTTTCTGTCTTTCTAAGGATGGGGTAAAAGAGAGATATTTAGAGAAGAAAACCTGCCAAGGTCAGCACTTTACCTTCTACATGCAGCAGAAGTTTCCTTGAAAATCTTTTTCAGATGAATACTGGAAAAGAACTGAACCAAGCAGGGGATGGGGTAGAGAAGAGTGAAAAATGCTATAAAGGTCACAGGAGCAGAACAGGGCTGTGGATTGCCATGTGATAAGTGTTTCAGTGCCTTGTGTGTGGTATCTTGTTGATGGTAGGCTAGCCTTCCAATTGTATTTAACACCTTGAATAATGGAAGAGGTTTTGAGATACTATGAGCGGTTGAAGTCATCATTTTATGAGTTTGTTGTGGAATAGTTCATGCAAGACAAGGCAAATGCCAGAGTCAGAGAAGGGGAGCCAATAAAAGGAAGTTTTCAATGATTTAAAAGAAACACTTTATCATACTTTCCTCCTTTAAAGTGGGGACGTTTAGATGGAGGGACTGTGTAGGGTATTGGGAGAGAGTGTTATTTTTCATATAACATGATTTTATAAATTGTTCCTAGAAAATATTGCTAGATGGGTCATATTTTGGTAAATATGAAGAATTTCAGATTATTAAAAATTATTAAATTTGAAATATTAGAATATTTTATTTTCTATTATGTTCAATAGCTAACATATGGGACATTATTAGTTTTTGATGTAGTGTTCAATGATTCCTTAGTTGTGTATAACACCCAGTCCTCATCACCTCGCATGTGCCTCCTTAATACCCGTCACCTGTTTACCCCATCCTCCCACATCCCTCCCTTCTGTAACCCTCAGTTTCGTTCCTGGAGTCCAGAGCCTTTCATGGTTTGTCTCCCTCTCTGATTTAGAATGAATACTTTAAAAGTGAAGTAGTTTTTGTGATTCACATTCATATGACTCATGCTTTAATTGTTCTTTAAAAATATCTACTTAATAATTTAAAAATTAAGTATTTAATATTTAATAAATATTAAACAAATTATTATTTATTATTTATTTATTATATATAAATATCTATATATAAATAGCTATATTTATATATATTTATAGATATTTATATAATATCTATATTTATATATAAATATAGCTATTTATATATATAAATTTATATATATATTTATATATATAAATATATATATAAATTTATATATATAAATAGCTATATTTATATATTATATATATTTATATATAAATATATATTATATATTTATATATATTTATGTATATTTATATATAAATATAAATATATAATTTATTTATTATTATTTATTAAATTATTATTATAATAAATTATTATTTATTTATTATTTTTAAATAATAAATATTTAATGAATATTTAATAGATATTTAAATATTTAATTTATTTATATTTATATTTAATAAATTAAAAATCAAATATTTAATATTTAATAAATAAATTTAATAAATATTTAATAAATATTTATTTTTATTTTTATTTATTTATTTATTTATTTTATATTATATTTATTTATTTATATTTATTTATATTTATTTATATATTTAATAAATAATAATAATTTAAAAATATCTATTTAATGGCAATAAGATACATACATTTTGAAGAATTTGCTTACTAAAATTTTGAGAATAAACAATTTTTAAAAATGAAATGTACTAAGGTGTTGCAAAATATATTTGATCCATACACTCTTAGCATATAATAAGAATTCAACAATTATATAATTATATAATAAGAATTCAACAATTGAGGCAAACTGATTTATCCAAAAAAGTTAAGAACTCATATAAATCACAAACTAGCTCTTTCCTCTCTCTGAGTTCTTCTTTGATAATGATAACCCACGGATAGTTTTTGGCATTCATTCTCCCCTGTCTCCGATGTATATTACGTTATAAATTTATTATAGTGAACTTCTGCTATTTTCAGGTCTATCTGCTCCTTGTAATAGGTGATCTTTATTATCAGGGCTCATCTTTCTACCTTAGTATCCTCTGTGATTACCGAATATACTGGGCCTTCAATAACAATTTCCTCAATAGCTTAGTTTTGCTTTGATTTATTTTTAATGCAGACAAAGAGAAAAATCATGTTTTAATAGAGTTTTTTCAAGCCCTGGATGGTGATATTGGGACACTTATAATTTAAAAAATTAAAAGAAAGACAATAGTCTGGAAGAAAATATTTGCAGAGTATGTAATACAAGGAGTACTCCTAAGAAACCAAGAACTATAAAATAACAAGAAAATCACAAATAGCCCAATGGGAAAATAATAATAATTGGAAGATATGAATTAAAAAATATCAATGGCTACTACTGGGTATTTACCCCAAAGATACAGATGTAGTGAAAAGAAGGGCCATCTGTACCCCAATGTTTATAGCAGCAATGGCCACGGTCCCCAAACTGTGGAAAGAACCAAGATGCCCTTCGACGGATGAATGGATAAGGAAGATGTGGTCCATATACACTATGGAGTATTATGCCTCCATCAGAAAGGACGAATACCCAACTTTTGTAGCAACATGGACAGGACTGGAAGAGATTATGCTGAGTGAAATAAGTCAAACAGAGAGAGTCAAGTATCATATGGTTTCACTTATTTGTGGAGCATAACAAATAATATAGAGGACAAGGGTAGATGGAGAGGAGAAGGGAGTTGAGGGAAATGGGAAGGGGAGGTGAACCATGAGAGACTATGGACTCTGAAAAACAACCTGAGGGTTTTGAAGGGGTAGGGGTTGGGAGGTTGGGGGAACCAGGTGGTGGGTCTTAGGAAGGGCACAGATTGCATGGAGCACTGGGTGTGGTGAAAAAACAATGAGTACTGTTACACTGAAAATAAATAAAAAATTTAATTAAAAAAATCAATGGCTAATAAGCATATGAAAAGAAGATAAACCACTAATAATTAAAAAAAATTGAAAAGAATAGTGAGTTTATCGTGTTTGGTGGTTTATGAAACAGAGTTTTAAAAGATTAGTAATATCAGCAATTGGTAAAATGTGGGGCAATGACTACTCATCTATTTTTAGTGTGAGTGTAAAACAGCACAGCCCATTTTGGGTAAGGAATTTTCACTTTCTAATCTATTAAAATTTAAAACACATCTATCCTTTGAACCAGCAATTTTATATCTTGAAATTTATCTTAAGAAAATATTTGTACAAAGAAGCATGTGTCTGAATGTTTCTGGCAGCATTTGTTGCATTAGTGAAAAATTGGAGGCAATCTAAATATCTATTAGTAAGGTGCAGGTTAAATAAATTGTGTTCTGTCCATCTGCAGAAATCTTTACAATTATAAAAAAGACTAAGCTGATTATGTGTTCATTGATAAGGGAGTATATCTGTGACATGGCCTTGTGGGAAAACAACAGTTGTGAAAGAATATAAATAGTATGATCTTTTTTTTTTTAGTAAAACATAATCATAATAAAAACTATGCATACTAGAGTTTGAGAAGATGCATAATGAAAATAGTTACTGACTCCTGAGCAGGTAGGAGGTGGCCAGAGACTTTGATTATACTTCCCTATACTTACTTTTGCATTGACTGATATTGCCATGCAATTAAATTCTTTTGAAGATTTTATTTATTTATTTAGAGGGAGAGAGCAAGAGTGGGAGGCATAGAGGGAGAGAGAGACAGAGAGAGAAAGAGAGAGAAAATCTCAAACAGACTCCACGCTGACAATAAAGCCCCGTGCAAGGCTCAATTCTCAGACCCTGAGATCATGACCTGAGTGAAAACCAAGAGTCATTTCCCTAAACCGACTGAGCCACCCAGGCACTCCGACACTTAATTAAATTTTTAAAAACACAATGTTCTAGGGTGTGGTGAAAAAACAATGAATACTGTTACGCTGAAAATAAATTAAAAATTTAATAAAAAAAAAGCAAAACAAAACCCAAAAACAAAACACAATGTTCTAAAAATAAAAATGCAGAGTTAGGACTTTGTGTGCTTAAAGTTAGCAACATTAAACATACCACTTTTTTTCTCAAGTATTTCTAGTGAATGTAATACATGCATATACTTTTAAAAAAAATCACATCGTACAGGAGGAGAAGGTCCTTCCTTCTTCCTTTCATCTGCTCTGGTTGCTCTGTGAGCCTGCTGGGCAGTTGCCCTTCTGGGTCTTCCTTCAACTGTTCTCCTTTTTTGGATACACTTGAGTTCATGCTTTTATTTTTTCTTGGTCCCATCTCTCATTTTGCTGAAGATAATCCTTGAAAACTTCTGAAAATTTTTGCTTGGGAAATTGAATCTCTGAAAAGAGTTTTATTAAATTTTGCTTTTAATTTAATGTGATATATACTAAGAAGTTGCAGATGAGATGTGAGTCATGTAGTGTCAGTATATAGTAAAAATTCAATAGTCAAGGCAAACTGATGTGTATAAAATATTAAGAACTTTCCTGCCTCGGGGCTCCAGCCACAGAGCTCCAGCCCTGGAGCTCCCATCTGAAGTGGCCGGGGGTGCCACATGGGCCTCAGCGCCAGCAAGGGCCTGTGGGGCCTGCCACTCCTGTACCTTCAGACTGACCCACAAAAAAGCACAGGTCTTGATGTGTTAAATATATATATATATATATGCAGTGAAAAATGCTAAAAAGGTCACAGGAACAGAACAGGGTTGTGGATTGCCATGCGATAAGTGTTTCAGTGCCTTGTGGTTTCTGGTTGATGGTAAGCTAGCCTTCCAATTGTATTTAACACCTCGAATAATGGAAGAGGTTTTGAGATACTATGAGCGGTTGGAGTCATTTTTTAATTTAAAAATTTATTTAAATTTATTTATTTAAATAAAAAATAAAATTAAAATTAAATAAATAAATAAATAAATAACTCTCAGAAATAACAAACCAGCTCTTTTCCCTCTATGACTTCTTCTCTGATAATCCATAGGCAGCTTGTGACACTTACAAATTAAAAACACAAAAGACAAATAGCCTGGGTGAAAATACTTGTATCATATATAAATAAACAAATATTTCTAAGACATTAAAAAACAAACAAACTACAAAACAGCAAGAAAACCACAAACAGCTAAATAGGAAAATAGTTTTAATTGAATGATATGAATAAAAAATACAAATGGTTAATAAGCACACGAACAGAAGATAAATTCCACTTATACTAAGACAGTAGTGAGCTATCAGGTTTGCCCATTGCATAAAACAAAACATGTATTCAACCCACCTTCTGGAAACAAAAGTCGCAGATAAGCTTCCAAAGAAAATTTTTCATTTCCATTTTAACATTATATTTACAGAATGTACCTTTTCATGCAATATGTGTTACGTTTTTACCACAACTCCTGGAGATAGACAGAATTCTCTCTAATTTAAAATTAAAAATGAGATGTAGTCAGATTGAATTCCTCAAGGTTAAAACACTGGTTAGAAATGCAAAACTAAGGACTGTAATTCCACTGCCAACAACAACATTCAGAGATCATAGCTTTAGAGATGTGCTTTCAATCACTGGTGTGTTTTAGGATGCATGATGGTGTTGTGTAAAAAAGCCCAGGGTGGGAAGAGTCAGGAAGCCTAAGATCGAGCCTCATTTCTCCTAACTAGTCCACCACACTACCATGGACTTTCATTTCCTCATCTGTAAACTGGCATTGGGTCGGATGTGATGACATTGCCGAAGTTCCTTCTGGCTGTCATGGTTGATGTTTTTATACACCTAATGACCATGTCACCAAAGGATCTTGTTTGCGACTTATTCAGCATGACTGTCAAGGTGTTTTCCGAGCGTGTTGTTGTGCCTTTACAATGCCCTGTCCTTAGTGGGATGGGCTTCCTCAAAACTTTCTCAGGGCACCAAATTACATCTAATAATATTTAATAGGGAGGACCCTTGCCTACTTGGGATAGTCATGCTCACTTAGTTGAGATGCCTCTGGATGACTGTGTGGTATTATCTAAAGAACGTGGGGGTGACTGAGCACTGGTGAGGCCATGGCCTTCAAAGAATTCTGTTAATGCCATGCCAGTGGAGAAGCACGGAGGGCAAACTCTTCCCCAGCAAAATCATCTCTCCTAGTTGAGCAGAATCACTTCTCCCAGTAAGATTACTCTTTAGTGCTCTAGGAAAGATCAAGTAGTAGAGGGCACTCTTGCTTCCAGAGAGAAGGTGCTCATGGATAGCCAGGTCTGGTGTACTGAGTGCTCAATGGAAGTGCGTACCACAGCAGACAAAGTTTTAGGGTGTCTGCCAGAGAGAATTTCATAATCTACATTAAAAGACAAATCCATATAAAGGAAGGAGGCAGGAGCTGAATCTGAGGCCCAGTGAAATTCTTCATTGTGCACAAACATACACATACAATTTAGCCAGAATTTGAAGGAAAAACACAGGGCCATAGATTCTTCTTTACCAACTCTGTACCCTCAGCAAAAGGTGCTGAATGGAACACCTGACTGTTTTTAGCCATCAGTCTCTCTCTCGGATTAAATGAGTTCTCTGTTTCTTTGGTTTCTTGAGGTGTTCTAGTGAGGTTTGTTGCCTTCGTATTGTGAAAAATTTAACACTTTTTAATATAGTTTAGTATAGTTTGAATGCAGTTCAGTATAGTTTTGATATAAATCTTGACTTTTCCTCCACTTGGCCTTCATGATAATATTTTCCTTCCAAGTGGCATTAAAGGAAATTTTATAATAGAGAATTTATTATTTTAAGAACCAAAAGAAAGCACATTTAATTTTTTCCTCACTCTTTTGGATGTACAGTCTTATGAGTTGTGAATTGTTTCCCTTCTGGGGAGATTTTGGCTTTATCTGATATGTATTCATATCATTTGATAGTGAACATTTCCTAGAAGACTCATAATATTTTCTCAGTGGTTGAACACTCCATGCATGTAATTTATTCCTAATTCAAATACTCCCAGACTGCATGTCCCATTTACTCACTGCAGTTGCCAACAGCAGACTTCTGCTATTTAATTTATGTTTTTTCAGAGAGAGGGGTGGAGCTTTTAGATCAGTCATTTAACAGTTAAAGGTGTAAGTTTAATGATTGATTTTTAGCAGTTTACATTACATTTAAGCTCAGTAACAACTTTGAGATTTCTGCCACGCAAAGCAAGAATGCTCCATGCCCTTGATTTAACCCCCTCTGAACCAGGTGCTTATCTACACTATTAGCAAAAGTACTTTACAACACACAGCTAATCCCCAGAGTTGCTTCTCTCCACTATCTCACCAAGGCACTCAAACTGAGGCAAGAGACAAATGGCAGTTAAGGGAAAGAGTATGGTGGGGGCAGGTGGATTTCAGCACCCCAAAGAGAGACCTGAGTAACTCTTTAGCAAGGACAAGCATTTAGTTAGAGCTCTTTCTTTTCCCTTGGTACCTCTTCACCCCCATGTTTGACCTGTTCTGAATAGTGAATTGACAGCTTTCACTACAATGGAACTCAGTAATTTGGGATGGAATAAAATATCACTGTCTATGATTTTCATTTTAAAATTGTAGGGGTGCCTGGGTGGCTCAGTTGGCTAGGGAGCTGCCTTTGGCTCAGGTCATGACCTCAGGGTCCTGGGATGAAGTTCCAGGTCAGGCTCCCTGATCAGCGGGGAGTCTGCTTCTCTCTCTCCCTCTGCTTCTCCCCCTGCCTCTCCCCGCATGCTCATGCTCTCTCTCCCTCTCATGCTCTCTCTCTCAAGTAAGTAAAACATTTAAAAAATAAGTAACATTTTAATTATTTTGCCCTTCTTATGAAATCCTTTGTTTATAAGACAATGCATATATGTTTCATATTAGTTTAAAATACTTTAAGTGACCTTGGAAGGTTGTCTCAATGTGGAAAGCAGAGCAACTATGCTTTTTTCTATTTGATACTGTTTCCTAGTAGGTACTCCATCAACAACAGTTGTTGATCAGATAACTGCTAGAAATGTACTTTATAAAATAACCCGTATAATACTTTCTCAGTATTCTGGTCCATCTGATGAGTGTTAAACATGCCAGCAATTCAAGTATTAAATAACTTGCTTCAGTCCGGAGTTGATGTCTTTCTCTTCAGGGCTGTACATGATTACATTATTTTTTCTTCTAAATAAGGTCATCTTGTGATCCATCTTGTGCCCAAGGACCTCTACTCACCTAAAAGTTCAGATTTATTGGATCAATATATAAGGTCAAAGTTGTTCCACTACTTCCCAGCACAAGAATTTCTCCTGCTAGAGGCTTGGGTTATGCCTTGGATGCATTCCATGGAAGGGTTTTACATTTAATTCTTGACCTTGAAAGAACATGGGTATGAGAAAGGATTGTGGGTGAATTAATGAGGAAGGCGAAGTTCAGTGAGAGTCTGAAAGCTGATCAAGTTTGCAGAAGTTACTTATTTTGTCTGTGATTTTCCTTGGACCTTGGGTTCACAAGCTTTACAGTTTTCAGGAGGTACCAAACTCAATTTGTCTGGCCTTACAAGATGGTGCTCCTGTTTCTTGCTCCCCATACAGTTTTTTTTAATGGCACTTTATAAAACTGTGGTGATCTTTTGACCTCAACAGCTGGTGATGTAACAAAGCTGACTTTTGGATTTATAATGTATCTAAATATACTTTATAAGTATAAGACTAGCAGTGTCAAGTAAAGATGCAGAAGTATTTTATCATTAAAAAAATCCAGTAAAATAAAAAAAAGTCAAATCATATCTAGTCATACATTTAAATAATTGCTTTTCTTTAGAAAAATGCATTAAGAAATTGAGACAATGCCAATAAATCTCCACATTTATTGTTGGCTGCGGATGAATTATGCCCCCCAAAGTAATATATCAAAGCCCTAATGGCCCATGTCACTGTATTTGGAGATTGGATTTTAAGGAGGTAATGGCATCATAATGGTGAAGCCTTAATCAGATGGGACTGATAGTCTTGGAAGAAGAGAAAGAGACCTCTTTCTCTCTGTCTTTCTGTGCAAACAGAGGAAAGGCCATGTGAGGATCCAGTAAGAAGATGGCCACCTAAAAATGAGGAAGAGAGGCTTCATCAGAAACAGAACCCTGTCAGACCTTGAGCTTAGACTTTCCAGTCTCCAGAGCTACAGGAAAATAAATTTCTACTCTTTAAGTCATATCGTCTGTGGCATTTTGTTATGGCAGCCCGAGCCTTCAGAATAGGTGTCATGTGGTTCTGTCTAGAATGCTTGGCTGTTGGTAAATCATGACATGAAGCTCTAAAAAATCACTTTATTGGGTGGTCAGAAGGAAGTTCTAACCATGGTATAGTTCTAATTAGCAAAAAACATTGTGAGATTAATATTCCAGGAATGTAAACCAAATGCATCATTTTAAACTAAACAATGGCTCAGTCTGTCTATTCACCACCACTGAAGAGGATTCCTTAGGATTCATTTTGCCCAAGGTGGAGAGAGCTGATCCCTCCAGCCTGGAGAACACTGTAGGAGAGCTGTGCAGCTATAACATTGTCAGGACCAACTTTCCTGGATTTGCGGAGGTTGTTTTGCCTTATTTCACACAAGTAAGCATAGAGACAAACAGAAAACATTTACAGAAATCAGAGATGATTACTAGAAACAAAAGAATGTAATTGAGTCATCATCCACAAGCACAGAGAAGCTAAAGGTTAAGTGACTTGCCCACAGTGCTCATTCACAGGAAACAGTCAAAATCTGCAATCAAATGCTCTGCCACTGAGCTATACCCCGAGAAATAGTCAAAATCTGAAACCCAGTCTCTTGACTTCCATCGTCCATGCTCTTACCCATCCACTACACATAACTCCTCTCCCTACATGAAGACTATGACTGGGCATACAAAATGTGTGCCACAGATTCCATGGCCTAACAAAATGCTTTGTAATATCATATAATGGATGCATTTTACTCAATGGAAAACAACCTGAAATATGAGATAATTTTTAACACTGAAGCCATTTCAAACAGCTGCATATTAGAGTGTAACTGTTTTCTTTCCTTTATAAATGATCTGGGAGGTGGACCAGTAAAGCGGTCTTCATGTATATTCAGGAGAAGTCAACAAACGTATTTACTTTCCTTGGGTGGTTCTTATTTTGTTATCTCTTATAGAGGTACATTCTTGAAAGAATAATAATGATTTGGTTGTGTGATCTTTCTCTAAATCATTTGTAAAAGCCCTTCATAATGGAAAAGAATCAACCTTGAAATAAACTAAAATGCAGTTATTTTTCTTGACTGAAAGTAAGTGCCTAAAAAAGAATTTCAATTCACTTTCAACTATTAAGGATTGGGTTTTTTGTTTTACAGTTTTATTGAGAAATAATTGACATACATTACATTATAAGTTTAAGACCTACAATATGATGGTTTGACTTACACATACCATGAAATGATAACCACAATAGGGTCAGCTAACATCTGTCATATCCTATAAATACAATAAAAAGAAAAGAAAGGGGGAAATTTGTTTTATTTGTAGCATAGGATCTTTGGGGAAGAAAATAAATAACAACAAAAAACATTCTCTGAATTTCTAAGATCCTTAAGATTGCTCCAAATTTATATTCTGAACTTAAATAATACAGATTTTAATGTTAATTGAACCTGCTTTCCATTTAAAAACTCTTTGTCTCAGAAGTAAAATCCACCACAGGTAATGACTTCTAACTGTACTTTTTCATGTAGTTTGTAGTATCTAGGTTTTTTGTTTGTTTGTTTGTTTTTCCATTTACTCAGTAAACTGGAAACAAATTGTTATTTTGAACAATTTACATCTTGGCAATTTAAAATTTTGCTATAGCATCCATCAATAATTCCATTGGCTGCTCACAGGGAGTGTCATATTCTCCAACAGATCTTGGGCAGCCAAGGGAGCACTTAGGTAAATTGTCTCACCTAACACCACAGCCCTGTAGTTCATTGTGGAAGATGAAAGCTGAAATCATAAAATAAAGGTTCAACAGGGAGTCAGTTCACTCTGGGAATGATGTTGGACTGTAACAGATTTTCTAAGTTACCACGCTAATAAGTGATGATTCTCGCTGAGTGAAATAGTTCCCTTATGTGTTTCCTAAATTCCTCCAGTTGCACTTTATTGTGCATTTCCTCCCATTTAGTCCTCAGTAACAAATGGAGTTCCTTGTTAGAGGAGATGAAGAGTGTCTAGTCACCAACCTTTAAATAAGAAATTTTCATAGGCTTGATGATAGGTATTGTATATAATCTAAACATTTTCTTCTCTACAATGAATAATCTCACTTCCCTGCATCTTTCCTCATCTACTCTCATTTCAGAATCCCTTAGTTCACTCTGAGAATTGGAAGGAACAACAGATAAGGAATTGAGAGGTAAGGCTGTAGTCACAGTTCTCCACAAATTAACTATGTGCCCTTGGATAAAATACTTCCACTTTCTGAGCTTTGTCATCAGTGAAATGTGGAATTTGGACACAATTATCTCTAACTATTCATCCATCTCTAAAACCAAATTTCTGATGTTTCCCTGAAATCTGTCTAGTTCTTCCATCTTAGTTAGGGAACCTGCAACTGGACACAACATGCTGGTGCTGAGTCAGAAATTAGGTCATCACTGTGACATGCTGTATTACTACTTCTGAATCCTGATCTCATAATATTTTAAAATCACTGGATGTGAGGGGTGAGAGAATCATTTTATTATCCATGTTGAACTCAAGACTTTTTTCCCACTAATCTCCCTCATGCTTACTAACTTTAAATTTTTTTCAACTTTGTTTTTATGTGTATCAGCTAAAGACATATATAATTAACATTCAATTTTTTTGCTACTGATTGTTTCTCTAACATACTATTTTATTTCTATAATCTGGGCAACCATGGACTAACCAACCTTTCCACCTGGCTGCAGTCATTTACTGCCATAATTATTATTCTCACAAATCACCAAGGAACATATTTAGCAGTGTCAGGGCTGGTTTGAGACCCAGCATAGTACCACCAATGTTGACACTGACTTCTGATAAGTCCTTTCTGCAAAATGACCATAAGTTGTGTGATCCACCCTAGACTATGTTCCTAATAGACTTATTTTTCATTTATCTACTCATTTGATTATATTTAATACATATATGTTGTATTGATATACTTTTCTTGAGAGATAGAGAAGCAGCCTAAGCCAAGAAGATGACATCTAGGAACCTATTTAGAAAATATATGACAAAAGGAAACTTAGCATGGAAGGAGAAAGAAAAAAAAAACACAGAAATACACCCAATTGAACTATATTAATTGCTATATTAAATGTGATTGGATTAAAATTTGCAATTAAAAACAGAGATTATCAGAATGAATAATGATATAAGGCTGAAACGTATGTTGCCAATATGAATACACACTTATAATAAGAAAGTTAACAACTTTGAAAGAATCTAAAGTTGGTTTTTCTAAAATATTGATAGGATTGATTAACTTCTATCAAAACCAATAATTTTTTAAATGCCAAAATCCAAAATGAAAGTGGGACTATCAGGGCACCTGGGTGGCTCAGTGGGTTAAAGCCTCTGCCTTCGGCTCAGGTCATGATCCCAGGGTCCTGGGATCGAGCCCCACATCGGGCTCTCTGCTCAGCAGGGAGCCTGCTTCCTCCTTGCTCTCTGCCTGCCTCTCTGCCTACTTGTGATCTCTGCCTGTCGAATAAATAAAATAAAAATATTTAAAAAAAAAAAAAAGAAAGAAAGTGGGACTATCACCACAGATCCTTAGAAAGAAAATAAGAAAATACTATGAACAGCACTATGCCAACAATTTTGATAACATAGATGAAGTGGAAAAATTCTTTGAGAAATATTATTTCCAAAGTGGACACAAGAAGATATATAATCTGAAGAAAAGTATCAATGTTAAAGAAATTGAATTTGTAATTCAAAATTTCCTCAAAGAAAATTCCTTACTCAGACACCTGGCTCAGGTTAAATTCTATCCAACATTTAAAAGAAAAAATATATATCACACAAAACTTTTTGGAAAGTAAGGGGGAAGGGATGCATCTCAATGTGTTTTATAAGGCCAGAATAATCTTCTGACTGAAATTTCAAAATGACACTATAAGAAAAGAAATTATAGACCAATATTCCTCATGAACCCACATACCCACACAAAACCTTAACAAAATTCAGCAATATATTCAAAAGATAATACATTATAAGCAAATAGCACTCACCTGAAGAATGCAATATTGGTTTAATATTTAAACATCTATCAACGGAAATCACTGTATTAAACTAAGTGAGAAACTCCCTCAATAATTTCAAGAAGTATATAAAAAGCACTTGACAAAACCCAACAAACTCAGCAAATCAGAAAGAGTAGGAAACTTCCTTAATATGATAAATGACACTTATGAAAAACCTGTAGCTAACATCACACTTAATGGGGAAATATGGAACACTTCTACCAAGGCAAACATCAAGCTAGCCAGCATTGTATTGATTCTAAGAAAAATTTAATCTGTCCTTATTTCAGACAACAGGATTTTATATGAGGAGAATCCTAAGGAATTTAGCAAAAAAAAAAAAAAAGAAAAAAAAAGAAACAACCCCCAAAACCCAAACCAAAAATCTATTAAATTTAATCATTGAGAGACAAGATGGCGGGGAAGTAGGAGGAGGTGCCTTTTCAACCTGTACCCTAAAGTGAGCTGATTACCTACCAAAGAACTCTGATCACCCATGAAATCAGACTGAGATCAGAATTATACACGTCTGGATCTCTACGGGGGGCAGAAGATGCCAGTGGGCAGGTAAAGTGGAGTGGGAACGTCGGACTGATATCGGAAGATAAACAAAAGGGGGAGGGAGCCACCAGAGGCGACCGATTGGAAAATAATACCCCAATACGAAAGTGCCCTGCATCTGGGGACCAGCATTAACTTGGAGTCTGGTTGAAAGCACTCAAAAGAGCAAAGGCTCACGGGGGGAAATTGTGGGAATCGGGGCGGCTAGGGACAGGGGCTTAATTCCCCAGACCCAGGACAGCCTCCCCTGGAGCTGAGCCAGAGAGTGCAGTGGAGAAACCTGGTCTTTGTCCCTGAGCCGCCAGTGCGCCTGAGAACGAGTGGAGTCCGGCTCCCGTGAGGGGCTGGGAGCCACACCAGACGGCAGAACGCGCACCTTGCTGGAGATGCGCGCGGGCGATAGAGCCGATAGAGCCCATAGAGCCGGAGACGCCGCGCCCCAACCCCCCCCCCCCCCCCGGAGAGGTGCGCGCAAGCCTGGAGCTCTTAGCCCCTGCCAGCGGGAAAATCTCAGTGTGCGATCGCTGCTTGGAACCTCTCTGGCGGTCTGGAGCTGCCCAGACAGCCACCACTGCCTTGGTTTTGCGTACAAGCAGGAGATCCTGCGTCCCCAGGGACCTCGACTCAGAACCTGCTCTGCCAGCGGCCCAGCGGCTGCAGCACCTGCAGGGGAGCAGACTGAGGCTTCTCTCTGAGAGGGAGGTCGGGGTGCAGTTTGCTTTCCTCTAAACCTCCAAAAACCATCAAAAGCTGTCAAGGCGAGAGAAAAGAAGTGAACAAACATAAAAACCTCCAGAGAACAAAAACCTGAAAAAACTGTTTTTCTCAGAGCCCACCCCTTTGAGGGGTGTGGGAGGACTTAACTCAGGGAACATCATTGACTGAAAACCCACGTGGCAGCCCCCTCCCCCAGAAAACAAGTCAGGAAAGAAAAAAAATAAAAAGACTACAAGGGAACAACCACCACTACTTCATAGATACAACTTTTATTTTTAATTCATTCCCACTATTCTGGTTCATTTTTTTTCTTTTTTTATATAGATAATTTTTTAACCTATTTACCATCACAGTGAGATGTCCAGTACATCAAATTCCATAATAAACTTCTAACCTGAATTTTTTGATACATACACATGTGTTTTTCTTTTGCTTTTCTATTTTTTTAATTTTTTAAAAAATTTTAGTTTAGTTTAGTCCAGTTTATTCCCTTTTTTATTTTTATTTTCTAATATTCATATAGAGTTAAACTCCAAGGTAACCCCCTTTCTCCAATCAATGCTACCCCTATAGGTGAACCAATTTTTAATCCCCCTTTTTCTTAGGAAAGTTGAGTCCTTTAACAAAGATATCAAGATACATCCAGGAAGAATCAAAATAACCTTCCTCGCCCACACTGAGAATCTATAACCATACTCCCATCTTTTTCTTCTGCCAGTGTCTCTGTGTATTTATGTTTGTCCTGATAGTATATAAATCTTACACTTGGGGTTCTTCTTGACGAGGCTCCTTTTTTTGCTTATATATATATTTTTTTTCTCTCGTCATATACTTTTATCAGTCTTTTTGTTTGTCTGTTTTTGTTGTATACGTCATAAATCTTACCCTGGGGCCCATTTGGGCTGAACCTTCTCTTTTATCTTCCCTTTTTTTCCTGTCTCTCTCTCTCTCTCTCTTTTTTCTTTTTCTTTTCTTTTTTCTCTCATTTGGGTGGGGAATCCTGAGTGCTCAGAAGCATTCCAGGGTGCACCTTGACGGCACCACAGTCGATACATCCAGCTACATCTGTCCAGTCATCTCTCACCAAAATGACTAGGAGGAGGAATCCCCAACAGAAGAAAAATACAGAGGATGGGCCTTCCGCAACAGAGCTAATGGCTATCAACATAGACAATATGTCGGAAAGAGAATTCAGGCTAACAATTATCCAGGCAATAGCTAGGTTGGAGAAAGCCATGGATGACCAAACGGAATTGATTAAGGCAGAATTGAAAGCGACCGGGGATG
Organism: Martes martes; assembly: GCF_963455335.1. Taxonomy (NCBI): domain Eukaryota; kingdom Metazoa; phylum Chordata; class Mammalia; order Carnivora; family Mustelidae; genus Martes; species Martes martes. Next base: position 50,013,418 of record NC_137896.1, on the reverse strand, counting down.
ATGTTCATAATGTTGGGGCAGAGCTGAAGGCCACCAGGGGTGAGGTTCACAATGCTCTCAATGAGTTCCAATCTAATCTAAATTCTCTAAAAGCTAGGGTAACTGAGGCAGGAGATAGAATTAGTGATCTGGAGGACAAACAGATAGAGAGAAAGGATCAGGAGGAAGCCTGGAACAAACAGCTTAGAAGCCACGAAAACAGAATCAGGGAAATCAATGATGCCATGAAACGTACCAATGTCAGAATTATTGGAATCCCTGAAGGGGAGGAGAAAGAAAGAAGTCTAGAAGATCGAGTGGAACAAGTTCTTCATGAAAATTTTCCCAATCTTGTGAGTGGAACAAGTGTTCATGTACTAGAAGTAGAAAGGTCTCCCCCCAAGATTATAAATTCCAAAAAAACATCCAGGCACCTCATAGTAAAATTGAGGAATCATAATTGTAGATACAATCTCTTGAAAGCCACTAGGACAAAGAAGCTCCTTACATACAGAGGAAAGCCCATCAGAATAACGTCAGACCTGTCCACAGAGACCTGGCAAGCCAGAAAGGGCTGGCAAGATATATTCAGGGCACTAAATGAGAAGAACATGCAGCCAAGAATACTTTATCCAGCAAGACTGACATTCAAAATGGATGGAGAGATAAAGAGTTTCCAAGACCGGCAAGGCTTAAAAGACTATGCAACCACCAAGCCGACACTGCAGGAAATATTAAGGGGGGTTCTACAAAATAGAAAAAATCCTAAGAATAGCATTGAACAGAAATATAGAGACAATTGACAGAAAGAAAGACTTCAAAGATAACACAATGTCAATAAACACATATCTCTCAATAATCACTCTCAATGTGAATGGCCTAAATGCGCCCATGAACTGACACAGGGTTGCAGATTGGATAAAACGACAGGACCCATCCATATGTTGTCTACAAGAGACCCATTTTGAACCTAAAGATACACCCAGACTGAAAGTGAAGGGATGGAGAAGCATCTTTCACGCCAATGGGCCTCAAAAGAAGGCCGGGGTAGCGATTCTCATATCAGATAAATTAGATTTTAAACTAAAGACGGTAGTCAGAGATACAGAAGGACACTACATCATTCTTAAAGGGACTATCCACCAAGATGATCTAACAATTGTAAATATCTATGCCCCCAATATGGGAGCAGCCAATTACATAAGAAAACTATTAATCCAGATAAAGAGTCATATGGATATGAATACATTAAAAGTAGGAGATCTTAACACGCCTCTCTCAGAAATAGACAGATCATCGAAGCAGAAAATCCATAAAGAAATAAGAGCATTGAATGACACATTGGACCAGATGGACCTCATAGATATATACAGAACATTCCACCCTAAAACAACAGAATACTCATTCTTCTCAAGTGCACATGGAACCTTCTCCAGAATAGACCACATACTGGGTCACAAATCGGGGCTCAACCGATACCAAAAGACTGAGATTATTCCCTGCATATTCTCAGATCACAATGCTTTGAAACTGGAGCTCAATCACAAGGAAAAGTTCAGAAGGAAGTCAAACACCTGGAAGCTAAAGACCACCTTGCTTAAGAATGCTTGGATCAGGAAGGGAAACAAGATGGTGGGGAAGTAGGAGGAGGCGCCTTTTCAACCTGTACCTTAAAGTGAGCTGATTACCTACTAAAGAACTCCGATCACCCATGAAATAAGCCTGAGATCAGAATTATACACGTCTGGATCTCTACGGGGGGCAGAAGACGCCAGTGGGCAGGTAACGTGGAGTGGGAACGTCGGACTGATATCGGAAGATAAACAAAAGGGGGAGGGAGCCACCAGAGGCGACCGATTGGAAAATAATACCCCAATACGAGAGTGCCCTGCATCTGGGGACCAGCATTAACTTGGAGTCTTGTTGAAAGCACTCAAAAGAGCAAAGGATCGCGGGGGGGAAATTGTGAGAATCGGGGAGGCTAGGGACAGGGGCTTAAGTCCCCAGACCCAGGACAGCCTCCCCTGGCGCTGAGCCAGAGAGAGTGTGGCAGAGAAACCTGGTTTTTGTCCCTGAGCCGCCAGTGCGCCTGAGAATGAGTGGAGTCCGGCTCCCATGAGGGGCTGGGGGCCACACCAGACGGCAGAACACGCACCTTGCTGGAGATGGCGCGTGCATCACCTTCCCCTGAGAGAGGTGCACGAATGCCCAGCCTGGTGTTCTCGGACCCACGCAGCGATAGAGCCCAGAGAGCCGATAGAGCCGGAGACGCCACGTCCCAAACCCTCCCCTGGGAGAGGAGCGCGCAAGCCTGGCACTCTTAGCCCCGGCCAGCGGGAAAATCTCAGTGTGCGATCGCTGCTTGGAACCTCTCTGGCGGTCTGGAGCTGCCCAGACAGCCACCGCTGCCTTGGTTTTGCGTACAAGCAGGAGATCCTGCGTCCCCAGGGACCTCGACTCAGAACCTGCTCTGCCAGCGGCCCAGCGGCTGCAGCACCTGCAGGGGAGCAGACTGAGGCTTCTCTCTGAGAGGGAGGTCGGGGTGCAGTTTGCTTTCCTCTAAACCTCCAAAAACCATCAAAAGCTGTCAAGGCGAGAGAAAAGAAGTGAACAAACATAAAAACCTCCAGAGAACAAAAACCTGAAAAAACTGTTTTTCTCAGAGCCCACCCCCTTGAGGGGGGCGGGAGGACTTAACTCAGGGAACATCATTGACTGAAAACCCACGTGGCAGCCCCCTCCCCCAGAAAACAAGTCAGGAAAGAAAAAAAAAAAAAGACTACAAGAGAACAATCACCACTACTTCATAGATACAACTTTTATTTTTAATTCATTCCCACTATTCTGGTTCTTTTTTTTTCTTTTTTTATATAGATAATTTTTTAACCTATTTACCATCACAGTGAGATGTCCAGTACATCAAATTCCATAATAAACTTCTAACCTGAATTTTTTGATACATACACATGTGTTTTTCTTTTGCTTTTCTATTTTTTTAATTTTTTAAAAAATTTTAGTTTAGTTTAGTCCAGTTTATTCCCTTTTTTATTTTTATTTTCTAATATTCATATAGAGTTAAACTTCAAGGTAACCCCCTTTCTCCAATCAATGCTACCCCTATAGGTGAACCAATTTTTAATCCCCCTTTTCTTAGGAAAGTTGAGTCCTTTAACAAAGATATCAAGATACATCCAGGAAGAATCAAAATAACCTTCCTCGCCCACACCGAGAATCTATAACCATACTCCCATCTTTTTCTTCTGCCAGTGTCTCTGTGTATTTATGTTTGTCCTGATAGTATATAAATCTTATACTTGGGGTTCTTCTTGACGAGGCTCCTCCTTTTTTTGTTTTTATATATATATATTTTTTTTTTTCTCTCGTCATATACTTTTATCAGTCTTTTTGTTTGTCTGTTTTTGTTTGTATACGTCATAAATCTTACCCTGGGGCCCATTTGGACTGAACCTTCTCTTTTATCTTCCCTTTTTTTCCTGTCTCTCTCTCTCTCTCTCTTTTTTCTTTTTCTTTTCTTTTTTCTCTCGTTTGGGTGGGGAATCCTGAGTGCTCAGAAGCGTTCCAGGGTGCACCAAACTGCACCACGGTCGATACATCCAGCTACATCTGTCCAGTCATCTCTCACCAAAATGACTAGGAGGAGGAATCCCCAACAGAAGAAAAATACAGAGGATGGGCCTTCCGCAACAGAGCTAACGGCTATCAACATAGACAATATGTTGGAAAGAGAATTCAGGCTAACAATTATCCAGGCAATAGCTAGGTTGGAGAAAGCCATGGATGACCAAACGGAATTGATTAAGGCAGAATTGAAAGCGACCGGGGATGATGTTCATAATGTTGGGGCAGAGCTGAAGGCCACCAGGGGTGAGGTTCACAATGCTCTCAATGAGTTCCAATCTAATCTAAATTCTCTAAAAGCTAGGGTAACTGAGGCAGGAGATAGAATTAGTGATCTGGAGGACAAACAGATAGAGAGAAAGGATCAGGAGGAAGCCTGGAACAAACAGCTTAGAAGCCACGAAAACAGAAGCAGGGAAATCAATGATGCCATGAAACGTTCCAATGTCAGAATTATTGGAATCCCTGAAGGGGAGGAGAAAGAAAGAAATCTAGAAGATAGAGTGGAACAAGTTCTTCATGAAAATTTTCCCAATCTTGCGAATGGAACAAGTGTTCATGTACTAGAAGTAGAAAGGTCTCCCCCCAAGATTATAAATTCCAAAAAAACATCCAGGCACCTCATAGTAAAATTGAGGAATCATAATTGTAGATACAATCTCTTGAAAGCCACTAGGACAAAGAAGCTCCTTACATACAGAGGAAAGCCCATCAGAATAACGTCAGACCTGTCCACAGAGACCTGGCAAGCCAGAAAGGGCTGGCAAGATATATTCAGGGCACTAAATGAGAAGAACATGCAGCCAAGAATACTTTATCCAGCAAGACTGACATTCAAAATGGATGGAGAGATAAAGAGTTTCCAAGACTGGCAAGGCTTAAAAGACTATGCAACCACCAAGCCGACACTGCAGGAAATATTAAGGGGGGTTCTACAAAATAGAAAAAATCCTAAGAATAGCATTGAACAGAAATATAGAGACAATTGACAGAAAGAAAGTCTTCAAAGATAACACAATGTCAATAAACACATATCTCTCAATAATCACTCTCAATGTGAATGGCCTAAATGCGCCCATGAACTGACACAGGGTTGCAGATTGGATAAAACGACAGGACCCATCCATATGTTGTCTACAAGAGACCCATTTTGAACCTAAAGATACACCCAGACTGAAAGTGAAGGGATGGAGAAGCATCTTTCACGCCAATGGGCCTCAAAAGAAGGCCGGGGTAGCGATTCTCATATCAGATAAATTAGATTTTAAACTAAAGACGGTAGTCAGAGATACAGAAGGACACTACATCATTCTTAAAGGGACTATCCACCAAGATGATCTAACAATTGTAAATATCTATGCCCCCAATATGGGAGCAGCCAAATACATAAGAAAACTATTAATCCAGATAAAGAGTCATATGGATATGAATACATTAATAGTAGGAGATCTTAACACGCCTCTCTCAGAAATAGACAGATCATCGAAGCAGAAAATCCATAAAGAAATAAGAGCATTGAATGACACATTGGACTAGAAGGACCTCATAGATATATACAGAACATTCCACCCTAAAACAACAGAATACTCATTCTTCTCAAGTGCACATGGAACCTTCTCCAGAATAGACCACATACTGGGTCACAAATCAGGGCTCAACCGATACCAAAAGACTGAGATTATTCCCTGCATATTCTCAGATCACAATGCTTTGAAACTGGAGCTCAATCACAAGGAAAAGTTCAGAAGGAACTCAAATACCTGGAAGCTAAAGACCACCTTGCTTAAGAATGCCTGGATCAACCAGGAGATCAAAAAAGAACTTAAAGAATTTATGGAAACCAATGAGAATGAAGACACTTCACTCCAAAACCTATGGGATAGAGCAAAGGCGGTCCTAAGGGGGAAATTCATAGCCATCCAAGCCTCCCTCAAAGAAAATGGAAAAATCCAGAATACACCAGCTGTCTCTACACCTTAAAGAACTGGAGAATCAACAACAAATCAAACCAACTCCACATGTAAGAAGAGAAATAATCAAGATTAGAGCAGAGATCAACGAGGTAGAAACCAGAGATACAGTAGAACATATCAATGAAACTAGGAGCTGGTTTTTTGAAAGAATCAATAAGATCGATAAACCATTGGCCACACTAATCCAAAAGAAAAGTGAGAAAGCCCAAATTAATAAAATTGCGAATGAAAAGGGAGAGATCACAACTAACACCAAGGAAGTAGAAACAATCATCAGAAGCTATTATCAACAGTTATATGCCAATAAGCTAAGCAACCTAGATGAAATGGATGCATTCCTGGAAATCTATAAACTCCCAAAATTGAACCAGGAAGAAATTGACAACCTGAATAGACCAATATCTAGTAACGAGATTGAAGCAGTGATCAAAAACCTCCCAAAAAACAAGAGCCCAGGACCTGACGGATTCCCTGGGGAATTCTATCAAACTTTCAAAGAAGAAATAACACCTATTCTCCTGAAGTTGTTTCAAAAAATTGAAGCAGAAGGAAAACTTCCAGACTCTTTTTATGAAGCCAGCATTACCCTGATCCCCAAACCAGGCAAAGACCCTACCAAAAAGGAGAATTTCAGACTGATATCACTGATGAATATGGATGCTAAGATTCTCAACAAGATCCTAGCAAACAGGATCCAACAGCACATTAAAAAGATTATCCACCATGACCAGGTGGGATTCATCCCTGGGTTACAAGGAAGGTTTTAACATTCGCAAATCAATCAATGTGATAGAACAAATCAATAAGAGAAGAGAGAAGAACCACATGATCCTCTCCATTGATGCAGAAAAAGCTTTTGACAAAATCCAGCATCCGCTCCTGATTAAAACGCTTCAAAGTATAGGGATAGAGGGAACATTCCTGAACTTCATCTAATCTATCTATGAAAAACCCAGGGCAAATATCATCCTCAATGGGAAAAAGCTTGCAGCCTTCCCGTTGAGATCAGGAACACGACAAGGATGCCCACTCTCACCACTCTTGTTCAACATAGTATTAGAAGTCCTAGCAACAGCAATCAGACAACAAAGAGAAATAAAAGGTATCCAAATTGGCGAGGAAGAAGTCAAACTCTCTCTCTTCGCAGATGACATGATTCTTTATATGGAAAACCCGAAAGACTCCACCCCCAAACTACTAGAACTCATACAGCAATTCAGTAATGTAGCAGGATACAAAGTCAATGTCCAGAAATCAGTGGCTTTCTTATACACTAACACTGAAAATACAGAAAGGCAAATTAGAGAATCGATTCCATTTACTATAGCACCAAGAACCATAAGATACCTGGGAATAAACCTAACCAAAGAGGTTAAAGATCTGTACTCGAGGAACTACAGAACACTCCTAAAAGAAATTGAAGAAGACACAAAAAGATGGAAGACCATTCCATGCTCTTGGATCGGAAGAATAAACATCGTTAAAATGTCTATACTGCCCAGAGCAATCTATACTTTTCATGCCATTCCGATCAAAATTCCACCAGTATTTTTCAAAGAGCTGGAGCAAATAATCCTAAAATTTGTATGGAATCAGAATAGACCCCGAATTGCTAAAGAAATGTAGAAAAACAAAAATAAAACTGGTGGCATCACGTTACCTGATTTCAAGCTTTACTACAAAGCTGTGATCACCAAGACACATGGTACTGGCATAAAAACAGACACATGGACCAGTGGAACAGAGTAGAGGGCCCAGATATGGACCCTCAACTCTATGGTCAAATAATCTTCGACAAAACAGGAAAAAATATCCAGTGGAAAAAAGACAGTCTCTTCAATAAATGGTGCTGGGAAAACTGGACAGCTATACATAGAAGAATAAAACTTGACCATTCTCTTACACCGTACACAAAGATAAACTCGAAATGGATAAAAGACCTCAACGTGAGACAGGAATCCATCAGAATCCTTGAGGAGAACATAGGCAGTAACCTCTTTGATATCAGCCACAGCAACTTCTTTCAAGTTATGTCTCCAAAGTCGAAGGAAACAAAAGCGAAAATGAACTTTGGGACTTCATCAAGATCAAAAGCTTCTGCATAGCAAAAGAAACAGTCATCAAAACAAAGAGGCAACCCACGGAATGGGAGAAGATATTTGCAAATGACAGTACAGATAAAAGGTTGATATCCAGGATCTATAAAGAACTCCTCAAACTCAACACACACAAAACAGATAATCATATTAAAAAATGGGCAGAAGATATGAACAGACACTTCTCCAATGAAGACATACAAATGGCTACAAGACACATGAAAAATGTTCATCATCACTAGCCATCAGGGAGATTCAAATCAAAACCACATTGAGATACCACCTTACACCAGTTAGAATGGCCAAAATTAGCAAGACAGGAAACAATGTGTGTTGGAGAGGATGTGGAGAAAGGGGAACCCTCTTACACTGTTGGTGGGAATGCAAACTGGTGCAGCCACTTTGGAGAACAGTGTGGAGATTCCTCAGGAAATTAAAAATAGAGCTTCCCTATGACCCTGCAATTGCACTGCTGGGTATTTACCCCAACGATACAGATGTAGTGAAAAGAAGGGCCATCTGTACCCCAATGTTTATAGCAGCAATGGCCACGGTCGCCAAACTGTGGAAAGAACCAACATGCCCTTCGATGGATGAATGGATAAGGAAGATGTGGTCCACATACACTATGGAGTATTATGCCTCCATCAGAAAGGACGAATACCCAACTTTTGTAGCAACATGGACAGGACTGGAAGAGATTATGCTGAGTGAAATAAGTCAAACAGAGAAAGTCAAGTATCATATGGTTTCACTTATTTGTGGAGCATAACAAATAATATAGAGGACAAGGGTGGATGGAGACTAGAAGGGAGTTGAGGGAAATTGGAAGGGGAGGTGAACCATGAGAGACTATGGACTCTGAAAAACGACCTGAGGGCTTTGAAGGGGCGTGGGGTGGGAGGGTGGGGGAACCAGGTGGTGGGTATTGGGGAGGGCACAGATTGCATGGAGCACTGGGTGTGGTGAAAAAACAATGAATACTGTTACGCTGAAAATAAATAAAAAATTTAATTAAAAAAAAAAAGAATAGGCAAAGAGAAAAAAAAAAAAAAGAATGCTTGGATCAACCAGGAGATCAAAGAAGAACTTAAACAATTCATGGCAACCAATGAGAATGAAGACACTTCACTCCAAAACCTATGGGATACAGCAAAGGAGGTCCTAAGGGGGAAATTCATAGCCATCCAAGTCTCCCTCAAAAAAATGGAAAAATCCAGAATACACCAGCTGTCTCTACACCTTAAAGAACTAGAGAATCAACAACAAATCAAACCAACTCCACACGTAAGAAGGGAAATAATCAAGATTAGAGCAGAGATCAATGAGGTAGAAACCAGAGATACAGTAGAACATATCAATGAAACTAGAAGCTGGTTTTTTGAAAGAATCAATTAGATCGATAAACCATTGGCCACACTAATCCAAAAGAAAAGTGAGAAAGCCCAAATTAATAAAATTATGAATGAAAAGGGAGAGATCACAACTAACACCAAGGAAGTAGAAACAATCATCAGAAGCTATTATCAACAGTTATATGCCAATAAGCTAAGCAACCTAGATGAAATGGATGCATTCCTGGAAAACTATAAACTCCCAAAATTGAACCAGGAAGAAATTGACAACCTGAATAGACTGATATCTAGTAACGAGATTGAAGCAGTGATCAAAAACCTCCCAAAAAACAAGAGCCCAGGACCTGACGGATTCCCTGGGGAATTCTATCAAAATTTCAAAGAAGAAATAACACCTATTCTCCTGAAGCTGTTTCAAAAAATTGAAGCAGAAGGAAAACTTCCAGACTCTTTTTATGAAGCCAGCATTACCCTGATCCCCAAACCAGGCAAAGACCCTACCAAAAAGGAGAATTTCAGACCAATATCACTGATGAATATGGATGCTAAGATTCTCAACAAGATCCTAGCAAACAGGATCCAACAGCACATTAAAAAGATTATCCACCATGACCAGGTGGGATTCATCCCTGGGTTACAAGGATGGTTCAACATTCGCAAATCAATCAATGTGATAGAACAAATCAATAAGAGAAGGGAGAAGAACCACATGATCCTCTCAATTGATGCAGAAAAAGCTTTTGACAAAATCCAGCATCCGCTCCTGATTAAAACGCTTCAAAGTATAGGGATAGAGGGAACATTCCTGAACTTCATCTAATCTATCTATGAAAAACCCAGGGCAAATATCATCCTCAATGGGAAAAAGCTTGCAGCCTTCCCGTTGAGATCAGGAACACGACAAGGATGCCCACTCTCACCACTCTTGTTCAACATAGTATTAGAAGTCCTAGCAACAGCAATCAGACAACAAAGAGAAATAAAAGGTATCCAAATTGGCGAGGAAGAAGTCAAACTCTCTCTCTTCGCAGATGACATGATTCTTTATATGGAAAACCCGAAAGACTCCACCCCCAAACTACTAGAACTCATACAGCAATTCAGTAATGTAGCAGGATACAAAGTCAATGTCCAGAAATCAGTGGCTTTCTTATACACTAACACTGAAAATACAGAAAGGCAAATTAGAGAATCGATTCCATTTACTATAGCACCAAGAACCATAAGATACCTGGGAATAAACCTAACCAAAGAGGTTAAAGATCTGTACTCGAGGAACTACAGAACACTCCTAAAAGAAATTGAAGAAGACACAAAAAGATGGAAGACCATTCCATGCTCTTGGATCGGAAGAATAAACATCGTTAAAATGTCTATACTGCCCAGAGCAATCTATACTTTTCATGCCATTCCGATCAAAATTCCACCAGTATTTTTCAAAGAGCTGGAGCAAATAATCCTAAAATTTGTATGGAATCAGAATAGACCCCGAATTGCTAAAGAAATGTTGAAAAACAAAAATAAAACTGGTGGCATCACGTTACCTGATTTCAAGCTTTACTACAAAGCTGTGATCACCAAGACACATGGTACTGGCATAAAAACAGACACATGGACCAGTGGAACAGAGTAGAGGGCCCAGATATGGACCCTCAACTCTATGGTCAAATAATCTTCGACAAAACAGGAAAAAATATCCAGTGGAAAAAAGACAGTCTCTTCAATAAATGGTGCTGGGAAAACTGGACAGCTATACATAGAAGAATAAAACTTGACCATTCTCTTACACCGTACACAAAGATAAACTCGAAATGGATAAAAGACCTCAACGTGATACAGGAGTCCATCAGAATCCTTGAGGAGAACATAGGCAGTAACCTCTTTGATATAAGCCACAGCAACTTCTTTCAAGATATGTCTCCAAAGGCGATGGAAACAACAGTGAAAATGAACTTTTGGGACTTCATCAAGATCAAAAGCTTCTGCACAGCAAAAGAAACAGTCCACAAAACGAAAAGGCAACCCACGTAATGGAAGAAGATATTTGCAGATGACAGTACAGACAAAAGGTTGATATCCAGGATGTATAAAGAACTCCTCAAACTCAACACACACAAAACAGATGATCATATTAAAAAATGAGCAGAAGACATGAACAGACACTTCTCCAATGAAGACATACAAATGGCTACAAGACACATGAAAAATGTTCATCATCACTAGCCATCAGGGAGATTCAAATCAAAACCACATTGAGATACCACCTTACACCAGTTAGAATGGCCAAAATTAGCAAGACAGGAAACAATGTGTGTTGGAGAGGATGTGGAGAAAGGGGAACCCTCTTACACTGTTGGTGGGAATGCAAACTGGTGCAGCCACTTTGGAGAACAGTGTGGAGATTCCTCAGGAAATTAAAAATAGAGCTTCCCTATGACCCTGCAATTGCACTGCTGGGTATTTACCCCAACGATACAGATGTAGTGAAAAGAAGGGCCATCTGTACCCCAATGTTTATAGCAGCAATGGCCACGGTCGCCAAACTGTGGAAAGAACCAACATGCCCTTCGATGGATGAATGGATAAGGAAGATGTGGTCCACATACACTATGGAGTATTATGCCTCCATCAGAAAGGACGAATACCCAACTTTTGTAGCAACATGGACAGGACTGGAAGAGATTATGCTGAGTGAAATAAGTCAAACAGAGAAAGTCAAGTATCATATGGTTTCACTTATTTGTGGAGCATAACAAATAATATAGAGGACAAGGGTGGATGGAGACTAGAAGGGAGTTGAGGGAAATTGGAAGGGGAGGTGAACCATGAGAGACTATGGACTCTGAAAAACAACCTGAGGGCTTTGAAGGGGCGTGGGGTGGGAGGGTGGGGGAACCAGGTGGTGGGTATTGGGGAGGGCACAGATTGCATGGAGCACTGGGTGTGGTGAAAAAACAATGAATACTGTTACGCTGAAAATAAATAAAAAATTTAATTAAAAAAAAAAAGAATAGGCAAAGAGAAAAAAAAAAAAAGAATGCTTGGATCAACCAGGAGATCAAAGAAGAACTTAAACAATTCATGGCAACCAATGAGAATGAAGACACTTCACTCCAAAACCTATGGGATACAGCAAAGGAGGTCCTAAGGGGGAAATTCATAGCCATCCAAGCCTCCCTCAAAAAAATGGAAAAATCCAGAATACACCAGCTGTCTCTACACCTTAAAGAACTAGAGAATCAACAACAAATCAAACCAACTCCACACGTAAGAAGGGAAATAATCAAGATTAGAGCAGAGATCAATGAGGTAGAAACCAGAGATACAGTAGAACATATCAATGAAACTAGAAGCTGGTTTTTTGAAAGAATCAATTAGATCGATAAACCATTGGCCACACTAATCCAAAAGAAAAGTGAGAAAGCCCAAATTAATAAAATTATGAATGAAAAGGGAGAGATCACAACTAACACCAAGGAAGTAGAAACAATCATCAGAAGCTATTATCAACAGTTATATGCCAATAAGCTAAGCAACCTAGATGAAATGGATGCATTCCTGGAAAACTATAAACTCCCAAAATTGAACCAGGAAGAAATTGACAACCTGAATAGACTGATATCTAGTAACGAGATTGAAGCAGTGATCAAAAACCTCCCAAAAAACAAGAGCCCAGGACCTGACGGATTCCCTGGGGAATTCTATCAAACTTTCAAAGAAGAAATGACACCTATTCTCCTGAAGCTGTTTCAAAAAATTGAAGCAGAAGGAAAACTTCCAGACTCTTTTTATGAAGCCAGCATTACCCTGATCCCCAAACCAGGCAAAGACCCTACCAAAAAGGAGAATTTCAGACCAATATCACTGATGAATATGGATGCTAAGATTCTCAACAAGATCCTAGCAAACAGGATCCAACAGCACATTAAAAAGATTATCCACCATGACCAGGTGGGATTCATCCCTGGGTTACAAGGATGGTTCAACATTCGCAAATCAATCAATGTGATAGAACAAATCAATAAGAGAAGGGAGAAGAACCACATGATCCTCTCAATTGATGCAGAAAAAGCTTTTGACAAAATCCAGCATCCGCTCCTGATTAAAACGCTTCAAAGTATAGGGATAGAGGGAACATTCCTGAACTTCATCTAATCTATCTATGAAAAACCCAGGGCAAATATCATCCTCAATGGGAAAAAGCTTGCAGCCTTCCCGTTGAGATCAGGAACACGACAAGGATGCCCACTCTCACCACTCTTGTTCAACATAGTATTAGAAGTCCTAGCAACAGCAATCAGACAACAAAGAGAAATAAAAGGTATCCAAATTGGCGAGGAAGAAGTCAAACTCTCTCTCTTCGCAGATGACATGATTCTTTATATGGAAAACCCGAAAGACTCCACCCCCAAACTACTAGAACTCATACAGCAATTCAGTAATGTAGCAGGATACAAAGTCAATGTCCAGAAATCAGTGGCTTTCTTATACACTAACACTGAAAATACAGAAAGGCAAATTAGAGAATCGATTCCATTTACTATAGCACCAAGAACCATAAGATACCTGGGAATAAACCTAACCAAAGAGGTTAAAGATCTGTACTCGAGGAACTACAGAACACTCCTAAAAGAAATTGAAGAAGACACAAAAAGATGGAAGACCATTCCATGCTCTTGGATCGGAAGAATAAACATCGTTAAAATGTCTATACTGCCCAGAGCAATCTATACTTTTCATGCCATTCCGATCAAAATTCCACCAGTATTTTTCAAAGAGCTGGAGCAAATAATCCTAAAATTTGTATGGAATCAGAATAGACCCCGAATTGCTAAAGAAATGTTGAAAAACAAAAATAAAACTGGTGGCATCATGTTACCTGATTTCAAGCTTTACTACAAAGCTGTGATCACCAAGACACATGGTACTGGCATAAAAACAGACACATGGACCAGTGGAACAGAGTAGAGGGCCCAGATATGGACCCTCAACTCTATGGTCAAATAATCTTCGACAAAACAGGAAAAAATATCCAGTGGAAAAAAGACAGTCTCTTCAATAAATGGTGCTGGGAAAACTGGACAGCTATACATAGAAGAATAAAACTTGACCATTCTCTTACACCGTACACAAAGATAAACTCGAAATGGATAAAAGACCTCAACGTGATACAGGAGTCCATCAGAATCCTTGAGGAGAACATAGGCAGTAACCTCTTTGATATAAGCCACAGCAACTTCTTTCAAGATATGTCTCCAAAGGCGATGGAAACAACAGTGAAAATGAACTTTTGGGACTTCATCAAGATCAAAAGCTTCTGCACAGCAAAAGAAACAGTCCACAAAACGAAAAGGCAACCCACGTAATGGAAGAAGATATTTGCAGATGACAGTACAGACAAAAGGTTGATATCCAGGATGTATAAAGAACTCCTCAAACTCAACACACACAAAACAGATGATCATATTAAAAAATGAGCAGAAGATATGAACAGACACTTCTCCAATGAAGACATACAAATGGCTACCAGACACATGAAAAAATGTTCATTATCACTAGCCATCAGGGAGATTCAAATCAAAACCACATGGAGATACCACCTTACAGCAGTTAGAATGGCCAAAATTAGCAAGACAGGAAACAACGTGTGTTGGAGAGGATGTGGAGAAAGGGGAACCCTCTTACACTGTTGGTGGGAATGCAAACTGGTGCAGCCACTTTGGAGAAGAGTGTGGAGATTCCTCAGGAAATTAAAAATAGAGCTTCCCTATGACCCTGCAATTGCACTGCTGGGTATTTACCCCAACGATACAGATGTAGTGAAAAGAAGGGCCATCTGTACCCCAATGTTTATAGCAGCAATGGCCACGGTCGCCAAACTGTGGAAAGAACCAAGATGCCCTTCAACGGATGAATGGATAAGGAAGATGTGGTCCACATACACTATGGAGTATTATGCCTCCAGCAGAAAGGACGAATACCCAACTTTTGTAGCAACATGGACAGGACTGGAAGAGATTATGCTGAGTGAAATAAGTCAAACAGAGAAAGTCAAGTATCATATGGTTTCACTTATTTGTGGAGCATAACAAATAATATAGAGGACAAGGGTGGATGGAGAGGAGAAGGGAGTTGAGGGAAATTGGAAGGGGAGGTGAACCATGAGAGACTATGGACTCTGAAAAACAACCTGAGGGCTTTGAAGGGGCGTGGGGTGGGAGGGTGGGGGAACCAGGTGGTGGGTATTGGGGAGGGCACAGATTGCATGGAGCACTGGGCGTGGTGAAAAAACAATGAATACTGTTACGCTGAAAATAAATAAAAAATTTAATTTAAAAAATAAAATTTAATCAATGATTATGTGAATTCAACAAGGTTACAAGATTTAAGATCAATATTAAAAAAAAAGAAAAAATAAATTCTGTTTCTATATACTAGCAATAAGTAGCCAGAAATAAAAAATTCAAAATGATGGCAAAAATATGTGACATACTTAGGAATACATTTATTTTTTAAAATTTTTTTTAATTTCTTTTCAGCATAACAGTATTCATTGTTTTTGCACCACACCCAGTGCTCCATGTAATATGTGCCCTCCCTAATACCCACCACCTGGTTCCCCCAACCTCCCACCCCCCCGCCCCTTCAAAACCCTCAGGTTGTTTTTCAGAGTCCATAGTCTCTCATGGTTCACCTTAGGAATATATTTAATATAATATCTGCAAGACCCGTACTGTGAAAAATACAAAATACTAATGAGAAAAACAAACACCAAAAAAAGAAAAAAAAATAAAAGAGTGGTGAACCAGATTCCTGTGTCTGAAGACTGAATTTTGCTAAGATCCCAATTCTTCCCATATTCATCTATAGACTCAATGCAGTTCCAGCCACATACCCAGCAAGCCTTTTTTTTTTTTTTTTTGACAAGGAGAAACTAAAATTGATATTGAAGATGTAAAGGGCCTTCAATAACTAAAACAACATTCCGAAAGAAGAATAAAATTGGAGGATTTTCACTATATGATCAAGAGTTCATATAAAGTTATAATTGAGAAAATGTGGTTTTCATGTAAGGAGAGAGAACAGATTTATGGAATGATACAGAGAGTACAGAAATAGACTGTGCATTTGTGGTCAAAATGTTTTTTACAAAGATGTCAATGAAATTTAATAGAAAAATAATTTTCCCCCATGAAAGGTGCTAGATACACTGTATCACTAGATATTCATATATATTAAACTAATCACAAAAATTAACTGGAAAAGGATTACAGACCTAAGGCAGAGGCTAAAATCAAAGCCTACAGAGGAAACATCTGGAGAGTGTCTTTGCGAAGTTAGGGAAAGAAAATATTTATAAGCAGAAGGCATAAGGAAAAAAAAAAACTGATCAACAAAACTTAGGAAAATTCAAAAGATACTGTCACAGAAATGAAAAAGTAAGCCACAAGCTTGGGATACAATTTTCTCAGTGCGTACACCTGACAACTTACATAGGAGAGTATTTTTTAAAACTACAAATCAACAGTAGAAAGATAATACCCAATAAAAATGGGCAAAAGTTTGCAGATGCTTCACAGAAGAGAATATATAAATTCCCAATAGGCATATGAAAATATGGGAAACACATAAAGGAAATGCAAATTAAAACCACAAAAAGATATCATTATGCATCCATTAGGATGGCTAAAAGTAAAAGTACCAAATGTCAGGAGAAATGAAGGGCAGTGGAATTACTCACACATTGCTGAAGGGATAGTAAAAGAATCCATCAGCACTGGAAAGCTGTTTGGCAATTTCTCATTAAGTTAAATATCTATTTACCATTTGACCCAGCAATTCCCTCCTAGGTACTAATATACACACACCCCTCCCCTGCCAAAGATAACAAAAGTCCCCAAGAAGCCATGGAAAGGAATATTCACTGTAACTTTATTTATTAGAGTGAAAAATTGGAATCAAGCCAATTTGTCTATTAACAGAAGCATAGATAAATTGGTAAATTCACACAATGGAATACTGTGCAGCAAGAAAAAGGAACAAATTGCAAACACAGGCAATCACATAGATCAATCTGAACAACATTATACTAAACAACACACAACATTCAGGAATAGGCAAAACTAATCTATGGGGATAAAATAAAGAGCATACCTGTTCCTTTCAGAAGAGAAATTGACTGGGAAAAGAGGTAAGGGAAATTTCAAAGGCACTGTTTTATAGCTTTCTTGGGACACTGATAACATGAACATAGGCATTGGTTAAGATTTACTCATCTGCACATTCAAAGTCTATACTTACTACTCTATGTAATTATACTTCAATAAAATAAAGGAAGATGTCCTCCAATCCCCAAAGCTGTATGACCATGTCATCATGGACGTGTATGATACGACTCAATCTATAGTTATGTTTGCATGTGTGCGTCTGAAGAAACCAGTTCATTTGACTGTATGGCTTGTGCTCTTCTGAATTGGATTTGAATGGATTTTTCTTAATGCCTTATAAAAGATACTATTTAGACAAAACAAAAATTAAAAGCCTTATAGGCTAGTGATCTCAGCATATCATGTAGTTGGATTCATGAGTCAAAATTTAAAAATGCCTGTGGAGGATCCTGGTCCTACAAAAATGGTATAAGTGCCCAAAGCCCTGCATTTGGGAGCCAGCTGCTATAGGCTGATAGAAAGTAGGCCGTGGAGGATGTAGTTCTTCCTATTGATCTAAAATACAATCAAGGGGTGCCTGGGTGGCTCAGTTGGTTAAGCGACTGCCTTCGGCTCAGGTCACAATCCCGGAGTCCAGGAATCGAGTCCCACATCAGGCTCCCTGCTCAGCGGAGAGTCTGCTTCTCCCTCTGCCCCTCACCCCTTTCATGCTCATGCTCTCTCTCTCTCAAATCAATGTTACATATTTAAATAAATAATAAGGAAAGAAAGAAAAATAAAAACAAGTCATAAACCATGGCGTATTAGAGCTGTACAAAATTCCAGAGGTCATGTGGGTCAGCATCTAATTTTACAGGTAGAAGCCTTGACACTCAGGTTATATTTGCTCAAGATCACACAGCTAGTTAGTGGTGGTCAAAATAACTACACTGCCAACATCATGTGAAGCCATTACGTATAGATACCTCTCATTGGTAAAATTACCCATGATTTTCAAAGTAAAAGCGAGTAGACCACCAGTGCATACGCTCCTCAGTAGAAACATTGCCTTTTGAGTTTCCTGCAATCCGTTTAAAGCTTCCTTCCAGAGATATTCGAACCAGATTTAGATCAGAGAGGAAAGAGTGAGTAATTAGTGGTACTTGTCTGAGTCCATAAGCCTCCAGGGCTGACTCATGACTGAGAAAGGGTTTCATTTCAAGGACTCACATTTCAATTTCTTACAGCAGCTTTTCTGTAGAGGTTCTAAGATCAGACATGGGAGTGCAATGCATCATTGAATTGAACCTGCCTCTGTTCCGCAAGGTGAACACAATGGTTCATTTGCACTTAATTTAAGAAGTAATTGTATTGGGCTTTTCAAAATGATATAAGGATCATTTATATTTTCAAGATGTAAACAAAATGCCATTCTCCAAACTGTAACTTTGTTTTTGTTACAGTTTGTTTTGTTTTTGTTTTTGTTTTTACTCCTGTGAAATTTTAGGAAACCTAGCAATCCTGCTTGCAGCCCAAATTTCCTTTGGAGATAGGGTTTGCAGTCAAACGTGTTGTTTCTATTTTAATACAAACTTATTTTCCTCATCGTAGTGAAAGCCCTCAGGGACTTGTGTGTTGGGGTCAGAGAACAGTGGCTATCAGGGGCCTGGAATTATCCGGTTTGCCTCTCCACTGGCACCCAGAATTTGGGGCTAGTACTGAAAGACATTTGCACAATTAGAATTGTTGCTCCTAGGGTCTTCTCTTCATTCACCTGGGACTGTCTGAGGGCTGTGTGGTAAGTTCTGCTGGCCTCAGCCAGTTTGAGGGACGTTAGAAGTCTGACAGTCCATGGAGTGCCCTAGTGAGTGTGGTCCAGGGAGCTGCCCAGGCTCCTTGACTCTCTACTCTCCCAACTCTCTTGACCTGACTTTCCAGCCCCTATGACTGGGAAGCACGGGCCAGGTAGCACTCGACAAGGCTATTGAAAATGCAAACTGAGAAATCTGGGGAGAAATAAAACTATGAATTTATATATGTGAAAGGCACCATTTGGGGAAAATTTCTTAAGATATATTAATTGAGCAACAGCTAGTTAGCTTTTCCGGAAAATGAATCAAAACTGAATGACCTCCATTGTACATTGTAATAAAAAAAGCCTCTCTTTAGTATGCTAACATTGGCCTTTCTTTCTCATTCCTGCTTTTTAATAAAAATAAATACATTCATATTCACCTTATATTTTGTTCTTTCACATCGTGCCAAGATTCCTGATGTAGTATAGAATTTGGTTTCCAAGGTCTGTTTTCATTGTATACGGACTGGCATAAATGCCCCAGTGCCAACATGTCAGCAGCCTTTAGTGACTCTCTTTGACATGAAGCTAGATTTCTCTGTGTGGACTGCATGACACGGGGGCCTCCTAAGAGCAGTCATTTGACTCCATAGCATTACCATGACAATGTGAGAGCACTAGGCATTCTCAGAGGCACATGGAGCCTATAAGCTGGAACAATGTGTACTGGCAGAAATCCTCCATAAATATTTATTAAGATCAATGGCTACATGCAATGTGCTGATGGCAGCTTTTTGTTCAGACTTAAAATTAAGATGAATTATATAATTGATGTATTAGGACCTCCTCTCTGCTTTTAAAGCACAGGACAGTTTTTCCCCCGGCCATATGACTTACACATCTTGTTCGTTAGCAGACATTTCATCATAATGCTTATACTTTCATTTAACCTATGGCAGTCTGTTGTACTCCTGGTGACAGTGATGTGACCCACAGAAAGGTGCTGGATATGGCCCCAGATCAGTTGTGGTGAGTCATTTGACCTCTACTTAGGTGGCTTGTTTTAAGGCACTAACAGTTAGTTCCTAATCACATTCAACAACACTCAATAAGGGCCAGCATCATGAAAAGCAGTGCCCTTCAGAGAGGGTTCCTTGGAGGTTGGAGCAGAAAAGGAAGGTCCAGAGGACCCACATTACTAGAAGATGTTTATAGAAGACAAGATTCTTGCTGGCCAGGGATAAAAGAGTAATTTTCTTTCCCACATATATGTGTTCAAAAATTAGTGGTGCAAGATCTTATGTGGACCTGCATTATCTTAGATATTCTTGAGTATTATTTTGAGCATTTCGGGTATATTTCCCAGAATGCCTTCTTCCCTTAAACAGGTGTCCTTCAGAGGAAAGAATAAGATTTGGGGTTTTAATTTATAGCTAGGTATAAAGAAAATTTAAGTGAAAGGATCTCTTAGGGTAAGAACATAAACTATTTTGAATAATTCATGCAAAGCAAAGAAAATAATTTTGCTCCCATCTTTGCAACAAACAGGAAGAAAGAATTGATATTATCATATATTCTATAGTGTTTAACAGGTAAGCCAAAAACTCATTGGTAAGTTCTACCCCTTCAGCAGAGACTATGTTTCTGCTGCAGCCAAATTGGTAGTGTCAAAAAAGACATGCTCCCCCTCTAAAATCTGGTTTAGCGCAGTGGGATTCTCAAATCTTAGGTCTGGAATCGCTAGTGATCCATTATAAGCTTTGTTCGTGCATCACACACCATTGCAGTTCTAAAATACCTCAACCAAGGTACTCAACTTTTAAATAAATATTATAGACTGACCTGGACATCTCTTTAGAGGCTTATCATCAAAATAATTGCAATTTGACCTCTAATTCTGGATCTAGCATCCCAGAGAACAATTGTGGACTTTTTTCTTCCCTGGTGGGTTGGTTGGTTTTACTTATGAAAGGAGTAGCCCCTCTGTCAGATCTTACGTCAAAAGCTACCGCTATAGAGTAATATCTGCACTTGAAGAGTAAATGCTTTGAAACCTACTGTTTTTGTATTTGCCTGAGCTAATGAATCCTTTCAGTTCAACCTGGCCAATAATTTTGTTTCCTTACATTGAGTTCAGGAATAATAACATAGTGGCTAATGGGTGTTTTATTTTTAAGTTTTATCTATCAACGACTGCCTTTTTCTTTTTTTTTTTAAGATTTTATTTATTTATTTGACAGATAGAAATCACAAGTAGGCAGAGAGGCAGGCAGAGATAGAGAGAGGAGGAAGCAGGCTTCCTGCTGAGCAGAGAGTCCGATGTGGGGCTCAATCCCAGGGTCCTGGGATCATGACCCAAACCAAAGGCAGAGGCTTTAACCCACTGAGACACCCAGGCACCCCTGACTGCCTTTTCTTTGAACAAACAGCAACCTCAACTAAAGGTCTTTATTTATTTATTTATTTTCAGCATTTTTTAATAAAAGACATGAGTTTCCACAAATGTTTTTTCCAGAAACTTGACAGAACATTTCTGACTCCATCTTTTAAGACTTGGTTTACAATACTGAATGTCACTTGACCATGCACAGAGCCATAAGTAACTTGGCTCTGTAAGTCTCATCAGAGAGACAATGTAGTTCTGGCAGTCTCTGAAAGATGGCCTGATCTGTGCTCAGTAATAATCTTTGCTTCTCTTTGACTACTCCTAGAATATTGAAAAAGGTGTATCTTTTGAACATACTGTATGTTTTTCAAAGATAACAAGTTATAAAGCACTCATTTTTAAAAATTTTTTCTTAGGGAAGTTCCTAAAATGTTTTTTTGTATTGCACTGGCAAACTGATATAAAATATACATGGATGTTTAGTATATTAATCAATGAGTCTTATAATCCTGTATGAATCCCTTATGTGTTGATCTTTGTGTTTCCTCTAGGAAATACTGAACTATAAAATAAAGAAATGCCATCAGAAATCAAAGACACTGAAGTTTGGAAGGAACAATTGAGAAGGGTTATGGGTGCCATGTCATATACAGAACCAAAATTAGGTGGTCCTGGTCTCTGAAGAATGCAATTTCTTTGTTAAATTTGCTATAAACCGAGAAAAAGATGATCACTTGGGCATTCACTTATTATTCAACACTCACACAGCTGTGTCATCTCCTCTTGGCTAAAGGGTAAGAGCTAAGTCTACACAGCAGCAGTAAATCATATTAGCAGTTAGCAATAATGAGGAAAAACAAGACCAAATTTTGCAACCCAACTGGAGTACCATTACCAAAGAGACTACACAGCTCAATGGAATGTCCCTGACAGGGCAATCAGCCATGGTTTTAAGAGGAAATAAAGGTAAAGATTGCCTTCCAAGAGAACAAATTCGTCCCAGATAACAAGTTCAATCCATTGAATTTTATGAACCTTTCCTCCATTCCTCTGTCTTCAAAAAAACAAAAACAAAAACAAAAAACAAACCCAAACCTCCCATTTTGTTGATGTTACATAAGGCCAGGCGAGTGACTATGGCGAGAAGAGACAACCTCAGAGCAGAGTGCACATCTACCTTTATTTTCATATTGAACCTCATGTATTTGAAGCTATCGCCTACCCACCATCTTAGTTAAATTCTCAAAGAGAATTCCCATGAATCATATCCCTATT
Organism: Martes martes; assembly: GCF_963455335.1. Taxonomy (NCBI): domain Eukaryota; kingdom Metazoa; phylum Chordata; class Mammalia; order Carnivora; family Mustelidae; genus Martes; species Martes martes. Next base: position 49,990,773 of record NC_137896.1, on the reverse strand, counting down.
TTCTGACATGACGCCTACAAAGTCACCCTGCACGTGTTCTTGTTTCTCTGACATCCCTCTGCTCTGTTGCTCATGCCCGTGAGAGACCTGTCCTTTCTCCTCACGGTGCACTTGTTCCTTCAAACGCTTCTGCTGGAGTCTGAAGAGAGGCAGCAACCATGAATAAACAATGAGGAGTATGCCTTACAAAACTGCCCCTTGAGCTGAGAGCTCCAGAAATACACTGAACTAAAAAGGGCGGGGGGTGGGGGTGTCTGTTGTGGGTTTCTGACTGTCTGAAAGCATAGGGCACTTGATGATCTAAGCAACCTTATTTTGTAACGTGAAGGAGGCAGATGTTACCATGCTCTTGTAAGGATGAACCTAAGGGAAACAATTCAGTCCATGTCTGCCCAAGGCCAGACAGTGCATTCGTATAACCTGGACCAAAATCCAAATCTCCTGACTTATGGTCCAGTGCTTACAGAAAGAACACAGAGCTGTTGCTGTCTGTCCTTTGATGCAACCCCTGGATGGCTATTCTCTTGCAGTTAGCCTTCTCTCCAGGCCTGGCACCAACACTTTGTGTGTGTGTGTGTCAGATGAAATGTAGTGTCTGGAGTGGGGGGTGGCTTCCCCTAATATGTAAAGGGTTAACCACAAAGGAAAGATTCTCAAGCTCAAACCTCTTAGGGCAGCTGAATGCTGAATACAGATGGTTCATTAGCCAATCCTTCTTGAAATGCTTGCTATTTTTTCTCTCTCTCGAACTTAGGGGTTAAGGAGAAAGGCTAGAGTAAGAGGAAGGCAAACAGGGAGAATAAGAAAAAGAAGGACTTTAAGTAATGTATGATCCCTAGATGGGGTTTTGCATCTTCCAAATGAATGTTTTTCTTAAAGGAAATCTTTCCTTGCGGTCAAAGGTATAGCCTTTTCTAGGACTTTAGACATCATTTGGATCTGAAAATCTCATTGAACATGAGAAGTTACATCAGAGTTTTACAGTTAGTGAAGTAACAGGTGCAGAACTAAACTTGAACAATTCATTCATTCATTCATTCGTTCGTTCTTCCAAGTAATCATGCTATTACACAGCTTTAAGCGCTCCTATGTCTGACTCCATCTTACCCTTAGAATAATGTCCAGGGTGCCCGGGTGGTTCAGTTGGTTAAGTGCCCAAGTTCAGCTCAGGTCGTGATCTTGGGGTCATGAAATCAAGTCCCGCAATGGTCTCTGATCTCAGCATGGTGTCTGCTTGAGATTCTCTCCCTCCTTCTCTTCCTCTCCCCCAACTCATGCTTGCTCTCTCACTTTCTCTCTCTAAAATAAATAAAATCTTAAAAAATAACAATAAAATCCAAATTCCATGATCACATCGCCAAGCCCCAATTACTTAGCTACTGCCTGCTCCCTTCTGCTCTGCTACCCATTTTCTCCCCCTTTCATGGACCCCAATTCCTCTGGCCCTCCTTCTGTTCCTCATACCTGCCAAACTCTTTCCCTGCATGGGACCTGTTCACTCTCTGTCCCCTTTCCTTTTGGGAGAGCTTCTCTTTGCTGATTTGATCACATTGCCCTCATTTGCTCGTCATTGAAGACTCAGCCTCCTTAGAGAGGCATTGCCATGCCACTGGGTCTAATCCCCGCCTACTACACTTTATCATGCCACCCTGTTTTTTTTTTTCTCCATAGGGCTGAGCACGTTCGTTCTTGTTTATGTACCTACATCCTTATTGTCTCTCTCCGGTCTGAAATATGCACTCTGTGAGAACAGCAAACAGAGCTGCTGTTTACTCTTATATCTACCAGCCCTAGATATGTGCCTGACATATACCAGGTGCTTAACACATGTCTGTTGAACTAAATACTAAATGGATTTTTAAAAATATTGATGATCTATGAGACACTGAGCACTAGAGATCCAGAGAAAGAATAGAAAGAATTCTTGCTCTAATGAGACTCATAGACTGGTAACTTCAGGCAGTTGGTTTTCTACTCTATTACACAGCCATTAAATTTTACTCAGCAACTGGCAGATTCCTGGAGATTCAGGTCACCTGATTTCAAAAATAGTCATCCACTATGATTTCAGATTCTTCGTTGGTAAAGTGATTATGGCTCTCATTTTGCTGAGATAGACCCTGTTTACAAATGCTGTTCTGACATAATCATTAGTAGTACCGTTTTTTGCTCTCAAAAGTACCCAGTTTATATGACAAATTACCTACCTATTCACTGTCAGCCAAATACTAATAATTCATAATTATTGCTAGTTAGAGTGTCTTACCCATATAGACCATGTCAATTCAGTAATGGGGAAGGTCACATCCTATCTCTAGAAAAGGGCAACTTTTTAAGTTAAAAATCTGAGGGAAGAAAAGGGTAGATCTAGTCTCCCAGTTCCAATTAGTGAGTCCACTAATGAGGCCAGTATTTCCCAAGATATGTTTAATAATTCTAAGAAGTGTAAATAAGAGTTACATGCAGAATATAAAACAGAGCAGAGATTCTTTATTGTGCTGCAAACTATTCTGCAAAGTTCACTTGCACTCCCTCATGATTACTATTATGATTCCTATTTTACAGATGATCACGTTGAGGCTCAGAGAGGGTGAAGAATTCATCCAAGATCAACAGATACACTTCTTGGTGATGTTGCCCCCAGCCATTTTGCTCATTGAGTTTCAAATGAAAGAACAAATAATTGGATAAAAGCTTCCTGTGCTTAAATAGGGCATGCTGCATCAAACTAAGTTAAGTAGGCTACTTTTCCTTAGAACTTTTTAATGTCTATAACATGTCAAAGCACTTGGTGCATCTCCAAGGGGTGAAAAGAGCATAGTGTCTCCATCATTCATTGGGGCACAAGACGCTTTTTTGTGAGGAGGACTAAAGTTCTGCTGAGAAAACTTTGGCCAGTGCTGCTCTGGGAACTTGATTAGGGCCAGCTATCCCTTTCTATGGGGGTCAGCCCTACATGTGTGTAAACACACACCCACACACTGGGTCTGAGGCAGGGTCTTGCTTTGCAGCAGGGGAGGGAGGGCTCCAGTTTTTCTCAGCTCTGAACAAGAGACAAGAGCATCCTTGGATGCATGAGATTTCATGGTCTTAGCATCCAATACTTAACATCTCTGCTTTTAACCCCCTTTCAGTGCCTTTTCATTCCTCTTACTGAGCATTCTGGGTTTTCTTTTTTTTTTTTTTTTTTGTTTATTTATTTGAGAGAGAGAAAGAGCACAAGCAGGGGTGGGAGGGATAGAAGGAGAGGGAGAAGCAGACTCCTGGCTGAAGAGGAAGCCCAATTCCAGGTTCCATCCCAGGACTCTGGGATCATGACCTGAGCCACAGACAGATGCTTAATTGAGTGATTCACCCAGGTGCCCTGAATGTTCTGGGTTTTTACCTCACCTTCTCATTTACAAGCCTAGAAGTCTCCATAGAGGGACCTATCATATTTTTGGCCGATGTCCTTACTACAGTTTAATAGCTGAAACCTTTCCATTTGAAGCACAGGAGATGAAGACAAGAAAAGAAGGACTGCTGATAGGGAAAAGAGAACAAATGCATAGCCATTATTGCCCCTCTTTTAGATTGCTAGAGTGGGTGGGTGGGGGATAGGTGTGAAAAATAGGGGTGGAGGGAGCAGAGTTGCACCTGCACTTTCCAACTAAGCATATTTGTGTTTTCTGGATACATCTTAGATTCTGGGGAAGGGGAGGCTACAGATAGAGGAAACCAGAGCAGAATCAGATGCCCTCTACCTGGTTTCCTCATTGCAATGGGGGCAATGGCTGCCTTGCCTGTTGGGGCTACTACTGCAATAGGGCTGTGTTTATAATGGCCTTTGCACTGAGTTATAAGCATCTCCTGCTTTTCTTTTTTCGCTGCTCCCACCTCTTTTACCCACTCCTCAAAACCTTTCTTCCTCCTCCTGAGTGACTGCAACTGACAAGTTTCAGAAGCCAGTGTAGTGTTGTGACCCAGACAGGCCAGTTCTGGCATCTGAAATAGCCTGGCTTAGCTATTATTCCATGGTGTGTGTACATGATACAAACCATTTCTTTCTAAAACAACAACAACAACAAAACCCCAAAAACAAAACAAGATAAGGCAAAACAAACAAACAAACAAAAACGCCCACTTAACCCTTCCCAACCCAAGAGTGCTTCCTCTGATTTTTTTCAACTATGTTTTAACTTGGGTGAGAAATGTTTTTGCTTCTAAGGAATCCTAAGAAGAAATCCTATAAAGGAATCCTTACAAATAAATAAATCCTAATAAAAATCCATATCCACAGACATTCCACTTCCCACTTCCTGCTGCACTTGCACAGTACCATCCATCAGCAAAGCATAGTTGGGGTCTTCGACTTGTCCCAGAGACTTAGTCTGGAAATAGATCCCACATGGTCACCTAGAGGGCACACTGTGGACATTTTCAGGGAGTAAGGAAAGGACTCTTTTCTCCCAGTCTCCATAAAAGGGGAGGAGGCAGATCAGTTTCTTCTCTCATTGAGAAAGAGCATTGGAAGGCCAGAGATATAAAGCCACACAGAGAGCAGGAAACAAAGCAGTCGAATTGGAACTGGACTTGGGAATCGAGGTGTGGAGGGGGATAAGGAGCCTGCTCTTCTAGGCCCTCGTCTGCGCTGCACTTCAAGAGTTCCCACCGCTTCGGGTTGTATTTTTATATCTGCTTTTTATAGAGAGAAAAGTATATATTTTTTCCTCTTGTGAGAAAATTCCTGTTCCAAGAGAAAATAAGGCAAGATCAAGGAAGGAGAGAAGAGCCAGACAGAAATCATCTAATAAATCTATCATGGATCCTAATCAGAACGTGAAATGCAAGTTAGTAGTAGTGGGAGACTGTCAGTGTGGGGAAAAACTGCAGTGTTGCATGTCTTCAGCAAAGACTGCTTCCCTGAGGTGAGTGCAGCCTGCCTGGCCTGGGCTTGGACAGGAGAGGGGGTCGGCGGGTGGGAATCCCCCTGTCTCGGGTTGAGCTTCTCCTCCCATTGCCCCCTTCACTGGATTTTCTTTTTCTAAGCAGTCTTTCTTACTACTTGCCCCCTGGTGAGCCTGCCCAGAAAGGGGAAGCTTTTAGGGGACTTGTCTGCACATTCCTCTGTTAGCCTCTGAAACTTGATCTGTCCTGTGTGGGGAACCCCAGGTTGGGAGGTTTGGATCCTCACATTTTGAGAAGGATCACTCATCACCCTCATTACACCTTCTCTTGGAAGGACACAACTAAGGGACTGAAAGGACAAGTCAGAGATGGGGAGAAAATATTTCTCAGTCACATATCTGATAAAGCATTTAAATCTGGACTATATAAAGAACTACATGAAGAAGAGGGGGCATGAGGGAGTGCGGGTGGAAGGGAGACCCTCGGTTCTGGCAGAGCTGCGATGCCCTTGTCTTTGTTTCCCTGTCCTGACGTTGGGCATCGGGCTGTTTTGATTTCAGCCTGTGGGTCTTCAGGAACCAACAGTTGCACCAGGCAAAAAATAAATAAATAAGTAAATAAAATAAATCAGCGACACGTACATCACAGGATGGAGGATCCAGGCTCCTGGCACCCTGAACCACCTGTTATACAAAGGAGCCAGCGATGAACATAAGCGACTGGTGAAGGGAAGCACGAAGGTGGGTGTGAGGACCACCACAATTACATCCTTTTAGCATCTCAGAGGCTGAAGTCCAAGTGTCAACCCTTTCGTGCTCCCTTGAGAGGGAGCCCATCATCTTGCCAGGCCGACCTGTACCCCCACCCTCCAACACACACATAAGAGGCCCCTGTGGGCCAAGGGGACTGGTTAGTGGTCCTCGGGCCAGCGTGTTGGTCTGGGGTCTGATGCTCAGACCTGGCCCAA